>NC_137806.1:15221757-15821757 GCF_963383645.1 Muscardinus avellanarius
AGAGTACAGAGGCTGGTGGTGTCTGGAACCACCTGAAGGCTCGACTGGGGCTGGAGGGCCTGGTTCCACTTGAGTGACGAGGCACGGGCCTCCTCTGCCACCATGAGTGGTGCAAGGAAAAGCAAGCCCTTGAGCCACGGCACCTTTTGTGGTGCAGCCGTGACTTGGCAGCGCTTCTGTTGGACGCATGGACCTACCTGGAGGACCGAGGGAAGAGCCCCACAGATGCAGGAGCCCTGTGGAGGCTGCTCACCACACCTCCAGGAAGGGCCAGTGGACAAGAGTCCATGCCCATAAGAAGGACACAGGAGACACCAAGCAGATAATAAAGAGAAGTCATCACTGTCGATCCATCAATATAACAATCTAATAATACACTAGAGAGAGAACTCACACATAAATACATAAGAAAGTCCAATGGAAACAGCATGCATTCATCCAGTGTGTTGAGTCTGATGTGCCCGGATATCCAAGTCAACACTTTCAATAGGTACTTAGACATCCACATGTGCAGCTCAGAAGAGAGGCCTGAGCTGGAGACAGACACAGGAGTGATGGTGTGTAGATATATTTCAAGGCAAGGGATAGGATGAGACCTCAAGGGAGGAAGTGGAATGAGGAAGACACCAGGCCAAGGGCACTGTGACATTACCAGACGGACAAGCAGCAATGACCTGACAGAGAAGGACTGGCCAGTGAGCAGGAAGAAAACCAAGAGAAGGTGGTGCCTGGAAGCTGAGGATGGAAGTGTGAAAAGGAGGAGAAGGAAAGGGAGGAGGGAGAGGAGGAGGAGGGAGGGGAGTGAGGGGAGGGAGGAGGAGGAGGAAGAGGATGGAGCGTTTACATGGGAAGGGTAGGCTAGCTCGGGCTAATGAATTGAGTCAGTGAGATAGCCACTGGATGTAGTAATGAGGAGATCATTAGTAATTGTAACAGAAGATGGCAGCCTGCCTTTCCCCTCTGCCCTCAGAGACAACCCTCCATGGGCAGCACTCCCCAGCATCCCTAGAGATGCAGGCCATGGACTAGTCCTGATGGCCACCACATCCACCTTCTGAAGCAGGTGTGTATGCCCTAAACTCTCCTGGAGGGAGAAGACAGCCTTCTGGGTGACCAGCACCTCCCTCCTCCTTCAGGAGTGCGGGTAGAGTGTGTGATGCCGCACACACACCTTGGTGGTGGCTCGCACACACTCACCTTAGTGGTGGCTCGCACACACTCACCTTGGTGGTGGCTCGCACACACTCACCTTGGTGGTGGCTCGCACACACACACCTTAGTGGTGGCTCGCACACACTCACCTTGGTGGTGGCTTCCAGAGACAGTGCTTCTCAACCAAAGCAAGTTGTTTCTTTGGGAGGGTCTCACCTTGAGGAGCAACACTGGGCAGAGTACAATGGGAGCAGGGCCCTGACCCTGGCTCTGCTAGTGACCAGCTCATCGCCTGCAATGACACCTCATTCTTCTGTCTGAGCTGCTTGGTCTGGGAAATAAGGGGCTCTGGCGGATAGACCACCTCACCGTCTTGAGGATAGACCCCCCACCTGTCGCCCATGTACTACCGTGTGGCTTTCCCAGACAGAACATGGAAGGAAGTTGCTGTTACCTGACACTAAGCAGTGGCGCTGGTCCTTGGGGAAGGAGGGCGAGGAGCAGCTCTGGTCTCCAGGTCTCACTGGAGAGCCAGCTGTCACCCACTTAGTGAGGGGTTGCAGGTACAATGATTCCAGAAAAATACTGTACATGAGAGAAAACGCAGAACCGAAAACCTGCTCATTCACTTTCTTCCCTGAGACTTGAAGGAAAGATCATCCATAAACTGATTACAATTCTGAACCAACTTGGGCTGCAGGAAGCCTGTTTTCTAGGCTGAGAATCCCTTGCTAGGCCGTCTCTGTGTCTGCAATCCTTCCTCCAGGAGCACAAGCCACTGAAAGCGCGGCCTGGGCTCCAGGGTGGAGGCTGCTTCCCCAGAGTTTAATGGCTCTTACTTGTTATTTTTTATTTTATTTTATTAATTAAGTAGGGTTCCTGGGCAGAGGCTTCCCACACATTGGGGCATTTAAAACTGCAAGCTGGAGCAGGGCGTGGGGGCGCACGCTTGTAATCCCCCGCGCTTGGGAGGCTGAGACAGGAGGATCGCACAGGTTCGAAGCCAGCCTCAGCTACTGAGTGAGGCTCTCAGCAACTTAGACCCTGTTTCCAAATAAAGTATAAAATAGGTCTGGGAGTATAGCCCGGAGGTAGAAAGGCTCTGGGCTCCACCCCAAGTACCACCAAAAAACAAAAACACAAAACACAAAAACCTGCAAGCTGTGCCTCTAAAACTAACAGACACACTTGCGCGTTAGGAAGCACATTCCTTCCTTCTCCCGGCTCTTTCCTCCTCCCTTCCGCGCAGAGCCTAGTGGATGTAATTGCCCATCTTGGCCGCTAGAGGGCAGTCAAAGAAAAGCAACGTAAAATCCTCAACTTTAATAGGAGAAACCTACAGACTCAACAGAGGGCTAAATGAAAGCTCCAAGAACAGACACAAGGTAAACAGGAAAAATGTGAATGACAGTAAAGCATCATTCTTGTGTATAATAAGTAACCAAGTCTTTTTTTTTTTTTTTTTGTATTGGCGATTTAACCCAGGGGCGTTTCACCTGCAAGCTACATCCCCAGTCCCCTTTTTACATTTTTTTTTTTTTGAGCCAGGGTCTCACTAATTCTCTGAGGCTGTCCTCAAACCTGCAGGCCTCCTGTCTCAGTCTCCCAAGGCATGCACCACCAGAACAGTTGCATTTAAAGTTACCTAATTTGTTTCATGCTTTTACTGGTGAATTGTAGTTCCACATCACCATGGGGATGGAGTGATGCCTGCATGCACACATCACTTGGTGTGCTTACGCCTCCCTCTCCCCTCCCCTCCTCCTTCCTCAGACATATTAGTGAGGTCGGCAGCGACACCTTCATATACGGACACAACATCATTTGGACTGTTGCTTCCTCCAGCCTCCTTTCCTCTCCCTCCTGCACCCCCTCCGCTGTCCCACTCGTCTCTCCCCTCTTATCTGAAGTCCTTTTTCTTCCTTTTTTCTCTTTCACTTTCACACATGAGAGAAGACGTAGGACCCTTGCCTCTCTGAGACTGGGTGATCTCAGAGAGCAAATTCTATTCTGCGTGTAGACCATGTTCTTTATCCATTCATCACAGAATCATCCTGTAATCCAGCTATACGGCCCTGGTATCTTACACATGTGCGCGCGCGCACACACACACACACACACACACACACACACACACAGATTGGCATGGTATTCTCACATAAGTATATGATGGTAGAAGTGTTTCCTTCACTAATTCTTTCCTCTACCACCACCCTCCTGTTCTCCTTCACCCCACCGACGTTTCTCCTCCTTATCTAATGTGACCTCTTATATCCCAATTACTCCCTAAATTCTAAATATGAAAGAAAACTAAAAAGATCCTTCACTTTCTGCGACCAGCTAATCTCACTTAATGTTCTCCAGGTCCATCCATTTCCCTCAAAATGACATAATTTTGCCCTTCTTTATTGTTGAATCAAATTCCATTGTACGTGTATCTCATAATTTTATAATCCAATCACCTGTTGATAGACACCTAGGTTGAAAGTCAGAGTACTATAATGATATACACATACCCATTTGTTGCAGAAAAATTCACAATAGGCAACTTATGAAACCAACAAAGCTACCTAACTTAGAATTCTAAAACTGTACCAAATTTACAGCTTACTCGGGCATGTTTTCTATAGTTCATGGTTACAATGTCAATATATGTGCCTCACTTTATGCAATATTACTATGGTAGGGGACTTCTAAAGTGCCTCTAAGCTCTAAAGATTCCCAGCAGCTGTAGCTTCCGGCTCTTCTCTCTCCCCTCCCTTCATGAGCTGATAACAAGCTCTCACCTTTCTTTTCTGCTCTCTACTATCATGCCCTGAAAACCTGCAGCCCTGGTTCCTGCTTAGAAGCTGGTCTTACGTGGACTGAAATCTCCAGAACTGTGAGCAAGTGAACCTTTCTTCCTCCACATTGTGGTCACCAGGTGTCTGGAGTTACCATGCTGAGAATGCTGACTAAAGCAATATCAATCAAAGGGTTTCTAGAGGAGGCAGAACTACCGCCTCTTTCCCTTCACCTTAGTGCATGTCTCTTAGTGCATGTGAATTAATACAAACCTAGGTTCAAATTCAGATGCCTGTACTTACTGGTTATGTGAATTTAGACATGAGAGCCTCATTTTCTCCACTTATAAAATGAATATTAGAACATGAGTCAATTAAAGGTGTTGTAAAACTAGACTGAAAGTATGTAAACAGCTACACGTGGTGTTTGGCTGCTATAGCTTATGAATCAATATCATGTCCTTTCTCTTTCATCCTCCCTGAGGGGAAATGGTTGTGTTATTATAATCATTGAAAAAGCACTTTTATTTTGGGGGTCAAGTATAGCAAATATTCCTCTTTCCTCACTTCAGCCACCAAAAAAAAATTCAAACATACCCAAAAGATTTCCAAATATAGAGTTGAACATTTGTGTAGATGACAAACCTAGAGAGTAATTAGCTCATCCCAGAGCATCAATTCCCTATTACATAGAAATGTAATGTTATATATTACCTAAAAAGGTAAGTACACAAAATACAGCAGTATATTCTATTTGCCATCATGGGCAGGTTGATGTCTGTGCTGTTTGTAACCTCGCCAAGAGTTGTGTAAAAATCATATTAGCAGCATTAACGTCACTGAAGTCCATTAGTCAGAAGCAAACATACCTGGATTGGTACACATTGTCGTTGCTGGATTTCTGGTGGTACCAGGCAGAGGGGCGAGGAAGCCGCCAATCCATCATGTCACAGCAGCAGCACACTAGGTAAAAGTTATTTATTGTTACCTTCTTTATTGGTGCATTATAATTGTTCATAGTAGCTGGGCATGGTAGTGCACACTTGTAATCCCAGTACTTGGGAGGCTGAGACAGGAGGATTGCAGGTTCGCAGCCAGTCTCAGCAACTTTATGAGATCCTCTGCAATTTAGTGAGACCCTGCTTCAAAATAAAAGAATAAAATAGAGCTGAAGGTGTGACTCAGAGGTAGAATGCCCCTAGGTTCAATCCCAGAACTGCACACAAAAATTATTCATAGTAGTGGGGTTCATGGTGACGCTTCATACATGCACACAGTTCGGTAGATTCCATCTTGTACTTTCATTTCAGGATAGTAAAAAGAGGGTGAAAAACATTGGGGCGAGCCCTCGGCTCAGGAACTCAGGATCTGCAGGGTCCTTGGCTAATGTTACGGAAAAGAATTCCACACGTGCCAGCCAGAGACACGGACAGAGGTTTATTTGGGGAAAGGAGAGGAAATACACATTCAAGAGAGAATGCGGGCCACCACAAGATGAGGGAGGCATGTTGGGGAGCTCAGGGTTCTCTTCTTATAGAGGACTTTCATGGGGGGTGGGCTAGAGGAGGTGTGTGAAGATGAGCTCAGTCTGGTAGTTCCCAAGGCGGTTTACAGTGGTCTGGCAGCCTGGTCAGCTTCCGGGTGGATGAGCTCAGTCCCGTAGCCCCAAGGTGCTTCCTGGTAGTCGGGTCAGCTTAAGCGTCTTCAGGCTGGTTGGGGTCCTCATTAGCTGACTGACAGATAAGCTAGAGTGTCCTAGCTTATAGGTTTCTTGAAATATTGTATCTGTCTTGTTATCAATGCACAGGGCAATTATAGTCTCTTTTAGTTAACTCTAGGATCTACAGGTTTCACAGGAATTTGGGAGGGTCAGGCCTGGGGAAAAGAACTGTTTTTTTTTTTTTTTTTTTGAGGGGGAGTCTTATATTAAAAAAGTTATATTTTACTTTTCCTTCCTGTCTGTCTCCTTTCTACCTACTTATTTCTTCTATCCTACATAAAAAACTAATATATTTATCATCAAATGGGAGACATGGACCCTGGTGGGTTCAAGCACCCGTGCAGCTACAAAAGCCGGAGCTTCCCAGACAAGCAGCCCTCGGAGTCCTCCGTGGCCTCCCCTTCCCGGCGCGTTTGTCTGCAGAAGCAGCTGCTCACTGGAGGTCCCAGAGGCTGACCTTGCCCCCCACCTCAGTGCACCCATGTCATCAGGCCTTGATTATTTGAAGCAACCAGCTTCGAGTGAGCCCTGGATGTGTCCATGTCTCAACTGAAGCAGGCAACACTTAAGGCACACTAATGTCCCAACACAGCTGTCTACCTGCAAATCAAATTTAGCCAGCACCCTGTGTTTCCTCTGGCAGTCCTATTCCCCGACCTCCCTGGAGGTGAGAGGTGGGAGCACAGTGGGAAAAGAGGCAGGCAGGACAGCTGTGGAGGGCAAGTCCCCTGCCTCCGCCTGTTGCTGAGCAAAGACAGACCACCGTGGGGGGAGGCTCTTCTTCTTCTCATTCCCAAGATCAAGAGTCCTCCAGCTTCCCTGGGCTCCTCCTTTGCTGAGTAAATAGCACTGTATGTAGAGCCAGGGAAACACTGAGATGCTTGCATACTGACGATCTTCAGTATCCTCTCATTTTAAAGCAAAACAGGAGGAATCATGCTGCTTCTGATTCTGAGGGAATGGTCACCTTAAGCCTATGACTGCATGGTTATTGCATGAGCTCAGGGGTCAGAGCTGGACTGCTTTCCTTCACAGGTAAGCTAACCAAGGCCAGAGTGGCTTTCTCCCCGAGTCCAGGCAGATGCTGTATAAATACCACAGTGAGGTCCTACGTGGTAGTCGCGGTGGGCAAGGTGGTCAGTTCCTAAGTTTCCTAATCTGTCTTGAGTCTCCCAGGGAAGTGAAGAGCAGATGCATCACGAAGAAAACTCTGTGGTGTGTGTGTGTGTGTGTCTGTGTGTCTGTATGTGTGTCTGTGTGTGTGTCTGTGTGTGTGTGTCTGTGTGTGTGTGTGTCTGTGTGTGTCTGTGTGTGTGTGTGTGTGTGTGTGTCTGTGTGTGTGTCTGTGTGTGTGTGTTGCTGGGGACTGAACCCAGGGGCATTCTACCTCTGAGCTATGCACCCAAGCTCTATTTTATTTTTTATTTTGAAACAGGTTCTCACTAATTTGCTGAGGTTGGCCTCAAATCTGTGACTCTCCTATCTCAGCCTTCCAAGCACTTGAATGACACATGTGCATCACAAACCCAACTAGGAATGTTAATACCTTGAAGATAGAGCCTGGGGCTAATGGAATGGATGAGAATGTCTTAACTCTAGGTTTTCTTGATGCCAAAGGCTTTGTGCTCCAAAATGTTTATGTTTATGACATGGCTTACCTACCCTCCACTTTCTACAGTCAGTGTCTCCTCAGCCTTAAACTAGACCCCAGAGGGGCTGAGCACCCTCCTCCTGGCTCATGTAGGACATCACATTTCCTATAATTCAGGCAGGTGTCTTAACTTTGGTGCTGGATAATTCTCTCTCACCAGGACAAAATAATTTAAAAAATGTCTAATGGCACCCACAGTCTCTAACTCATTAGATACCAGTCCAATCCCCACTCCAAGTGTGATCATTAAAAATATCTTCAGACATTACCAATCACCCTCCACCCATTGGGAATTATGGATCTGAAGCTCTGGACTCAAATCTCGCCATCCTACCGGGTGCATCATTCTGGGCTTGTGCCCAGAATCACAATTGAACACCCTTGGATGGTCCCACCAGTGAGATGCTGTGATATCCACACTCAAACCTAAGCACTCCAGCTGTCAGGACCAAGACCTGGAAGCAGCCAATGGGAAAAGTTCATAGCAGCAGAAATCTCTGCACACATCCCTCCAAAACTGTCTGGTCAAGCCATCCATTCACATCCGGGGACATAAAAGCAAGTGCAAGGTAGAGATGCTGTTGAGGCAACCACCTCTGACCTCCTCGGTACCTCCATTTCCCTGGCCCCAACGCCTGGCTCCACACTTCACCTGCAAAACCACTCCCGGCCCATTCCTTTTAGTCACTCCACACAATCCTTCTAGCTCCTGGACAAGAGTCTTGTCTCTAAGCGCTCCCTCGAGTTTTGGTGTCTCTTTCAGCTCTGGTGAGAGACTCCTTGCTCCTGTCCCAGCCAGCAACAGCTCCCAGAAAATAGGGGCCTGTTGGGGTTCAGGGTTTCGGAGATGAACAAGAGTACCCTGGTCCGCCTGCGCTTTTCATTTCAATGGGTGTACAAAATCAGAAGTAGCTCCTGAACTTCCCACTCGGCTTCGGAAGGGCTCCCGGGGCGTAGGGACCAGGCAGGCTCCAGGAGAAAGAAGGGAGGGGACAGGAGAGCAATTCTTGTTTCACGTTGTGTTCCAAAAAGGCCCATTCAGTAAGCAGTAACCCACACTAATCGTGTTAATGGGCCTCAGGCCTGGCAGCAGTTCTGATCAAAGGATGGTAAAGCCAAAAGGAAAAGAAGCAGAGATTTCATGGGAAGTCCACTGAGGAGGAGAGGCCAAGTGAGCCGGGCGCACTGCCTCCCGGGTCCTGCTTTGGTGTCCTTGGTATCAGGGGAAGCGCGCGTTGTTCACAGAATCAGCAAGGTCTCAGTTCAGAGAGAGCAGCCCCGGAGGCCAGCGCTGTGGAAGCAGACAGCCCAGAAGGGAGCGGGCAGTGGCCCCGGCTGAGCTGCAGATGAAACACCAAGGTTAGATTTGCCAAGAGAGATGGAATCTCTGGAGCCTGATCCACGTACAAGATGTTTTTGCAAGGTGGTTACTGAATTAGTTATGGAAAACAAAGGCCTGTGTTGGCCAACTCGTCCCTTGCTGTGACCAAAATGCCTGAGGAGAACAACTTCAAGGAGGAGGCGTTTAGTTGGCTCAGGGTTTCAGAGGCCAGTCCATGGCTGGCTGGCTCCAAAGGAGAAACACCCTAAGATATTTACACATATTCATATATATTTAAAAATAAATATTTTTTTAAATATATGTATTTATCCGGTCTTTTAAAAATATATGTATTTGTATAGATATATATTAAAATAAATATATATTTGTATTACTATATTTTTATATTAATATTAGTATAGTATGCATATTTAATATGTATTTATATATTTATATTGCATAATATATAATTAATTAATACAATAATATATATAAGCTCGGGATTATGATTTCCTACCCATGTACCTAAGTCAATTTTTCTGCATGCATGTGTGGTACTGGGGATTTGAACCAGAGGCATTCTACCTCTGAGCTACATCCCCAGCCCATTTTTTAAAGTTTTTGTTTTTGAAACAGGTTCTCGCTAAGTTGCTGAGGCTGGTCTCGAACCTGAAATCGTCCTGTCTCGGCCTCCCATGTACTGGAATTACGGACATGTATCACCACACCCAGTTTTCACCCAAGTCAGTTTCACTGAATATTCACAGAACTGAAAATTTGAGACTTAATGGTTTAAAGGGAGATTGTTTACCTTTCAAGGGCGGCATCAAAGGGGCTTTTAACCCAGCCTCTTAAACTATCAAAAAACCCACCATGACACAAGCACCATGAGCATCACTGCGGGAGCAAACTGAAACCAGGAAGCCTGGGATGAAATGGCCGAGCATGTCGTCACCAGTCTCCAAAACCCTCCTCAGACATCACCTTGCCCTGTGCTATTTCTCGCAGCACTTCTGGGCGTAAGGCACACCGTGTCCTATTTTACGTGTGGTCACAGGACAGAGGCAGGACTCAACCCCGCAACTGCCAGCGTCCCTCCCACGGGGCCTTGTCTTCGGCTTGCTCACACAGCCCTGCCCTTTGAGAAATGCCAGGTGGCTACATTCCAAGCACAAGTGCTCTTGAAGGAGGAAGAAAAATATGATAATATTTTTTTTAAATCCCACTATATTAGTACACTTAATCTATATCACTCTGAACCCTTTGGTAAAATTTGTTTTGTTTTGTGATACTGGGGATTGAACCTAGGTATGTTCTACCTCTGAGCTACACCCCAGCCCTATTTTTTTTTTTTTTTTTTTTTTTTAGTTTGAAATAGGGTCTTACTAGGTTTATGAGTCTCACTACTTGGGGAGTCTGTCCTCGAACCTGAGATTTTTCTGTCTCAGCCTCCCAAGTACTGGGATTACAAGTGTGTCACTACCCTTTTTTTACCCTTTGGTAAAATTTGTGAAAATAAAAAACAAATACAGTATCAGAAAGCTAAGTTCCATGAACAGATTCCTTGCAAAAATCAAGTCAATTAATTTTTTTATCAAGCAAGTTAGGAACAAACTGATTGGTTAATACTTTAAGAGACACAATCATAAATACTTTATTAATTCCTGATTTCTCATCTATTTCTTTCCCCGAAGATGCTCGTTTAGAAGTGTCTGGCAAGTTGGGTATCATAGTGCACACCTATACTCGCAGTACTTGGGAGGCTGAGACAGGAGGATCACAAATTTGAGGGCAGCTTGCAGTAACTTAGCAAAACCCTGGCTCAAAATAAAAATTTTAAATGTGCTGTGGGTGTAGTTCAGTGGTAGAATGCCCCTGGGTTCAATCAATCAATCAATTTCTCTCCCTCTATCTATCGCTTTCTCTCTCTCTCTCTCTCTCTCTCTCTCCTCTCCTCTCCTCTCCTCTCCTCTCCTCTCCTCTCCTCTCCTCTCCTCTCCTCTCCTTTCTCTCTATAGCTATATATTAGTGGGGATTGAATAACATATTACTATATATCTTTATATATATAATAAAGAAGCCTCTAGCAAACCAACTTTGTTAATCAAGTGAGCTGTGGATTAGTAAAAACATCAGAGATGCTCTTCTGTTTAGGAAAACCAAGGACGCAGCTGACGCCTTCTGTGGCAGAAGGCCCTCCCTCCACCAGTGTCTCCTTGAAAGCCACAGCCGTCCATCTCAGCTCCATCTGACTTCTGCCAGGATGTCTGTGGACAGAGCTGGAAGGAGATCCAGCCTCCTGGGTGGCATTTCCTGCTGGTTTTCATTGTTTCTTTTTCTTTTTTTTCTTTTTTTTTCTTTTTTCTTTTTTTTTTTTTTGGGTGGTACTGGGGGTGGAACCCAGGGGCTTTCTACCTCCGGGCTATACTCCCAGACCTTTTTTATATTTTATTTGGAAACAGAGTCTCACTAAGTTGCTGAAAGCCTCACTAAGTAGCTGAGGCTGGCTTCGAACCCATCCGATCCCCCTATCTTAGCCTCCCAAGCGCAGGGATTGCAAGCGTGCACCACCACGCCCGGCTGGTTTTCATTGTTTCTATCAGACACTTTTTTTTTTTTTTCAGGTATCAGTGTCTTGGTTTATTTCTTGTAAACACTTTGTCATTTTTAAAAGTTTAGAAGATGCCAGTAAAATCTAAAATATCTTTTTTTTTTTTTTTCCCGGGTCTGGGGATGGAACCCAGGGGCATTCGAACTCCTAGCTACATCCCCTGCCCTATTTTTTAATTATTATTCTTTATTTTGAAACCGGGTTGAAACCGGGTCTCACTGAGTTGCAGAGGGCCTCACTAAATAGCTGAGGCTGTCCGCAAACCGTGATCCTATGGTCTCAGCCTCCCAAATGCTGGGATTACAAGTGTGCGCCACCACGACCGGCTAAAATCTAAAATATCTTACACAGACACCCCTATGCCTTCCATCAGGAACTGGCTACCTCTTATTATTTTTTTTCAATTTCTCTTTTTTTTTTTTTGAGGGATTGGTGATGGAACCCAGGGGCATTTGATCTCCAAGCTACACCCTCTGCCTTATTTTATTTTTATCCTTTATGTTTGAAACCGGGTCTCACTGAGTTGCAGAGAGCCTCACTTAGTAGCTGAGGCTGTCCGTGAACCATGATCCTACAGTCTCAGCCTCCCGAATGCTGAGATTACAAGCGTGCGCCACCGCGCCCGGCTAAAATCTAAAATATCCTACACAGACACCTCTATGCCTTCCATCTGGAACTGGCTACCTCTTAATTGTTATTTTTTTCAATTTCTCTTTTTTTTTTTTTTTTTTTGCAGGTTTGAGGATGGAACCCAGGGGCATTTGGACTCCGAGCTACACCCTCTGCCCTATTTCTTTTTATTATTTATGTTTGAAACAGGGTCTCACTGAGTTGTGGAGAGCCTCACTAAGTAGCTGAGGCTGTCCAGACTGCGATCCTATGGTCCCAGCATCCCGAATGCTGGGATGACAAGCGTGCACCACCACGTCCAGCTCAATTTCTCATTTTTATTGTTAAAATAAAATAAAAGCACTACGGATAAAGCAGAAGTGTCATTTCTTATATTTCATCTAAATTCACTCTTCTTCCCCTACAAAGGACATGTATGTATATATGTATATATATGCATGTATATATGTATATATGTATGTATATATGTATGTATATATGTATTATGGATGGATGGATGTTCTGGGGGATTGAAACTAGAGGCATTCTACCTCTGAGCTACATCTCTAGCTTTATTTATTTTTTATTTACTTATTTTTATTCTGAAACAGGATCTCACTAAATTGCCAAGCATCTCACTAAGTTGCTGAGGGAGGCTGACCTTGAATCTTCAGTCCTCCTAACTCAGCCTCCCAAGTACTGGGATGACAAACATGTGTCACGGCATCCAGCTCCACATTTATTTATTTATAAAACACTGTACATATATATAATTATGTGCTTACCTAACCTATACTAAGTTGATTCCTCACCACTTTCTCAAATTTTCCTCTGCACGGGAAAAAAAAAAAAAAAAAGATGACCAGATCAGACCCCCTGCAGTTCTGAAGTCTTTTTGGTTTGGATTTAATATTCTCTCTCTCTTTCTCTCTTTCTCTCTCTCTCTCTCTCTCTCTCTCTCTCTCTCTCTCTCTCTCTCTCTCTCATTTTGGCGGTACTGGGATTCCTGGGATTCCTGGAAGCCCTTCTACCTCCGGGCTACACTCCCAGACCTCCAGCACAGCTGGCTTCGAACCTGCGCGATCCTCCTGTCTCCGCCTCCCAAGCGCGGGGATGACAAGCGTGCGCCACCACGCCCGGCTCTCTTATTCTTTTCTGACATAAGTAAAGACTCGTGTGCTGAGTAATAACGATAGCTCACTGCATGGGCAAGCAGTGTTCTCAGGATGTATTCCCGCGACCCCATTTTATCCTGCAACAGCTGTGTAGGAACACACTATCACCTTCGTCCTGGGGATTAAAGCTGGGAAGAGCCGTCACTTGCTGAAAGTCGCAACGCTGCGAGCCGCCGGGGCCAGGCCTGTCCCCGTTCTACGGGGCACTGCGCTCTGTGCCGCCCCTGCTGCCTGCCCATCACGCTCTTTGCTTTTCTTAATAAAATCGCTGCCAACCTGATCACTTGTCATGTCGAGATCAGGCTGGACATGAAAATTCACACGCGTTCCTTTGCTAACAGATGCCGCCTTACCGGGTGCTGGGTGGTATGATTCGCATGCCCCTCAAAAACTCGTGTTGGAATTCAATCATTGCTGCCATAGGATCGAGAGGTGGGAACTTTAAGAGGGGATTGGGCCAAGGAGGCCTAGACCTTGTGAATGGGTTAAGCCGTTGTGGGGCATGGGTTGGTTAGAGAAGGGAGCACATTAAGGTGACCAATCAGAAGGGATGGGCTAGGGGAGGACGGAGCCTCTTTAAAAGGCAGGAGGTACGGAAACAAATGTGTCAAAGGTAATCACCAATCAAGCATGGGATCGAGGCGGGGAGGAAGTGGGATGGGGGCTGGATGGGGGCTAATTGGATGATGTGTGCTTGTGTATCCTCTCAAGTCTTGTATTCCAATGTGATGTATGATTACAGTGCACCAATAAAAATATAAAGAAAAGGAAGCACATCTTCCTTTTCCTTTGTCTCCTGAGCCCTCTTGCCCTCCCACCCCCGGCGAATGCAGCTCAGGGCCCTGGACAGAAGCGAGCACCAAGCCCTTGGACCCCACCTCCGGAAGCTCCAGCCACTTCAGTGCTCTATAAACCACTTATTCTCAGGTGTTCTGCTAAAGCAACAGGAAATGGACAAGGCAAGGAGTGTCCTTGACTTCTGGTGCAGGATGCTACCGCAACCCACTTCCCACCTCGGAGCCTTCCAGAACCCTCCGCAGCCCTGTCCTCGGGTGCAGGGACGCCCGCCTGGCCAGGCCCTTGGAAGTCAGCAGCCTTCCCAAGATGGTATATGAGAAGCTGGGCACTAATAAGACCCTCCTGTGCTCCTCTTAAGCGGGTCCTTAAGTACTTAAAACAGTCTCGGGTCCAGAGCACAGGCAAGCTCCCTCAAGCTGCTTAGTCACGCAGCCCAGGCACCGGGTGTGCGGGGCTGTGTGTCTGGCTGCCGGGCTGCAGGACTGGACCAGATCTGAGCAGCTAACCAGACCCCGACCGCCATTCCCTGTATGAGTGGCTGAAAGCAGAGATGGATCCAGGTGCCCATCACTTCAGAAAAGGAGATGGACTACTTTTAACTAAAGGATACTTGCTGTATTTATTTATTTATTTATTTATTTATTTATTTATTTATTATTTTTATTTTTTATTTTTATTTTTGGAAGTACTGGGGGTGGAACCCAGATGCTTTCTACCTCCAGGCTATGCTCCCAGACCTATTTTATACTTTATTTGGAAGCAGGGTCTCTACTAAGAGCCTCACTAAGTAGCTGAGGCTGGCTGCGAACCTCTGCGATCCTCCTGTCTCAGCCTCCCAAGTGTGGGTGTATTTATTATTAGTTGTACTTATTATGTACTTATTACAGACACATACAGGGACACACACACTGTATAATCAGATGCTCACACTCGCACACTCACACCCACACCCACACCCACATGCTCACACAGGCACATCAGCAGACGCAGAACCCAGCCGGCCTTGGCCACTCTCCTCTCCACGCCCTCCCTCCCCCCTGGCTGCTGCTCCTCCGTCCTGTCATGTGACAGCCAAAGGCTCAGGTACCTGAGGGATGTTCACACCTGGACCTTTGACACCGTCCAGGGGCCATTTTATAGATCCTACAAAATTAAAAAGCTTTTTTTAAAAAATGCCACTAGGCCAAGTTACATGCTTGTAATCCCATTACTTGGGAGGCTGAGACAGGAGGATCACAGGTGTGTGGCCAGCCTCAGCTACTTAGTGAGACTCTTTCAAAATAAAAAATAAAATAGAGCTGGGCGTGGTGGCACACGCTTGTAATTCCCACACTTGGGAGGCCGAGACAGCAGGATCACATAGGTTCGAAGCCAGCCTCAGCTACTTAGTGAGGGACTCGGCAACTTAGTGAGACCCTGTTTCCAAATAAAATATAAAGTAGGTCTGGGAGTATAGCTTGGAGGTAGAAAGCCTCTGCATTCCACCCCCAGTGCCACCAAAATAATTAAAAATTAAAAAATAATAAAATAGGGCTGAAGGTGTAGCTTAGAGATAGAATGCCAATCCCCAGTACACACACACACACACACACACACACACACACACACACACACAATAAACCCTAAAAATTAAAAAAAAAAAAAACACTAATCACTATTCCTGGCCTTTTCAAGCCAGGGTGGTAATCACTCCTGTGACTGCTCGGCAAGGTGAAGGATTGGCTAGACCTCTACGGAAAATATCAGAACCCTGTTGGTGGGATTGCAAATTAGTGCAGCCTCTACAGAGCTCAGTGTGGAGGTTTCTCAGGGGACTGGGAACGGAAACTCCATCTGCCCCAGCCAGCCTGCTTCTGGGCGCCTTCCAAAGGAACTACAGTCAGATTATTACAGTGATATGCGTGTGTCCATGTTTATAGCAATACAATTCACAATAACCAAACTATGGAACCAGCCTAGGTGTCCATCAACAGATGAGTGGGTTACAAGGCTGTGGTATATTCACGCAATGGAATCTAATTCCGCACTAAAGAATAAAATTGTGCCGTTTGCAGGAAAATGAACAGAACTAGACAATCTCATGCTAAGTGAGATTCGCCAGACTTAGAAAGCGAAGGGTCATGTGTTTTCTCTCATATGTGGAAGCTAGAAACTAAGGAACAAAAGATGCTTCAAGCAAATGAGGAGAGAGGCCGGCAGAACAGTGAAGGGGTTGGGGAGGGAAGTGGGGTAGGGATGGAGGAGGACTGGTGAAGGAAACTGTCCAAGCCACCCCGTGTACACTCATGAAGCGTGTACACTCATGAAGCGTGTACACTCGTGAAGCGTGTACACTCATGAAGTGTGTATACCCATGAAGCGTGTACACTCATGAAGCGTGTACACTCATGAAGCGTGTACACCCATGAAGCGATTTCACCCATGAGGCATGTACACTCATGAAGCGTGTACACCCGTGAAGCGTGTACACTCATGAAGCGTGTACACCCATGAAGCGTGTACACCCATGAGGCATGTACACTCATGAGGCATGTACACTCATGAAGCGTGTACACCTGTGAAGCGTGTACACCCATGAAGTGTGTACACCCATGAAGCGTGTACACCCATGAAGCGTGTACACTCATGAGGCATGTACACTCATGAGGCATGTACACTCATGAAGCGTGTACACCCAAGAAGCATGTACACTCATGAGGCATGTACACTCACGAGGCATGTACACTCATGAAGCGTGTACACCCATGAAGCATGTACACTCATGAGGCATGTACACTCATGAGGCGTGTACACTCATGAAGCTACCAGCACCGAATTCAGTATTATGAACAGGGAGGGAGGGAACAGGGCAGGATCTGGGGGCTTCTCCAGCCCATCAGCCTGCTCTCTCTCTCTCTCTCTCTCTCTCTCTCTCTCTCTCTCTTTCTCTCTCTTTCTTTTTATTTTTATTTTTTCCTTTCTTTCTCTCCCCCTTTCTCTTTCATTTCACATAATTTCCCTTTTTCTAGTATAACTTTATTAGTGCACTGTAACCATACCTCATATCGAGGTTTAGTGTAAGAAACATAACTAACTGCACACAGCACTACCCTCAATACGATGTGTGGTTACAACACACCAATAAAGGTTTATTAAGAAAAGAAAGAAGGAATGGGGCAGGAACCGCCTCGCCCATTCCTCTGCCGACTTACTTCTCTGGGAAGCCAGAGGCAGGTGGCGCCTCCGGAGCTCACGAGGCCTCTCCAGATGGTCTTTGCTGGCCGCGGGGCCCGGCTCAGTGCCTGGACGGCAGCAGCCCTGGTACCCAAGCACAGGAGCCCCTCCGTGGAAGGGGGTCGAGCAGAGTAGACCCGGCGCGCTGCCCCTTCTCCTCCCGCGGTTGACCTGGGGCGGAGGTGCCGGGTTCCTTGCTCTTGCCCCTCCTGCCCTCCGTCTACTTACTAGAATGCCATCACGACAGGATGGCGTTGGAGTTGATTTAATGTCTCGCGGAGGTGGGAGGGGAGCTGCAGGGGCTCCCCAAAGAGATAGAAAATCAATCCAGATTGCCGGGCGCGGTGGCGCACGCTTGTAATCCCCGCGCTTGGGAGGCGGAGACAGGAGGATCGCTCTGGTTTGAAGCCAGCCGCGCTGGCGTAAGAGACCCTGTTTCCAAATTTTAAAAAAGTATAAAAATAGGTCTGGGAGTGTAGCCCTGAGATAGAAGGGTTTCCAGGAACCCCAGTACCACCAAAAAAAAAGAAAAAGAAAAAAGAAATCAATCCAGAGAACGTGACCTTTTAATGCGTTTGTCTTTTGCATATGTGCATTTATTGCTACAATAGAAATACACTTTAAGTTTTTAAATGACCATCTCAGGATAGGAACTGGGCAAATACAGGAAAACCTCTAATCCTGGTTGCATCCCCTAAGCCCGGGGCGTCTGCCCAGAGTCCTGCCGGAGATGGCCTGCGCACCTGGGCTGGGGGCCGCCGCTCCCTGGCATCGCCTGGGTGCTTGGTGAGGCGTGTTCTTTATTCTGTTGGCAGATCCCAAAGTTCCCATAAGGCTGGCATTCACAGCAGAGGCCAAGCAACGTTTACCAACGATTTCATCTCTGTGTAAAAGGTGCTTCCAACCTTCAGGGGAAATTTCTTGCTACAGTTCTGAAAGTTGGAGGAAATTCATAAGTAATATCCTTCCTTTGAATGGTCCATAAAACATCCCCAGAGGAGTCCGCCTTTCAAAGACTCCTCTGCCTCTCAGGGAACCTGACTCCTGCTGCTTCCAGGGGAAGGTGTGGAAAGGATCTGTAGGTTTCTTCTGCGGTTTTTGGAAGGTGAGTCAGAAGCCTACGGACCCAGATCTCTCTGCAGAACACCGCAGCCAGCAGGGTCAGCTTGCTATCCTGAGCACACGACAGACAGTTGTGTTGCCAAGATCCCATGTCCACGCTGCTCACTCTGCCTGGCATGCCACCCCGCCCCATGGGCTCTTACTTATTATTTGTTTATTATTTAATTTGTGGGGCTAAGGAATGAACCAGGTGCTCACAAGTGTCAGCTACTTCTTTTTTGATGTTTATCATAGGGTTTGGATTCAACCTCTGAGCTACACCCCCTTTTTATTTTTTTACTTTGAAATAAAGTCTTATTAAGTTACTAAGACCGGTCTCGAACCTATAATCCTATTTCAGCCTCCCAAGTACTAAGATTACAGGTATGTGCCACTGTGCCAACTTGGCAGCTCTTTAATCAAATCTCATTTTATAGAGAATGTTAACGGTGGGAAAGAGCCATTCATAGGTTAAGGAGCAGACGCCCAGGAGGCTTGAATGACTTACTCAGCACCGCTGGCCCAGAGGAAAGGGGCCACTGCCTGGCTTTCTCTTGGGATCGCCACACACACTCGGCACCTCATTTCCTACCGTCTCTTTCTTTACTTCCTTCTGTTGCAGGAGGCCTTGGCCCACAGAGAACAAGAAATAGAGGCCACAGTAGGGTATGCAAGTCTCTACTCACCGGTGGGGCCCAGAGAGCAAAGCTCCGAGTGTGAGCCCCAAACGGCGTCATCATACAGACTCTCTAGCCCCGGTGGACAGGTGTGATTGCATCAGTAGTAGACAGGAGAGCCAGAACTGGAGCTCAGGTCATTTCATTTCTGTTTACTGAGCTAGATTTCCTGTTTTGGCCTCCACGTGACCAAGCCCGGGTGGCTCCTGCCTCTTCTCCTGACTGCCTTCCCTCAGTAAGCAGGAGAGAGCTGGGCAGGCCTGAGCGTGTCCTGGCCTATCACCTGGGGCGGGAACATGCCAGGCCTACGGCACTCCACAAGAGCGCGCACTCCACACTCCAACCACCTGGAGGACACACAGCCACACTCCTGCTTCCCTGTGTCCTGTGTCCTAGTGGGACGCCCTTCTGTTCTGGTTTGGGTCTGCAGTGTCCCCGAGGTCTCTTGTTAAAGCACAGTCCCCAGGGCAGCAAGGCCCAGAGGTGGGGCTTTCAGACAAGGCCTGGATCATAAGGCTCTCACTCCTAGTGGGCTGATCTGCTTGAGGGCTGCTGGGAAGGGGTCCAGGGTGAGGAGGTGAGGAGACGGGTGCCTGGGAGAGTGCCCTGTAGGTCTTATCTTCTCCCCATCCCCTTCTCTCAGTCTCTGCTCTCAGCTGTCATGGACTTCCCCCCTCCCCAGCCTTCCACCATGCTGTCCAGCCTCGTCTCAACCCAAAGCAATGGAGCCGCCAACCAGGACTGAGATCCCTGCCCGTGACACAGGGAATGTGTCCCCGCTAAGTTGTTCTTGTCGGGTGTTTGGGTCACATGGACAAAAAGCTGACACCACCCCCTTCCCAGTCTACTAAAGACTGCTCACCTCAAAGCGTGGCTTAAAACCACCTCTCCCAGGAAGTCCTCCCGATCTTTCCAATTCAAAATTACTTCTCCCTGCTTCTCCAGTCCTTGGCAACGTGGTCTTTTTATCATAGCAATTTAATTCCACTTAGTGCCATAATTTGTTATGAAGTTATCTTTGACTCTAATTACACGTTAGGTTCCTTCGAAGCAATGCGCTCATTTTATTGACTTTAGACTTCCCAGAGCCCCGCAGAGGCATACAGGAGGCGCCCACTAATCCTGCCATTTAATCCTTAGCATACTTTCTGTATGATCATTAAGCATGCCCGTTTCAGAATGTTTTCTCCTGCTAAGAGCCACATTAATTGTGCTCACTCCTGTGTTTGTTTGCATAGGGTTTTGATAATTAAAATTTCAAAAGGAAATTGCAATTTTCAAAATTGCCTGGTACATGAGAGGGAAAAAGTGAATTCCTTTACCTCAGCAAACAACTGACATAAAAGTGTTTAGGAATTGGCGGGGAGGAGGACAAGAATATTTAGTTACAACAAAGAGGCAACCCAAAAGAAATGAAAACCCTTTTAATAATTTCTTGCAGGAATTATAATGTATACTTAACCAGGTTTCATTATCACTAATTTACTTCAGTAGGGAAGGTCAGGAAAAAAAGGCTTTTTGTCCTTTTCCCATTCTGTAGCCAGGTTGCTGAGAACTTTTCTCCCCTGCAGCAACCCCGCAGTATGGCTGAGCCCACCGGGTCCCTAACACTGCCACCTCCTGGCAGGAATGGGAAGAGCATCAATACAGCCAATGCTAGGCTGGGCCTGAGAGGCCCGGGGGCACTGCATGGGCCTGGCTGTTCTCCAACCCACAGCACAGCCAGAAGCCAAAACTGGGCTATGCAGCCACAGGGAGTGAGAACACTGAGCCTTTGTTTGTCCTCTTAGACACTGTTCTAGATCGAAGTCACAATAATGAACCAAAGAGAACAAAATTCCTGGCCCGGCAGAGACTAAATCTAGTGGAGGAGGCAGACAGCAAACAAAATAAATATGCAGATTATTTATATGAATAAGGTATTAATGCAAAACAAAGCCAGGAAAGGTGAATGGCAACCAGGTGTCATGTTAAAATTGAGTCGAGGGTCACAGAGGAGGAAAAACCAGCCGAGTTATTGTGTGAGACCAAGCCTCTTTAATCAACTGGAACCTTTGGGCAAGGTCTGCTGACCATGGGGGAAGGGACCGATGAGTGGTCAGCAGAGTCACGCCGCAGAGAGGAAGTGAGGGTATTTATGTAGCCGGGGTCTTGGGGTGGGGCTAGCAGCGTGGGAATGTCAATCCTCTGGCGACAGAGGGAGTATCACAACCTCTGAGTCTCGTGACCTCTGGAGTCTCACAATGTCTGGAGTCTGTCCCATCTCTGCTCTGGCTCCTGGGGTTCTGTCTCCTATCTCGTGAGGGGAGGACGAGGGACCTGACCTATCATCCCAGCCTTTTGGTGATACTGGGCAACGACCGAGTCAATAACTACTTCCTGCCATCAGAGCGAACACTGTTACAGGAGCCCCTTGGCCAGGAGAGGCGGGGTCACACCGAAGTGGGCAGGCGGGAGTATGGCTGCAGCAGGAGTTGATTGATGGTTACCCTGGACAGCTCAGTAATGCAGGTTTGAATGAACTTTAGCAGACAAGGGGCTATTATAAAGAAAAGGCAAATCATGAGAATGGGTTCCAGGAAGAGAAGCCCAACAGCGACTGGACCTTGGAACCCTTCCAGATATGAGGTAGACTGTCAATATCATGTTTTTAGAGTCTCGCTTAACCTGGTCAGAGTTTAGACATTTTCCTCCATTAGACCAGATTTTTAAATGTCGTAGCAGCATTTCTCCCTGAGAAAGAGACACACACCACCCGTTTCAGCAGTGAGTAGATATGGGTCAGTCTGATCAAATGGAAAACATGCTGTTGGGTCAGAAGCATCAGTAACATATTTGAGTGAGAATTTAATACTTATGGCTGTCTGGGAGAGCACTGCACTGATCCCACCTTGTGGTCGGTCCAACATTTTTATGGACGAGAACAAATGGATCTCCTGCACGGTGAATTTCCAGACCTAAACAGGTGTGCCTTTCCTGATGACTGCAGTCAATATGGGAGGTGGAGCTTCCAAAAAATGCCAAGGGCCTGTGCCAACTGTCGAGCAACCTTAGAAATAAAAGCCGGCCCCTTATCAGACTGTAAGGAACTGGGGAGTCCAGACCAAGGGATGATGTCTGAGCATAAAGCATTGGCCACCGTGCTGGCTGTGTCCTTTGAGGGTAAAACCTCTACCCAATCTGTTAGGGTGTCAACCATGGTAAGAAAATATTTTGGTTTTTTGTGAGAGGGCATGATCGGCTTATCCACTTCCTTGAGAGTTACCCTGGACTCAGTAAGGATGATCGAGGTTGAGGAGTTCGGGAGCCATCACTCTTCATCCAGGCTGAGTAGGGCCAGTGACAGGGCCTGGTCTGGAAGGGTGGTTCCCCTGTGTTGATGCACCTGGGGCTCACTGCTTTTCCAAGGGCACTGTTCCACTGGCCCTCCTGGCCGCATGTGGGCATAGTCTGGTTGGTAGGCGGAGCCTTGCTGCACTCCTGGAGGTAGTTGTCATTGCTGTCCTCCACCCCTAGGTGGCACTCGTTGTCCAGAGGGCTGAGCTGCCACCGCCAGCCACAGGGCTACTACTGAGGCATGGGCTTGCAGACCTGTCTTTTGGCAGAGTTGGATTGTACCCTCCATTTCAGCATGTTCCTCTTAGGAATTAATAACTTTAAATGCCATGTTTACCAAATCTCAAATAGGGGTCTGAGGGCCATCCTCCACCTTTTTAAATTTTTTTCAAATATCAGAGGCCAAATGCCCAATGAAATGGGTTGCCAACACCACACATCCTGTCTCAGTAGATGGATCTAAGCAGGTATAGAGGGTAAGAGCCTCCTGAAGCCAATTAAGAAAGATGGCTGGTTTTCATATGGACCTGGGGCTTCCTTATGTTTATTATAATTAACTGCTTTATGGGAAGCAGCCCGCATGCCATCAAGAAGGCATAGGATTATATGGTCTCTCTTTTTCTCATTGATAATCCCAGATGGGATCTTCAGAAGTCGCCACAGCCACTCCAGTAGGGAGGGCAGGTTAGTTAAATGAGCTTCGTTGGCCATTCTCAGGCAGCCTTGAACATGCAAGCTCGTTCATCTGGAGTTAAGACAGAGGTTAAAATAACATGAAGATCCCGCCATGTGAGAGCATATGCTTGAATAATATATTGGGATTCCTTAATAAAACCAACTGGATTGGCAGAAAAGGAATCCAGTTTTCTTTCAATTTGAGCAAGGTCCAGGAGGGAGAAAGGGTCATGGATGCAGACTACGCCTTCTGCACCGGCCACCTCACAGAGCAGGGCCAAGAGAGAAGGGGGTCCTTGGAGTGGGTATGGTAACTTCTGGGGGAAGGCGAGAGGGAGGTAATTAAGGGAGGGTTGATCCCTTAAGGGAGGATAGCGGTGGCGGGGGGGAAGGAGTGGATTAGGGTGACAGGCTGTCATACAGTATGTTGATGGTGGGGTAGTGAAGAGAGGTCCTGGGGATCAGGGGTGAAATCAGAAAATGGTGCCTGTAACCCGACAAGGTCACAAGATGGCAACTGTGTGCCATCACAATGAGGCGACTATGCAACGTCACAAGATGGCAACCAAGATGACAACTATGTAATGTTACAAGGTCGCTACTGTGTAACCTCACAAGAAGAAGAAGAAGAAGAAGAAGAAGAAGAAGAAGAAGAAGAAGAAGAAGAAGAAGAGGAGGAGGAAGAGGAGGGGGGAGCAGAGGAGGAGGAGGAGAAGAAGAAGAAGAGGAGGAGGAGGGGGAGGAGGGAGAGGAGGAGAAGAAGAAGGAGAGGAGGAGGAGGAGGAGGAGGAGGAGGAGGAGGAGGAGGAGGAGGAGGAAGTGTGTCTAGCATGTTGCAGATACATGTTGGCTAAAGTCATCGTATCCGTGTACTGAATCTTAGAGTGAGAGGTGAGTAGACCCATCACACCATGGCTGTGCCACTGGTTTTCTCAGTGGTCCGCACAGCGGCCCAGAGTTTGCTCAGTTAGAGAGCCTCACTGGTTTCTGGATGCACTTTGCGTATTCCCTTCTAGGAAAAGAACATCCTCCAAAACCATATGATGCCTCCCTGCTGAGTTTCCTCTCCTCTGGCTGCCTCGGTCCCGCTCTGCCAGATCTTCATTTGCCAAAGGCCTTGCAGCTGCTTAGAGCTCCTCTCCAAGGGCTCTTCCGCATGCATGAAAGTTCACCTGTTTGGTAAGTCCTGGAATCCGCTCTGTATTAACAAGCTGATAGCTTAGGCCACACCCTTGGATGCCCTCTGCACCACCCAGTGTGGAAAGGGCGACCCGAAAAACGATGGACAGAGACCTTCTACTTCTTCATGTTTCCGTGAAAGAGAAAAGACCAACAGAAAACATAATGTAAGCCAAGTGCGATTTCAGGTACGAGCACACCTGAAATCTCAGTACTGGGAGGCTGAGACTGGAGGATTGTATTGAACATACAAGATCAGCCTCAATAATTTAGGTATCTCCTCAGCTATTTAGTGAGATCGTGTTTCAAAATTAAAAAATAAAAAGGGCCGGGGTGTAGGTCAGGGAAAGATAACACAAAATTGGATTTTTGAAATAAAATACGGGGAAAGTGATATAGCATTAAATGATTTTGTGAGTGGCCAGTGCGTGAGCTAATGTTTTATGCTTCTTGGCTTCGGATTCTCTCAACACACTGGTGACTGCAGGACTCAGATGGTGAATATTCAGTTCCCAAACTGCCTTGGAGTAAAAGAGAAGAATCTCCTCTCCAAAAAGTGTTAGCAAAGCTCAGAGCAGTGATGCATGCTGGAATTCCAGTATCTGGAAGGCTGAGACAGGAGGATCGCAGGTTTCAGGCCAGCCTCAGCAACTTGGTGAAACCCTCACCATCTAGCAAGACCTTGTTTCACATCAAAATGTAAAAAGGGCTGGGGGTGTAGCTCAGAGGTAGAATGCCCCTGGGCTCTATCCCTAGTATAGGAAGGAAGGAGGGAGGGAGAGAGGGAGGCAGGCAGGCAAATGAAGCTCCCGACAGCTGCATCCTACACCACTGACCCCCTTGAGTACGTTGGGAAGTCCTTCCTGGGACCTGTACCATGAGTTTTCCCCTCCGGAACCTCGAGTTGCGCCCCCTTCTCTTGGTCCTATTTTCCTGGCTCCAGCATCTCCCCAAATGGACCTCTGACTCCTCTTTCTTCTGCTACATTTGGCTGGCCCAGCTCCCATCCTCCTGCTTTGCCCTGCACCATTCAGCGCAGGAGACCACGGCCAGCAGAGGCTCTCCTTCCCGGTGGCTCAGAGGCCAAGTGTTTGCTCGAGGCTCTCCTTTGAGACCTCGCCACCGCAGTGTCTGTGGGCTTTTTATGGGCCAGGGTGAAACTTAGACACAAAACACTGGTGGAAACAGTTCTGTAATCCCAGTTATATATGCCTGTGAAGAAAGGCTTTGCTTTTCCTTGTTGCTATTATCATTATTTTAGGGATTGAACTCAGAGGCATTCTGCCTCAGAGATACATTCCCAGCACTATTTTGTTTATTTTGAAATAGGGTCTCACTAAGTTGCTGAGGGCCTAAGTTGCTGAGGCTGTCCTTGAACCTTTGATCTTTGTGTCTTAGCTTCCAAAGTACCAGGATGCACCACCATGTCCAGCTTTTATTGTTTTTTATTTTGAAACAGAGTCTCTCTAAGTTGCTGCACGTCTTGCTGAATTGCTAAGGCTATGATCCTCCTGTCTCAGCCTCCCAGGTACTAGATTACAGGTGTGCACTGCCACGCCCCGCTCTCCCTACCTTTCTTAAAGAGAGCATGGCATATAACCACTGAACATGCCTAATGGCGCCTATGGAGCTTCTTATTTAAAAATATACCTTACAGAGAAAGGTATCTACTTTCTAATCTGAAAGCAAAGAGGTGTAGAAGGCTTTATATTTATTTTGACTTCTCAAAGCACGAGTGTGCTCTATTGTTGGGTGTTTTCATTTCATTTTTGGAAAATCATTGTTTAACAAGGATTCTGGTAAGTGTGGCGGAGCTGGCCAAGGGGCAGTGTGCCGTGGAGTTTCCTAGACATTCAGGGAGGAACTTCCTGCCCTTTGTTTAATTAAATAGCTCTTTAAAAAGTAAAAGAAACCTACTGTCCTAACTAGTGTTTCTTTGAAGAATCACCTGCCATACAAGACGCGGGTACCTGTGGAGAGAACGTTGTGCCAACTCACAGAGCTGTGGTGCCAGTGGCCACCAAAAGGGACTCCAGAGAGACAGGCCACCCTCCCCATCAGAGACCGAGCCCCACGGCCACTGCTCATCAGAAAGTGGGGCTCCACTCTGCCCACAGTGATCATCTCTGCCGCACACTGAGTGGGGCTGTGAGGAATCCAGCTCAGAGCCAAGAGGGTCATGGGGCGAGGCAGAGCTCTCCATCCCCCATGGCTACCTGCTCTGCCATCCCCTCCTTCACCAAGCTGGACCCTGGCAGTCACTCTTACCTCCTCCTTCACACACCAAACTAATTTATTAAATTCAATGACTAGATTCTTGTTTCTCTCTCTTTACATTAAAGGAGTGCTAGATTAAACATGTACTCCCAACCAGGTGCGGTGGTGCATGCCTGTAATCCTAGTACTTAAGAGGCTGAGACAGGAGGATCACAGGTTAAAGGACAGGGTTGGCAACTTAGTGAAACCCTCCATAACACAGTGAGACCCTGTTTCAAAAAATATATAAAAAGTAAAATAGGGCTAAGGGTGTAGCTTAGAGGTAGAATGCCACTGGGTTCAATCCCTAGCACCACAAGAAAAAAAAAAGTACTCTCCTCAGCACCTTAGCATTTAGTAAAACTTACGGGCACTTAGCATCTTAGCTAAGTTCCTGTAAAGCATGCTGAGTAAGACACGGCTGGAGGGCTCACAATGGCATCCACAGCTCTGATTCCGAACTAAGACTTTAAATATTAATGAAAGTCAGAATGGCCAAAAGTAATACACGCTACAGACAGCAGTTTCTAAAACACACCACCTTTACGCCGGGGGTGGTGGTGCACGCTTGTAATCCCCACACTTGGGAGGCGGAGACAGGAGAATCACGCAGGTTCGAAGCCAGCCTCGCTGGCTTAACAGACACTGTTTCCAAATAAAAGTATAAAAACTAGGTATCTGGGAGTGTAGCCCGGAGGTAGAAGGGTTTCCAGGAACCCCAGTACCACCAAAAAAATAAATAAATAAAACACACCACCTACGGTCCACCTAGACCTCACGTCTCCCCAGCAACCCACACCTGAGACAGCTTAAGTTCCGTGTCCTCCTCAGATCCTTTACACCTGGCATGATGCTCAGCGCACAGGCCCTTAACACAGGCCACCTGCCGCTGAGACCATATGCACCCACTGTACCATTCATTAAAGGACCAGCGCTGATGCCTGGCTGCTCTTCTAACATTAACTCACCCTTTATGGTACCTTGATTCTACTCTTAAAAATATCACATCAAGCCAGGCATGGTGGCCCACACTTGTAATCCCAGCACTTGGGAGGCCGAGACAGGAGGATCGCACAGGTTCGAAGCCAGCCTCAGCTACTTAGTGAGGCTCTCAGCAACTTAGTGAGACCCTGTTTCCAAATAAAATATAAAAAAATAGGTCTGGGAGTATAGCCCAGAGGTAGGAAGCCCATGTGTTCCTTCCCCAGTACCACCAAAACAACAACAACAACAAAAAAAAAAACACATCAATTGTAGCTCTGCAGTCTACCCTCCTAAGAACTTTCTCTCTCCTTTTCATTTCTGCTAGTTCAGTTCCTTATTCTCTATCAGGGATTCGAGGGTGACGGCATCCTAGCCAGTCTCCTTGCAGCATCACTCCCTGGCTTGAACCCTTCCAGTGGCTCATTATGCATTAAGTGTCAGCTAAGCGTGGTGGAACACACCTGTAACCCCACTACGTGGGAGGCTGAGGCAGGAGGATCTCGGGCTCAAGACCAGCCTCAACAACATAGCAAGACTCTCAGCAAGCTACAAAAGACCCTGCTTCAAAACAAAACAAAAAAGGGGGTTAGGGACATGTCTCAGGATATCTGGCTTCCATCCCCAATACCAACAAAATTTTAAAAAGAGAGAGACAAAGTCTCGCTCCCAGGCATGGCACCCGGAGCACATGACCACTGACCAGACGTGCTCCACCTGCCAGGTCCGAGGCTCTGGGCGACCATGCACAGGAGTGCTAGTGGAGAGGCCTTTTCCTGCTCACTCCCACCCCAAACTCCCATGAGCCTCCACTCCCATGGTGCCCATGCCGATGTCTTGGATTATCCTTGGCATGTTGAATTGATTTCATTTATCTGTGTTGTTCTGTTCAAGGCAAAAATCTCTTTGTATCCTCATGGCCTAGCACAGAGCCAAGTATATTGAAGGCACTCAGTGAGTATTCAGCAACTAAATACGTAGATGTCAGAGAAGCACGGGTTGTTAGAGTCTGTATAAAGTTATATCAGGGACTAGGGGTCTAGCTCAGTGCTAGAGTGTGTGCTTAGCATGTACAAGTCCCTGGGTTCAATCCCCAGCACCCAAATAAAGTAATATAAAATAAATAATGTTTTTCATATCAACATATTTAGATGAGAAACATTCTAGTGATACAATTTAAAGGATAATTAGTAATGAGGTGGTTTATAGTTAATGAATTTTTCTATCATGAGATTCTTATATTTTTAAATATTACTAGTCCCCATTATCTGAAAGACAGTGTGATAGATATTTATATAAATGATAGCTATGGTTTCAGAGAATTATTATAATATGAAATTATGTACTTAACTCAGGAAAAACATTAAGAAATCTAAAGAAAGTTGTTCTTTCCTAACTAAGGGATATCTTTAAGAAATCAGAAACAGGAACTAATAGAGTTCTATTTGAGTAACCACAAGGGTGTCCAGAGAGCAAAGGAAAATTTCAACATTTTGGTATTACCCCAAGTCGAGAGGAATCCGTGTAGAGTTAAAATATAAAAAAAGGGAGAAGCTACTGTAAGAGAAACTAAAAATAAGAGAGGAGGAAAAATAGAATGACACGAGGTATCAGAAATATCAGAAACTAAAAACAAAAGTGTCTGAGGAAACTATTTTCAGTCAGTTTTAAAGACAAGTAAGCCACGTGTGGTGCTGCACGCTTGTAATCCCAGTACTTAGGAGGCTGAGACAGGAGGATTGCGGTTCGCAGACAGCCTCAGCTACTTAGTGAGGTCCTATGCAACTCAGTGAGACCCTGTTTCAAAATAAAAAATAAAATGAGGTTGGGGGCATAACTTAGAAGTAGAACACCTCTGGGTTCCATCCCCAGTACAGAAATAAAAAAAGAAAGAAAGAGACAAGTAAGTTTCTGATATATTCAAACATAATATCACTTCTCTGCTGCGCCTTTAGGAATTGTTAGTGAGTGGGGCTGTGCTCTGATTCTCTTGATGATTTATTCTACATTGGCATAATCTATGGTCTTCTTGTCAATGATCTGTCTCATTGATTGTATCAGTTATCTGTTGCTGTGTAACAAAATGCCTGAAATTGCCCCAAGTGGAGGACTTCTTGGTTTCACCTGGGTTCACGGACCAGGTCAGGGCTTCTGATCAACTGCCCGAGTGATGGATGCAAGATGGCCTCTTGGGTCTGGCAGGTGGTGGTAGCTGTCTCTCTCTCTCTGTGATCCCTCGCTCCTACAGACTTTCTTACATGAAAGGCCCCAAGCAGGAATCAAGATGAAACCTCCATGCAAAAGTCCTTTCTGGGACTCTGCATGACTCATGTTTGTTCCATGCCCTTAGGCAAAGCAGGTCCCTATTTTGTAGGAGGGGAGAAACACCCTCCATCTCTTGGTGGAAGGAGACAAGCCACACTGCACAGAAACATACACCAAGGAGGAGGGTGTCTGTGGCCACTAAATACTCCACCTCCCACGCCTCCTGATTTATTTCTGAGTGTTCTGCAGATGCTCAAAGCACAAGTAGAACTCTCATGTCAGGCACTTCCACAGGAAGCTCACAGAGGAAGTAAAGACGGGCAGAGAACTCAGACTAGAGATGCTGTTCATGGATAGGAAAGTGTCTTCTAGCAGTTCCCAACCCGCACTCACCAAGTCATTCCTCTGTTTAAATATTGTCAACAGGACCCCCTTCTGTGAATGTGGTGAGACAAAACTCTTGGTGTAGCATTCAAGGGTCTTCAATATTATACCTTACTTATTTGTGTTTTACTAGTCACAGTGAGCTAGCTGATCTTTATTTAGTAAATATACAGTAAGCTAGTATATTTAATACATAATGAATCAAAGATAATAAAAGCTATTACTTGCTCACTTGAAAGCATTGGAGGTGAATGCTGGTGGGTCAGCCCTCTTTTATGAAATTAGTAAGGTTTCCAGGGTCATTGAGAAAATCTGCCATCTGCCGTAACCACCCTGGAGGTGACCCCATTCTGGAAAAAAAGTGGCATGAGAGAGCATGCCTGAGGGGTGGGGGTGGGACAGACTTGGAAGGAGTGCACATCACTGCTGCCAGGTTCTCTCAGAACTCAGTCACCAGGCTACTGAGTAAATCCTGATTGTCCTCCTACAATCACCCATTCTCCCTACACTTCAGAGTCAAATCCTCTCTTTTCTTCATCCAAAAAACTCATTTAATACCCAGCTGTAGTGTCAACATTCCTATCTTCAGAAAGACATGTGTTCTTTGTACTTACCTTCACTAAAACACTGATTTTTCACACACCTATTTCTCCAACTAGGCCAAGATCCTCCAGCATGGAAGATATAATATTTGCCTTTGTATAGGAATGCATAGCTCAATGTCTAGACATAAGACAAATTTGTTGCAGGATAAACATAGATGTGGTTTCCAATTTAGATCGTCAGAGAATTCAAAAAGCCACTCTCAGCTGGGCTTCGTGGCACATTTCTTTCCTTTTTTTTTTTCTTCTGTTACTAGGGGTTGAACTCAGAGGCATTCTACCTTGGAGTTATCGCTCAGCCTGATTTTATTTCTTATTTGAAAACAGGATCTTAGTAGGTTGATGAGAGTCTCCCTACTTTCTGAGGATGTCCTCAAGCCTGTGATCCTGCAGTCTCAGTCTCCCAAGTACTGACATTACAGGCATGTGCCACCATGCCCGGCTGGCATGCTGTAATTAACCCCAGTACTTAGGAGGTTAAAACAGGAGGGTCACAAGTCCAAAGCCATCCTCAGAAAATTGGCGAGGCCCTCAGCAACTTGGGGCTGGGGGCTTAGCTCAGGGGTAAAATGCCCCTGGGTTCAAATCCCACTGAACTTCTTATCCGGTGACATTCTGGACAATCTAACACACGCAGGAAGTAATAAGGAACAGATTGAAACCACCATTTCTAAGCATGCTGGCAAAATGACAGCTATCTGCATCTCTTGGAGCCCCGGACTTTTTCTTCATATCATATCCAGGTGCTGTGGTCTAGATATGGCTGGAGGGTGACCCCCAAATGTTCATGTGCTGGAAGCCGGGTCCCCTGTGTGGTGTTCAGTTGGTGGAAACTAGTGCTTGCAATTAGGGACATTACCCTTGGAAAGGAATAATCTGAGGTCTTGGATTGCTTTGGAGGAATGGATGAGTTTTCATGGGAGCTGATTGATCCAAAGCAAGGCTTCCCTGCAGGCTTGGTCTCTCCTGCTAAAGGCTGGTTTCCTTCTGTTTCTCCACCATGTTGGGACACTCCTGGGACCTGCCTCAGACTCATGGATCTCCAAAACTGTGGGATAATAAACTTTTATTTAGAAAACACCCAGCCTGGCTTCCGGGAAGATGGTGACCGAGAAAAGTGGGGCTTACGAGCCCCACTAACAGCCAATCTCTATTACCACAAAATCAGCGCCTTTCATAGCCAGAAAACACCATCACCAGAGAAACAAAAAAAAGTAACTACAAGGGACAGAGAAAAAGAGGGCTAGAAAAACGGGACACCAGAAATAAACCAGACTGCAGTGCTGCGGCCAGAGCTGCGGCGCGGAGCGGCGGGCGACATCTTTTCTTGCAGCACCAGGCTCCAGAGAGGAGGGGACTCAAAATGGAGCTCAGAGCCACAGAGGAGATACTCCAGCCTCACGGCCGAGGATGCAGCAGGAGTGCCTTACTGCCGGTGGCCGCGGCGAATTCACCGGACGGCTACGGCTACAGAACAACGCACTCAACAGCCCACCAGGCTCCAGAGAGGAGCGGCGGACAGCAAGGCAAGGTGAGCCGCTGCAGAATAGCCCGGCAGGATTCGGCAAATTTTTTGGTGCAGGGAGCATCTAAAGCTCCCAGTGGCTGGGCTCAGCACACGCTGCAGGGACTCAGAGCAGAGCTCAAAACAAGAGAAGAAATATGCCAGCCTCACTGCTGAGGGCGTGGCATTGGCACCATATTGCCACCGGCGGCAGCAGCAGCGAATTCACCGAGTCCACTACAGCTCCATGTGCGCACTCAACAACATGAGTCAAATTGCGGGCCCCAGAGGAGAAATCCCAGTACTGCACTCCCAGGGACTGCACTCAGTGGGGGAGTGGCGGTGGCAGAGATATCACACCATAGGAGAACGCCCAACCTGGCAACCCCCATAGTCTAAAGCAGCCTCTATTGACTCCCTGGGTCTGAGACTCTGTGATACAACCCAGTAAAGGAGTAGTGGGGTCTGAGATACCACAGACTCGAGATCCAGAGCACCTTAAGTGAAGTCGTAGTGACCCAACGGAAGAACCCAGAGAAGGCACAAACTTCCAAAATCATGGGAAAGAGGAATAACAATAGAGCAACGAATGCTCACAACCCCACAACATCAGAACCTGATAAAACAGAAATTCAGAGATTTCTAGAAGATCAAATCAGGAAAATAACTGTAGAATAGAGGTGTTTCGAAAAGAATTCAGAGAGAGCCAAAGAGAGATAAAGGATGCAATTAATGAAGTAAAGGCCTCAATTCAAAGTACAAACAACTGATTAGACCACATGGAGATAGAATCTTGCTCTTAGAAGATGAGCAATCCAAAAATGAATGCATAGTTTCTAATCTAGAAAAAAATATCCGACAGCAGGAAACTGACATTGAAGAAATATGGGTCAATTTTAAGAGAGCTAACCTAAGAATAACTGGAATAGAGGAGGGGAAAGAAGGTGAAACCAAAGGGATCAACAATCTCTTCAAGGAAGTAATAGCAGAAAATTTTCCAAACATAGAGCAAGAGGTCGATACACAGGTCCAGGAAACTTATAGAACTCCCTTTAGACAGGATCGGAGAAGAGGATCCCCACGCCACATAATTGTCAAAATGACCAATGTGGAAGCCAAGCAGAGAATCTTAAAGGCAACAAAAACAAAGGGCCAAGTGACATTCAGAGGCAAACCAATTAGAATCACTCCAGACTTCCCAAACCAAGTTATGAGAGCCAGAAGGGCTTGGAGTAACATATTCCAAACTCTGAAAGAAAACAACTTCCAGCCAAAAATTTCCTATCCAGCAAAACTTTCTATCAAATTAGATGGAGAAATAAGAAGCTTCCATGACAAACAGAAACTGAAGGAATTTATGTCTTCAAAACCAGCACTAGAGAAAATACTCAAAGAGATTAACTACAAAGAAGAAATAGGTAACACACACCAGAACCAGAGAAACAAGATTTTCTACCCAACAGACAACTAAGATTAGTTATCTGTGGAGATTCATTATTTATGTTAGTCTTTTACCTATCTCTAAATTGTATTGTTTGCCTCTATTGTTGTTAATTTTTAGGATTTCTAGTTGGAATATTAATATACCTTCAGATATAGCATTTGAAAATATTTTATCCCATTCTATCAGTAACTTTTAACTCTGTTTACATTGTCTTTGGATATACAATTTTTTTTAGGGAGTTTATTTACCCTTTTGTTGCCTGTGCCATTGAAATCATATCCAAGAAATCACTGCCAATTTCAATATTGTGAAGTTTTATGACCCAGATTTTCTTCTAAAAGTTTATAGTCTTAAGACTTATATTTAGGTCTTTTATCTATTTTGAGTTAATATTTGTATATGGGATTAGGTAAGGGTCCAATTTTATTCTTTTTCATGTAATTATTATTTTTCAACAATATTTAGTTAAAAGATTATTATTTCCTCCACCAAATGTTTGTGGAAACCTTGTCAAAAATAACTTGACAATATATGGAAGAATTTATCTCTAGGCTTTTATTTAACTCCAATGGTTTATATATCTGCCTTTAGAACAGTACTACACTGTTTCAATTATTGTTGTTTTATATGGTTTGAAATCAGAAAATATATATCTTCTAGCTTTGTTCTTTTTCGAGATTGTTTTTGGTATCTAGAGTCCGTATTCCATATTAGGATAGATTTTTTCTGAAAAATAAATATATGAATGTATGATAGTTTCACCTAAAAAAAGAAAAAAAATATTCTCTGGTAAGAAAGAAAGCAAAAAGAAATATTAAAATGTTATCTTTAAGTTATCAAAAGCTTGGTATCAGACAAATGAAACTGTTATGTGAGATTATCATTTTTAATTTTGGATAAATTGGTATAAAACTAGATGTCAACCACTAAGCCAAGCATGAGAAGCAGGGATGGGGAGGGAATGGGGTGGGGATTGGGTGGGGGCTGACTGGGCGATGTGTGCATGCATGTCTACAAAAGTTTTTTGTATCCCACTATGATGTATGAATACAGTGCACCAATAAAAAAAAAGAAAGAAAACACCCAGCCTCAGGTATTTTATTATACCAACACAAAACAGATTAATACATTGGGAGACTGTATTTCCAGAAGAGAAGCTCTGTAATAGCTAAGCCATAGATCAGTAATGAGCCAAGGCCAGAAGAAACGATCTAAGTGTATTTCCTCCTTCAATGATGACAGCAAAACCATGACCCTCACTAGAGAATCAAAAAGTAGAAGTAATTGATCAATACTTATTAGTCTATCCTCTTAGCAAATATCTTTAAATCTCTACTAAATGCAAGCAAGGGTGGCACATTTCTTCCTATCCAATGAATGAAGCTTTAAACAAATTTTATTAAGTTTTGTAAAGATGTTGAGACAGTGTTGTTAGTCTTGAGACAGAAATAAAAGCTGAATAATATACCTTGAAAAAAAAGTGGCAGTATAAATTAAAAAATCATTAAAATGCTTTTATCTTCTGTTCCAAGATTCTATTTCTAGAAACATATATTAAATAATTATGTGTCATCTAATGCTTAAGTACATACCTGTTCATTATAAAAGTCTTTATAATTAAAAATAAAAGACCTAGATGTATAGCTATAAAAATGTACATTTTTAAAAAGTTATAAATTCAAGAAGTGTATAATAAATCAAGTTTATGCCAATATAAATAAGTGATAGACTAAATAAATAATTGGAGCTGGGTGCGATGAGGCACAACTATAATTTGGGAATTGAGATGTTGACATGTGAAGGTCACAGATTCTGAGGCCAGCCTCAACAACTTAGCCAGGCTCTCAGCAACTTAGTGAGTCCCTGATTCAAAATAAAAATTAAATAGTGTTGAGAGGGTAGCTCAGAGGTAAAGCACTCCTGGGTTCAATACCCAGAACACAAATAAATAAATGAATAAATAAATAAATAAATAAATAAATAAATAAATAATAGCTAGATGAAAGATAGATATATAGATAGATAATTGAGAGACAAGAGACAGAATAACGTTTAATCTCCACTATATATATAATAAGGGGGAGGGTTGCAGTAGCATTGGGATCAGAAATGGGAACGTTCTTGCGCTCATTGGTGACTGTTCCAATCTCCTGGACCCTAAGAAGTCTACAGACTGAAAAGACAGCACCAGGGGTGTCAGCATTTTGACTACAGTCTAGGTCAGAGGTCAGGGCGACCCAGAGCTCACCAAGTGAGCGCCCATGCTAACTGGCCCGCGGGGAGGCAGTGACTCACAGGGTTCTCAGACGACCAGGGTCACCTCTCAGGCCAACAAAGTTCTGTTTTACTCATCAGGAGAAACCTGGAAGTCAGAGTTATGGTATTCAGTGTGATGGCAGAACAAAAAATAAAATAAAATAAAATAAAATAAAGGAGAAATACAGAATGGATAAGAATTGCCAGGGCAGCTGGGCGTGGTGGTGTACAACTGTAATTCCAGAGCTTGGAAGGCTGACACAGGTTGAATCACAGGTTCAAGGCCAGACTCAACAACTTAGTAAGAACCGCAGCAAATGAGCAAACCCTGTTTCAAAATAAAAAGGCCTGGGGCTGTAGCTCAGAGGCAGAACACCTCTGGGTTTCATCTCCAGCACCAAAAACAAGAGCTGGCAGAGCATTGCTCTTGGCCTCCTGTTCAGGGCTGTCTGCCCAGCCAGCAGCCAGCACAGCTGGGAGAAGCGTTCAGTGTCGGCGGAGCCACTTCGTGGTGACAGACAGGCATGGCAAACCAACCCACCCCGGCTCACAGGTGAGACCGTAAAGACACCCGTCTTGCAGCCTGGGCTTGAACTGACATCCAGAACATGACCCTTTCTGCATCCAAAGGAGAAGGAACCAGTCTCAGAATGTCATGCAAGCAATTACTGAAAGCTTTGCAACCATGTGTGGCCCAGAGAAAAGACGAGGTAGACGGGGCAAAAGAGTTGTCCAAATCTCTAGAGGTGTCGAGTGAATGAGACTGGACTCAGGAGAGCCAGGGCTGATGTGAAATGGTGGGGGAATTGTTGGGCTGCTGTAGCCTGGATCTTGACAGTCCCCAAGGGCCCACGTGTGGGGGCTTGGTGGCCCGGAAGGCACTACCGGGAGGTGGCAGGGTTTCCAGACACGGGGCCTAGTGGGAGTGTTGAGGTCACCGGGCGTGTGTCCTGGGTGGGGACTGTGGGAGCCTGGGCTCTTCCTCTCTTATTTTCTCGTTTGCTCCCTGGTGATGGGGTGAGCAGCTCTGCTCCTCCGCCACATCTCTCTGGTGTGATGAGCGACCTGTCACAGGCCCTAACACAATGGGGCCAATCTACCATGAACTGAGCCTCCGCGGCTGAGCCAAAGGAGCCCTTTTCTCTTTATTAGTTGATCATCTCAGGCCTGCGTTGCCGTGATGGAGAGCTGATCAACATACAGGCCTTTCTGCAACGGAAGTTGCTGCCTGGAGGAGAGCATCTCTGTGGCTGGGTAGGTGCTCGTAGGAGCCCAAGGGCATCACAGCTACTGCCAAGGTCCCTCGACCCATGTTGGTATCAATATGACTAGAACTTGGCCTGTGCCTTCTGGATGCCTTCAGAAGACCAGGGTCTTTGGACAGAGAAACAGAACCCCATGAAATACCTGGGAATCATCCCTCCTCCCATCTGCAGATGAGGCTTGCAGAAGATGACACTGAGGGTCCAAGAGACTGAATAATCTACCTAAAGTCCCCCCACTACTCCACGCTTGTATTCAAATCCTAGTTGCTTAGGCTCCAAATCAGATGATAAACAAGTCAGTAATTCCTGAGCCCTAAGTGTTATCAAAATTACCAGGCATGGTGGCCCATGCCTGCAATCCCAGTACTTAGGAGGCTGAGACAAGAGGATCTCAGGAGAGAGGCCAACCTCAGCAACTTAGCAAGACCCTGTTTCAAAATACAAATAAAATTTAAAAAGGGCTGGGGATTTGGCTCAGAAATAAAATGCCCAGTAAAAAGAAACAAACAAACTAATGTTAATGCTATCAAGGCCCCACATTTCTAGAGTCTAAGTAGAATTCTGTCAAGGATAAAAGTTGATCTCCCAAGCTCCCAACGGCCTCCAGTCGGCTTCTCTGCTGGAACATTACTGGCTTCCTACTAAGCCAAAGAAGACAGGGTTCAGAGCTTCCGTACCTTTCAGGAATCGTGGAGACCGCACTGGTGGTGTTTGTACTGTGAAATCCACGCAGCACGGTCTCCAAAACTCACAGACTGTGTTTTCAGTCCTGCATTTGTTTTATTTTGTCTCAGCATGTGGTCCAGGGCCCCCAAGGGCCCTCAAGACGGAGTGCCGCAAAGTCAAAGCTGTTTTCATACAGATATTAAATCCTCGGCCTTTTTTAATTCTCCTTCTCATCTCTTGGTGTTTTTCACCCCAGAAATTTCCTAAATGAGAAAGTAGATATGAGACTCTAGCTATGTTCTACAAGGCCAGATATTAAAGAAATTCTCAGAACAATAAAATAATGGCACTTTTTATAGTATCTTTTTTGGCAAGTATCATTATTATCATAAAACTCATGCTAACATGCCAGTTTTATTATCATTCTAAGTAATAAATATTTTGTCATTTCTCAATTTCAACTGTTAATGCCATGAATATGAATAGGTATAACCCCATAAGACATTTCTGGGGACCTCAGTAAAATTTTAAAACATAATTATAGTCAGGCACAGTGTCTGTAATTCCAGTACTTGGGAGGCTGATACAGGAGGATCATAGGATTGAGGCCAGCCTCAGCAACTTAGTGAGATCACATCAGCAACTTAGATCCTGTTTCAAAATAAAAAATAAAATAGGGCTGGAGTGTAATTCAGAGGTAGAATGCCCCTAAGTTCAATACCCAGCACCCAAAATAAATAAATAAATAAATGAATAAATAAATAAATAATTGTAATATATGACATGTGTATAATAATTAAACATTGGTTTATCAGCAATTCACCTTAGTTTTCTTAATTTCACTACCACAAAGATGTTTAATTGGCATCTCTTTTTTTTGATGGTACGGTACTGGGGTTTCTGGAAATCCTTCTACCTCCGGGCTACACTCCCAGACCTATTTTTATTTGGAAACGGTCTCTTAAGCCAGCGAGGCTGGCTTCGAACCTGCGCGATCCCCCTGTGTCCGCCTCCCGAGCGCGGGGATTACAAGCGTGCCCACCACGCCCGGCTACCTGGCATCTCTTTTAAACTAACGTTACCTACCCTACAGGCGTCTCTTCAATAGTTTCTAAGAACCTGAAAACCCTCCCAGCCTATCTACCGGGCTCAACCAAGACACCTCAACAAAACTGCACCCCAAAGCTAGGCGTGGTGGCACATACTGGTAAGCCCAGCACTTGGGAGGCTGAGACAGGAGAACCCCAAGTTCACAGCCAGCCTCAGCTACTTAGTGAAACCTTGTTTCAAACTAAAAAATAAAATAGGTCTGGGGACGTAGCTCCAGGGTAGAATGTCCCTGGATTCAATCCCAGGTACAATGAAGAAAGGGAGGGAGGGAGGGAGAAAGGAGAAGTAGAGGAAGAGGAAGGAGCTGAGTCCCACACTCCTCTTTAGGGACACACCTCTGAAACCTGAAGACCCCCACTAGGCCCCACCTCTTAAAGGCCCCGCACCTCCCAAGACCACCAGGCTGGGAACGGAGCCTTTCACACCTAGAACTTGGAGGACACTTGCGACTCAAATTCTAGTAGCCTCTGTCTTCTAGTCAATGGTCCTAGGCAAGCTTAAAACTTCTCTCTGCTTTGTGTCTCCATTAGAAAGGATAACCCGCCTCTAACAGTGACATGTCAGATTGTCTGCCATTTAGAAAGCACCAAATACACCAAATACACGCCTATAATTCCAGCACTTCGGAGGCGGAGACAGGAGAATAGCACGTTTGAGGTCAGCCTCAGCAACTTAGTGAGACACGGTTTCAAAACAAACAAACAAAAACAATAGGGCTGAGGGTGTAGCCCTGGGGATTTGCCCTTGGGTTCAATCCCCAGTACCACCAAAAAAATAAAATAAAATAATAATAATAATAATAATAATAATAATAATGATAATGATAATAATAATACAAATAGCACCATGAATTTGTATTCTCAGAGTGCAGGTCTGGGAGTCAAGCATGTGAAACCCATCGGGAAATTCACCTGCACTCTTTAAAAATGGGAGATCCCAGTGTCAGGAGGAACTTTCTGAGAAGAGGCAGCTGCCAGGACAGAAGGACTGAACTCCAAAATTTATTGTGTTCTTTCTTGTTGTCATGACACAAGCTTTTAATGAGCCCTCCTATGAGCCTCACAATCCTAGAGCAATTGCTTATCGGGTGTGTGTGTGTGTGTGTGTGTGTGTGTGTGTGTGTGTGTTACCGGAAATTGAACTCAGGGGCATTCTACATCCGAGCTACACCCCCAGCACTCTTATTTTTTGTTGTTTTGAAACAGATCTCGCCCGGTTTCTGAGAGCCTCAGTAAGCTGCCGCAGGCCTTGAATTTGCACTCCTCCTGTCTCAGCCTACGAAGTAATACAGGTGTGCACCACCACGCTTGGCTTATCAGTCAACTTTACAGATGAGGTTTTCAAATATATCAAAAGGGCTTTACACCTTTTCCCGGTCATAGAAGGAAGCTCATTTGGAAAGAACACTAAATTTAAATACAATCTTTCACTAATCCTAGTACAAAAGACCTTTGTACTGGTGAGTCATAGGACCATGGGACCCGCAGGTTCCCAGCCTGGTGATCATAGAAAGAGCAGCCTCTGAGGCAGAGCTCCTGTCACGCACTTGTGAGGGTCAAGTTTCCTTTCAGGTCTTCAAGCCCCTCGTTCATGTCACTGAAGTGTAAAACTTCTGACATGTGGCGGCCTTTTTCCTCCCTACATGGAAACATGTCCATTTTGGATTCTTGGTCTGGATCGGGCTCAGTGCAGGAAGCCCGGGGCCGGCTGCTGGGCTGACCCCGGCTCAGACTCAACTAGCCGAGGGGCCTAGGCACCTTGCCCGCGCCGCCGAGCCTCATGCGGTGTCCCCAGCCCCTGCGTCTTAGGCTTATTCTGACCATCAGAGCCCAGCAGAGAGCCAGGAGCTGCATTTGCTAAAAGCATTGCCTCTTGTTTGGAAAGTGCAGGGACCCAGGGGAAGCTCCGGGCCAGAGGAAGCCTGGCATCCTGGCCCCCGGGTTGATCCTGCTGGGCTCTGCACATGGGCACGCCCATCACTAAGTAATTCATTTTACAGTTCCTCTAAAAACGGTGGCACAGGGTTTATTAGCCCTAAATTTGCCTAACCTGCCTGGTCTTCACTCCTCAACTCAGGGCCAGTGGGGTCGTTAGCTTAGGTAACAAAAGAACTTTGGCATTCGCCAATCAGAGATACAGACAGAGACTGAGTTAAGAAAGCAGGAAACACACAGTCAAGGGGAAATGACGGCCACCTCAAAAGTGGGAGAGGTGCTTTGGAAGTACTGGGAATGAGACTCAGGGGACTTCTGCCTCCAGGTCACACTCCCACCCCTATTTTATTTTTAATTTAGAAACAGGGTCTCATTAAGTTGCTGAGAGCCTCACAAAGTTGATGATATTGGCCACAAACCCTCAATCCTCCTGCTTCGACCTCCCAAGTACTGTGATTACAGGCATGCACCATGCCTGGCTACTGTAGCCTTTTTTTTTTTTTTTTTTTTTTTTTTCGGGTCTGGGGATAGAACCCAGGGGCATTCTACCTCCGAGCTCCACCCCCTGCCCTATTTTTTATTCTTTATTTTGAAACCGGGTCTCACTGAGTTGCAGAGGGCCTCACTAAGTAGCTGAGGCTGTCCGTGAACACCAATCCTCGTCTCAGCCTCCCAAATGCTGGGATTATAAGTGTGCGCCACCACGCCCGGCTCAACTGCGGTTTTTTTACAGGGAACTTTTATGAAGGGTGAACAGGATGACATCCATCTGATAGTGATAAGATGACTTCAGGTGTTTGGGTCTTTGGGGTACCACTGGGGCCTTCACTATCTTCTCAGTAGCTGTCTCTCTAGTTTATGTTTTATTTCAAAACAGGACTTGGCTAGGTTGCTGAGGCTGGCCTCAAACCTGCAATCCTTCTGTCTCAGCTTCCCAAGTACTGGGGTTAGAGGCAAGTGCCACCATTCCTGGCTAATGAGTATCTCTGGTTTAAATTATTCAAGGATAGCGAACGGTTCCCACGGAAGTTACTCTTTTGTGTGACCTCTGTGGTCTGACCAACAGGCATCTCTTCCGCTTAACTCTTCTTACACTGGGTAATTACCAGGTCAAGGTAGTGGGTGAGTTCCCAGTGTGGGGTTCGGGCAGCTGTCTGGGTCTCTCTCGTGCTATCTGTTGTCTGACCAGGAGGCACACCTACGGGGAGCCCACAGCACTCAGGGCCAGTATTACAGGCCTGAGAGTTCCCAGAAACCCAGAAGCCTGGGACTCCCAGGCCTTGCCGCAAGCCTCCATGTTAAAGTGCATTTGTCTCGTTCTCCCTGAAAGTCTCCTCTCTACTTATTTATTTTATTTCTTCTATTCCATCCCAGGCATGTTGATCATTTAATGAACATTCATCTAAAAACCTGGCAACATAGCTCCATTCGCCTGACATTTTCCTAACCCGTCTGCTCCTCCTTTAAGTCAGAGGAGCCCAAGGTGAGAAATCTAGTGAGACTGCTTCAAAATAAACATTTAAAAATAGGGCTGAGAGTATCGCAAGTGGAATGCCCCCAAGTTCAATTCCCACTACCACAAAAATAACTAATTACTTTAAAAAAATAAACCCTAAGCTCACAAAGGTGTCGGGAAGACATGGCAAGATGCTTGGACTGACTCTGTCTCCCTAATGCAGCCACCCAGTAGGACTCACGTTATTTTCCTGCGTTTCGCCATTATTTGGTTTTGGGGTGAGGGGATGCTTCTAATTTATTTGGACTCCTAGAGTCGGGCCTCTAGCCTATGACTCCAGCAACAAACCGCATAGATGTGTGGCCGGCACTCAGAGGCGCCCATATGGGTATGGTGGTTGCTGTCCTTAGGAAACACAATGGCTTTCACTGTGGAAGCCACATGGCAATCAGGATCACTAACTGGCCGAGTGACAGCCCGGAGACCTCCCTCACAACCCTCTTGCCTCTTGCTTAAAACTTGGGCCTTACTTGGGAGGCTGGGACAAGAGGATCGCAGGGTTTAAGACCAGCTTCAGCAACTTAGCAAGACCTTCAGCAACTTGGTAAGATCGTTTTTCAGAATAAAAAATAAAATAGGGCAAGAATGAACCCGTGATCCCCCTGTCTTCAATACAAAAAATCCTGCACCTTAAGGATTTCAGAAGTAGAGCACTTATCTAATATTCATGAGGCTCTGAATTCCATCCCCAACACTGCAAAAAATAGAAGAGAAAAGAAAGAGAAAAATAAAGAATGAAAGAAGGAAGGAAGGAAGGAAGGAAGGAAGGAAGGAAGGAAGGAAGGAGAGAGAAAAAGAAATCTGCACCTTCCTGAAAGCTTAGTCCACCATAAGATGGGAATCTTGGCAGTTACTCCCAAGTAATAGTAATAAAAAGATATTGTAAATCTGTAACCTTCCCAGGATACTTAATATCATTTGTTGGAGTATCTCATATCCTCCAGGCGCTCTGATCTCCCAACACTGCTCTAATTTTTTATTACCTTTATTGCATAGATAAGGCAGCTGAAGTAGAGAAAGACGCATTACTTGCCAAAGGTCACCCAGCCCAGGCTAGAATGGAGGCCAGAGCGCCAATGCCCCCTTCTGCTCGGTCACGTGGCCTGTCAACAAACCTTCCTCTGCCCGCCTGTCCAGAGCTGTCCCCAAGCCTTGGAGCTGTCCCCAAGTCAGGAAGCACCGCCAAGGACCGCGGAGCCCTAGTCCTACAGGGAGGACAAAGCCCCACAAGCTCCTCATTACGTCCCCCGCCTCACAACTCACCTGTGGCAAAAGTGAGGGGGTCCCGTCCTCCTGACACACAGGCTCTAAGGAGGATGCTTCATCAGCTGTCGACCTGCACGCTACGGCACCGCTCCCCAGGATGGACTCCACCAGGCAGGCGGTCAGGATGAAGCGTAGGCACTATCGAGGAAAGGGCAGATTAAACAAGGCAGAGGTCCGCAAGAGAAGAGAAGGCGGGAGACTTGGCTTGAAGAAATACATACAAATAAAGGGAACAAATACGAGACTATTTCATAGAGAAAATAGGGAAGCCAAAGGTTTAGGGAAATTATCTTCCCTTGAGCTTGTTAAGTACATAGACCCCCTTGCCCATGAGAACACATTCCCAGACCCCTGTGGATGCCTGTAACCACGGAGAGTGCTAAACCTTATGTGTGCAAGCGCTTTCATAGACAGTACATTCCTACTTATGATAAAGTTCAACGTGTAAATGAGACAGTAAGACTCATAAAAAGAACTAGCCATACAACAGAACAAGTATAACTACGAGTTATCTTAAACTTATTATTTATTTCTGGTTTTCCCATTTCCTGATTGGACAGAGGTGGGCTACAAGTAACTAAAATCAAAGAATGGGACCTGTGCTTAATGGAGAGCCACTGTAATACAAATTATTAAATTCAAAGCACCTCTGGATACTAAATCCTTCCTCTCTTACTCTCTCTCTCTCTCTCTCTCATCTCTATCTCTATCTCTCTTTCTCATTCTGGCACTGGGGATTGAATCTAGAGTGATCTACTTCTGAGTACAATCCAAGCCCTATTTTTTTTTTAAGTCTAAAACAGTCTCACTAAGCTGCTGAGACTGTCTTAAACTTCCTGTCTCTTGTCTCGCCCTCGGTGCGTGCCACTGTGCCTGGCTAGCTAATTATTTTTCCTTATATATTGCATTAAAATAAGCAAATAAGGAGCTGGGAGTATAGCTCAGTGAAAATGCGCAGTCCAATCCCCAGCGTGCACGGCGTGAATACACACTTTCAAAAAGGGTTTTGGTGGAAAATTTGTGTATTTCAGGTTCATAATCACAAACTGCGCCCATCTCAAAACAGAAGTATATTAATCAAGGGTCCCCCTCTCTTAGAGGTACCCCATGTAATGCAAAACAAATTAAGACTTCCCAGCAAAGCTTTCGTGGGTATTCATCTTCCGGAGTGGGGCACCACGCAGTCAGGCCATAAAACAGGAATGTGCCCCATGACGTCTCCAGAGGCTCCGGTTCTGTGAGGTTCTTCATAACAGGGGTTGCACGGGTTGGGCTAAGGTGACTCCTTACAGCCCTCCTCTCCCCAGGATCTTGCAGGACAGGGAGAGATCTGGATGCCGAGGGGAACATGCCTGCATTCTGAAAATCTGTCACTAGATGGCGTCAAGTATTTGTAAACACATCCAGAGAGCTGGCTGCTGCGTGTTATTAGCTCATCTCTTATTAATAAAATGTCATTTAAATTTTTGGTGTAGTATTATTATCCTGGTGTGACTAGCTTTTAAAATGTACTTCAGAGCCAGCAAACTGAAGTGTACGCAGGAGAATTCTCTTTGCATCTAGTGAGCAAATGTGACCTCTACTAATGACCAGCCAAGAAGCAGTTCTCCCTGGACCATGGCTGTCAAATCCTATGCAGTGCACTTATGTGAAGACTTCAAAGAGCTGTTTGCCCACAAAAGAGCATACCAAACTCAGGGCAATACACACAGCAACAGAATGCGTGACATTTCTAGTGTTTAAGCTATGTCTTTCATAATAATAGAAAGTGAAGGTTCTAGTTGGGCCATAAAAGGACATGTCGTTTTAGTTGTGCTTTCTCCTCCCCTCACCACAGACTCTCCTGAGTGAAAATGCCAAGTGCCTGAGGAAGTCTACAGGCATGAGTCTCTGCAGTCAGCCAGATCTGGTCTCTTGCCTTAACTTTGGGTGCTGAGAATGACAGCCATCAAATAAGCAAGCAGCCCAAGCTTCTTTGCTCTTCAAGCCTCTCACATAAGTACTTCTCTTTAAACTCTAAAAACACTAGCTAACATTTACCAAGCACCTGCTACATACCCGAGCACATGAGGCGTCCTCAGATTCATGCTCCATCCTACAGGGGGAAAAAAAAATAGAAGAAGGTGCTACTAAGATTGCATCCCACCAGGTAGAGTGACGCACACCGGTTATCCCAGAACTTGGGAAGCTGAGACAGGAGGATCGAAGGTTTGAGAACAGCCTCAGCAACTTAGTGAAGCTCTCTGCAATTTAGTGAGACCTTACTTCAAAACTTAAAAAAATCAAAAATAGGGCTAGGGGTGTCGGTTAGAGTTAGAATGCCCCTGGGTTCAATCCCTAGTACAAAATAAATAAATAAATAAATAAATAAATAAATAAATAAATAAATAAATAGAAAAAGACTAGAAATACATTATTTGGTGGCGAAGAGAGGACTATTTGTGAGACTTTCCCGTGCTCCTACAGCTAGTACGCAGTAGATCTGGATTCCAACTAAAGTCTAATCAAACCACTCTATTACCCCACTCCCCAAGACCAAAAGACTTTCAATGAAAAGATGAAAGCCTCTCCTGGGGTTTTCTTGTAGCAGGACAAAGAGGACTGGGGAGGTGGGCGGGCAGGCGAGGATTCAGAGCTGTTCTGTCTCTCTGTTCTGCTGCTCCTTGACCCAGGAAACAGCTGTCTCCGTGCCTGGGGAATGGGAGCTCTCCTATTGGGCCAACAGGACGGGGAGGTGAGGGACAGGACCTGAGTGGTGGGGGTCTTTCGTCCACACACACCCGGGCTCCTGGTTTTCATGGAGTCTTTGCTCGCTTCTCCCCCTCCTGGGGACACGGCTGGTACTTGTCCACAGTCCAGCTGTGCGGGGCAATGGGGCAGGTGCTGAAAGGCCAAAGAGAGGGCCCAGACCTCCTAGGACAGACCAGGACCCGACAGGTGACCCTTCTGTCACTTAAAGACGTAAAAATGCTGGAGACTGAAGGGCCACAAAAGGCCATGCTGATGGTCCAGTGATAAGCCCCACAGCAGCTGCTGACCCATCTCAGGTAGAAACAAAGCGTCTCATCCCTAGGACCTGGGAAAAATGAAGATGAGAACTCTGCCTACTGCAAAGATTCTAAGCCGCTCCCAGATAACAGTGTTTCAAAGGCTCTGGAGAAATTTGGCATCTCAGCTCATGAGACTTCAGTTCTAACAGTTTACATTGAAGACGGAGAAAAATGAGTGAAGAACCCCTCATGTCTCAAGTAGAAGGCCGACAGATTTCCCTGAAAAGTCTTTCTGAAATAACAGACATTTCAGAAGTCAAAAAGATAAATAAACTGTCTTCACAAGGAGAAAGGATTGGAACAGTATTGAATGGTGTCTTTAGAAGAATGTCATCAAAAGATGTCTTGTGAAATACCAGAAATCCTAACAGAAAGTTTCAACATTAAAGAAAACATTAGCTTTTCTTTTCAGATTGTGAAATTAATGTGTTTATTGTAGAAAACTGTAAAACACAAATAGGAAAAAAAAGAACAAAAGGAAAAAAAAAAAAAAACGTTCCTGGAGACGGCATGGAGCCATGACTCAGTGGGGAAGGTTTACAAGAGCTGGGCGCTCCAGGAAGAGTTCAGTGGTGAGGGCTGCTGGGCCCTCGGTGTGCTTTGCCAAGCAGCCGCCCCTCCCTCACAGTGCTTTCTGATTGGACAGGCCAAAGCAAATGGGCCATCTTTGCATCCAATCAAGTCTCGCCGTATGTGCACAGAAGTTTCTGCACAGAGATAGCTGCTGGAGCCATAACTGTTGCTCAACTGCTCATCAATGAACCACAGATTAAGTGGCTAGGGTATCGTGGCTCACACTTGTAATCCCAGTACTTGGGAGGCTGAGACAGGAGGGTCGCAGGTTCGAGGACAGCTCAGCAACTTAGCAAGACCCTGTTTCAAAACAAAAAAAATCCCAAGTACCACCCAAACAAAACAATAACAAAGTCAGTGGCTGGGGCAAAACTTGGGCGAGGAGGAACATCAAGCTGTCTTTTCCCAGCCTCCACCTGGCCACGCTTCTTGTTTGCCTGGGAAGGACTCGAGCAGCTCACCTGGCACTCAGGCATCACACTCAGGCCTCGCGGGAGCACAGGAAGGGAGGCAGGAAGCCACGGCGGCTCGCAGATTTCACAGAATCTGGACACGGCTCTTGTAAAGGCCGACCACAGAGCAACAGCAGCTCGCAAGCATTGCCATACTCATCTGAAATCCTGCGGGGAGTCAGTGACGCACGCGGAGTTTACCAAGCGTGCCCGGCAGCCGGCCGCTGGCCCAGCCCAGCCCCCGAGCAGCACTGCGGATGTCCACCAGGCTATGTTCAGTGAGAAGAGGTGTCAGAAGAAAGTACTAGCGATTTCACATCCTACCGGTGCTTTGGAGGGGGGGGGGAGGTTCAAGACAGGAGGATTGTGGGTTCAAAGCCAGCCTCAGCAACTTAGGCCCTATTTCAAAACGAAAAATAAAAATAGCTGAGGGTGTGGTTCAGAGGTAGAATACTCCTGGGTTCAATCCCCAGTTTAAAAAAGAACACATTAAATGCACCAATAAAAGTGTATTAAAAAAAATAAAATAAGGCTGGGGGTGTAGCTCAGAGATAGTTACCCTGAGTTCAATTCCCAGTACCACAAAAGGTCATATCAACATATTATTTAAGTTTCTAAACATATAATTGTTTTTAAGGAGAAAATTGTCAATCAGCTATTCACAAAGGCCAAATGAAGAGAGAATCAGTGGACTTTTGGAGAGAGGTGAACTGATGAGACTGAAGGGAAGCTTGTTAGTTTGAGGGTGGCTAATATATGAAACAGGTTCCCAAGAACAATTACTGTAAAACTTCATCACCAGAGACGAGGCAGGGTTCCACACCCATCCAACAGATTATCCTGAGCTCCTACCCAGCGCAAAGCACTCGACAAGATGCTGGGAAAGTCACGAGAGAAGTGCAAATAGGGGCTAGCCGGAGAAATGGAATTCAGGCGTGACGGAGGAAGCAGCGATCACAACCTCATTCAACGCACATGCGAGGACTTCCACCGCAAGGCTGGAGACAGGCTTGTGGAAGTGGATGGTTCCTAGGCTGCTTCTAGAAGTGCAGTGGGCTAGAAACACGGGGACTCTGTTATAAACCTGCACAGTTTAGATAAAATGTAAAATCGAATGGGTCAGCTTATAAACCCAAGGAAGGTCCGTGAGAGCCAAGGGAGGCCGGAGCACAGGGACGCAAGCCAGCCACGCAGCTCGCTGACCAGGACGACGCCCAGCCCAGCTGCCCCAGGGACACAGAAACCGCCTGGAGCACCAGCCGGGCTCACTGACTGTCCCGTCCCTCCATACGCACCCAGGAAAGGGTGAACTTAAAAATCAAGCCAGGTGTGGGAGGCTAAGACAGGAGGATCTCAGATTTGAGAGCAGCCTCAGAAGCTGAGCAGGGCCCTGTTTCCAAGCAGAATGTGAAAAGGGCCGGAGGGGCAGCTGGAGGGAGACGCCCCTGGGCTCAGCCAGCTTCACCAGAGCAGAGCAAAGGAGCAGGTGGGAACTTGGCTCCCCTCCCCACAGGGCTGGATCAAACCCAGAGCCTCTGCAGGGGCAAGCGCTCACCCTGGGCCATCCCCAGGGCCTGGGCCTTGAAGACTCTCCCTGACACACCGTTACGGAGAACAGTGCGGAGCTTCCTCAAACTATGGAACTCGAACTCCTGGGTGATCAGGCTGCCTCGCTCCTAGATGTGTACCGAAGGAAACAAGGTGTGTGCGGGAGAGGCGTCCAGGCTTCCCCTAGACACCCAAGACATGGAAACAGCTGCAATCCCCGTCAGCAGGAGCGCTGGTAAAGAACATTGCACAAATGCAGGGGAATAGTATTCAGCCATAAAAAAGACGAGAGCCTGTCATCTGGGACCAAATGGTGGGCTTGGAGGACATTTTATAAGCGAGGAAGCCGGACACACCACGGCAGTTAGCACACTGTCTGGCTCCCGTGTGGCGAGAAAGGTCAATGTCACAGGAGCTGGGCGTCCAGTGGTGGTTTCCAGAGGCGGGCAAGGAGAGCAGGGACCGCGTTACAGGCGCCGGGATAGTTCTGCAGTGCTGGTGTACAGTAGGGTGACCCAGAGAACAATGTAGCCAGGTGTGGTGGCACACACCTGTAATCCCCAAGTACTGGCTGAGACAGGAGGATCATGGGTTCAAAACCAGCCTCAGCAACCTAGGGGGACACTGTTTCAAAACAAACAAAATAGCAATATAGAATACATTTCCAAAAAAAAGCTAGAAGAGAGGATTTTTAATGTTTTCATCACAAAGAAATGCTGTTTGGGGAGCTGGAGACAGGCTTGCCCGGAGAGGCCACTGCATACAGCGGGCGGACTGAACTGTCGCGCCGTAACCCGCGCACACGACGAGTCTTACGCGCTAACTTGGAAAAAGTCCCGCTGAGCAGTCATGGCCACTGGCCAGTCTTCAGGGGTGGGAAACACTGGCAAGCCCGGAAACCACAGAAGACACTTTTAATCTAAAGAGTCATTTTGATAATGTTCTCGGGGCCAGGCAGAAGCAAAACACAGGCACTCACTGGAAATATGTATGCTCAAAGCAACACGGTCTGAAATAATCCCCGCAGGAGGGTTCCAAGTAGCACGAGCTCACGTTCAAACATGATAGAACACAGGAGGAGACTGGATCTATTGCAATTATCCTATAGAACAGTTACTATAACTAAAACCTGAAAGGTAAACACCAGATTAGACACAACTAAAGAGCGAATTAATAGAACAAAAAGTACTTCTAACTAAATTAACCAGAATGCCGGGCGTGGTGGTGGTGCACACCTGTAATCCCATACTGGGAGGCTGAGACAGGAGGATTGCAATTTCCCGGCCAGCCTTAGCAATTTAGCAAGAGCCTCAGCAACTTAGTGTGACCCTGTTTCAAAATAAAAAATAAGCCGGGTATGGTGGCACACGCTTGTAATCCCTGCGCTTGGGAGGTGGAGACAAGAGGATTGCACTGGTTCGGAGCCAGCCTCGCTGGCTTAAGAGACCCTGTTTCCAAATAAAAAATATAAAATAGGTCTGGGAGTGTAGCCCGGAGATAGAAGGGCTTCCAGGAACCCCAGTACCACCAAAAATAAAAAATAAAATAAAAGATAAAATAGGAGTGGAGGTCTAGGTCAGTGGTAGAATTCTCCTGGGTCCAATCCCCAGTACCAAAATTATTTGTTAAAAATTACCATAATGTGCCAGGGAAGGATGAAAAACTAAGAAGGAAAATAATGAATCTGGGGTACCACAGAGGGTCCCACATACAGCGAGTCAACGACAAAGAGACGCAAGGCGTGGGGCGCACGCTTGGAATCCCAGCATTCGGGAGGCTGAGACAGGAGGATCGCGGTTCGCGGACAGCCTCAGCTACTTAGCGAGGCCCTTCGCAACTCAGTGAGATCCTGTTTCAAAATAAAGAATAAAAATTAGGGCTGGGGTGGAGCTCGGAGGCTCGATGCCCCTGGGTTCCGTCCTCAGTGCTGGCGATGGGCAGAGTCTTGGGAGAGAATGTTATGTACTCGGCGCCTGAGCACAGGGTCTCGAAGCTCATCTCTACACAAACGTCCAAATACCAGGAATTTAAAGAGGTGAAAAACAGCTACAGAGAAAAGACAGATGGTCTACAAATGATGAAAAGAAAGCAAGTAGCTGATTTCGCAAGAGCGAAGTGGAGGCAGAAACGCATAGATCGTTTCTGTATCAACGCCGCAAGACAGTGGCTATTAACCCGGGACTGCTTGCTCCACAAACCATCTTCCGAGAAAAAGCGAAAGAGAGGCATTTTCAGAAAAGAGAGACTGAGATAACTGTCACTAACAGAATCTCAAAAACTGTAAGAGATAAAGGGATGAAGTGGACGTGGTGGCCGGTGCCTGTGACCCTAGCACTTGGGAGGCTGAGACAGGAGGATCGCAGGGTGAAGGACAGCCTTGGCAATGAGTGAGGCTCTCAGCACCCTACAGAGACCCTCCTCCAAAACAACAAAATGGCTGGGGGTGCAGCTTAGAGGTCGAATGCCCTTGGGTTCAATTTCTGGTAAGAGAAAAAAGAGGGGGAGGGGAGGGAAGGAAGGGAGGGAAAAAAAAGAAAAGAAACAGAAAGGGACTAAGCACAGTGAAAAAGTCTGAGATAGAAGAATCATTGGTGAATAAATAAAATGTGGGAAATCTAAACGAACATAAAAGATAGGAACTAAGATAATGTGCACTGTGTGAAGGTAAAAATTACCAGACAACACTAAGGTGCAAACTAGTGGAGAGATTTACCCAAAGCCTCCCAAGGTTATTTGACTCGAGAGGAGAATGACATGTGTCCATCAACACTGGATTTTGTAAAGTGTTTCTAATGAAGGACATCCAGTGAACGAACAGAAATCCAGAATAATTCACCAGTGAAGGAAAAATGCATGAAAAAATCTCAAAGGTACTGTACCAAGCCAAGTCACACAGTACGATACAGTTAAGAATTAGCAAAGCTGAGCAATACGTTTACAGTTTGGGGATACATCAGACATTGGTAAAATTATAAAGAAGGGCAAAATGGTGACTGATAAAATCAGGGTCATAAGTAGCTGTGAAAAATGTTTGGTGATGTTTACTTCTTAAGTTTGGATAGCACATTATATGCTTTAACTTGCATTGTTATAAGTGTGTGTGTGTGTGCGTGTGTGTGTGTGTGTTACTGGGGATTGAGCCCAGAGGCATTCTATCTCTTAGCTACACCCTCGGCCCTATTTTATGTTTAGTTTGAAACAAAGTCTCACTAGGTTTCTGAGTCTCACTACTTGCTGAGGCTGTCCTTGAACCTGTGATCCTCCTGTCTCAGCCTCCCAAGTACTGGGATTTGTAAGCATGTGCCACCACGCCCATGTTAGCATTATTTAAAATATATAAGGCATTAACAGCTGAAGTGTGCCCAGACTTCAATTCATCTGGTGTTTCTGAGAAACACCGCACCAGAACTTGGCGTTGTAAACAGTCTTTTCTAACCGCGGGGCTCTGCGGCTCTCCCGCGCCAGCTGATCTGGGCCACGCGTGACAGCGGCCAGAGAAGTGCGCTCTGCTCTCCAGGAGGAACTCTGAAATAAGTTATGGGCAAAGAGAGGAGTGAAAACTGGCACCAGTGGGGCACCGAGGGCTGGGGCGCCGCCCGGTGGCAGTGCTTGCCTGGCGGAGCAAGCCCTGGGGCTGCTCTGCAGAAGACGGCGGCGGCGGTCTGCACACTAGCAAAGCGCTGAGGGTTCAGTAACTCAGCATATTTTTTTCTTTTATTGTGGTAAAATAGACATAAGAAAATTTGCCAGGCTAGGGATGTAGCTCGGTGTTTGAGCGCGTGTTTTGCATACATGAAGCCTTAAGCCCAACACTGAAAAAATAAAATAAAACTGCCATCCTATCTGTTTTTACGTGTACAGTCCAGTGTTATTAGACCACTAATACCGCCGTGCAACTACCACCATGACTCACCTCCAGAAATCATTTCACCCTGCAAAACTGAAGCCCTGCACCTATTAAACAGTGGGTTTCCCCACCCCTCCTCCCCCCTAGTAAACAGTGGGTTTCCCCACCTCTCCTCCCCCGAGACCGCATTCTGCTTTCTCTACTTCTCATTTCTACTTTCTTACCCTATAAATCTGGCAACTCCAGGAACTCCACTTAAGGGGAGTCATGTGGTATTCGTGTTTTGTGACTTATTTCACTGGGCATGAGGTCTCGAGTCGCAGCCACACAGCAGATTGTGTCACCGTTAGGCCGAGTGCCGGTCCATGCAGCGCCGGGTCCGGCCGGGTCCAAACGAGGCGGCGCCGGCCCGCTCAGCAGACGGAATGTCTGCCAGTGGACGGCCGGGAACCGCCTGCTCTGGTAAAGACCCTTCCCCTGGCCAGCACCTGTGCTTGGCGATTGTGGCTAAATCCATGGCAGGTAACCGTCACTTGTCATAGTTCACCTATTTTCTGTGGCGGCTGTACTCGTGAAGCAAATTGACCGCGTACCTCGTGGTTTCTGGGACTTATATTTCTCCTTCCTGCTATGATCACTTTTTTTTCTAAAAATGAAGAAACAGGTGGGAGGGTTCTACCTCCTTCTAGGTATATCCATTCCTATTCGAAATGATCAAGTGATTCAGCTAGTATTAATTTATTTATTCATTTATTTTTATTGGTACTATGGCTTGAACCCAGGGATGTTCTACCTCTAAGCTACGCCCCTCGCTCTATGTAATTCTCTGTTCCTCACTAAGCTGAGGAAGGCCTCGCTAACTCGCTGAAGCTGACCTCAAATCCGTGTTCTTCCTGTCTCAGCCTCCCAAGTACTATGATTATAAGCATGCATACCCAGCCTCAGCTAGTAGTTTTAATGTAAAATGAATATCCAAATATCAAGTACAAGTCTCAATATCAACAACAAAGAATTAGAAGATGTACTTTTAAAAAACTCAACTTTTAAGCTGGGCGTGGTGGCATACGCTTGTAATCCCCGCGCTCGGGAGGCGGAGACAGGAGGATCGCGCAGGTTCCAAGCCAGCCGCGCTGGCTTAGGAGACCCTGTTTCCAAATAAAAATATAAAAATAGGTCTGGGAGTGTAGCCCAGAGGTAGAAGGGTTTCCAGGAACCCCAATACCACCAAAAAAAAAAAAATCAACTTTTATAAAAGAAAAATACTGGAAAGTAATTGAGAATAAAATTTTTAAATGTGTATAAACTCTTTATGCATGAAGTCATAAAACACTGATATAAGTGAAAGGCCTAAATAAAGAAAAATGTGTTCAAGAATTAGAATACTTGATATCAAAATGAAGCCAACTTTCTCCAGATCCATCTATACACTGAATGTATTTGCAATGAAATTACATGTTATCATGAACATGAAGTTTATTTTAAACTGGATGTAGGTGAGGTCCAAAGGTAGCCAAGATTATTGAAAAAGACAAGGAAGAGTTGCCTTCTGAGAGTTGCTGAGATTGTATGTGTAGCTATGGTGTAACACTGTCCTGTGGCTAGAAAAACAGTCCAACGGAGAAGACCGGACACAGCCCGGCGGGCGGAGTCATAGGATGGAGCCCGCACTGCACATGCCTGAAGAGCCGCACTGTGCCCTGCAAGGAGCTGGCAGCTGAGCATTATGGGGGAAAGGAGAAAACGGTCCTTACAGCATTCTATATATAAAACCGGTGACAGGCAGATTATAAATGCAAATGTCAGAGGCTAAATAATACATGTTTAAGGACCATTTTTATACCAGTGTAGGAGTGGATTTCTTAAACATAAGTGCCCATACATGCACAACCAGAGCCTAGAAAAATCTCTCATACATGTGCACCAAAAGACATGGAGGATTCTTCATAGCGAGATTATTTTATTTATTTGTTTATTTATTTATTTATTTATTTATTATTTGTGGTACTGGGGATTGAACCCAGAGGCATTCTACCTCTGAGCAACACCCCCAGCCCTATTTTTATTCTTTATTTTTTGAGTTGCAAAAGGCCTCATTACACAGAGGCTGGCCAAGAACCTTTGATCCTCCTGTCTCAGCCTCCCAAGTACTGGGATTATAAGAGTGCACCGCCACACCTGGCTTAGAGCAGGATTGTTTTTGAAAGTACATTACAAGTCAGGCATGGTAACGCACACTTGTAATCCTGGTACTGGGGAAGCTGAGGCAGAAAGATCAAAGGTTTGAGGCCAGCCTCAGCAACTTAGCAAAGCCCTCAGCAACCTAGTAAGACCCTGTTCCCAAGTAAGAAATAAAATTGAGCTGAAGGTATAGCTTGGAGATATAATGCCTCTGGATTTAATCCCCGGTTGCTCCCCCTAAATTTTTTTAAAAATATAAAAACAAATAAAAATATAAAATCTGAAATAATCTGTGTGTCCCTTCAAGGGAGGATGGATAAATAAATCGAGATGTCCTTATAATTAAATGCTACACATTACCAGATCAAGAATGAAAACTACAATTACACACATTAACAGAAAGTAAATCTTCACTGGGCGTGGTGGCGCACGCTTGTAATCCCCGTGCTTGGGAGGCGGAGACAGGAGGATCGCGCAGGTGCGAAGACAGCCGCCCTGGCTTAAGAGACCCTGTTTCCAAACAAAAATATAAAAATAGATCTGGGAGTGTAGCCCGGAGGTAGAAGGGTTTCCAGGAACCCCAGTACCACCAAATAAAAACAAAAACAGAAATTGAACCTTCAATTTTTTTGTGTGTGTTTTTTGTAGTTTGGGAATTAGCCCCAGGGAAATTCTACCTCTGAGCTACACCCCAGCCCTGCAATATTCCCGCCTCAATATCCCAAGTGCTGGGATTGCAGGCGTGCGCCACAGCCTTGTGAAGGGGAAGTGGAGGGGCCTTTGAGGCGTGGGGCCCAGGGAGGCTTTAGGTCGTGGGGGGCCCTGGAAGGCAGTGTGGCACCTAACCCCTCCCTCTTCTTTAGGTTTTGGGGGCCCTGGAGGGCAGTGTGGCATCCCAATTCCCTCCCTCTTCTTTAGGTCGTGGGGGGCTGTGTGGCACCCCATCCCCTCCCTCTTCTTTTCCTCGGGTCCCGGCTCTACCATATGTTTCTGCCATTATATGCTGTCTCAACATAGGCCTCAAACAGCAGGTTCTGAGAGCTCCAGACTGTGTGTCTTTAGAAACTGATCGTCTCAGGTGTTTGTCGCAGCGATGGAAAGCAGACTTTACTTAGGAACTCACGTAAACATCAGGAAAACTCAGACGACGCCAGCGGAATGAACTGTGCAGTTCAGTGAGCACGAGGGCGGGGAGAGAAGGGCGGGGAGCAGGGCACACACGTGCCCAGTGAGATCTACTCCTAAGTTACGTGTTATTAATTAGATGATTTCCTACATATCCCTAATTCATCATTTTCAAATAAAGAATATTAATCATCAGACACTGTGCCATGCCCCAAGCTGCTCATAATACATTGGGTAAGACATATAAAAAAAAACTATAATACAAAATGGACCAATGAATCGCACCAGGGTAACTGGGGAGGTCACGGGAGGCCGCGGCTTCTGAGAGGGGCCTGGCGGAGATTCTGAAGTAGGGAGAGAGAGGAGGAGGTCACTGCCGGGGAGGGGGCCTTGAGGCTGGGGTGGAGCTGCCATTGCATCTCCTAGACGCCATTGCATCTCCTAGAACCCGCGATCCCGCTCCCCAAGGTGGCCTCGGTCACAAATGGGCTCTCCTCGTTTTCTCCAGTGAAGTGGAGAGAAGAACACAGCTTCTGGGAACAGGGAGATGTGGCTTGGATTTGCGGCCCGCCACCCGCGGTTCGGGATCTGGAATGCCCTCTGTGCTCCTGGGGACCTTGGCTTACCCCAGAGTCCTTGGAGACCGGCTGTGGGCCGGGCCTGCTTTCCCGCTCTCGGCCTCCCGCAGCGCACTGGGAGTTTTTCTTTAGGTCATTCGCTTTAAATTCCATGCAGGATGTGGAATTTCTAGATCCCCTGGCCTTAGCTAGAGAGTGACCCCAAAGCCAACTCGGGCGTGACAAGTGCGACTTGGAGCAGTTTTCTACCGCCCTGAACCTCGGTCTTTTCTAGTTGACAAGTGAGAAGAACTGAGCGTGGTGGGCACACTTGGAATCCCAGTACTTGGGAGGCTGAGACAGGAGGATCCCAGGTTCACGGCCAGCCTCAGCCACTTAGTGAGGCCCTCCGCAACTCAGTGAGATCTTGTTTCAAAATAAAGAATAAAAAATAGGGTTGGAGCCGGGCGTGGTGGCACACGCTTGTACTCCCAGCATTTGGGAGGCTGACAGGAGGATCGCGGCTGGTGGACAGCCTCAGCTACTTAGTGAGGCCCTCCGCAACTTAGCGAGGCCCTGTTTCAAAAAAGAATTTAAAAAAAAATTAGGACAAGGGGTATAGCTCAGAGGTCAAATGCCCCTGGGTTCCATCCCCAGACCCGGAAAAAAAAAAAAAATAGGACTGGGTGTGTAGCCTGGGGGTAGAATACCCCTGGGTTCCATCCCGTACCACACACACACACACACACACACACACACACACACACACACACACACGAGAGAGAGAAGACTGAATATGAATCATCAGTGGGGTAAATAAATGGGTTCACCTCCTTGACACCTCAGTCAAGGGACATGAGCTGCCTGGTAAACTGAGCAGGGAAGATCTCTGAGCCTGCGGTCAGCCTCCCGGGAGAGAAGCCCCTGAGCAGCCAGGGTCTGAAGAGGTGAGCGAGGGGCAGCCCGGTCCTCTTCTGAGTCTCTGGGTCAGAGGCAAGGAGCCACGGAGGGCCCCGGTCTAGTCTACACCCTTGGGATGAATTTCCCGCCGCCTGGCCTCCTTCATCTACGTGAACAAGTCCGCACAGGCGCAGGCTGCTTTCATCGCAGGGCGCACGTCACCAAGCAGGGAGTGTACCTTTGGGAACCGTCCCTGTAACCTATCTTGGGTGACATCATGCAGAGCTCCCAAATGGAGAAGAATCTTTTCTAGAGGAAAGTTTTGACCTTTCGAGAGGGGCAGTAAATAGCCTCTGAGCATTTCGACTGGCCTTTGGGTTCCAGCTTTGATCATCAACACACATAACTGTCAGATGTAAAACTTTGATTTCAGATATGAGTCACTGTAGACCCGGAGGGGACCAGAAGGGGACACCCGGTCCCCTGGAGGCAGACCTTGCTGGGTAGGGGTGGGATGACTCAGAATTTTATGTGCTGCTATTTCTTTCTGCTTATCTCAGGTAACTGAGAGCATTTTTTCTTTAAGAAAAAAAAAAAAACAACAACAAAACAAAAATAAAGCAATACACTATCAAGTGGAATTTTTATTGATTGATTGATTGATTGATTGATTGCAGTACTAGAGATTGAACCCAGGGACATTCTCTACCTCCAAGCTATACTCCCAGCCCTATTTTTAATCCTTTATTTAAAAGCCCTTAGTAAGGGTCTTACTAAGTTGCTGAGGGCCTCACTAAGTAACTGAGGCTGGCCACAAACCTTTGATCTTCCTGTCTCAGCCTCCCAAGTACTGGGATTACAAGTGTGTGCCACCACCCCCGGCATTCAAATGGGGTTTTAGATGCTGATTCCTAAAGTGTCACATCCTGAAGTACTTTGAAGGGATCTTTTAACTTTTTATTATGGATATTTTTAAAATATATTGATCTAAAGGCTGGAGTGGAGCTCATGCTCAGCGTGCTCAGGCCGGGGTTGAGCCCCAGCACATGTATACACACACATGTATACACACACGTACACACATACATGTATACACACATGTGTACACACATGTGTACATGTGTATGCACATGTATGTACGAGTATACACGTACATGTATACACATGTATACTCACACGTATACACATACCTGTATATTTATAGATCTATGCACAAAGTAGAATAATAAACTGTCTAGCGATCACACATCTTCAGCAGTTATAAACTTATGGACGATTTCATTTCATCTCTACCCCGGCTTCCCCCACCCCAACCCCCAGTGATTGTGCAGTGAAGTCGTTTTATCAGTAAATCCAATGGAGTTCCAACTCACGTTTCAGGTTAAGCAGCGTTCAAGCATGCCGGCTTTCTAGACATGGAGAGCCCATCGGTATTCCCTTTACAGAGGGAGCACCAACAAGCAGTTCGTGACAGAGTGAGGCCTCCGTCTGGGCAGTATCCAACCAGAACATCAGCTATCTGCACTTGATGTTCCAGTCACTGCCACGAGAGCCCGGCATCACGGCGCACGCCTGTCCTGGGAGGCTGAGAAAGGGGGACCTCGGGTTTGAAGACAGCCTCAGCCATTTAGCAGACCTGCCGCCACTTAGTGAGACTCTATTTCAAACTAAAAAATAAAAAGGCCTGGGGGTGTAGCTCAGAAGTAGAGCACTTCTGGTTTTAACCCCCTGCAGCAAAAAGGATTTTAAAAAGTTGCAACAAGAAATACTGAATGTGGAAAGTTACTGGAGCTCATCTAACAGGCCCAGCAAACATCTTATCAAGTGCCTACTATGCTCAGAATAACTGCTTAGACGTGAATGGTGTTTTGCAGTGTACGAAGCCCCTTTCAAGCTCCTGATGGCCCCGTAAGAGCCGGTGCTGTGCACGCTTTATAAGGCGAGAGACTCAATCGACGCAACTGAACTTCTCAGACTCGAGCTGGTAAGAGGAAAAGCCTCCGACTGACTTGAAGGTCAGAGTTCTTTGCAAACGTAAAGGGCTTGCAAACGTAAAAAGCGCTGTCATACAGATATGTTACTATTTGTCTGTATATCAGAAAGAAAAGTGAGTAGTTTCTAATTTAAAAAATTAAGAAACTTCCTGCAAGTTGCTTGAGGGCGTCAAAAGGCTCTGCTTGTGGGCAATACACCTGGAATTTATACTCTGGTAAGACAGTTGAGGATTGAGAAGGTGAAATGTTCTTTAGAGAAAACGAGAGGCCCCACAGGAGATTCTTTTTAAAAATGTATTGGTGCGTTGTGATTATAATTGAGGTTCAATGCGCACAGCAGCTGGTGTGTTTCCCTTGGGACCACAACCTGCCCCCACGTCACCAGATGGGTGCTGATCACTTTATATACGTGCATAGCACTATTTGAACTGATTTTCCATCAAATCTCCACACACAAACACCCCTCCCTGCCTTAATCCCCTCCTAGTATTTTAGTGGAATCTCTGCACGTTTATCTAAGGCTCTTCCGTTCCCCAGATTCTCCCTGGCTTCCACGTATAAGAAGAAACACACGACCTTTCATTGTCTGTGACTGGCTGCTCTCATCAAGAATAATACTCTCTAGCTCCAACTATTTTCCTGTGAATGACATAACTTTTTGTTCTTTAAGGCTGAGTAAAGTTGGATCGTATGTATATACTGCATTTTTTATCTCTTTATCTGTTGACAGACACCTGGGTTGGTTTCATAATTTGGCTATTGTGAATTGTGCGGCTATAAACACAGGCACGCATGTATCAACATAGTATTCTGACTTTCATTATTTTGTAAAGATATCAAGAAATAGTATGGCTGTGTCGTAAAATGCTTCCATTTCTAGTGTTTTGAGGAACGTCCACACTGGTCTCTACTGTGGTTGTACTAATTACAATCCCACCAACAGTGTACAAGAATCCCTATTTCCCCACATCTTTGCCTGCGTTTATTATTGTTTGTAGTCTTGATTATTGCTGTCCTAATTGTATTTAGGTGGGAATGCAGTGTAGTTTTACTTGAATTTCTATGACTGTTAAGCCGGGTGTGGTGGCTCACGCTTGTATTCCCCGCGCTCGGGAGGCGGAGACAGGAGGATCGCACTGGTTCGAAGCCAGCCGCGCTGGCTTAAGAGACCCTGTTTCCAAATAAAAAAATATAAAATAGGTCTGCGAGTGTAGCCTGGAGGTAGGAGGTTTTCCAGAAATTTCAGTACCACCAAAAAAAAAATTTATCTGACAGTTGATGATTTTAAACTTTTTTTCATATACTAGTCTTTTGTAATTCTTCTTTTGAGAAGTGTCTATTCAGTTAATTGCCTTTTTTTTTGCAGCAGCAGCAGTACTGGGGATGGAACTTCTGAACTACACCCCCAGCTCTATTTTTTTATCCTTTATTTTGAAATAGGGTCTCACTGAGTTGCAGAGGGCCTCACTGACTGAGCTGATGCTGGCCGTGAACCTGTGATCCTCCTATCTCAGCCTCCCAAGTACTGGAATTACAAGCGTGCGCCGCCACGCCCGGCTTAATTGCCCATTTTGTTTTTTAGTGTTAAGTTTGTTGAGTTCTTTCACTATTATAGATATTAGTCTCCTATCAGGAATAGCTAGCAAAATTTTCTCCCATTCTGTAGGCACGCTCTCTCTCTCTCTCTCCCTCCCTCTCAGCTCTGGTCCTGGAGCATTTCCACTTGGCTCCGTGGCTCTCCCCTGCCCGGCACCCCCACCAGCTCCGCCTCCGGCTTCCGTTTCCTTGGCTGCTCTGGGCTGTGTGGCTCCTGAGGGCCACAGGGGTTGGCGGTCACAGTTCTCTCCCTGAGCTGCTCACTGCTCCTGGGCCTCCCAGCACCACTGGCCACAAGCTCCATATGCCAATGGCTCTTGTTTTTAGGAGGACTGAATCTGGGGCTCCTTCCAAGCTACACCCAGCCCTTTCTATTTTTTTTTTATTATTATTAAAAGGGGTCTTGCTGAATTGCTGAGGGCCTAAGTTGCTGAGGCTGGCCTCCAAACTGTGATTCTACTGTCTCAGCCTCCCAGGTTCTGGGATTACAGAGGCACCACCACGCTCTGCCCGCAATGGCTCTCACACCTGCACGTGGGGGCTGGACCTTCCCCAGAGCCGTGATGGCACATCCTCACTCGGGGGCGTTTTAGACCGTTCAAGCGCACGTGCACCATGGTGCGTCTCATGTTTGCTTCTTTGTGTGTGTGTGTGTGTGTGTGTGTGTGTGTGTGTGTGTGTGTCTGGGGATGCAACCCAGGGGCATTTGACCTCCGAGCTACAGCCCCTGCCCTATTTTTTATTCTTTATTTTGAAACCGGGTCTCACTGAGTTGCAGAGGGTCTCACTAAGTAGCTGAGGCTGTCCGCGAACCGCGGTCCTCCGGTCTCAGCCTCCCCAATGCTGGGATGACGAGCGTGCCCACCACGCCCGGCTCGTGTTTGCTTCCTAACCCTGCAGCTCCTCAGTGTGCTTCGTGTGGCACTAGGGATCCTAGGGGTGACTGTCACCCTCTCCCTTCGGCCTCTGTCTGGCTCCCTAAAGAGTGCCCCTCCTCCTCTTCATTTTGTCCAGTACTGGGGTGGAATCCATGGCCCTTAGCCCTTTTCATTTTGAAACAGGGTCTCGCTAAGTTGCCGAGTGTCTCACTAAGCTGCAGAGGCCGGCCTCAAACTTTTAATTCTCCTCTTCAGTCTCCCAAGTACTGGGATTACAGGCATCACCACCATGCCCAGCAACAGTGGTCTTAAACATGAATCTGACCTCTCCCCACAGCGAGCCCTGCAGAGGGTCCCTAAGATCACGGCCTCGTGTGTCGCCAGGAGGCCCTGCGGGGCCTTCCCGAGCCCCGCCAGGAGGCCCTGTGTCCCGCGGCCTGGCCCTGCGGGGCCCTCCCGAGCCCCACCTAGCCACCGTGACCTTGCAGTTGTGCAAATACTTCAAACTTAAGAACTAAATAGTTCTTTATGTTTTTTTATACAAAGAACAATCGTTCCCCAAACCTCCCTCATCTAGGGCAATTCAGATGCGACAAAGTCCAAGAGTTTTCAGCACATCTCCAGGAAGTGTCGTTTATCATTAAACATGTTCAGATCACTACGCGGTTTCCCCTGTTGGGAACTGTCCATTTCTGAATACAGTTGGATTCTGAAGATGGAGCTCCCTCTCAGAGTGGAAGACGTTCAGTTCTGGAGATGTGGCCCCGCCGGGAGCCAGCCCCTGGCCTTTCTGAGGGAGCCTGTGCCTGACCTTTTACCACCAGTCACCTGCCCCTCCTCAGACCCACGCCGACATGGCTCAATGAAATCACACACAGGGATCCAAACAGTTTTCTCTTCTTAGAGAAACGGCTCAGGAAACTTCCCGCGGTTTGGGTTAGGGTCAGCCCCGTCCTCCACAAGAGGGGCAGGAGGCCGGGAGGCCAGCCTCAAGGCGGCCCGGCTGTCCGGCTGGTCTCCGCGGGGAGGGGCCGGGGCCTGTCCTGCCGGCGGCCTCGCTCGGCCTGTCTTGTCCACTCCCTCCCCTGGTGGATCAGCCCCTCCTGGATCCCAGGGAGGACGCCTGGGGCCGCTCTGGGAGGACGCGGTGGCCAGCCTCAGCTACTCAGTGAGGCCCTCTGCAGCTCAGTGAGACCTGGTTTCAAAATAAAGAATAAAAAATAGGGCTGGGGGTGTAGCTCGGAGGTAGATTGCCCCTGAGTTTCATCCCCAGACCCGCAAAAATAAATAAATAAATAAATAAATATAAATTAATTAATTATTTTAATTTAATTTAATTTTAAAAATAATAAAAATAGGGCTGGGGGAATAGCTTGGAGGTAGAATGTCCCTGGGTTCAATCTCTAGTATCAAAAAGGAAGAAAGAGAAAGAGAAAGAGAAAGAAGGAAGAAAAACACCTCATTAGGACAAACAAGAAATTAGCCAGACTCCGGGGTCTGAAGGCGTTCCTAACCACCTGCGGAAGCTGTTATTACCCATGATTTATAGGAAACCGCCCGATGCGTGAAGAAGAGATGGTGTGATTTCCTTGGCTTTCCGACACGTATGCCAGCGCCCAGAGGCTCAGCCTCCACCCGGCGCTGTGTCATTGTGGGGGTTCGTCCTGTCAGTGGGTGGCCGTGGTCATCTATTGTCAGAGGCCAGCCGCCACTACTGCTTATCGTGCTGTGACTGAGGGCTTTCCAACTGCGGAAACCACTTCCTAAGTACGGGAAATGAGCTGTTTCTTTTCTCAGGTGAAAGGCAGAATATAAACACAGGCCCTCTCAAAAGGGCGACTGAACAAAGCCACACCAGATCGCAATGCCTGCTTTAAAGATCTGAAAAGAACGACCTCTTTGAGGAAATGGTTTGTTAATCTGTGTTCCCTCCACATTGTCTTAATCAAACAACCTCAGAAAAACATAGTGGTAAGGTTATTTACACACACACACACACACATATATATATATATATATATATATATATATATATATCCACATATATTTATACATATAGGTATATTTATACACACACACTATACATATTTTTTGGTGATAGGAATTGAACCCAGGAGCGTTGTACCTCCCAGCTAAACCACCAGCCCTATTTTTTTTTTTTTTTACGGGTCTGGGGGTGGAACCCAGGGGCATTCGACCTCCGAGCTACACCTCTTGCCATATTTTTTATTCTTTATTTCGAAACCAGGTGTCACTGAGTTGCAGAGGGTCTCACTAAGTAGCTGAGGCTGTCTGCGAACCGCGATCCTGCAGTCTGAGCCTCCCGAATGCTGGGATTACAAGTGTGCATTATTTTTTATTTTGAAATAGGACCTCACTAGGTTGCTGAGTCTGGCCTAAAGCCTGTGACCTTTTCAAGTACTGGGATTACAAAGGTGTACCGCTCTAATCAGCTAAGGTATTATATAGTTTACTCTAGAAAAAAAAGTCAAGCTGGGCATGGCGGCGCATGCTTGTAATCCCAGTAATTGGGAGGCTGAGACAGGAGGATCACAGTTTCACAGCCAGCCTCAGCTACTTAGTGAGGCCCTCCACAACTTAATGAGACCCCGCCTCAAAATATAGAATAAAGAATAGGGTTGGGGGTGTGGCTCGGAGATAGAATGCCACTGGATTCAATCACCAGTACCACAAAAAAAAAGTAAAAAAAAATTAGCAAATGTATAAGTTTGGGGTTGAGGAAGAACCATATGGATTTATTCTGCATGTAGTCTCCAAGTTGCTTTGATTACTATTGCTACTAAATAAATAGTAAACGCCTCAAAAAAATGTTTAGTGCTAGTGAATTCCAGCTTATGACAGTCAAAGTAGGGCATCAGAAGAATCCTGCAAAGTGGTTTTAGTTGCTCAGGCCATGGTTAGAGGGTCATCTGTACAAGTAAGAGGAGATACTTGCTTTTCCTTCTCCTGCCCCAGACAATTCTTGTTGAATAACTTTTTCTCTTTTTACCTTTCTCTTTACTTCTTCATGTGCCTCAGTATATTTTGATGCCTAGAAAATTTAGGATAAGGGAAAGGGTAAATTATATCCAAAGTTCAACTCTCCAAGAAAATGCATGTAGTTTGGTCACAGAATCCTTAGTTGCAAAAATTAAAAACTAGCCGGGCGTGGTGGCGCACGCTTGTAATCCCCGCGCTTGGGAGGCGGAGACAGGAGGATCGCGCAGGTTCCAAGCCAGCCGCGCGCGCTGGCTTAGGAGACCCTGTTTCCAAATAAAAATGTAAAAATAGGTCTGGGAGTGTAGCCCAGAGGTAGAAGGGCTTCCAGGAACCCCAGTACCACCAAAAAAAAAAAAAAAAATTAAAAACTAACTCTAGTAAACTTAAGCAAATAAGCAATTTATCAAAAATATATTTGAATGTTTCATGGCATCCGAAAACAGCCAGCCACCAAAGGAAGCTGGGCACACGGAGGGGGAACGCTGCCCTGGCCTTGCTCAGCAGGAGCTGGTGCTGCCACCTTTGGCCTGTGGGCCTCCGCCTCTCCACCCCCTCCTGCCACCGTCATCCTCTAGAGTTAAAGGCCTTGAGAAGGTCATCCAGTTGGCCCAGCTTGGGACAACAACTCGCGCTCTTGACTCCAAGGAGAGGGGAGAAAAAATACTCTCCTCATTTTGGGTCATGGAGAGGAAGGCAGGACTCTGCCCCATCAAATCCCACAAAATTTGGCATTCTCTATGCCCAAAAGGAAGTTCCAAAGGGAAAAATCGAGGAGTGTGTCATGCCTACAGCCTGGTGTGCCAGGACAGTGGGATAGGTCATGGACAGGCCAAAGAAAATACCCAAAGGCAGTGTTGGAGGCACAGGGCTTTATTGAAAACGCTTGCAGGGAGGTCCAGCGGGGACGGGCAGAGGAGACAGCACCTGTGTTTCCCATGATGCTCTTCCAGGCGGCGCTTCTCCTCGTGACATCAGCCGGCGATGCCGGCTGACCAGAGCTGTGCATCCTTCCTGCAGTGCCCTCGGTCTCACCCCGTCCCCCTCAGAGAGGAGCTCTCTAGGTTAGGCTGCAGAAGCAGAGACACCATCATCGTCAGGATGGCCGTAATCCCAAGGAGCGACCTTCCCGTAATCCCAAGGAGTGCCTGCCCGAGTTCCCGGTGTGCAGAAAACAGCGCCATGTGCCTCAAGGTAATATGGATCTAGACAGTCCAGCCCAGCTTGCCTCTCACTACCCTCTGAACTTGACTAGGCTTTTGGGCACAGAAATGGGGTACTCAGGGATATGAAGTTTTATGGACCTCCCTATTTTAAAAACAATACCAAGTGCTGGGCACATAGACAGCAATTCAAACCACCTCCACAGAGCCTACAGCGTGCGCGACCCGTACAACCTTACCCAGCCGCCCGTGTGCAGTGCATCTGTCTATCTTCTCCTGTTTAATTTCTCACAAAGGCTCATTGCAAACTCAGAATTGACTTCCGAGGCCACGATAGGCGCCAGCCTTACCACTTGAAAAGCCCTTTATTACACCGTGCTTAGGGCGATGGGTTTTAACATATATGGACCCTTTGGAAGTTCATTTCTAGCTGAAGGGTTCATCTGGTGGTTTCAGGCTGCGCCAGTGCAGAGGGAAGCTTGCTCCGAACTGCCAGTCTGCAGGGCTTCCTGCTTCCCTCCCATGCTCCCCACCTCCTGCGTTCCCCACTTTGGCAGCTCATTAACTCTGCATGGGGGAAGCAGACTCACCATCTGCCTCCCTCCCTCCCTTCCTCCCTTCCTTCTGTCCTCCTTCCTTCTGTATTTTCTTTAATAAACTAACTGAATCTTTAAGGTAGCAACAAGTCCTTAAGCAATAATACCTGTTAAAGGCAATTTCATTAACTGTAAATGAATTCCGAGTACATAAGGATCAATGTTGAACACTTTTGGCTTTGAGAGCTTTTGAAATCCTTGTTCTCATCATTTTAAACAAAAGTACAGCTTTTTATAAACAAAAGGGATAGAGCCAGGTGTGATGACACATATCTATGATCTCAGTACTTGAGAGGCTGAGACAGGAGGATCGCAGGTTCAAGGCCAGCCTCAGCAACCTAACAAGATCCTATTTCAAAACAAAAAAAAAAAAAGAAAGAAAAATACTGGGGTTGTAGCTCAGAGGTAGTATGCCCCTTGTTTAACCCAGTGCCACAAAAGAAGGAAGGAAGGAAGGAAGGAAGGAAGGAAGGAAGGAAGGAAGGAAGGAAGGCTCTTTCTTATTAAAAGCAAAACTTAGTCCCATCTACTACATAAAACATAATCTAATGTGGTTTATCAAAACTGGCCCCTATCCACGGGGACGCGTTAAGGGAAATTGCCTTAGACGTGTGGTCTTGCCCCCCGTAACCGGGCCCGGCTCGTCTCTGACTCCTTTCGCTTCACTGGCTCCCACCCAGATGAGAACGAGCGTCATCTCACCTTCAGTCTCTACTTTGTCATCCACGACTTCAAATGTTAAAGAGGAGAGGAATTCACTTATGTTGCCATTTGCCACACGCAGTTACACCGGTTACATCTACTCATGTTGCCCCATGCTGTCCCGTGCCCATGGCGTCCGCAGCACTGGACAGACGCCCGAGACCCAAGCAGGTCAAGGTCAGGCTGCGTGAGGCCGGGTCCAGAGCTGTCCGGTCCCAAAGTCTGGCTCTGTTCTGTCCGTCACCACGTTATAATTGCCTCGTCCATTCAGATCCATTCAGAGTGCTCGCTGTATGGAATTCCGCATTTGGCTATCAAGGCATCCTAGAAAAGGGAACACCTTCGCCTACTGTCCCTTGGACACCCGCGGTTGGCACCACACCCGAGTTCCCTGAATGACGTTTCTCATATTCTCTGCCAGACGCTTCCGCTGAGACTTCGATTGCATTTTAAAGTTAAATCGTCACGGTTTCACTGACCGGTACCTTTTTAACCTCACATAACGCACTCTCAAAAATATCTGTAGCTTAATCCATCCATCCTCACCTTCCCGTTCCAAACTATGGTGCATAGTTCCATTTCTGTCGTTCCACAGTGCAGTAAAAATGGGACCAGGCTAAGCAACCCCAAGAGCCAGGAACCTCAGCTTTTGCTGTGCTTCCAACTCTTGGCAGTTCTGATTATCTATCTATCTATCTATCCATCTATCCATCTATCTATCTATCTATCTATCTATCTATCTATCTATCTATTTTGTAGTTCTGGAGATTGAAACTCAGGACATTCTAACTCTGAGATCCATCCCCAGGCCTATTTTATGTTTTGTTTTGAAACAGGGTCTTGCTAGGTTGCTGAGAGCCTCACTAAGTTACAGAGGCTGGTCTCAAACTGGTGATCCTCCTGTCTCAGCCTCCCAAATACTGGCTTTACAGCTGCGTGCCACCACACCTGGCTAGCTCTTGGTCTTTTAGACCATCAACCTGCCTTCCTGGGAGATTGTCTCTACAACTCTTAATTAACAGGCTTCTCCTAAGTCCTTTCTAAAGTCTCTTTCTAACTAAACAGGCAGTGACCTTTTTACCTCATAACGTATTCCTAAGGGGCGACTAGTTCTAAATAGCTAATCCTAATGCAGTGGTTTAGAATTAGCACTGCCTTTTCTGTTAGGTGTTAATACAAAGGCTTACATGTTAATAGTGTGACTTTTCACATTGGTAGGGAAGGCAGAGGAAGCCGTGGGCGGGAAGTGGTTAAGACAAGGAGCTTGGCATTCAGAGAGGCACACAGCGGTCAGTGCAGGACCAGGTCTCTCCGGCCCTGGAAACAGAGTGCATGCTACAGCCGCGCTCCCGCCCGCAGGTGCCTCTGGCAGAGACCCAGCTGTGGTCCTTGATGGACCACAATCATTCCTGTCAGGTGACTAGACCACAGAGCACGCCGCACTCCTTCTTCTCTTCTGTCCATTTGAAATAGAATTTGATGTACTTAAACAAACATATCAAAGCCAATCACTAAGCCAAGCAAAGGAAGGACAGATGGGGAGGGAAGAGGATGGGGATTGGGTAAGGACTAATTGGGAGATGTGTGCATGTATTTCTCCACAGGTCTTTTTCCTATTAAGATGTATAACTACAATGCACCCATAAAATTTTTTTAATTTTAAAATTTTAAAAAGGAAATAGAATTTTAGCTTTTCAAATGGTAAAAATTTAATATTTTTGAGGTATCAGGAATGGAACCCGAGGGCATTCTACCTCTGAGCTCCACCCTCAGCCCTATTTTTTATTCTTTATTCTGAAACAGGGTCTCACTGAATTGTGAAGGGCCTCACTAAATAGCTGAGGCTATCTTCGAACCGCGATCCTCCTGTCTCAGCCTCCCAAATGCTGGGAGTACAAGTGTGTGCCACCACGCCCGGCTCAAGTAGTAAAAGTTTGGACAAAACTTGTTGCAGATCCGTAAGCCCACCTGCTGCCGAACGTCCAGCTTGAATGAGTCAAACAATCTGTCTTTCAAAGTTAGGGAGCATGGATGTATTTGCATTTCTTAGCCCAGCAAGGCTTGGAACACTTTTCTCCACTCAGAGTTGACCTTAACTATTTCAGGCTACCTTTTTCTGTCCCTTGACTGATCCAGAAAAACCACTCATGACTTAGTCTGTTTGGGTTGCTATTCCCAAATTCTGTAGACTGGACAACTTATAAATAGCAGAAGTCTGTTTCTCATAGTACTAAAGGCCGAGAAATCCAAGAAGAAAGTTTTGGCAGGTTTGGGGGTCTAGAGGGCCCACTCTCTGGGTCTACTGGCGGCTGACGTCTGCTGTCTCATCCTGTGGCAGAAGGAATCAAGGACCACTCTGGGATTGTTCATAGAAAAGGGCACTCATCTTATTTGTAAGGGCTGGACTCTTACGACCTAATCATCTCTCAAGGACCCTACCTCCTAATACCCTTGTGTTGAGTTCAATTTCAACATATGAATGGGAGGCAGATAGATGTAGACATTAAGGCCATAGCAACTTAAGTTCAATATGATTTACTTTCTAAAATTTGAGAGCACAGATCCATGAAGAATATGAAGAGCTGGGTGTGGTGATGCAAGCCTGTAACCCAGCATTTGAAAGGCTGAGACAGGAGGATCCGGGATTGCAGACAGCATCGGCTACTTAGGCCCTTTGCAACTCAGTGAGACCCTGTTTCAAAATTAAAAAATAATAATAATAAATAGGGCTGGGGGTGTAGCTTGAAGGTAGAATGTCCCTGGGGTCCATCCTCAGGTGCCGAAAAAAAGAAAAGAAAAAGTATGAAGAAAGAACAACCCATAGAACTCTAGAAGCAGCGAAGAGCCAGCCAAGTACCAGACCATGTGGAACACGTGGACCCTGGATATCCTCCAGGAGTTGGGAATGACTAAGCAGCAAAAAGGAGCACCACCGTAATCCCAGCACTCGGGAGGCGGAGACAGGAGGATCCGGGTTCACAACCAGCCTCAGGACTTAGTGAGGTCGTTTGCAACTAGTGAGACCCTGTTTTAAAATAAAAAATAAAAAAAAAATAGGGCTAGGGGTGCAGCTCGGAAGTAGAATGCCCCTGGGTTCCATCCCCAGTACTACAAAAATAAATAAATAAATAAATAAATAAATAAATAAATAAATAAAAGGACCACTACAGCATCTCCGCCATCCTGGATCAGATTTACAGATGGACAGAGCGCACAGCCCAGGAGGGGCTTTGGAAGGGCAATTATTTCTCCACTCTTCTTTTTTTAATTTTTTATTTTTTTCAGTACTCGACTGAACCCAGGGACATTCTACCTCTGAGCTGCACCTCCAGCCCTCTTTTTGTTCCTCATTTTGAAACGGCCTCACTAAGTTGTGGGGGACCTCACTAAGTAGCTGAGGCTGGCTGCCAACCTGTGATCCTCCGGTCTCCGCCTCACACGTGCTGGGATTACAGGTGTGCGCCAGCACGCCCGGCTCCTCCACTCTTCCTGCAGAATACTCTTCCCTGCCACGACGGACCTCACCATAGAGGCCGTTCCCCTTACTCAGTCATTGCACTCGTTCCCGTCTTCATTCCGATTATAAATATACCTGAGAAACATGTTATACTGGCAATTCAGTGGTCCCAAGAAACAGGAGACGCTGGTGGGGATGAAGACGAGAGAGATGGGAAGATGGTGTCTCGATAGGGGAGAACGCTGGCCTCCATCACTGATGTGCCTGGGACAGCACACTGTATTCACCGCAAAGGAAAGCCTAGACTTGAAAAAAGAATTGAACGAGAACGATACAGATCACCTCCCATGACGCTCGACACTTTCTAGGTTTTCAGCAAACATTCCCTTCCTTTCTAGGGCTTCGTGGCCTCGACTGCATTCATTTTCCTTCTTTGACCACATCCCCTCAAAGGGCAAGTTTCAGGTCTGAAATGACCAGAAAGTCCAAATGACGTCTGCAAGAAAATCTTTTTTTTAATTTATTTTTTATTGGTGCAATGTATTCATACATCATAATGGTATAAAGAAAATACTTGCCAGACTTCCGGGAAGATGGCGACCGAGAAAAGCGGGGCTTAAGAGTCCCGCTAACAACCAATCTCCATTACCACAAAAAGAGCGCCTTTCATAGCCAGAAAACACCATCACCAGAAAAACAAAAAAACCACCAGGCTCCAGAGAGAAAGCGGACTGAGAACAGAGCTCAGGGCCACAGAGGAGACACACGCGCCCGAGGACGCGGCAGCAGCGCCATACTGCCGGCGGCAGCGGCGAACTCAGCGGACGGCTACAGCAAGCCGAGGTGAGCCGATGCGGAACAGCCAGGCGGGATCTTTCGGCGCAGACAGCATTTAAAGCTCCCAGTGGCTGAGCTCAGCACACGCTGGAGGGATTCAGAGTGGAAACCAGAGAAGAAAAAATACGCCAGCCTCATGGCCGAGGGCGTGGCAGAGGCGCCATATTGCCACCGGCGGCGGCAGCAGCAGTGAATTCACCGAGACCAGTACAGCTACATCTGCGTACTCAAGAACAGTGAGTCAAATTGCGGGCCACAGAGGAGAAATCCCAGTATTGTGCCTCCTGGGACTTGACCCAGTGAGGGAGTGGTGGTGGCAGAGATATCACACCATAGGAGAGCGTGCAACCTGGCACCCCCCATAGTTTAAAGCAGCCTCTATCGACTCCCTGGGTCAGAGACTCTGTGATACAACCCAGTAAAGGAGTAGTAGGGTCTGAGATAATACAGACTCGAGATCCAGAGCACCTTAAGTGAAGCCATAGTGACCCAAGGGAAGAACCCAGAGAAGGCACAAACCTCCGAAATCATGGGAAAGAGGAATAACACTGGAGTAATGAATGTGCACAACCCCACAACATCAGAACCTGATAAAACAGAAAATCAGAGATTTCTAGAAGATCAAATCAGGAAAATAACTGTAGAAATAATAGAGGTGCTTCGAAAAGAACTCAGAGAGAGCCAAAAAGAGATAAAGGATGCAATTAATGAAGTAAAGGTCTCAATTCAAAGCACAAACAACCGATTAGACCACATGGAGAACAGAATCTCGCTCTTAGAAGATGAGCAATCCAAAAATGAATGCATAGTTTCTAATCTAGAAAAAGATATCCAACAGCAGGAATCTGACATAGAAGAAATATGGGCCCATCTTAAGAGAGCTAACCTAAGAATAATTGGAATAGAGGAGGGAAAAGAAAGTGATACCAAAGGGATCAACAATCTCTTCAAGGAAGTAATAGCAGAAAATTTTCCAAATATAGAGCAAGAGGTTGATACACAGATCCAGGAAACTTATAGAACTCCCTTTAGACAGGATCCGAGAAGAGGATCCCCACGCCACATAATTGTCAAAATGACCAATGTGGAAGCCAAGCAGAGAATCTTAAAGGCAACAAAAACAAAGGGCCAAGTGACATTCAGAGGCAAACCAATTAGAATCACTCCAGACTTCCCAAACCAAGTCATGAGAGCCAGAAGGGCTTGGAGTAACATATTCCAAACTCTGAAAGAAAACAACTTCCAGCCAAAAATTTCCTATCCAGCAAAACTTTCTATCAAATTAGATGGAGAAATAAGAAGCTTCCATGACAAACAGAAACTGAAGGAATTTATGTCTTCAAAACCAGCGCTAGAGAAAATACTCAAAGAGATTAACTACAAAGAAGAAATAGGTAACACTCACCAGAACCAGAGAAACAAGAGTTTCCATCCAACAGACAACTAAGATTGGTTATCTGTGGAGATTCATTATTTATGTTAGTCTTTTACCTATCTCTAAATTGTATTGTTTGCCTTTATTGTTGTTAATTTTTAGGATTTCTAGTTGGAATATTAATATATCTTCAGATATAGCATTTGGAAATATTTTATCCAATTCTATTAGTAACTTTTAACTCTGTTTACATTGTCTTTGGATATACAATATTTTCTTTTATTTTTTAGGGAGTTTGTATATTCTTCTGTTGCCTGTGCCATTGAAATCATATCCAAGAAATCACTGCCAATTTCAATGTTGTGAGGTTTTATGACCCAGATTTTCTCCTAAAAGTTTATAGTCTTAAGATTTATATTTAGGTCTTTTATCTAGTTTGAGTTAATACTTGTATGTGGGATTAGGTAAGGGTCCAATTTTATTCTTTTCCATGTAATTATTATTTTTCAACAATATTTAGTTAAAAGATTATTATTTCCACCACCAAATCTTCATGGAAACCTTGTCAAAAATAACTTGACAATATAGGGAAGAAGTTAGCTCTAGGCTTGTATTTAACTCCAATGGTCTATATATCTGCCTTTAGAACAGTACTACACTGTTTCAATTATTGTAGCTTTATATGGTTTGAAATCAGAAAATATACATCTTCTAGCTTTGTTTTTGCTTCGAGATTGTTTTGGGTATCTAGAGTCCATATTCCATATCAGGATAGATTTTTTTCTGAAAAATAAATATATGATAGTTTCACCTAAAAAAAGAAAAAAATATTCTCTGGTAAGAAAGAAAGCAAAAAGAAATATTGAAATGTTATCTTTAAGTCATCAAAAGCTTGGTATCAGACAAATGAAACTGTTATGTGAGATTATCATTTTTAATTTTGGATAAATTGCTATAATACTAGATGTCAACCACTAAGCCAAGCATGGGAGGGAGGGATGGGGAGAGAATGGGGTGGGGATCGGGTGGGGGCTGACTGGGCGATGTGTGCATGTATGTCTACAAAAGTTTGTATTCCACTATGATGTATGAATACAGTGCACCAATAAAATAAAATTAAAAAAATAAATAAATAAATAAATTTAAAAAAAAGAAAATACTTTTGTAGACATACACGCACACATCGCCCAGTTAGCCCCTACCCGATCCCCACCCCATTCCCTCCCCATCCCTCCTTCCCATGCTTGGCTTAGTGGTTGACATCTAGTTTTATAGCAATTTATCCAATATTAACGATGATAATCTCACATAACAGTTTCATTTGTCTGATACCAAGCTTTTGATGACTTAAAGATAACATTTCAATATTCCTTTTTGCTTTCTTTCTTACCAGAGAATATTTTTTCTTTTTTTTTTTTTAGGTGAAACTATCATACATTTATATATTTATTTTTCAGAAAAAATCTATCCTGATATGGAATATGGACTCTAGATACCCAAAACAATCTCGAAGAAGAACAAAGCTAGAAGATATATATTTTCTAATTTCAAACCATATAAAGCTACAATAATTGAAACAGTGTAGTACTGTTCTAAAGGCAGATATATAAACCATTGGAGCTAAATAAAAGCCTAGAGATAAATTTTTCCATATATTGTCAAGTTACTTTTGACAAGGTTTCCATGAACATTTGGTGGAGGAAATAATTATCTTTTAACTTAATATTGTTGAAAAATAATAATTACATGAAAAAGAATAAAATTGGACCCTTACCTAACACATATACAAATATTAACTCAAAAGAGATAAAAGAATAAATATATATATCTTAATACTATAAACTTTTAGAAGAAAATCTGGGTCATAAAACCTCACAACAGTAAAATTGGCAGTGATTTCTTGGATATGATTTCAATGGCACAGGCATCAAAAGGGTAAATAAACTCCCTAAAAAATAAAATAAATATTGTATATCCAAAGACAATGTAAACAGAGTTAAAAGTTACTGATATAATGGGATAAAATATTTCCAAATGCTATATCTGAAGGCATATTAATATTCCAGCTAGAAATCCTAAAAATTAGCAACAATAAAAGCAAACAATACAATTTAGAGATAGGTAAAAGACTAACATAGATAATGAATCTCCACAGATAACCAATCTTAGTTGTCTGTTGGATGGAAAATCTTGTTTCTCTGGTTCTGGTGTGTGTTACCTATTTCTTCTTTGTAGTTAATCTCTTTGAGTATTTTCTCTAGCGCTGGTTTTGAAGACATAAATTCCTTCAGTTTCTGTTTGTCATGGAAGCTTCTTATTTCTCCATCTAATTTGATAGAAAGTTTTGCTGGGTAGGAAATTTTTGGCTGGAAGTTGTTTTCTTTCAGAGTTTGGAATATGTTACTCCAAGCCCTTCTGGCTCTCATGACTTTGTTTGGGAAGTCTGGAGTGATTCTAATTGGTTTGCCTCTGAATGTCACTTGGCCCTTTGTTTTTGTTGCCTTTAAGATTCTCTGCTTGGCTTCCACATTGGTCATTTTGACAATTATGTGGCGTGGGGATCCTCTTCTCCGATTCTGTCTAAAGGAAGTTCTATAAGTTTCCTGGACCCGTGTATCGACCTCTTGCTCTATGTTTGGAAAATTTTTTGCTATTACTTCCTTGAAGAGATTGTTGATCCCTTTGGTTTCACCTTCTTTCCCCTCCTCTATTCCAATTATTCTTAGGTTAGCTCTCTTAAAATGGGCCCATATTTCTTCAATGTCAGATTCCTACTGTCGCATTTTTTTTTCTAGATTAGAAACTATGCTTTCATTTTTTTGAATGATCATCTTCTAGGAGCGAGATTCTATTCTCCATGTGGTCTAATCGGTTGTTTGTACTTTGAATTGAGGCCTTTACTTCATTAATTGCATTCTTTATCTCTCTTTGGCTCTCTCTGAATTCTTTTCGAAACACCTCTATTATTTCTAGTTATTTTCCTGATTTGATCTTCTAGAAATCTCTGAATTTCTGTTTTATCGGGTTCTGATGTTGTGGGGTTGTGGGCATTCATTGCTCCATTGTTATTCCTCTTTCCCATGATTTCGGAAGTTTGTGCCTTCTCTGGGTTCTTCCCTGGGTCACTACGACTTCACTTAAGGTGCTCTGGATCTCGAGTCTGTGGTATCTCAGTCCCCACTACTCCTTTACTGGATTGTATCACAGAGTCTTAGACCCAGGGAGTCGATAGTGGCTGCTTTAGACCACGGGGGATGCCAGGTTGGGCGTTCTCCTATGGTGTGATATCTCTGCCACCGCCACTCCCCCACTGGGTTAAGTCCCTGGGAGTACAGTACTGGGATTTTTCCTCTAGGGGCCACAATTTGACTCATAGTTGTTGAGTGCACAGATGGAGCTGTAGTGGACTCGGTGAATTCGCTGCTGCTGCCGCCGGTAGCAATATGGCGCCGCTGCCACGCCCTCGGCTGTGAGGCTTGCGTATTTCTTCTCTGGTTTTGAGCTCTGCTCTGAGTCCTTGCGGCGTGTGTTGAGCCCAGCCCCTGGGAGCTTTAGATGCTCCCTGCACCGAGAAATCTTCCGAATTCCTCCCGGCTGATCCACAGCGGCTCACCTCTGCTCACTGTCCGCCGCTCCTCTCTGGATCCTGGTGGGCTGTTGAGTGCGTTGGTCTGGTGCCGTCCGGTGAGCTCACCGCTGCCGCTGGCAGTAAGACGCTGCTGCTGTGTCCTCGGCCGTGAGGCCGGCGTATCTCCTCTGTGGCTCTGAACTCCGTTATGAGCTCCCCTCCTCTCTGGAGCCTGGTGCTGCAAGGGAAAATGGCGCCCACCGCTCCACGCCGCGGCTCCGGCTGCAGCACTGCGGTCTGGTTTCTGGTGTCTCGTTTTTCCAGCCCTCTTTTTCTCTGTCCCTTGAAATTACATTTTTTGTTCTCTGCTGATGGTGTTTTCTGGCTATGAAAGGCACTGATTTTGTGGTAATAGAGATTGGTTGTTAGCGGGGCTTGTAAGCCCCGCTTTTCTCCGTCGCCATCTTTCCGGAAGTTTAAGAAAATCTTCAAGAAGGAAGGAATAGTCGCTGCGGGTGCTGATGGCTGGTCAATACCGCAGGGCGATTCCAGCTTACGGAGTTGAATCCGCAGGTGGGGGTTGAGGGAGCCAGCTCATAAGCACTCCTCATGGAGAAAGCGCGGGGTGCGGCTCCTCTCTGCCTGCCTTACTAGCAGGGCATCCCAGGGCTTCGCAGCGCTCTGTAACAGGACAGGACAGCCGCCATACTTTTACCTAGTGCTTGGTACTTTCTAAGGAAACCAGCTTTTCTTGTTTTCATTTTGATTTTTGTACTCTGATACCTCTGAAATCAACATGCTGTCTCCATTTATCCCACTGAACAGAAACAACCTCACCAAGTGATTTTGCTTGAGTTCCCGTGATACCATAAAGTACAGTGTTCCCTTTATCTGTTTGTTTTCTGCATTCTCTCAAGTCTCCCCCACTGTAGCACGTGTCTCCTGCTTTCATGGCCCATACACAATCCTGTCCCCTCTCTTTTTTACCACCTGGGGGAGGGTCTCTGCTTTTGTTGGAGGTTTTGTTTGTTTTACAGTTGTTGCTGTTTTCTTTACTTTTCCTTTCTTTTCTAATTTTTCTTGCTTTAGTAATACTCCTTCTATTTCTACATGTGAGTACATGCGTACACATGTGTGTGTGTTACTGGGATTGAATTCAGGAAGTGTTCAGCCCTGTTTTAATGTTGATTTGGAAAGAGGGTCTTCCTAGTTGCCGAGGGCCTGGCTAAGGTGCTGAGGCTGGCCTCAAACCTACAATCCTCCAGTCTTAGCTTCCCAAGTACTGTGGTAACAGATGTGTGCCACCCCCCATGCCTGGCATATTTCTACTTCTTACTGCCACTTGCTCCCTTCGGTCTCTGAGACGTTAATTCATTTATTAATAACTGAACATACATGTGTGCCACACATAAGCAAACACAGGAGAACCAAAAGTCAAGGGCACAGGAAGCCTTTCCCTAAGAGACTCCACGGGGGCGCAGAGGGTGCTGCACGTCTCAGCGGCGAGGCCGAGCTGGCATGGCCTGCTGAGGACTGAGATTCCTGCGTGGACGGTGAGCTGGTGGCGGGGCCTGGGCGAGGACATTCCAGGCAGAGAAAACAGCGGGGGAAGACAGGAGGCGAACCGAGCAGAAACTCCTGAGCGCAGAGGCTGGTGCAGACCCGGTTCGCTGTGGACTCTGCCTGCAGGGGTTGGCACTGTTTCCCAGGACATGCCACGCGCTTTCCCGCCTCCAAGCTGGTGCTGGATCCTTCTCCTGCCAGAAAAATTCTCCTCTGGTCTTCTGCCCTCGCCCTTCAGGGACGTTTAGATATGGCCTCGCAGAGCGGCTTCTCACACCCTCCAGGCTAGAGGGCAGCTGTCCTCAAAGAGCAGCGCCTTCCTGGGACCTGGGCACGACCTCATTTGTTCATTTACTTCAGTCCTTATTTTCAGGCTCCTTCTCTAAGCTTTGCGACAGCAGCGGCGTGGTCCGGTATTTTTGTTTTGCTTTTGTTTCTAATATACCTTTACTGGTGCATCATAATTATCCATCACAACGGGGTTCAGAGCGGTGGAAGCGAGGCGCACAGGGCACTTGGTGCGTTTCCCTCGGGTCCCGCCCCACTCGCTCCCCTCCCTGTGCATTGCTGAGGCAGCTGTTGGTAACTCCCTCCATGTGCAGAGCATCCTTGGAGCTGTTTCCTTCCCACCTCCCTCCCCTGCCCCTCCTCCATTCTGCTGGTATCTGCTCCTTTATCTGAGACCCCTTTGTTCCCGCTTCTCTCTAGGGACCTGGTTCATCCTTTCTCATCTCTGTATTCCCCTCCCTAGGACCAGCTCCTGACATACTGCAGGCACCTAACCAATATCTGCTGGGAAAAAAAAAAATTAAAGCATGAATAATGAGTCCTGAGTCTCAAAAAATGAAAATAGGGCTGAGAATGTAGCTCAGAGGTTTGCCCTTATGTTCAATCTCCGGTACCAAAAAAAAAAAAAAAGAAAAGAAAGAAAGAAAAGAAAAAGAAAAAGAAAAGAAAAGAAAAAAGAAAAAATAAAATTTAAAAAAAGTGAGCCGGGCATGGTGGTGCACAGCGGTAATCCCATTACTTGGGAGGCTGAGACAGGAGGGTTGAATCCAGGGCATAATACCTCTGAGTTACACCCCTCTGACCATTTTTGTTTTAAAACAAGCTCTTGCTAAATTGCTGAGGGGCTTGCTAAATTGCAAAGGTGGCCTCAAACTTGCAATCCTCCTGTCTCAACCTCCCAAGTATTGGGATTACAGGAGTATACCATCACGCCTGGCTCAAATTTTTTTTAGTTTTTTCTTTTTTTGTGTGTGTGGTACCGGAGGTGAATTTAAGGGTAACCCTCTGAGCTACATTCTCAGCCCTATTTTATTTTTATTTTGAAACAGCATCTCAGTAGGTTGATGAGAGTCTCACTGCTTGCTGAGGCTATCCTCGAACCCTGGATCCTCCTCAAGTACTGGGAGGCTGAGCCAGGAGGATCTCAGGGATTGAGGACAGCCTCTAGCGTTTTCCTGTCCTGCACGCAGTCACTTTCCACCGGGAGGGGTTGCCACCATGTGTGTTCTTTAGAGTGCAGCTCAGTCACCCTGAGAAGCCCCTGGGAACACGCTCCTGGGTTCCAGGTCTAGGTCTGTGCCGCCGTGCGGACACTGAAAGGCACTTAGCTCCTTTGTATCGCCTTTTCCTTATGTGCCCAAGAGAAGGAATTATCTAGGATGTTCATAGGGGATCCCATGTCTATCCCAGATGTAGTCTCATGACCTTGACTAGTGGCCTTGAATTTCTCAGGGTAGAAAAACGTGAATCCTTCGGAGACCTCCAGAGCAGCCACTTCCCCAAACAGCTGGCTGAGGTCCATCTCACCCTTGACCCAGGCCTCGGGGGCCTGAACTCGTATCTGACCATGACACAGACTGACCCAATTGCCTGGTGCAAATTACTCGGGCCTGAGTCTCACCCAGTCCTGTTCTACCTCCGTGACTCACTCTGGCTCCGTCTGCGACAGTGCACAGCCTCGTCACCCTCACCCTGCCCGAAACCCGCGTCGTGTCATGGAGGTTCTGAGCGCCGGGACCTCACAGGCAGAACCGCCCATCCTGTGCTCAGCAGTCTGTTCTGCCAAGCTCTCATCCCCAGTAGAGAACTTCCTCTATTTTTCTCTGTTTTCTGAAAGCCGCCCTTTCCCTCTTCCAACTCTTCCTCCTATATCCAGCAGTAAGCCTCATCCCTTCTCTGTGGAGACCTTGAACCCAAGCCTCCCTTTGATTATAATACAACACCAGGCTAGGGGTATAGCTCAGTGACAGAGTGCTTGCCCAGGGTTCAATCCCCAGTACTGAAGAGAGATGAAAGGGGTGGGGGGGGAGACAGAGAGAAGAGAGAGAGAAGAGAGAGAGGAGAGAGAGGAGAGAGGAGAGAAGAGGGAGAATGAATGAGAAATCAAGGTCACTACTCCACGAGAGAACCACAGAATTTAACATGTCTGCCACAGGACTTCTGAGTTTGAAAGTGAGTGCTGTTAAGAATTACACCAAAATAGTAGGAATGACCTGAATGGGGACTTAAGATCACCCCACTCGGTGCAGGCTTGACACTGAAGTGCCATGCAGTTTTCTTTTACGAGATGCACTTCATGGGTGCACTAATTCTGACTACACAGTAAGCTCAGAGGGACTCTGTGGCCACATCTGTTGCGTGACACTGACCGCCCCACGGATCTGCGAGAGCCCTCCTCTATGTGGCAGGCTTCCTAATGAGTGGTTAAACCCAGCGTCTTATTCACGGTCCTGGTAAGTGGAGCTGCTCAGACCAGACAGCAGCTGGCTTCCCGTAGCGCTGTCCCGGTTCCTTTGACCCCCACCTCTATCTACTCTGCCACAATCCCAGCCTAATCTCAGTGCCTTCCCACTGGACCTCCCTCTGTCACCCACAGCAAGAACTTTTCCTTCTGTTTCATTGGTGAACTTGGTGGAGGCCCTGAATGACTTAGTGTGTTGGCAGAAATAAATGGCTCTGATTCTTGGTTCATCTGAGCCAAGAAATTGCCAACGTCAAGAGCAAGGACGGGTGGGCCATAGAAAGCTAGACCCGCACCTGTCCGTTTCCGCTGCGGGGTGTGTGCCTCTCTCCTCCTCCCCCTAGACTCTTCTTAGAAAATGCCCACACTGTGAACTCACTAGTCTGGGTGTATGAATTTGATCCCCAACTCAGAGGAGGTTAGCTCAAAGGGAAGTTCGTTAACTCTTGGCTGCAAGAAAGTTCTTGACAGGGAGACGGACAGCTGAGCTCGGGAGAAGACTGGAACCAGACTGCCACCCAGGACCTGTCGGCATCGCCATCCTCTGTCTGGGCATTGGCCTGAGGCTCCCTCTTGGATGAGAGGAATTCCCCAAAAGGCAGATAATGCAGCTTCAAGAACCAAGTTTTTCACGTTAGCACTGGGATGTGCATGGGTATGCGTGCACACGCGCATGTGTTTGTGTTTGTGTGCACAGCCAAGGATATATTTCATCATTTCCTACGTGAGTCTTGGGGTCATGATAACCGGGAGCCCCTGAGCTCACCATTGGCTGGGAGGGCACAGCAGATCTTGGCAAATCTCCTGTTTGAGCCAGGCATGGTGGAGTATGCCTGTAATCCCAGTACTTGGGAAACTGAGACAGGAGGATCACAGGTTCACCAACAGCCTCAGCTATTTAGTGAGGCCTTCAGCCACTTAGTGAGACCCTGTTTCAAAATAGAAAATAAGATAGGCCGGGGTGTAGCCGGGAGGCAGGAAGCGGGATTTTGGCAATCCACACACACTGGTGGTCTCGGCCGCCGTCTCTGCTGCTTCTGCTCAGATTCTCCGGTCGGTCACTGTTGACAACCGGTGTAGAAGAACTTCTCGTTTGGTTTCATCGATGTGCTTGGTGAATGTCCTGGACACTTCAGTGTATTTGGCACAGAGATAACTTCCTTGAATGCATTGATTCTTGGAAAATTCAGGGATTAAAAATCCCTGGCAGGCAAGAAACTGCCAGGATCGGTCTCTTCCTACATTTCTCAGCTAATCACTCAGAACGAAAGTGGCAAGCGCAGGGGTAGTTTCTAGAACAGAGCTGCTGGGTTGACAGTTTCAAGAGTCCTCGCACTGACTCTTGGGGCTGAACCCCCCAACGCGCCCACCCTCCTTCTGCACACCGCCCTCCTGCCTGGCGGGCAGCACCCTCATCAGCAATTTCGCTCCAGCTCCGTTGGTTGCCGTTATTGTTATTTTCAGGCTCATCCTATTACTGTCCCCAGCCTACCAGCAGACAAGCCAGAAGCTGTGCCCGACACACACCTCCACCGTCTCCCAGCACAAGGGCTCCTCATTTCCGCCCCCTGGTCCTCCTGTCCCTCCAGTTCCCCGGGGCCAGGCCGCCTCCTGCAAGCCGAGGCTTAGTCACAGGCCTGACAACTTTCAGCCGAGTTTCGCCACGTGGGTAGGTTTCTTCATCTAGCTGGACTCCCAGGTTTCCTTCACCTTTGACCCCCTTCTTTCAGTTAAACTCGCCCTCTGTCAGGCTGCGCACATTCTTGTTTTTCTGGAGGTCTTTTTGCAGATTCTTGGGGTTTTGTTTTTGTTTTTGTTTTGTTTTGTTTTGTTTTTCTTGGTACTAGGATTGAACCCAGAGGCATTTACCTCTGAACCACACCTCCAGTCCTATTTTACTTTTATTTTGAAACAAGGTTTTGCTGAGTTGCTGAGGGTCACTAAGTGGCTGAGGCTGGCCTCGAACATGGAGTCGTCCTGTCTGTCTCAGCCCCTTCCCCAAGTACTGGGATTATAGGTATAATTTATTCCCTGCAGTGTGCTCTTCTTTTTCTTTTTCTCTTTCTTTTTGTTTCTTCCCCTGTGGTACTGGGATTGAACCCGGGAACATTCTATCTCAAAGATACATACACCCCAAGTCTTTTTTTTTTTTTTTTTTTTTTTTTTTTTGCGGGTCTGGGGATGAAATCCAGGGGCATTCTACCTCTGAGCTACATCCTCAACCCTATTTTTTATTCTTTATTTTGAAACAGAGTCACACTGTGTTGAAAAGGGCCTCACTAAGGAGCTGAGGATGGCCATGAACCACGATCCTCCTGTTTCAGCCTCCAACTGCTGGGATTACAAGCATATCCCACGACGCCCCACACACGGCCTTTTTTTTTTTAAACAGACTCTTACTAAGTTGCAGAGGGTCTCACTAAATCCTGAGACTGGCCACAAACCTGTGATTCCCTGGCTCAGCCTCCTAACCATGTGCTCTGATCCACAGGTCCACAAAAAGACACACCCGGCAAGGTCTCCAGTGGCTTTCCTTGGAATCCCCTCCGCCTGCCCTGGCCCAGCCTCAGCTCCAGGCTGTCCTGCGCCACCCCAGGCCATCCCAGCTACTTCCTCAGCATCCCTCCCCCGTTCTTCAGCATCTGCCCACCTGTCTTCTCCCTCCATCCCTCCTGCTGCCAAGGCCTCTCTTAAGGCTTCTCCTTCTCCACGGGGTGGCCCTGTCCCCTTCCCCAGGTGGCTGTAAACAGCCCATTTCATTTTCCTTCTTAAACTGAGCTGCCTCCTTGCTGTGGCCTGTGTACTGGGGTTTATCAAAACATAACTTCCTTCCACCCAAACTTTACCCTAGCCTTTTTTTAATCTTATTTTCTTCTCAAAGGCTTGTTGTGGGCAACATTACTTAAAATCCTCTTCTCAACTGCAATGCTGACTTCAGATAGGTTCCTCTTTTTTACTGACATTTAAAATAACAAAGTGATTCTTGGTCGTTACAAAAATAATACATAGCCAGAATAGAAATATGGTAATGACAATGCCAACACTCTGTTGCACAGTATTTATTTTCTGTTGTTTACACTTTTATTGGTGCACTGTAATTAAACGCCATCATGAGGTTTGACACGTTTGCACATGCGCACTTCACCCGGTGTCTCTTCCTCTCCTCCCTCCCTGTGCATGGTAGTGAGCTTGGGAGTGGTACCTGCATATATGAACATAACATTATTTTAACTATTTTTTTGAGGGTCTAGGGATGGAACCCAGAGGCATTTGACCTCCGAGCTATACCCCCTGCCCAACTTTTTATTCTTTATTTTGAAACAGGGTCTCACTGAGGTGCAAAGGGCCTCACTAAGTAGCTGAGGCTGTCTGCAAACCGCGATCCTCCGGTCTCAGCCTCCCGAATGCTGGGATGACACGCGCGCCCACCACGCCCGGCTTATTTTAACTGTTTAAAAGGCAAGCCTCTTTATTTGACAGGACGTAGGGATTTAACATTATAAAATCAGCCCCGCCCACCTTCCTATTCCTCATTCACCTTATATATTGGCAGAGATAAGATGACCCAACCTCTCTTTTTAGTAAAACCCCCAGCTGCTAAAGCAACAGTTCTTTACAGGTAAAGTTCATGGCTGGGCTTGTGTGAGTCGGACTTGAGGTGGGCTGTTTTCATTTAAGACATGGTAAGAACTTGCATCTGGACAACCAAATAAAGACTAAGGCTGGAGAAACTTTGGAAATGAAGAAGAGAATCTGGCACAAGAAACACACACACACACACACACACACACACACACACACACACACACACCTTAGACACAGAATAAACCAGAAGGCAGAGTGAATACCTGAGCTGGCAGGAACTCAGCGGGGCTCAAAATAATAACCTGTTTCACATCAGCGCCCTTAAGGAGAGGACTTTCCAGAATCACATTGTCAGTTCCTGCAAATCCTCAAACTCCAGAGCACACTTGGAACTTTCTAGCATTCAGAGTTGCCAGGGTTTCCAAAGCATCTTTCAGATCCTGGTCAATCCCAAGTGAGTCCCCATCTGCCTTCTCTTCAAAGTCTCCTCAAAGCCAGGGAAGCCAGACAGCAGCAACCTTGGGGAGCTTCAAAGGGCCCGGGTTTCTGCCGGGCACAGGGGCCACGCGTAATCCTAGTACTTGGGAGGCTGAGACAGGATTCCAGGTTCAAGGCCAGCCTCCGACACTCAGCAAGACCCTTCAAACCTAACAAAATTCAGCGCCCCACACTGTTTTAGAGAACCCCGACTGTGTAAACACCGCTGTGCTCACTGAAGCCAGCTTCTGTTTCTGTAGCCTCGGTATCGATCTTCTGAGAAGCTGGGCAAACTTCAGGAGTCTGGCTCATCTGCAGTCTCTCAGCATGGGTGGTCATCATAGGGTGCAAAGGGTAAAAGCCAGGAAGACCGAGAAACTTCTCCATGGGCTTTGCGAGGTGGGCCCCACAGCCAATCCAATGCCGGATCCTGTCCAGGTTGAGAGAAACAAGTTCTTCTCCATGACTGTTGGGCAGTGGGTCGCAGGGGCCCACCAGCTCCCTGAAGCGCCATCCCCGACACTTGTGAGCAGCCACGATGTGGTAAAAGGCCTGTTGGTGCAGCGCCCAGGGCAAGTGGGTGGCTAAGTGGCCCCATGACAGGCCTTACAGAGTCGGGTAGTGAGGAAGCCCATGTTGCAGCTGGTGAGCAGAGGACCATCCGACGGCTCTCAGGGACCAGGGACTCCGCCTCAGACCAGCTCCAAGAACAGCAGGGAGAGTCAGCGTGGCCAGAGCATGGACCCCATGGCCCCAGGCCCAGAAGCCTCAGCTCCGGAGCAAGGTACTCCTTTATAAAATTAAAAAATATGTATTTTGGGCACTGAAGATTGAATCCAGAGACATTTACCTCTAAGTTAGACCCCCAGGTTTATGTTTCTTTATTTTTGTTCTTTGTCTTATTTTGTCTTTTTTTTTTTTTTTTTTTTTTTGCGGGTCTGGAGATGGAACCCAGGGGCATTCGACCTCCGAGCTACACCCCCTACCCTAGATTTTTTTTTTCTTTATTTTGAAACAGGATCTCACTGAGTTGCAGAGGGCTTCACTAAGTAGCCGAGGCTGTCCGCGAACCATGATCCTCCTGTCTCAGCCTCCCGAATGCTGGGATTATAAGCGTGCCCAGCTCTTATTTTGTCTTTTTTAAACAGGATCTCACTAAGTTGCTGAGACTGGCCTCAAACCTGGAATCTTCCTGTCTCAGCCTTCCAAGTACTGGGATCACAGACATGCATCACCATCCTTGGTTTAAAAGATACTCTTTTAAAAAAATTCGTGGCCAAGCCGGGAGTGGTGGCGCACGCTTATAATCCCCATGTCTTGGGAGGCAGAGACAGGAGGATCACGCTAGTTCGAAGCCAGCCTTGCTGGCTTAAGATACCCTGTTTCCAAATAAAAATATAAAATAAGTCTGGGAGTATAGCCCGGAAGTAGAAGGGTTTCCAGGAACCCCAGTACCACCACAAAAAAAAAAAAAAATCTGTGGCCAAATCTGTAATCTCAGTACTTGGGAGGCTGAGATAGAAGGATCCCAGGTTTGAGGCCAGTCTCAGCAACTTAGCAAGACTTTCACCTGTTTCAAAACAAAAAAATAAAAGGGCTGGAGGTGTGGCTTAGAGATAAAATGCTCCTGAGTTCAACCTCTAATACCAAAAAAATTTAAAAACTAATTATATCATACATACAGTTGACAATCCTTCTGTTCTTACTCAATATTAAAACTCAGTCATCAGCCAGACGTGGTGGCGCACGCTTGTAATCCCCGCGCTTGGGAGGCAGAGACAGGAGGATCGCGCAGGTTCGAAGCCAGCCTCACTGGCTTAAGAGACCCTGTTTCCAAATAAAATAAAAAATAAATCTGGGAGTGTAGCCTGAAGGTAGAAGGGTTCCATCCCCAGTACCACCAAAAAAAAAAAAAAAAAAAAGAAAGAAAAATCTCATTCATCAGATATTTACTAAGCATTTTCATGCTATTGAATTAGGTGAGCTTATGATAGGGCATCAGAAGTAACCAGGCAGTTGTGGTATTGTGCAGAAACCTCAAAGTTCTAAGCCCCAGTCTGGTCCTGGAAGACTGTTTAGAGAGGGCTCACCCTAGGACAAGGCCCAGGGCTGAAGAACTCACAAGGCTTACCCTGCAGTCGGGAATGCATGCTCTTGGCAGAGGGGATGGACCGTGTGCAGCCCAGAGGAGGGGACAAGGGAGGTTTTGAAGGTTGCGCCTAAAGAACAACGAAGGACTGTGTAAGCCAGGTATCGAGTCCTGTGTTTTATCATCAGAGCAATGGGAACTTCCTTTGAGCCTTATCACACTTGCTGATCAGACACACTAGCTGCAGCTGTGGACCACAAGTCAACTACTTTGTATAGTTATTAGCTCTTCCTGACCTAGTTTTTTTGTTGATAACATATTCTGTAAGTGAATTTACCATTACTCAGTCATTTCCCAGCTGTTCCTAATATTTCCCAGTCATAAGTAATGCTGTAGGAGTCATCGTTCTCCTTAGCCATCCTCCATATAAGCCCAAACCGTGTTTAGGTGCCACTGAACAGCCTCTTTCATGTCCCCCATCCTGCCTGTCCTCTGGTTCCGTTCTGGTGTGTACTTCATGCTTTCAGTTCAACTACCAATCCAATCTTCTAGCAGGACCTATTAGAATTAGCATCAAGTAAAATAGGATAAAATCTTATCATTTGCAACAATGTGGATGAGCCAGGAGGACTGGGTGTTAGGTGAAACAAGCCAGACACAGGAAGGAATTCTGCATGACGCCCCCATGGAATCCAGGACTGATCTCACATAAGCAGAGAGTAGGAGAGTGGTGACTAGAGGCTGAGGAGAGTTCGGGGGAAAGAGAGATGAGGAGATGTTGGCCAATGGGTACAAAGTAACAGATCAGAGGAATACACTCTTTTTAAAACACACTGCTATTGGTGCATTGTAGATTCACATCATAATGTAGTTTAGGGTGATTGGGACATTCATACTATCCCTATAGTATAGGTTGTATAGTATAGTATAGTATAGTATATATAGTATAGTATATATAGTATAGTATAGGGTGATAGGGACAGGCAAACTAGGTGAGCCTCCTTTGGCTCGGAATAAGTTCTAAAGTTCCATTGCATAATACACAACTATTGTTAATGTATCGTATATTTCAAAATAGCTAGAAGAAAGGATTCTGAATGTACTTACACAAGCAAATGATAAATGTTTCAGGTGAGAGACATGCATAATTACCCTGATTTGATCATTACTGAAACACATAGGTGTATGGAAATTTCACATTGTAACTTATAAATATATACCATTATTGTATGTTATTGTATGTTACTTAAAAATAAAATAAAGTTTGAACATAGGTATAGCATCAAAGTACAAAGTTCCACCTGGTCTTGACCACTGGCATTTATCTGTCCCCACATCCACTACCTGACTTCCACCAGGGCGCTCGGCAGAGTGCGTGAGCCACTCGAGCACTGCGTTTTGGACGGGTGTGTTTCTACAGGGAGTCAGAAGACCTAGTAAGAGAAATCAGCAGGGCCACACTTACCGAAAATGGACCCAGAACTCACACCACGTGTTTTCAAACGCTTCCTCTTTTTCTCAGACCTTTTTTTAGTTATCCTAGCTCAGTTCTCAATTCCATCAGCAAGTGCAGAAGAGGAAGAAAGCAAGTCACACCCTTCTTGAGTCGTCCAGTCAGATACTACCGAGTCACAAGCTACTAGCCCTCAAGCCTCTGGCTGGGGTGTCAAACAGCCAGGACAGATGGCGGCTGCTGCCGGGCCAGGGAAGAGTGGCGGCCTCCCTCCACCTCTGGGGGTCCTCTGCTCCCTGCACCTCCCATTCTTTCCTCATCTTTCTTCACTGCATGCTTCCTCTTGAATTTTCTTTATTAAGGAAACACCCAAGTTTCATGCTTTGTAGTTTCTTGCTAGCCAGGCTGTGTATAACCAAGACACTAAAACTTATGCCACAGTTTAAAAATATCCCAGAAAGAGTACACTAACAAACCAGCTCATTCTTGGGCCCTTTGTTATTATATTTTTAAATGCGTTCTAAGCCATAGAGTCAACACGCCTCTATGCAGAAGGGGTTGCCGAGAGTCGAGACTCTCCTCTGCGCACTTACTGTTTATTCCTTCTTCCAAGACAGGTTTATTAAAGTCCCCACTATGCATGAACTTTGTGATAGATACTCTACCAGGAACTGGGTACAGTTAAGTAGAAGCCAAGCCCCAGCCTAGACTCAAAGCTTGATCAAGAGTTAAGAAATCACTCAGTTTCCTGAATCCTTTCTAGATAAAGAGCTCTTTGCACAATTTGCAAAGAAAACTATCACTTACCTACCATCGTTAGTCCCCAGAACAGATCATTTCTTAACACTTCCTTTCTCTCCGTGACAAACTTATTTTCAACCATATTCATGAAATGCAATACACAATAGTTATGGCCAGCAATGAAACACAGACAATGGAAATATTTTTTGAATTTCAAATGCGAAATCATGCCAGTAAACAAAGAGTAAAATAATAGCCGGGCGCGGTGGCGCACGCTTGTAATCCCCGCGCTTGGGAGGCAGAGGCAGGAGGATCGTGCAGGTTCGAAACCAGCCACACGCGCTGGCTTAGGAGACCCTGTTTCCAAATAAAAACATAAAATAGGTCTGAGAGTGTAGCCCGGAGGTAGAAGGGCTTCCAGGAACCCCAGTACCACCAAAAAAAAACAATAAAAAATAAAAATAAAATGACAGTGCAAAAAAGCAAACGGTAAATGGCTAATTTTTAAGAGAGGAAGAAACTATGTGCATTTATCTATTGCAGTAAAGACTAATAAGTTGTCTCCATTTTTCAGCTATAACTCTTGAAAACCTGTCAGTGATTTTGTGAAAACTGATCTTTGCAAATCCATGTGCAATGGACACTCTGCTGTTTGTCCATCTTCACTCATACTTGGCTGAAGAACACTTTATGATAATTGTAAATTCAAAAGTTCCTTTCAAGCCCCATATGGTGGCGCATGGCTGTAATATGTCCAGTACTTGGGAGACTGAGACAGGAGGATCACAGGCTGGAGGACAGCCTCCGCAACGTAGTGAGACTCTGTTTCAACATAAGAAAATAAAAAGGCTAGGGATGTAGCCTTAAGGTAGAATGCTCCTGAGCTTAATCCCAGTACCAAAAAATGATTGAAAAAATGTTCCTTTCACATGAAACAACAGATACACAAATAGAAAAAAAGAACATAATTTGAACAGATCCTTACTTAAATCCCACCTCACAATAAATTCCAGAATGTGCAGTGTTGCCCATGTTTTGGCCTCTTTGTATTGATTAAAGCAGCTTTCAAAAGTCTTCAGACGCAAAAAAATTCCCTTTTATCTTCTGAATCTCTTCCCTGGGAAACTCATCATGGGTTTCTTTTGTGATTAATAAGCACTTTCAAAGTTTTTCTTCTTCTGCAGAAATCAGTAAAACAATAGCAGAATCAGAGAAAGCACCTGATCTGGCCCTCTCGCGGGTCCAGCTGTCCACCTGATCTGGCCCTCTCGCGGGGAGGAGCAGGGCTCCCGGCCATCGCTCCTTGAAGTCTCTTCCGGCTCCATAAAGCCAGAACCTTTGGTCATTTTCCTGTATTCTTCAAAACTCAACTTTATTCTCTACATAAATGTCACTTGTTTGTATTTTATCGCAGTACAATTTAAATTCTTCTCCATAATTTCTCTGCAACAGTCTCCAAGGAACAATTTTCAAGCTCGATGCTTACTGTACATTTTTTAAGGCTGATTCCAGCTGTTTGCAGATGTTTTGTGTCTGAGTATCTTTATCAAAAGCCACATCCAATAAAAAGATGCAACTTACAAAATTAAAATGGCATGAAGTAAGCTGGGTGTCGTGGCGCACGCTTGTAATCCCCGCGCTTGGAAGGCTGAGACAAGAGGATCATGCAGGTTCGAAGCCAGCCTCAGCTGGTTTAAGAGACCCTGTTTCCAAATAAAATATTAAAAAATAGGTCTGGGAGTGTAGTCCAGAGGTAGAAGGCCCCTGGGTTCCATCCCCAGTACCACACACACACACACACACACACACACACACACGGCATGACGTAGAGCAAAATCTAAACCAGTCCTTTCAACTTTGAATCTTGGGATTCATTTTTTAAAATCCGCTCTTGTGGTGCACACAACTTCCTGCTCAGCACTCTGTCTTGTCAGAGCAAGACTTCTTATTGGTGGTTTCCACTCTGCGTCATTTTCCCTTGATGAGGTAAGACAAGGAATAAATGCAACTTTTCCATAGTCCCAAAAATATCACTCAGGAAGAAACACGTCCAATGGCATAGACTCTGCAAATGTTCCGTGATCGACTGCAGAAGACAACACAGACTCGATCGATGCCTTTGGTCTATGCTGTATTCCACTGTGTACACTCGTCATAGCGGTGAGATTGATGTCTATGTGACCACATCAGGGGTTTGTGCTCTCTTCACCCATATCTAGTTGTTTCAATGGATGCTTGGAATGTTCAACAACCATCTTCCTACAAATGGGAGAGATACCCTAAAGAAACTATTTTTACTTTTTTTGTTATGGCTACATCCGAACACCTTAAATATTTAGTATTATAATTATTATTAAAAATAACGCCAGTACAATTGGTTTAAACATAACTATTTCTACTGTGAGAGGGAGGACCAGGCGCAGTGGCACACTCCTGGAATCTCAGTACTTGGAAGGCTGAGACAGGAGTTTCACAGGTTCAAAGCCAACCTCAGCAATTTAACAAGACTCTGTGTCAGAATTAAAAATAAAATAGGGTTCTGGGTGTAGCTTGAAGGTAGAATGCCCCTGATTTCAATCCCCAGCACCACAAAAAAAAAAAAAAATGAGGAGAACCAGATGTGATGGTGCACATCTGTAATCTCAGTACTTGAAAGGCTGAGACAGGAAGATTGTAGGTTAAAGCCAGACTCAGCAACTTAGCAAGACCCTGTTTCAAAATAAATAAAAACAAAAATGGCTGGTGGTATAGACTAGAAGTAGAAGGTCCTGGGGTTCAATCACCAGCACCGCAAAAACAAAAACAAAAACAAAAAAAGAAGTGAGGAGAAAACACGAATTCCAGTTCTTTTTCTCTTCAGCAGGTGTTCCGGGACACGGCGCTCTGCGTGGTTGCTCCAAAGACGTCCCGTGTGTTTCCGTAGCCTCCTGCGTCTTTCCTGAAGCTGTGGCCGCCGCAGGAACCCTTCTCCTGGCTTGCTTTCCCTCCTCTCCTGCTTCAGCCGTCTCCCCTGCTCCTTCTTCCCTCGCTCCCGTTATCCTGGAACTGCACCTCTCAAAAACATTTACACTTAAACTTCCTCTCACCATCTGTTTTCTAGAAAACCTGGTCTTAAAAAGACATGAACGAGCCGAGCCAGGTGTGGTGGCGCACACCTGTAATCCCAGTAGATGGGAGGCGAGACCGGAGCAGAATCTCAGGTTAAAGGCCAGCCTCAGCAACTGAGACCCCCGGCTACTTAGCAATACCATGTTTAAAGATAAAAACAAAATAAAAAAGGCTAGGGATGTAGCTCACAGGTAGAATGCCTGGGGTTTGATCCCCAGTGCCCTCCAAAAATCCCTAAGGACACACATTCTTTCCAGTCCTCTCAGCTACCACAGCCTTTGTTGTTTTTTATATATTTATCGGTGCACTGTAATCATATATCATAGTGAAGTTCAAAGTGACGCTTTCACACCTCAAACATCGCACAGCAGCCTTTGCACAAAGGACATTTGGGCGGTTTCCTTCCTCAGCCCTCCTTTTCCCTTCCCCACCTCCCCCACCCAGTCTCCTTCAAGTCTATTTCCACATTTATCTGATGTCTCTTCACACATTTACTTGACATCTCTTTTGTTTTCTATTTTTTCTCTCAGTCCTATATGTGAGAGAAAACATAGAACCCTTGACTTCCTTTTTGCTTTTATTTATTTATTTATTTATTTACTTTTTATCTATTTATTTATTATTTTTGAGTCCTGGGAATTGAATCCAGGAACATTCTTCTCCAAGCTACACCCCCAGCCCAGCCTTTTTTTATTTGAAACAAGGCCTCACTAAATTACAGAGGGCCTCACTAGGTTGCTGAGGCTGTCCTTGAACCTGCGACCCCCCGTCTCAGCCTCCCGAGTACTGGGACAACAGGAGTTCCACTGTGCCCTGCTCAAGTCCTGACCATCTGAGACTAGCTAACCTTACTTAGCATGGCATTCTCTCCAGTTCCATCCATTTTCCTGCAAGTGACATGATTTCGTTTAACTGTATATTCTTATATATTCATTTGGTGATGTACAGATGCCACACAGCTGTGTCCTTACTTACGCCGAATGACTTGGTTGCTGGATTTATGGGTGTTGATGTTATTATCCAAAGAAATGGTTCCCTCTTCACGGGTGAAGGCCACATTCTACAAAGTTGTGTTTACATTACAGAGAGGGCATGCTTCATGAACAAAAATTAAGATAGTTCAATAACTTCATTTCTAGACATAGGAATATATGAAAGTTGTAAGGCTTGGATTCCCCTTTGAAGCACCTCGGGTGGGAAATGTCTTGGCCCCTCCAGTGACATCGTGATGAGGTGAGGGAGCGTGTCACGGGAGGGGCAGGAGCTCGGTAGGAAGGCGACCGGGTCCAGAGGTCAGGTCCGCATGGAGCAGTGTGTGTCCTGACATCATTTACCCAGAACCCCAGCCTTAGTTCCCTACTGTACTAACATGTAAAAATGGCGATCACAAATAAGTCCTCCAAAAATGACAGCAAAGACACCTGACCAGCTAATTTCCTCTGCAATTGCCCCCTGCTGGGCACAATCAAAGCCTCATAGGACACTGTCTCCGCCACACTTTGACCACTGATAATTGGACAGCCCTTGTCAATCTGCAGCCCGGCCCTCTCCTGTCCAGGCCCTGGCGCCAGCTCACAGGTAAGAGGTCTGATCCTGCTGGTCCCCCTTTCTGAGCCTCAGTCACCGAGGCAAAGGCCAAAGGAGGCCAACCCTCGCGACACAGGTGCGCACTCCAAGCTCAGGGGTAGTTTGGAGGAACTTTGCTCTTAGGACGTCACTTTGCAGAGGTCCGGTTCACTGAGATCTGTTCATCCTCAACACAAATAGCAAACATGGTACTGTGGCTTGCACGGGGAGGAGTCCATGGAACCTGACTTTGTGACTCTCCACAACTGCGTCAGGACTTGGGGACACAGCAGTAGCGACATTCTTTGTCACTGTTAAGTTCAGTGAGAAGCTCTGACTTCTTCTCCTTTGGTAGCACTTTGATTTTGCCTCCAATGTAGAATCTCTTCTTGTCTGCCTCCTTTATTCCAGTCTACTATTACCCACCTGCATTACATCTCCTAACATTGACTTGAAACAGGAGCTGTCCTTGCTATCAATAAAAGAGAAGCTTGATTAGTCTAGCCAGATAGTTCCTACTGATTCCCTGCACCCCAACGCTAACACACAAGCACTGCTGGCTTGCTTCTGCTCTGGGCTTCCCCAGACCACCAACACTAAAAAGGAAACTAAGCGGTGAGCAGCGGTTCATCTGTAGCCACAATCCTCAGGCTAGGAGGAGTTCAGGGCTTTGGCTCCCATCGCTGCTCTGTGAGCAAATAATATGGACCTTAGACACATGGAAGAATTATTTTCCTATAAAATGAACCAATGACGATCGGAGAGGTGTAGCATCATACACTTGTTATCCTAGTACTTGGGAGGCTGAGACAGGAGGATCATCACAGCCAGTCTCAGATGCTTAGTGAGGGCCTCCACAACTTAGTGAGACCCGTCAAAATAAGGAATAAAAAATAGGGCTGGGGATGTAACTCAGAGGTAGAATGCTCCTGGGTTTAATCCTCAGTACTACAAAAAAAGCACACATGCACGCGCGCGCGCACACACACACACACACACACACACACACACGAACCAATGAGCCAACAGTGGTAATCTTATTACTTGAGAGGCTGAGCCAGGAGAATCACAGTTTGATGACAGCTTCAGCAATGTAGTAAAACTATCAGCAACCTAGAGACCCAGCTGGTTTATTTGTTTTATACAAAACAGAAAAAAATTAAAAGGGGGTCAGCACAGAGGTAGAATGCCCTTGGGTTCAATTCCCATCCCCAGAAAAAAAAAAAAAAAAGGAAGGAAGGAAAGAAGGAAGGATGAGCCAATGACCGGATGCAAGTTGAAAGGTCACCGCACAATGCCCCTCCCCCGTCCCCAGAAGAGAAAGAAATGTGCCAGGGAAGCCAGACTCATGCTGCCCACCTAAGGGGAGAAATGGCTGAGAAGAAGGTTTTGTCTGCAAAGTAAGGCTCATGCTAAAGAACTGCTTGTAATAAGACACTTCCTTCTGTAATCTTTGGAAAATGTTATATTATTTTAAAAAACGAGATATAAAAGTATGTCTAAATGCTGCTGCTGTGTGGATCGTTGTTGTTGTGGCTGCTGCTGTTGTTTACAGGGAAAGGTGTTAGCGAGTCACTTGTTTGTCTACGCACGGTCTACCTTTGGTAGCCGCAATTGCTTCTGGGAGCAATCCTGGAGAAGTGGGGTAGAGGCCAGGACAAGAGGAGGCAGACGCTGATGTGGCAGAGGGAGGCCAGCACAAACCTTTCTGTGCTCTCTTGCTTGCTTGGGGTTTTGGTGAGAAAAATCACAATTAAATTATCTCTCTTTCTTTCCTACGCAGCTTAATTAAAACAGAAACGATGGCTGCTTTGTTGCTGACTGAGCCTGACCTGGACTCGCACATTAGTCCACCCCGGGATGTTGCAAGAACTCTCAGGAGCCTCCCTGGCCCTGAGAAGTAAATGACCTCTCAGATTTCTGACCAAGTGGGATCAAAACTTTGGCAAGACTTGAATTTCCAAGCAGAAGACATGCTTAGACAGAGAGGAGGGGTGTGTGTGTGTGTGTGTGTGTGTGTGTGTGTGTGTAGATGATGCCCTTTCTTTTTCACACAAACCTAAAAATTGACAGACCCTCCTATTGCCACTTTGAATCCTCCATCCAATGCCATACGCCCGTAGACTCGTGGCCACTGGGGCCCTTTGGAAAAGCAGGATTGAACCAAAAGCCCACGCTGTCCCTAACTCCAAGCCTTCAGTTCTACCTACCCATTTACTTTTTTTTTTTAAACTGGGGATGGAACCCAGGGGCATTCTATCTCTGAGCCACACTCCCAGTCCTACTTTTTAGTTTTTATTTTGAAACAGGGTCTCACTGAGTTGCAAAGGTCCTCACTAAGTAGCTGAGGTTGTCTGCGAACCACGTTCCTCCTGTCTCAGCCTCCCAAATACAAGCGTGTGCTACACAGCTTCATTAACTCTTTTTTTTACTAGTAGTATTCTGCCAGGCACCATGGTGCACACCTGTAATCCCGATATTTGGGAAGCTGAGACATGAGGATCACAAGCTCAAGGACAGCCTCAGCAATTTAGTAAGATCCTCAGTAATGTGGGAAGACCCTGATTCACAAAGTAAAACACATGATCTTCATCAACTTAGCAAGACTCTGCTACAAAATAAAAATAAAAAGTGCTGGGAGTGTAGTTCAAAAGTAGAATTCCCTGGACTCAATCCCCAACATATGATATATATCATTTTCATTTCTCTTGATGCCTTGGAAAAATCTTAATTAAACTCAATTAGTCGATTGTATTTGGATTTATAGATGGACCAATATGGAGATATATTCCAATAAAATGTCTGAAATTCTACATTCATTACAGAAAGATGAAGAAGTATATAAACCTTCACTGAACATTGGTCATTTATGAATTTAAAAAATGATAATAATAGTCAAGATTTATGAAGCAAATCTGTATCCTTTCTAATACCCACATCGTTTCTATGGCAATTCAGTTGCGGAGCCAAGTGGGCCGTCCCTGTGGAGCCGCACCACGCTGCTCTGCGCTGGGCTGAGTAGGCATTGGTGTGAATTAACAGGATCTCCTTAAGTCAGCTATTACCTTCTGGGCACCAGAGAGCCGGCTCTTAACACCACTGGTTCTGTTTTACATAGGAAAGCAGATGTCCTGGAGTTAGTCAGATACTCAGAAGTCATCCTCCACTGAAATACATGGAACACACACTCTCTTTTTATGGGGACAGCTATGAGTTCTCATCAGCAGAGTTTTCCCACATGGTAAGACCAGAAGAAATCAGCAATCCAAGTGCCAGCTGCTGCTCCGGCATTAGGGCCCCTGTGCTGTGGAGCAGGACATAATTCTCTCTTCTTCACATTCTTACTTATACACCATCCCCTCCACAGAGAGCTAAGCCCGTATCAGGCATGGTGGTGCACACCTGTAATCCAGCATTTGGGAGGCTGAGACAGAATGGCTGGTTGGAGGCCAGCCTCAGTAACTTAGTGAGACCTTCAGTAACTTAAGGAGGCTTTGATTCAAAAAATAAAAAAGACCAGAGGTGCAGCTCAGAGTTTCAATGCCCCTGGGTTCAACCTTCAGTGCCAAAGTAGAGCCAGGCAAACCCAAGTGAGCATCCGCACAGGTTACTACAAAAACACTTGATGGGCGGCTGTTTGGTATGTTCTTCTCTGTCCCAAAATGAGATTTGAAACCCAATGTTGGAACCAGCTAGGTTATGATAATCCACATTTTCTTATGCACTTGAGATCAAACTGACATTCAAAAATCCTGGTCTTGGGCAAATGGTAAAATTACAAGGAAATGTGTGTCCAAAACAGGTGGGAACAACTGGGGATGTAAATTAATGCAAAGCACCATCCACAAAATGGAGTGTGCTTTCTTTCAGCTGGGACAAGGTGAGGAAGATATGTCAGGCCCTTCTCTCCCTTGCATCCCTACGGGGCCCAGCATCACTTTTTGCCCAGAGTGGTCCCTGTAGGGCTCCGACTCTTCATCAACTGGTCTGCTCTCTGCTGAGCACTTTTACCTGGCTGCCCATGGGAACTGGAACTAAGCAATCTTTAATCCCAATCATACTGAGGCCTTGCCAAAACAGAATCCCCAAGCCCTCCTCCAGAAAAATTCTGGCTTTCAGGTTATTGCAACTGTGACTCTCAGGCAGTGTGTTCGCACCAGGAACAAACATGGACACTGACAGGTCTCACTGCAGGGCTCCGTGACAGGTGGACCTCCTCCAGAAGCCTTGCTCGAGGGGAACAGACCCCACGAGGAGAGATGAGAACAATCTTTTCAAGGCTGGGAAGCCTCCCATTATGTCCAGCACATTCCTGGGAGGCTGTTCCTGGTTACTTTACAGACCACAAGGCAGACCCAAGACAGCACAGCTCAGAAGATGGTGCTCTAGGTCGGCCCTGTGACCCCCAGAGAGCCTGTGTTTGATGGCACAACTGTGTAGCAATGGGCTTCACTCAGCCCATCAGTTCTACTTCCCATTCTCTCTCTCTCTCTCTCTCTCTCTCTCTCTCTCTCTCTCTCTCTCTCTCTCTCTCTCTCTCTCTCTGGAATCTTCGTGTCTCTGCCTCATAAGGACTAGGTCTACAGGCATGAATCACCATGCCCAGCTTCCTTGCTTCTGAGCCTGCGCCTGGCGACCCATCTCGGGCTGCAACCGCTGGCCTCACAGGTGAACAGCTCTGCACCTCCTTGCGCAGGGGCCTCAGCTCTGAACTTCCTCTTCTCACCCTTTCTCACGCTCACTGCCTCAGACACCACCACCGCAGACCTGCTCTTAGCGGACATCCCCAGAACACCACGGGAGCTCCGCTGTATTTCACAGAAATGGTTTTCTCTATTCTAATGGAACGTGTAAAATGGAACAATATTGTTATTGACTATGCACTTTATACACACACACACACACACACACACACACACACACACACACTCAAAACTTGGATTATTTTCCCCAAGAGCAGGTGCAAGTTTTATTAGTCCTTATCTGGAGTCTTTTTAGGGGGGGTCCTGGGGATTGAATCCAGGGGCATTCTACATCCAAGCTACACCCCCAACCCTATTTTTTTTATTCTTTATTTTGAAATAAGGTCTCACAAAGTTGCAGAGGGCCTCCCTAAGTAGCTGAAGCTGGCTGTGAACCTTGATCCTCCTGTCTCAGACTCCCAAATACTGAAATTACAAGCATGCACTACCATCTCTGGCTCCCTCAGCCCTTTTTAAAATTTTATTTTGAAACAGGGTCCTGCTAAACTGCTGAGGGGCTTGCTAAGTTGCTGAGGCTGGCCTCAAACCTGTGCTCCTCCTGTCTCCGTATTCCAAGTATTGGGATTACAGGTGTGTGCCACTATGCTAGGGGTCATGTGAAATAGGGCAGAGAGCCCTGAAGAGACTCGAGGATCCCTGAGGCTGAAGAAGTATCAGCTTCCTAACAAATCCACTTCTGCCCTTACTTTTTTTTTAAATTAATTTATTTATTTTTATTGGTGCACTGTATTCATACATCATAGTAGGATACATATTTTTGTAGACATACATGCACACTTTTCCCAGTCAGCCCCTACCCAATCCCCACCCCATTCTCTCCCTATCCCTCCCTCCCATGCTTGGCTTAGTAGTTGACATCTAGTATTATGGCAATTTATCTAAAATTAAAAATGATAATCTCACATAACAGTTTCATTTGTCTGATACCAAGCTTTTGATGACTTAAAGATAACATTTCTCCGGGCGTGGTGGCGCACGCTTGTAATCCCCGCGCTTGGGAGGCAGAGACAGGAGGATCGCGCAGGTTCGAAGCTAGCCGCGCGCGCTGGCTTAGGAGACCCTGTTTCCAAATAAAAATGCAAAAATAGGTCTGGGAGTGTAGCCCGGAGATAGAAGGACTTCCAGGAACCCCAGTACCACCAAAAAAAAAAAAGATAATATTTCAATATTTCTTTTTGCTTTCTTTCTTACCAGAGAATATTTTTTTTCTATTTTTTAGGTGAAACTATCATATATTTATATATTAATTTTTCAGAAAAAAATCTATCCTAATATGGAATATGGACTCTAGGTACCCACAACGATCTTGAAAAAGAACAAAGCTAGAAGATATATATTTTCTGATTTCAAACCATATAAAGCTACAATAATTGAAACAGTGTAGTACTATTCTAAAGGCAGCTATATAAACCATTGGAGTTAAATAAAAGCCTAGAGCTAAATTCTTCCCTATATTTTCAAGTTATTTTTGACAAGGTTTCCACGAACATTTGGTGGTGGAAATATTAATCTTTTAACTAAATATTGTTAAAAAATAATAATTACATGGAAAAGAATAAAATTGGACCCTTACCTAATCCCATATACAAATATTAACTCAAAATAGATAATAGACCTAAATATAAATCTTAAGACTATAAACTTTTAGGAGAAAATCTGGGTCATTAAACCTCACAACATTGAAATTGGCAGTGATTTCTTGGTTATAATTTCAGTGGCACAGGCAACGGAGGAGTATACAAACTCCCTAAAAAATAAAAAAAAATTGTATATCCAAAGACAATGTAAACAGAGTTAACAGTTACTAATAGAATGGGATAAAATATTTCCAAATGCTATATCTGAAGGTATATTAATATTCCAACTAGAAATCCTAGAAATTAACAACAATAAAGGCAAACAATACCCTTTAAAGATAGGTAAAAGACTAACATAAATAATGAATCTCCACAGATAACCAATCTTAGTTGTCTGTTGGATGGAAAATCTTGTTTCTCTAGTTCTGGAGTGTGTTACCTATTTCTTCTCTGTAGTTAATCTCTTTGAGTATTTTCTCTAGTGCTGGTTTTGAAGACATAAATTCCTTCAGTTTCTGTTTGTCATGGAAGCTTCTTATTTCTCCATCTAATTTGATAGAAAGTTTTGCTGGGTAGGAAATTTTTGGCTGGAAGTTGTTTTCTTTCAGAGTTTGGAATATGTTACTCCAAGCCCTTCTGGCTCTCATGACTTTGTTTGGGAAGTCTGGAGTGATTCTAATTGGTTTGCCTCTGAATGTCACTTGGCCCTTTGCTTTTGTTGCCTTTAAGATTCTCTGCTTGGCTTCCACATTGGTCATTTTGACAATTATGTGGCGTGGGGATCCTCTTCTCCGATCCTGTCTAAAGGGAGTTCTATAAGTTTCCTGGACCTGTGTATCGACCTCTTGCACTATGTCTGGAAAATTTTCTGCTATTACTTCCTTGAAGAGATTGTTGATCCCTTTGGTTTCACTTTCTTTTCCCTCCTCTATTCCAATTATTCTTAGGTTAGCTCTCTTAAAATGGGCCCATATTTCTTCAATATCAGATTCCTGCTGTCGGATATTTTTTTCTAGATTAGAAACTATGCATTCATTTTTGGAATGATCATCTTCTAAGAGCGAGATTCTGTTCTCCATGTGTTCTAATCGGTTGTTTGTGCTTTGAATTGAGGCCTTTACTTCATTAATTGCATCCTTTATCTCTTTTTGGCTCTCTCTGAGTTCCTTTCGAAGCACCTCTATTATTTCTACAGTTATTTTCCCGATTTGATCTTCTAGAAATCTCTGATTTTCTGTTTTATCGGGTTCTGATGTTGTGGGGTTGTGGGCATTTATTGCTCCAGTATTATTCCTCTTTCCCATGATTTTGGATGTTTGTGCCTTCTCTGGGTTCTTCCCTTTGGTCACTATGACTTCACTTAAGGTGTTCTGGATCTCGAGTCAGTAGTATCTCAGACCCCACTACTCCTTTACTGGGTTTTATCACAGAGTCTCCGACCCAGAGAGTCGATAGAGGCTGCTTTAGACTGTGGGGGGTGCCACAGTCTCCTATGGTGTGATATCTCTGCCACCGCCCCTCCCCCACTGGGTCAAGTCCCAGGGAGTACAGTACTGGGATTTCTCCTCTGTGGCCCGCAATTTGACTCACTGTTCTTGAGTACGCAGATGTAGCTGTACTGGCCTCGCTGAATTCGCTGCTGCTGCCGCCGGTGGCAATATGGCGCCGCTGCTACACCCTCGGCTGTGGGGCTGGCATTTTTTTTCTTGGTTTTGATTTGCACTCTGAATCCCTGCAGCGTGTGCTGGGAGCTTTAGATGCTCTCTGCGTAGAGAAATCCCGCCTGGCTGTTCCGCAGTGGCTCACCTCGGCTTGCTGTAGCCGTCCCGTGAATTCGCCAGTGCCGCTGGCAGTATGGCGCTGCTGCCGCGTCTGCTGCGTCCTCGGGCATGAGGCCGGTTATCTCCTCTGTGGCTCTGTTCTCAGTCCGCTTTCTCTCTGGAGCCTGGTGATTTTTTGTTTCACTGGTGATGGTGTTTTCTGGCTATGAAAGGCGCTGATTTTGTGGTAATGGAGATTGGTTGTTAGCGGGGCTCTTAAGCCCTGCTTTTCTCGGTCGCCATAATCCCAGAAGTCCCACTTCTGCCCTTACTAAGGGAACTGAATCCCAGAGGGAGAGCCGAGGCTCCTCTGCAGTGAGGTGACCTCTCCCTCATGCTGATCACACACTGCTGGCAGCGCTGTATGAAGAAGGGCCGGAGCATGGGAGTCAGGAAGGCCCAGGCTTAAATACCAGCTGTCTCTCCTTGCTTTGGGATCTTGAGCCCAAACTCGCCTCAGTACACTTTGGCTTCCCTCTCCGAATGAAAGCAGTAAGGATGTGGATCACATGCAAGTGTCTTGAGGTTGCAGGATGCAGTGGCCTGGATCCTGAATGTCCCCAAAGGCTCATGTGTTGAAGGCTTAGGCCAGAGCTCAAGGCCCTATTGGGCAAGTGGTGGAGCCTGCAGGAGGAGGCACCTAGTGGGAGGAGGTTAGGTCATTGGGGAGGGCCCTTGAAGGGAATAGTAGAATCCAACACTTTCTCTTTCACTTCTCCACCATGTGAGGTTAGTGGCTTCTCTTCTACACACTCCCGCCATGATGCGCTTCCTCACCACAGGGCAGAAGACAAAGGGGCCAAGACACTGGAGCCTCTGAAACCATGAGCCAAGGTAAACCTATCCTCCTTCAAAGCTGACCGTCTCTGGTATTTGTTTCACAGTGAAAGAAAACTGACTAATGCACAGGATGGTATGTTTTATTTAACACTTGTAAGAGTGTTCAGCCAGGTGTGATGGAGCATGCCTGTAATCCCAGTACTTGGAAGCCTGAGACAGGAGGATCACAGGTAAAGCAGGACTGGGGGTGTAGCTCAGAGGCAAAGTCCCCTGGGTTCAATCCCCAGCACCAAAACCAAAAATAAATAAAAGTGTTAACTCTTATTGACTCAGTGAATGACCAGACTTTCATTAAACAGTTTCATTAGAATTTGGTGTGTATACTGGGCGTATGCCGGGCATGGTGGCGCACGCTTGTAAACCCCGTGCTTGGGAGGCGGAGACAGGAGGATCGTGCTGGTTCGAAGCCAGCCATGCTGGCTTGAGAGACCCTGTTTCTAATTAAAAAATATAAAATGGGTCTGGGAGTATAGCCCGAAGGTAGAAGGGTTTTCAAAAAACCCCAGTACCATGAAAAAAAAAAGGAAGTACTTGGTGCGTGTAATTTAAATCTGCCTTATACAAAAGAAAGTTAGCTGTGAACTCTCCAAACATTAATGAGTAAGCCAGGCGTGGTGGGCACGCTTGTCATCCCCGCGCTTGGGAGGCAGAGGCAGGAGGATCGATGGTTCGAAGCCAGCCTCGCTGGCTTAAGAGACCCTGTTTCTAAAAAAAAAAGTATAAAATAGGTCTGGGAATGTAGCCGGTGGTAGAAGGGTTTCCGGGAACCCCAGTACCACCAAAAAAAAAAAAAAAAAAAAAATTAACGAGTAAAGAGTATGTGAGCCTATAATCAAGAAGTATAAATAAATAAAAGCAAGGATTCCACTTACCATACACCAGTGGCTCACAGTTTTTTTCCACTTCAGTATACTGAAGGATACAACACATACCCGTTGGCAACAACAACTTTATACAGCGACAACAGAAAAGGAGCGTAGAACTCGCGAAGCTCCTGGGTAATTTTTTTTTTTTTGCCTTCTTGTGATACGTGCTCCCTTCCAACACATACCCACCCTGTCCCCAGTCCCAGCTGAGAACCACACTTGTACAATAATTAAGACAAAACACTGAATTTATTAGGTTGATATGACCAGTCACATTGGACAAAATGTTGGGTTTCATTTGAATAAGGCAAAAACACACTTTACCAAAATTCACATACTTTTTACAAGGCTCAAAATAAATGTACAAAAGATTCATGGAGGCATTTGATATAAAACATACATAGTATGCTACTTTAATATACAAATGCTTTAAAGAAAATAGTCATAAGAATTCACAAAAGTCGCCTCACCAAGAATTTACAAGTCTCCATTTTCTTAAAGGTCACATTTCTCATCCCAAAGGATGTACAGAAATTATGTGGTTGACACAGTTTTATCCACATTCAAAACATCATGTTTTAAATGTTTTAAGCATAGCGTGTACAATACAACATGTTTCCATAGGAATATAACAGAAGCTCACTAGTGACCAGCTGATGGATGGCTCCGATTAATCAGCCATTTGTGAGACACTAGGTAGGCTTGTTGCTACAATATTAAAGTTGTTCTATTCAACAAAATATAATATATTCAATTTACACCAGAGTATCCACTAATACACAATAAAATACACAAAACAACTATTCTAAGTGAAGATCCCACATTTAAATAAGAACCTAGAATGGCAATTTCAGGCTCATTGCCTTGTGACTGGTAATTTTTTAAATTTTCTTGCGCAGTGCATGATGACTGGCGTGGGTCACCAGGGATGGCCTTTCTATCAGCCTTCACCCTGCGAGTCCTTCCGCCTGAAGATTGAGAACTTGGAGAGCTGGCCGCCCCAGGAGTCACATCCGAGTGTCCCTGGAGCCTGCACTGGCCCCCACCTGATAGAGGGTTTCATTCACTATTCAGAGCTATGGTATAGAGTCTGCAGAGCTGGATTCCAGCAGATAAATTCTGTGTCCAAGTGGAGCAGACAGGGCCACCATCAGCCATATTCCAGGGTGGGTGGACCCCGCACAAGATTGAAATAGCCGGCCAGGGCTCCCAGGTCTATGTAAAGAGAACGCTGTCTCTTAAGCATCTCGGATTCTTCCGTGTTTCCCATGCATGAAGAATCTAACAGAGAAACATTGGAAAAAAATATATAAAATGACAAGGGGATATGCAAAACCATGCATACATGTTCTTTCTGCAAAGCAGTAATCCTTGGGGGCCCAAGGAAAGTGCCCAGGCTTTGATTAATTACAGACAGGCCTCTGATCAGAGGACTAGCTACTGTATGCAACCTGACACAGACCCAGCAGTTCAAACAGGAGTCAGTGACGACAAGAACTTAGTGAGAAATCCTGGCATAATTTCCCTAGCCCAGATGGTTTTCTTTAACTACAGAAGAACTGGAAATAGGCAGTAAAATGGAAACAAGCGCTCCAGGCTTCTCATCTGGGTTTGGACCTAAGCAGAGTCACCTCTCTCCAGGCACATCCACGCATGCACCTGGAACACGTAGTGCCTTCCCTAGCTGGGAACGATTCACTGCTGGCTGGGAGGTTTCCAGCAGAGGAAGACGGACACACGAGTGCACGTCAAGCGAGCACTGAGCCTGCGCAGCAAAGCAGAGCCACGGGGCTTCCACCAAGGGCTAAAGGGCCTCAGCCGGACCCAAGCAACCAGAACCCTGCACTGTGCCTACAAAAACCTCACACGCTCGATTTGCTTTTAAGACACATGATAATCTCTGTTTCAATAAAATGAGTCAGAGGCAAATTTCAATGACCCACACATGCACTGAAAGCTGATTATAACTTGGTGGAAATTAACATTTTTTTGGTACTTGGGATTGAGCCGGGGGGTTCTCTACCACTGAGCTACACCCAGCCCTTTTCTATTTGTATTTTGAACAGAGTCACACTAAATTGCCAAGGGTCTCGCTTAGTTTCTGAGGTTGGCCTTGAATCTGTGATTCTCCTTTCTCAGCCTCCCAAGTACTAGGATTACAGGTGTGCGCCACCATGCTTGGCGCTGTTGGTGTTTTTGCTGAATTTCTCAATATGGTACTCAAGAAGTCAGTTTTTTTGTTGTTTGTTTTGCTTTGGGTTTTTCTTTTCTGGGTTTTTTTTTTTTTCCCCTAAGTGATTTTTGTTGTTGTTTTGTTAGAGTCAAGGTTTCACCATGTCACCAAAGCTGTTCCTGAACTCCTGGGACCACGTGATCCCCTGCCCCCTGAGCAGCTGGGCCCGCAGGCACGTGCCACTGCACCAGCTACTCTGTGTGTGCTCATGAGCTACAGCAGGGGTCTGCTGCGGACAGAGCAAGAGGTAGGCAAAGCCTTGCGCCAGCAGGGCACTCACCAGCGATGTTCTCAGGAAGCTCCAGCTCCTTCCTGCTCAGCAGCCGCTGCCGCTCCAGGAGCGCGGAGTCCAGGCTCTGGCAGCGCGGCTGGTCCTCCCTGGGGGGGTTCAGGGCCTCATGTCTCAGCAGGTCGGCTGCACGCGGCCGGTGGTTGGGGTTCCGCTCCAGCGAGGCTTCTATCAGCTCCCTCATGCCGGGGCTGCAGTCTTCAGCGATATCTTCTAAGGGCGGCGCCTGCTTGTGGATCTACCGACAAAAGCAGCTCTCTCAGCATCAATGGCACAGAAGGAGACGCTCACCAGGAAAGGTGCCCATACCTGGAGTTATTTGCTTCCCACCACGTGAAGTACAAATACACTTCAACCCTAGAACGGGCATCCCTTGAGTTTCCTACGGACACAGAGCTAAGCCCATCTTTTGGTTTAATGCTCAATAGGGTACATGCTAGATTGAAGTCAGCAGTGACAGAGCCTGTGGGTGGCCTGAAGGTCCCTGTGAACCCAGGGTGTTCTACCTCCACGCTACGCCCCAGCCCTTTTTGTCCTTTATTTTGAAACGGGCTGGCCTGAGGTCCTCTTGTAGCAGCCTCCTGGGTACAGGGTTACAGGTGTGTGTCACCATGCCCGGAACATGTTTGCTTTTTAATTCCTCAACAGGAAATGGGAATTTCATGTTCCACTGCAAGCCAGGCTGGCACGGAGATCAATCATCTAATGTTTTCTCTTTAGAGTGTTCAGAGAACATACACAGCTTCCTGGCTGGTAGATCTGTAGTGTTCTCATGCTATGGCATGGCGTTTTGTTCCAGCACGAGGAACAGCACGTCATCTCTGCCCAGTGCCTGGAGTGGGAAATTCCCCCAGAACAGCCCGAGGTCTGTACAAAGCTAGCACATTCTTCCACGTGGGAAGGCTCAGCTGCTGCCTCTCTGGCGCTCTCCCACAGGGCTGGGTGGTAGAGGAGGCAGCGCGCCCCACACTCACTATGTAGAGATAGGAGGGGTACGCCGAGCGCGGGTAGCGCTTCACCCAGGGCGCGGTGCCCGTCTGCATGTGGATCAGCGTGGCTCCCAGGCTGTAGATATCGGCCTTCGTGCAGTGGCCCCGGCACAGGATCACCTCTGGGCTCATGTAAATCTGAAAGAGACGTGGGGACATCAGCCTCTTTCTCCTCGTTCATCTGGCTTACATCTCCCCAATCCAGTCCTGGACACCAGACACCGCTCGCTCAGCTTTATCCTGTTACATGCCTCATCCCTTCAGGAAGGGAATGTTGTCGCTGCTGTCTTCGCAAGGAGCTAGGAATGTCACTGCTGTCTTCCCCTAAGCTAAGGAGAACACTGCCAACACTCTGGGAAGAGCCAGGCAGCTTAGGGCGGAGGAATGCCTCTGTCCACAGACTGACATGGCCGACCCAGCAGCAAGAACCAAGCCGGGCCTCCCCAAAGTCCTCCAAACACCAACTGGGTATTGATTTTTCTGTTAAAACACCAATTCCATTCATATTAAAGTGGCCCTACAAATTTACTTTTTTTGTGTGTGTGGTACTGGGGTTCCTGGAAGCCCTTCTACCTCCGGGCTACACTCCCAGACCTATTTTTACATTTTTATTTGGAAACAGGGTCTCCTAAGCCAGCACGTGCGGCTGGCTTCGAACCTGCGCGATCCTCCTGTCTCTGCCTCCCAAGCACGGGGATTACAAGCGTGCACCACCACACCCAGCTTACTTTTCTGTTTAATCAGCAAACCTCTAAATTATCTGCAGTGTCAAGAGGTGACGTGGAAACTTCAGAGAGAGGAAGAACTTAAAAAATAAAGTGCGACGCTGCAGAAATGATCCTAGCAAGTCATTTTGATAATTCTGTCTTATTTCTATGTGCCACAGAAGCCTAGTGGCTAAATATTAAACATCCGTCATATTAACAGTGTATAGGTTTTATTTGGTTCCACGAATCAATGATGAACAAATTGGGCTAGTTTTAAAAATATTTTCCCTAAGAAGTATTTATTTCTAAACTTAAAAAGAGAAAATACAGAAACTAGTAGTCTAAATGAATGGCTAGTAATAGTAAATATTCTAATTATTGACACAGAATATCTCTAATCTGAAAATCCAAAACTCAGAATGCTTCTATATCAGAAGCTTTCTGAGATGCCACAAGTGGGAAATATTTAAACTTGTGAGACAGGTCACAGTCAAAACACATGCCCAGAGCACCGTGACATACGCCTGAGCTCACACTACTGCAGGCTGAGGCGGGAGGGCGACTTGAGCCCTCACGTAAAGACAGGCCTACACAAGAGAGTGGGAACTGGCTCCACAAGCCCCCGAAACACACAGGGCACTGGATGTTAGATACAACTGGCCCAGGCTACGTGCTTGAGAAGGTGCGCGTGCGCTGTTAAATGAGCATTATGTCTAGCTTTGGGACCCACCCCGCAGACACCTCATTGGATATATGCCAATGTTGCAAAAAAAAAAAATCCGGAAGTCTAGAACACTTCTGGTATGGAGATAAGGCACTCGATCTGCATGCAGTTTTACAGTTTTGATGTTATCTGTCATGTAAATATGGAGAAAGGGATTCATGTTCCCGGAACATGTTTCTGAATAAATAAGTAAAAACTAGTTTACAAAAGCTGGGGAAACTGCCGGGCGTCCCCCTCCTAACCCTGTGGGGCGCCGCCCGACAGCATACTTCCTACAAGCGGCTTCCTTCACTCTCAGCAAACAAGACAAACTGCGCAACTTCACAAACTTTCCTGTAGCAAAGAGAGTGCTAGGATCCTGGAGGACTTTCTTATTAAACATGATCACAAAGTTAAAAAAAGGAGCACCGTGTTGAACCCTGTAGTCAATGACAGTGTGTTGTATGCTTTAAAAATGTGTTAAGAGGCCGGGCGTGGCGGGCACACTTGTAATCCCCGCACTTGGGAGGCGGAGACAGGAAGATCGCGCAGGTTCCAAGCCAGTCGCGCTGGCTTAAGAGACCCTGTTTCCAAATAAAAATATAAAAAATAGGTCTGGGAGTGTAGCTCGAGGGTAGAAGGGCTTCTAGGAACCCCAGTACCACCAAAATAATAATAATAACAACAATAATAATAATAATAATAATAATAATAAATTTTTTAATTAAAAAATGTGTTAAGAGCTGGGCATGGTGGCGCACACTTGTAATGCCTGCGCTTGGGAGGCTGAGACAGGAGGATCACACAGGTTCGAAGTCAGCCTCAGCTGGCTTAAGAGACCCTGTTTCCAAATAAAATATAAAATAGGTCTGGGAGTGTAACCCGGAGGTAGAAGGCTCCTGGGTTCCACCCCCAGTACCACCAAAAAAAAATGTGTTAAGAGGGGAATACTTAAACCAGGTGTGGTGGTGCACGCTTGTAATCCCAGCATTCGGGAGGCGGAGACAGGAGGCTTGAGGTTCATGGCCAGCCTCAGTTACTTAGTGAGGCTCTTTGCAACTCAGTGAGACCATGTTTCTAAATAAAGAATTTAAAAAAAAAATAGGGCTGGGGTATAGCTTGGAGGTAGAATGCCCCTGGGTTCCATCCCTAGTATCGGGAAAAAAAAAAAAAAACAGAGGGTAATATATCATGTTAAGTATTCTTACCAAAGTGAAACAAAATTAAAAGAGAAAAAGAAAAGTTAAAAAAAGGAGTGGGTATGCCCTCAACAGAGCAGGCCATGCCAACCCCCAAATAAAGCAAACATTAAGTACAACACAAGCACGTGTATAAGCGATGAGGACCGCGCACAGGTGCCTCTGCAGCTCTCTGTGGCTCTGCACCCAGCAGGGGGACGGCATCTCCCAGCCTGGCGTCCTAGGGCCACCGAGCTCTGCAGGAACCACCGCAGCCAGGCCTGGGGCAGCGGCCCGCTGTGCCAGTGCTCCTCCGCCATCTGCCCCCGAGGCGCTGGGGCAAGGGCCTGGAGCCGGGGTCAGGGGAGATTGTGCATGCTGGACTGCATGTGCGTGTTGGACTGCATGTGATAATTACGTGTTCGCTTAGAGAAGGTTAGGACCAGACTGAGAAGAAAGTAAGAACTTGCAAAAACAAAAAGGACTATGCTATCAAGGTAATTCTTTGATTATTCACATTCCCTATTTATTCTTTCTCTGTACCATGTTAAAAAAAAAACAATTTAAAAGTATGTCCGATTAACCTGCATATGTATTACATAGATACAAATAATGCTCTGAAGATGAACGGGGAGAGAAGGAGGATGAGACCGAATGAGGTTCAACAGAGGGGACCATGTTTGTATTTGTGCTACACAGCAGAGACCAGAAATGTCCTATGGAAAGCAAATCTTTTTTTTTTGGGGGGGGGGGTACTGGGGGTTGAAGCCAGGAGTGTTTTGCCTCTGAACTACATTCCTAGCTCTTTTTATTTTTATTTTAAAACAGGGTCTCACTAAGTTGCCAAGGGTCTTGCTAAGCTGCTGAGGCTATCCTCAGACCTGGGATCCTCCTGTCTCGGCCTCCCGGGTCCTGGGATTAGCGGTATGCACCACCAGGCCTGGCTGGAAAGCAAATTGTTATGGGTGGTTGACGTCTACTAATTTCATCTTATTTGCTCTTTCAGTATAGGAGTAAGGCTAGCTTGAGCTTGTTGAAAGGCGTTGTTGGTGACTTCACAACCATTACCACACATCTCGTGAAAACGTCCACGTGTGAATACTCTGCAGGGATAATGCAAGTTGGTTGAACAGGAGTTGGTTGCTTTCAACAGTAAAGCCAGTTTTGTACTTCGTACGCAGCCATTTGCGATAGCTCAAGTACTCGCTCTAAATATCCTTCAAGAGTAAAGTGCAGGGCTGTTTCACAGCCGGACTTCCTGCTGGAGCGTCCCAGAATAGACGTGCCTTTCTCCGGCATTGCAAAATGTCCATCTGGACCACTCTGCCAGGAAGCCAATGGTCTTTCCCATCTCTAATACCAGAAATCGTTTCTCAAAGTGGCTCCAGGAAAAAGGGTGGAATGTTGCAAATCTGAACTCCTGACTAATGCCAAAATAAGCTGAAACATTTTTCCAAGAAAACATCTCATAAGCATTAAGTCTTATTACATTTTGCAGTCTGGCAAAACAATCTTTAGATCTGTAGATTAAACCTTCTTAAGAAAGGGAAAAAAACCACTGGATGTGGTGGTGCATGCCTGTAATCCAGTACTTGGGAGGCTGAGACAAGAGAATCACAAGTTCGAGGCCAGCCTCAGCAACTGAGAAAGACCCTGTTTCCAAATAAAAAATAAAAAGGACTGGAGGTATAGCTTGGAGGTAGAATGACCCTGGATTCAATCCCCAGTACCACAAAATAAATAAATAAATAAAGTACTGAACTTAGTACTTGGCCTGAATGACATGATTGAGTTTGTATGGTAATTGAATGTAATGGTTTTCACCCCTTCTCTGTCCTTCTTTCTCACAGTTTTTCTAGAATACTTTTTTTTTACTCTTAATCAGATATTAACAATTTTCATGTGCATCATAATTACCTCTGTTCCTCGGAGGTCCTTAGGAAAATAGACCTCCTCGGTCATTTGAACACTCAGGCCAAAATCCACCAAAACAGCTTTCGTAGACATGAAAACGATGTTGCTAGCTATAATGAGAAAGAAGTGTCCTTTTTAGCATAAATTTGTTTATATAAAATGAAGGTATAATCTAAAACAAGAATGATTCCCACATCAAAACAGAGTGAATGCTGGGCGTGGTGGCGCAAGCTTGTAATCCCTGTGCTTGGGAGGCAGAGACAGGAGGATCGCGCAGGTTCGAAGCCAGCCGTGCTGGCGTAAGAGACCCTGTTTCCAAATTTAAAAAAGTATAAAAATAGGCCTGGGAGTGTAGCCTGGAGGTAGAAGGGTTTCCAGGAACCCCAGTACCACACACACACACACACACACACACACACACACACACAAACAGACTGAAATGCTTTACCTATTAAGATGGGTATATTACATTTTAAGGAAGACGGAAGCCAGGCGTGGTGGTGCACGCTTGTAATCCCAGCATTTGGGAGGCTGAGACAGGAGGATCTTGGTACAAGGATGGCCTCAGCTCCTTAGTGAGGCCTCTGCAACTCAGTGAGACCCTGTTTCCAAATGAATAATTTTTAAAAATAGGGCTGGGGTGTCTCTTGGAGGTAGAATTCCCCTGGGTTTCATCCCCAGTACCAAAAAAAAAAAAAAGAACACAAATCTTCGGAGGGTTAGGTCAGGGGGTGGGGAGCACTCCAGATCTCTCAGGAGTCCAGCTATGGGCGTAAGTGCCATGATCCTGCTCGGGTTTCAAATTCTAAGACAGAAGTGTACTATTATCAAGCCATTTTCCTAAAACAGAAAGGAAAAATTTCATTTTTTTCAGTACGGGTTATTCTAGTCCAATTCAGCACTAAGTATCAAGTGGTTATACTGGGTCTCTTTGTCTTTGGATTTTTGGGGTTTTTGTTTTGTTTTTTGCGGGTCTAGAGATGGAGCCCAGGGGCATTCTACCTCTGAGCTACACCCCATGCCCTATTTTTATTCTTTATTTTGAAACAGGGTCTCACTGAGTTGTGGAGGCCTCACTAAGTAGCTGAGGCTGTCCGCGAACCCAGATCTTCCTGTTTCACCCTCCCGAATGCTGGGATGACAAGCATGCGCCACCGCGCCCAGCTTTAGTGGGTCTCTGCATACCTCTCATCATATCTTAATTCTAGCTAAAAGTCAGTGAAACTCGCTTGATGGGTTATTGTCAGGCTGGTGTTCAAAATTAAGAAGCTATTTTGTTCCTCAAAAGCACATGATTATGTGTGCTAAGTAAATTATTTTGTCTTTGGTGCTGGGGATTGGATTTCTGGTCTCACACAGGCTAAACATGCCCTCTACCAATGAGCTACACTCCATCCCTTATTACTGTTTTAAAAGTCTTGGGGAAGCTGGGCGTGGTGGCGCACACTTGTAATCCCCGTACTTGGGAGGCTGAGACAGGAGGAACTCCCAGGTTCGAAGCCAGCCTCAGCTACTTCGTGAGGCTCTCAGCAACTTAGTGAGACCCTGTTTCCAAATAAAATAGAAAATAGGTCTGGGAGTAGCCCAGAGGTAGAAAGCCTCTGGGTTCCACCCCCAGTGCCACCAAAAAAATAAAAGTCTTGGGGATATTTTAGGGGGCAGTTATTACGGTACTGGGGATTGAACCCAGGGACATTCTACCTCTGAGCTACACTCCCAGCCTTTTAAATTTTGTTTGTCTGTTTTTTAAACAGGGTCTTTCTAGGTTGTGGACAGTTTTCCTAACTTGCTGGTCTCAAACCTGCAATCCTCCTGTCCCAGCCTTCCAAGTACTGGGACTACAGGTGTGCACCACCACACCCGGCTTAAATGCCTTGCTAACAAAGGCCTGGGCGCTGCACCAACAGACGTGCAGCTACCTCTGCACTCACTGCTGGACGGCCACCCATCCTGCTGACTCCAAAAGTCTAGCAACCTAGCCGAATCCCAAGACCTGTGTCCAGAGCATAGAAACACAGGGAGAAGGTGACCTGTGCTCCCAGGGAGCCACCACACCTGCCACGGAGGGTGTTGAGGCTGAGGGGAGAAGCCAATTACCTCCCCTATAAAGAGTCTCATTTAAGCCCAATGGCACCCCCCCCACGGTACTCACGTTTAATATCATGGTGAATTACTTTCTTGGAGTGCAGAAAGTCAAGTCCCTTGAGAACATGTTTTGTCACCCAAATAATTTCAAATTCTCTCATGGGTCCACAGCTCTCCAGCTTCTCCAGGACGGACCCTCCCTCACCCGCTTCCATAAAGAGATGAACGGTTTCGCCCCACAGCACGGCTCCGTAGAGCTCAGCGATGTTCTCGTGCCGGAAGCAAGCCTGGATTTCCACGTCAGAGGGCTTAAATTGATCTACAGGGATCTAGAACACAAAAGTATGGGCAGGAGTTTAGACCCAAAGATAACTGAGAATATAGACTATAAGCCAACCCACAAGCCACAAGCAAATCAGGACGCTGCTGGCACTCTCCTGCACGAGGGGGTGCCGCCAGGTGGACACAAGGTCTCCCTCAGATCTGCCTCTGCTACGTCAGCTTTAGGGACAAAACTCAAAGCAAGAACATAAAAAGCAAAACAGCAGAGTATGTTTTCATTTAGGGAGTAGAAACCCAACCAAAGCTTTAAAACTGTAAATGAATCAAAAGAGAATTTACCACCTCTTCTACACATATCGTTTCTGTGACATCCAGATCTTAGGTTGTATTTTTCAGTGTTCTAATTTGATGTAAGATCATATGAAGTCTTTGGTCCCGCCACTGATGCTCTAGAAAGGCATTAAAAGAAGCACTAAGGCCGGGCGTGGTGGCGCACGCTTGTCATCCCCGCGCTTGGGAGGCGGAGACAGGAGGATCGCGCAGGTTCGAAGCCAGCTGTGCTGGCGTAAGAGACCCTGTTTCAAAAAAATAAAAAAAATAGGTCTGGGAGTGTAGCCCGGAGGAAGAAAGGCTTCCAGGAACCCCTTTCAGGTACCACCAAAAATAAAAAATAAAAAAAAAATAAGAAGAAGAAGAAGAAGCACTAGCCATCTCTCCCTTCCATGGAAAATCAGACAGCCATTAAGAATGAAATAGCTTTCAGTGAAGAGATATTTGGAATAGGCCCAAGGTAAAAAAAAAAAAAAGCAAAATGAAGACGTTTGTATTTTATGTGCCTATTTGCAAAAAATAAAATAAAAAAACTAGAATTAAATTTAAGCTCTACATACATCTATGAATAGAAATTATCATGAAAGACACATAAGAATCTATTATAGCTTTCTATATCCTATAGAGCTTCTTTGGGGTTTTTGATCATCTGTATGTTTATTTTTTCTTAAGAAAAAAATGCAGCTAAAATATTAAAATATAAGTGCAATAAGGAAATCAAGTCTACAAAACTACTTTACCATGTTTTGGGAGTGAGATCAAAAAACAGGACACTGTGCCGGGCGTGGTGGCGCACGCTTGTAATCCCCGCGCTTGGGAGGCTGAGACAGGAGGATCGCACAGGTTCGAAGCCAGCCTTAGCTACTTAGTGAGGCTCTCAGCAACTTAGTGAGACCCTGTTTTTAAATAAAATATAAAATAGGCCTGGGAGTATAGCCTGGAGGTAGAAAGCCCCTGGTACCACAAAAAAAAAAAAAGGACACTGTAGTTCTAAGATTTTTATAAAATGACTCCAGATTTTTTATACATTCTAAGTATCAGTTTTAAATAGCCTACTCTAAGCCTTTGTCTTTTTTCCCTTTAACAATATATACTCTAATAAATCATTTTTTAAAAACTAGGTATTGAACCCAGGAACATTCTACCTCTGAGCTACATTCCCAACCCTATTTTTTAGTATTTTTTTGGAAACAGGGTCTCACTAAATTGCAGAGGGCCTCACTAAGTACGAGGATTACAAGTGTGCGCCATCACACTCAGCTTTCTAGTAAATCTTTATGAAGAACAAAAAATAAAAAGGGCTAGGAGTGTAGTGCAGGGGTAAAATGCCTCTGGGTTAAATCCCCAGTACCACCCCCCAAAAAAAACTGATATAAAGCAAAACAGGTATACATAAACAGGTATACATAAACAGGTATACATAAACAGGTATTACATAAACAAGTGATTTGTGCATGTATGTTTGTATCACTTTAAATCTCACTATGATTATATAATTACATTACACCAATAAAAGTATAAAAGTTTTTTAAAGTGTAAAATGACTTGGGCATGGTGGTACATGCCTGTAATACCAGTACTTAGGAAACTGAGACAGGAGGATCGCAGGTTCAAAGCCAGACTTGACAAGTTATCAAGGCCCATAGCAACTGAGCGAGACCTTGTTTCAAACAAAATGGGGCTGAACCCCTTGGTTGCTTCAATCGCCAGTATACCCTAGAGTGTAAACATCCCACCTGTCAGTATCTGGGAAGTTTCCACTTTGGTGATCTTTCTGACAGTGCTGATATGGACTTGCTAGAACATGGTGTTGGCTTCTGGGGATCACTGGGACATGATTCTGTTGGGTGTGACCACAGGAGTGGAATTGTTGGGTCACAGGACACGTGACTGTTCAGCTTCCATTTTGCCACAGGCTTCTCCAAAGCTAGGCATCTTGGCAGTAGCACTGGGATCTTTTCAATACCTGGTATATCCAAATTCATCCCTCTAAGTCTGCAGTCCTGCCAAGCCTTCTGAGCTGCCTCTGCTCTCAGCCTGGCCCCCTCTGGGGCAGGCAGGGCCCCCCATCCACCATCCCTCAAGGGAGATGATGTTGTTTAAACGGCTGCAAATCTGCCAGGACACTCCTGTAATCAGATTAAGATTGACTGGGTGTCTGAGCAAATATTCAGGAGCCGTGTGGCCCCAGGTAGCCAGCATCTCCAGCATCTCAACAGATGCGCTGGGGTCTGACACCCTTAGGTCAAGCAAGCCAGCATGCCAGGCCGCACTGTGAACGTACGTACCAGTTTACATGCCATTCTTTTCTTAGTCTTCAAATCTTGCGCTAAGTACACTTTTCCAAAGGCCCCCCGAGGGATGAAACCGGAGCCTGTGTTCCTGTAAGTCAGTTTCCACGGAATGAGGAGGACGTCCGAGTCTATTCGGTAGCGTCCATTCTGGGGAGTGATCACCTAGGAGACAAGAAACATGAAGGAGGGTGAGGATCCGGCAGGGTCGCCCACCCCGGAGAAGCTGGCCACCGAGGAGCCTCCGTACACACTACATTTAAAATCAATGTCACCGGTGTGATCCTAACACTGTACCAGGGCTATATTTAGAACTTGGGCGAGAGAGAGAAAGCATGTAACAGGGCCCTGGTCAACCTGGTCAGATTTCCACCTAACATGAGTAACCAATTGTCAAATAGACATTAAAATTATTTATCTAAGGAGGAGACAACCGTGACCCAGAGGCTGAAAATAAAGATTGCCACAGCGCCTGCACGGTGAGTGGCTTCTATTAAAACACGCCAACCTGTTTGTCTGCATAGCTATTACTCACACATGCTGTGCACAGACAGGGCCTGGAAGTCAACAGAGGACCGAGGAGGATGGTGCAGGACAACGTGCGATGCCACCGCGGTGAGTGGACCGGGCAGCCGCACACACGACGGAGGGGAGGGAGGCTTCCGATGGACTTACTCAGGTACTATTTATTGGGGCCTGATATGTGCCTGCCACCAGGTTTGGTGCTAAAGGAGAAGCCACAAGCATGAGATAGGAGGTCACCCCTGCCCCTGAGAGGTCATGAGCGAGGAGACCAGCGCTTTCAAAACTGGTGGATCTGGAGAAAAATCATCAAAAACTGCCAAGTAAAAACAAAAGGAACCAGCTTTAAGATTGAGATGTGTATCCTGATGGGCTGCAGGATGCATGCACTGGTCAGGGCTCATCAGACAGACTGGACACTTAATATGTGTAGCTTTTAGCCAGGAGTGTTGGCACAAGCCTCAGCACTTGGGAGGTTGAGATAGGACAACTACAGGTTCAATCAAGGCCAGCAGCAGCAACTCAGCAAGGTCCTCAGCAACTTATTGAGTTTCAAAATAAAAAAAATAAAAATAGACCGGGCATGGTGGCGCATGCTTGTAATCCAGCATTCGGGAGGCTGAGACCTGGAGGATCGCGGTTCGCGGACAGCCTCAGCTACTTAGTGAGGCCCTCTGCAACTCAGTGAGACCTGGTTTCAAAATAAAGAATAAAAAATAGGGCAGGGGGTGTAGCTCGGAGGTAGATTGCCCCTGGGTTCCATCCCCAGACCCGCAAAATAAATAAATAAATAAATAAATAAATAAATAAATAAATAACAAAAAGAAATAGGCCAGGGGGTGTAGCTCAGAGGTCAAATGCCCCTGGGTTCCATCCCTAAGCCCGCTAAAAATAAAAATAAAAATAACTGGGAATGTAGCTCAGAGGTAGAATGCTCCTGGGTTCAATCCCCGCACAAAAAAAACTATATATATATATATATATATATATATATATATATATATATATATAGTTTGTTTTTTTCCGGGCGTGGTGGTGCACGCTTGTAATCTCCGCGCTTGGGAGGCGGAGACAGGAGGATCGCACAGGTTCGAAGTCAGCCACGCTGGCTTAAGAGACCCTGTTTCCAAAATAAATTTTTAAAAATATGTCTGGGAGTGTAGCCCAAAGGTAGACGGGTTTCCAGGAACCCCAGTACCACCAAAAAAAAAAATATATATATATATATATATATAATTTTATATATATAAATTTTTTAATTTTTTAAAATTTACATATAATATAAAATATTACAATATAGAAAGTATATCTCACACTCTAAAGAGAAAAAATGAAAAGAAAAAATAATAGCAATAATAAATAATAATAGTAATAATAAAATTAAAGGAAATTAATATGGTGGCTGGGTATGGTGGCACATGCCTATAATCCCAGTACTCGGGAGGCTAGGATAGAAGGATCACAAGTCCAAGGCCAGCCTCAGCAACACAGCAAGGCTCTCAGCAACTTTGCAAGATCCTGCTTCAAAGTAAAATATAAAAAGGGATATGGTTATAGTTTGAAGGTAGAATGCCCCTGAGTTCAATCTCCAGTACCAAAAACAAAAATAAAATCCAAATTAATAGGAAATTAATATGGTAATACACAAGGAATATGACCTGGAATAGATACCTAAAAATGTCCAAAGTATTCTTTAAAAGTATAAGTAGTCTCACCGGGCGTGGTAGCGCACGCTTGTAATCCTGCGCTTGGGCGGCAGAGACAGGAGGATCGCGCAGATTCGAAGTCAGCCGCGCTGGCTTAAGAGACCCTGTTTCCAAATTAAAAAGTATAAAAATGGGTCTGGGAGTATAGCCCAGAGGTAGAAGGGTTTCCAGGAACCCCAGTACCACAAAAAAAAAAAAAAAGTGTAAGTAGTCTCTAAAATAGATTTTCCTAAATGTCATTAGCAGTATTAGGGCCTCAGGAGTTCTGGCATTCTGAAACCATCAAAGGACACAGCTGGCCCAGGCCCAGCAGAAGCCAGGGGAGTAGAGATGTCCACATCTCGTGTGGGAGGAAGAGGGAGGAGGAGGAGCCGATGCATCTCAGATGCCTGGGATTCCTCCCTGCGAGCTGCTCTAACCACCATCAGGATCTTGCACCAGCATCCAGGATTGCTAATGTTAGCTACACGTCCCACAAACAGATGTGTGCATAAGTCAGGGAATAAAACAGAGAAAAACCCAATACCCAGAAAAGTGAAGCCATAAAATGTAAAAATCATACATTTGCTGACCACGTGTGCTGTGCGGGACCTTCAGGGGGTGTGCATAGGTGAATCTGCTTTGCTCTAAACACAAGTCTCCTACCAGTGACACCTCTAGTCTCTGGAAGCCTCTTCCTTCAGCACCTGAGGCCATGGCGAATGTGAGCCCTTGCGCGGAGCCAGGCCCTGCTCGGGGACCTCTGCAGCCCTTGCTTATTGCCCCTTCCTTGTTAAGCATTAACAGGCTCCCTGGTAGAGCGCTGCCCAGCTCACACAAGGCCCCAGGCTCAATCCCCAGCCAAGCAAAGTCAACAAACGAATGGATCAAGTTAACAGACTCACTTCCACTGCACTTTCCTCCAGCTAACCACCTCAGGGTTTAGCTCACCCTCATGAAAGTTTTACTTTTGCCCAAACTAAATCCGTTCTAACCCAGCTTCACCCTCTAACTCTTTACAAGAGAACGAAGGGTATCATGGCTGCCATGCACAGGGCAAGAAGTATGGAGCTGGCCCTGCGCTCAGTGTGGCAAAGTATTATCTCACCCCAGGGCACAGTGCTCCTCTGAGGTGAGTACTCTTCTTCATCTCCGTTCCACAGATGAAGAAGCTGACTTCAAGAGGTTAAGTAACTTGCTAGCCTGACCAGAGACAGGATTCAAGCGTGGGTAGGTCTAACTCCACAGACACAGCTCCTAGTCTCCACACGAGAGCCTTTTGTGACATGAAGAACTGTAATTAGAGATGAGGTAGGATGCAAGTCTGGTTATTAGAGCCTACACTACGTGTCACTGAGCTCACGGCACCGAGCATTTAGCCTTGTCTTCTGCAAGTCCCTTCAGCTCCAGTTTACGCCTCCTGAGCCCAAGGACCCTGTTCTGAATGTGCCGTGTTCTCCACGGCTACCCCATGACAGACCCCGAACTTACCTGGTGATGGGTACGTCCAGGTAGTGCTTTGCAAAGCACCTCGTTCTTCCCTTAGCCTCAGACCCTCCCTATTCGGGTCTGACATGTTTATGCCTCCTCTTTCTCTTTAGAGGCCCCACCGAATACTCCTATGAAACTCCATGCTGTTTACGTCTGCCAGCTGCTCAACCTGCCAAAGCCATCTTCAAGGGCAGACATTATAAGCATATTTCTCTCTCCTCATCCAGGTCTCTGTTATCTACTTTGAACAATACTGGGCCCAGGAGGAGCCATTGAGAAAACTTCTTACATGTTTTAGAAAGAATAGATTCTATGTAAGTGACCTGCACAGACATGGCTGCTGTAAAACAGATGTGCCTCTGGGCCCCAGACACAGAGGCTGATTATCTAGAACAGAGGCAGAGCTAGCTCTGCCTCCTCTGCTGGTCGTGCGACACCGGGACTCTCATTTCAAATGCTGGGCTGTAAGACAGGGGACCCGGCGCTGCGAAATGTGGAGCAAGTTAACACTACCAGTTCAGGAGAAGTAGCAGACGCAGCCAAAAATGTGTGTGAAGGAAGAGAGAAGGTCTGGGAAACACACCATTAATTAAATATTGGAAGGACTATCAGCAGAAAAGCTAATAACTGCACACAGCAACCACGACGGCATGCGTTCATTAAACACTCACTGACATAGCAGGCCACATGCACTGATTTGTCTACTACACCTAAGAACCCTAGGTGATAAGTAGTGTGAGCAGTATGCTGCTACCCATTTTACCACCAGAACTGGACAAATGTGACATTGAACACTCTAGTATGTCATGAGCTCCCCAAACAGTAGATTTTCAAACACAGACTGAGATGCTCCACCCATTACTGGAGATGATGAACGGGTGACTCAACTTCACACACAGAGCTGGACTCAAGTGTTTCCAGGTTCTTTTTTAGAAGCCCAGACTCCGTGACTAAGCCCCAAGGTGCATCACCGAGCATTTCACATCTGCCCCTATGAGTGAATCCTTGGGGCCTTCAGCTCTGCACGGAATCACCACACGGTTGAGTGTCTAACCCTTTTTGGATTATTCATCCCAGGATCAAGTCACGAATCAGCCTAGATGATCAATAATTTGTAGCTCTCTGACACAGAACAATTCCTAGGTTAGTCTCCTAAAGCTCCTTCCCCATGACTTGCTGGGTGTCACTGGAATCTTGAACAAATATCATTTTTCCGAGAACAGAACGCACAGTAAACACATGCACAAAGCACCACCCAATGTGCCGGGCTTCGGGGGTTTTTATAATTCCTGGTTCTCCACCCATCTAATTGACTCTGTGGTTGTGGCTGTTGGCTTCCTGCACGCACCAACTCTCTATGCCTCTGGCCCTGACACAGGTTGTTCCCCTCTTCTACAACTATCTCTGCAACTATCTCCACTTCATCTGGCTGACTCCAAGTCCAAGGCCTGCTGTGTTAGAATGGCCTGTCCCCTTCTTTCCTGCTTGCACCGGGCAGCGCCCCTGAGCACGGCTTATTCTAAACGCAGTCTGCAGGGCCTGGACCCCTGAAACCTGCAGCTGCTCCTGACATGGCTAGCAAATGAACAGGCCAACATTTCCGTCGAAGCTGCCCATCGCAACATAGGGACACTTCACTGATGGATTTGCACCCCAGGCCAACCCAGGCAGTTCATAATCTCCTAATGCACAGAGACAGAGACAGCAAACAAAGCCCGGAAGTGAGAGGTTTTCATAGGGTAGCAGGAGAAGGCTGGAGAGAAAGGTCTCGGCCACAGGACCAGTCCACAGAGAGCACCGTGCTAGGATGAAAGGAAACTAAACGCAAGCCTCGCCCCCTCCCCATCTCCTTGACGACAGCTCCCAACCCCAAAGCCACTGCTGATGAAGCACAGATACAGAAGGTACTGCCAGTCACAGCAGGTCTTCACTGCCAATCACAGCAAAGCCAAGCATGGCCCGAGAGCCATCAACCACTGGGCTGGCGAGGCCTGGTCCATAGTCCATCCCTGCAGAACGTAAGGTCTTCCTTTTATTCCATTCTGTTTTTCAGTCTTCTTGCTGTATGTTTTTATTTTATTTTATTTGTGATACTGCGGGTTGAATATAGTGGCATTCTAGCACTGAGCTATAGCCTGGCCTTTTTTATTTTTTAATTTTGAAACACAGTCTCCCTAAGTGACTGCACTGGCCTTGAACCTGCGATCCTCCTGTCTCAGGCTCCTGTGGACTGAGATTTTAAGCTTGGGTCTTTTTGCTTTATATCATGCATTTTTGATCATTTTTAAAATAAAATATACTTTAACATTTTCAAGATCCCTGCCTTGAAAACAGATATCCTATTCTTCAATTCTCTGCAATATGCATTTGTTCCTTTACAAGGCACGGGCTCCGTAGTGGGGAATAGAATTTTACCCTTTGCCTTCGCTGATTAAATCCTCACTTCCTTTGAATGGCTTAGTGTGTCTTCTCTGCTTCAGCCTGCCTGACTTCACTCCTAAAAGCCTTCAGGAGACTCTGGGTTCATTGTCATTTTCCTGGATTCTTTTCTGTACATCGTTTCTTTCTCCATCAGCCCGATGGACGAGGGAAATGGTCAACTACACTTAAGTCTCTACATATTTACATTCAAGAGCCATTTATTTAGTCTGAATGTTTTCACTTAAACAAAAGAGAAGAAATTAAAATTGTGTTCATCATCATACACACATATATTAATTATTATGAACCAGAGTCCTCCAGCTATACTTTAGCTAAGACTATCAGGCACTGCTCCTAGTTCAAATTATTACTATTATTTTGTGTGTGTTTCTGGGGATGTAACCCAGGGGCAAGCTACACCCCCAGCCCTATTCTATTCTTTATTTTGAAACAGGGTCTCACTAAGTTGTGGAGGGCCTGAAACTTGCTGAGGCTGGCCGCAAATCTGTAATCCTCCTGTCTCAGACTCCCAAGTACTGGGATTGCAGGTGTGCACCACCATGCCCAGCTCCCATTCAAATTAGAATGATGTAATATTCTGAAGGCAAAGAAATACGTTAACTCTTAAAGGAAGGTTGGAATATCCAGTGGAATATTCAGACCAAAAGAAGTCACAAAACAAGGCGAAATGCAATCTTGCTCCATGTTGAACTGAAAATAATTGGCTTTCAACAAAACAATTCACGACATAGCTGACCTCAATGACAGGGCTGCTTTTCATTAAATGAAGGTGGTATCAGACCCTGGGCTGTTTTAGCACTAACGTCCCCAGCATTAGCCATTCCGCCACTTAGCTACACCAAAGGAAAGAGTCACTTTCCTCAGTAACCACGTCTAGCAAGTTACCACCTACTCCTTTGCCAACTGTTCTTAAAAAAAAAAAAAAATAGATCACCTTTAGCCAACACCTACATCCACCTCTGACATACTGAGAGCTGGCAGACTGCCACGGTACACCTAAACATCACCTGATCCACTCTGGGGCAACAGCCTGTGGTCACAAACACTATTTGGGATGATTTGCATAGTTGGGCCGACAAAGGAAATAAATGCATCATCTGTCATCCATACTTGGCCAATTGAAAAGCGTGAGCCTGTGGATAGCTATTTATTACCTCCCAAGGACATATGTGCAAGAACTGAATCGCCAATATTAGGGTAGTAACACTTCAATGTGAGAACACAGGAGCAAGTAAGTCAGCCTTCAAAGTACTAACAGAGACCAAGGGTGCGCCCCTCTCAGGGGCGGAACCTCAGTACATCTTTCTTCTCTGGGTAAATGATGCATGAGCTTTTTTTTTTTTTTTTAACCCCTGTGGTACTGAGGATTGAACCCAGGAGAGCTCTACCTCTGAGCTACACAATCAACCCTGTTTTGTCTTATACTTTGAAACAGGGTCTCACTGAGTTACCATGTGCTGGCCTTGAACCTACAATTCTCCTGCCTCAGCCTCCCAAGAACTGACATCACAAGTGTACAGCACCATGCCCAGCTTTGAATAAGCTTTTTAATAAATTGTTAAATTAGTCAGGCATGGCGGTGCATGCCTGTAATCCCAGTACTTGGGAAGCTGAGACAGGAGGATTGCAGATTTGAGGATAGCTTCAGCAAGTAGTGAGACTCTCATTAACCTAGTGAGACCCTGTTTCAAAATTTTAAAATATAGGATTAGGGTGTAGATCGGAGGTAGAATGTCCCTGTGTTCAACCCCCAGTACCACAAAATTTAAAAAAAAAAGAAGCCGGGTGTGGTCACACATGCTTGTAATCCCAGCATTTGAGAGGCTGAGACAGGAGGATTGCAGGTTCAAAGCCAGGCTTGACAATTTAACAAGGCCCTTTGCAACTCAGTGAGATCTTGTTTCAAAATAAAGAATGAAAAATAGAGCTAGGGGTGTAGCTCAGAGATAGATTACCCCTGGGTTCCATCCCCAGTATCACTAAATAAATAAATAAATAAATAAATAAATAAATAAATAAATAAATAAAATAAATGGTTAAGTTATATTCTTAAGGGCTATAGAGGACTAGCTCAACTATTAGAGCACTTGCCTAGCATTTGGGAAGCCCTGGGTTTTATCCCCACCACTACAACAACAACAAAAAGATACCTTCCTAATTGTAGAACTACTACTAAATTATGGTTACAACTCTTGAAATAGAACTTTTCATGAAGACTTTTTTTGCATTTTGGAGATGATTGTTACCAGTAACTACATTTTTTGTGTGTGTGGTACTGGGGTTCCTGGAAGCCCTTCTACCTCTGGGCTATACTCCCAGACCTATTTTATATTTTTTATTTGGAAACAGGGTCTCTTAGCCAGCGAGGCTGGCTCCGAACCTGCGCGATCCTCCTGTCTCCGCCTCCCAAGCGCAGGGATTACAAGCGTGCACCACCACGCCTGGCAGTAACCACATTTTTAAAAATCCTACTTGGCAGCTGGTCTAAACAAAGTTTAAATACCACTCCACATTACATAAAGCCACACTGGTAACTCTGAATACATAGCATTCAACTGATCAGGAAAAAAAAACATACCATATTTAGTAAAATCCCCGATTCTTGTGGTCGCTGTCTATAAAAGTGCTTTGCAGTGTTGGAGATGTGGTTAGCAAACGCAAGCAGATCCTCCACCGTCCCGTATCTGACCGAGGACAGCCAGGGCACCTCCTGGCCGCTCAGCAGCAGAGACTCTGTGCGCTCCTCGTTCTCATTGCCGCCCTGACACAGGGTCCTTAGCCTGGGCTCGCACACCGCCGGCTCTTGGCTTGCGTAAAGATTTTCCATGATGTCTATTACATCCGACACGTTTAAATGTTTAATCAATAAGTCAATTTCTTCTCTGTTGTCGCTTCCAGTGCTCATGTACTCCATTACTGTGGCGCCTTCTAGAGAGCCTGCAGAAGAAAACAAAAGTAGTTAGCTTCCCCTCGTGGTATTTGCATTTGAAACTGATGTGAAGAGAGTGGGAACTGGCTTCTCTTTCTGCCTTTGTTTATGAAACCAGGGCTCGCTGTCAACAGTGTGTGTGGATTCAAGTGGTGGACAGGCAAGAGTCTTAAATAATCTTTCCTGCAGCTCCCTTTACAGAGAGAAACCTGAGATCCAGAAAGCCTGCCTGTTACACACTGTGGCATCAGCGCTAGCAACAAACTCTCACTAAACAGAACAAGAATAAGGTGCAACTTGAAAATCTTTGAAGACTGAGGCTGGCTGGCTGGCTGGCTGGCACTCATCCCCCCCCCCCTTGGTACTAGGAAATGAACTCAGGGGCATTCTACCTCTGAACTACACCCCCAGCCCTATTTTATTTTTTATTGGAAACAAGGTCTTGCTGAGTTGCTGAGGGTCTCACTGAATTGTCAAGGGTAGCCAATCCTCTCCTCCTGTCTCAGCCTCCCAAGTACTGGAATTACAGGCCTACACTGCCAGGCTCCTGGATCTTTATAGCTTCCACCCGTGCGTAGCTTAGGTGTTTCCCAAAGTAGCAACCTCCTGCAAAAACCCCTACAGCTCTCAAGCCTACTTTAAAGAACTCCTTGGCCATGGTCCCAAAGCACGAAAAACAGATTTCAATCTAGGCAAACGTAATGACGATAAGTCAAGTTTCAGGAATAGTTCTTATAAAAACAAGCTGAAGAGGTCACTGGAAGAGGGCTGGGGGCCTAGGATCCAAGTTCCGCAAGTGAGAGTGTGGGAAAGAAGAAAATTCACTTGACTCAATTGCCCCCTCCTGAGGCCAGCATTCTTTAATAGCTTAGAGCAAACACCTTGAGAGTCCCAGAAAGCTAAGATCTAGAGGGGAGGAAGGCTGAGCCTATCAGAAGCACCTGGTCAAAGCCAGCTGCTCCAAAGGGGCCTCGTTCTTCACACAGTGATGCCTTGTGGAGGCTTGAGATGAGAAAAAGAAGGCACAGCAGAGAAGCTGCTCTGCCAGAGTTTAGATCAGCACAACTCCACTTCAAAAAGAAACGACAGCCAGGCATGGTGACGTACGCCTGCAATCCCAGTACTCAGGAGGCTGAGACAGAAAGATCTCGGGTTTGAGGCCAGCCTAAGTAACATGGTCAGGCTAGCACCAACTCAGTGAGATCTTGTTTCCAAATAAAAAATAAAATAGGCCAGGTGTGGTGGCGCACACTTGTAATCCCAGCATTTCGGGAGGGTGAGACCAGAGGACTACGGTTGGCGGACAGCCTCAGTTAATCCCTTCACAATTCAGTGTGACCCTGTTTCAAAAAACAAAAAGACTAAAAAATAGGGCTGGGAGTGTAGCTCGAAGGAACAATGTCCCTGGGTTCCATCCCCAGTACCACAAAATAATAATAATAATAATAATAATAATAATAGGATGAGGATGTAGCTCAAAGGTAGAACACCCCTGAGTTCAACCCCAGCACCACAAAAAGAAAAAAAGAAGGAGAGATGATCGAAGAGAATTTTGAAATACACTTGTCTACTTAAACCACTGAGCTCTTGAAGATATTTCAGGTTCTTAAAAAAAGCCCCAGCCAGGCTCGGGGTGTAGCTCAGCGGTAGATCACTTGCCTAGCTTCATGAAGCCCAGGGTTCCATCCCCAGCACCACCACAACAACAACAGCAACAACAAGAAAGTGAGCACAAGCATTGACACAACACTCTGCCAAAGCTCCAGGAGATGCTCCTCCCCAGGGCCACTGGCTGCATGGCCAGCCATTTGCTTCTCGGCCCATCTCATTGGACTAATAAGCACCGGCCTTAGCATCATTGTTAGCTTACCCGAGAGTCATTTTCTTGGTACAAACTGCGTCTGAGGAAATTAGTCTAGCATCTGCCCTGCAGTCTACCACTCCTCTAGACTCTGACCGCTTGGGATCAAATCTCGCCCGCCCCTTCCCACCTGCACGGTGTTGGCTGTGTCTGTAACCATTCGCTCTGACCCCAGACACCTGAGGACCACAACTTAAGTGGAAGGAAGGCTTATTTGCTCAGAGTTCTGGAGGTTCTGAGGTTTTAGTCCGTGTTAGGCAGGGTCATGTCTGCGGAGCTCACGATGTGGCCGTGGGGAGCAGAAAGACAGCAAGGGTAAGGGGCGAGGGCCATGTGTGATCCCCAAGGCCACACCCACAGTGACCACCTCCCACAGCCACTCACTACCTGCCTACCCACCACCCAATACATCCATCAAAGGATGCATCCACTGATGAGATTCGAACCCTAGAGATTCAACTGTTTCACGTCAGAACGTTTTCCATTGTTAATTATTAACTATCAACGTCCAGGGGGCATTCTATATCCAAACTGGAACAGTAGGCAGGCACCTCAATTTCCCCATCTGTAAAAGAGAGTGAGATCTCATGAGGGCGTGTGCGCAGAGCGCTCGGCCTGTGTCCGGGGCACAGCAATACCTTGTTATCCGTAACTGCTTCAAGGGCACGAACGACCGAAATACTGAGACAGACCCGGCTTCGCAGATACTGCAGCAGCTGCCTTTCGTATCTTCCAATGGGATGTGGCTACCTGTTCCCAGACTCGTTCACAGTAAACTATGAAAGATGCATCCAAATTAAGAGACAAAAAGAAAAAGCAGATACTAAGAAATGCTTTGATGGCTGTCATCACACCATGGAATCGAGAGAATAAGACTGTGCCCTCTCGCAGGCCTCGTACACCTCCGACTCCAGGACTCAGTCATTGTACACGGCCCCCTCCACCAGACAGACCTCATCCATCTTTGGGGGAGACTGCGAGCCAGGCTCTTAACCTCTGTGCAGTTACGGAGGGAACTAATGGAAGGACATCTGACTGGTTGACATGGAGCTATTTAGCTCCCAAAGGCTGTGTTTCTTTTCTCTGTGATCAGCTGAGTGGATTTGAGCTCTATGGACTTTCCCCGTCTTCTCTATTTTGAGTCATGTTTGCACTGGAAATGTTATTTTCTGCCAAGTCTTCCTTTGATAAGTCAGTCGAGGAGCCTTGGATTGCTGCTAGTGAGACCATAAATCAGACTGATTTTTTTGTTTGTTTTTTCGAGTAAATTCTCTAAGCACAAAGTACAACTAAATAGCTCCATGTCAACCAGTCAGATGTCCTTCCATTAGCTAGAAGTTCCCTCCGTAATGCACAGAGGTTAAGAGCCTGGCTCGCAGTCTCCCCCAAAGATGGATGAGGTCTGTCTGGTGGAGGGGGCCGTGTACAATGACTGAGTCCTGGAGTTGGAGGTGTACGAGGCCTGCGAGAGGGCACAGTCTTATTCTCTAGATTCCATGGTGTGATGACAGCCATCAAAGCATTTCTTAGTATCTGCTTTTTCTTTTTGTCTCTTAATTTGGATGCATCTTTCATAGTTTACTGTGAAAGAGTCTGGGAAACAGGTAGCCACATCCCATTGGAAGATACGAAAGGCAGCTGCTGCAGAAAGTCTCAAGCATTTAGATGGAAAATCTAAGAGGTTACACACAACTGAACTGCACGGTGAGTTTGAAGGAGGAATGAGAGGAAAAGACAGGAGAACTAGAGAGGGCTGGATGCTGAGACCTTCCTGGAGATCAATTTATTCCTTAGCAACTGAGAGCTGCTGTCACACACATCTGTGCTCCCAGCAACCCTGAGGACTGGTCAGCTGGTCCTACAAAGAGCCTCGACACTTCCCCATCTTAATAATGGTTTCTGAGTTATGCATGGTCAGTACCCACCTAGAAAAACTGTGGGTGGTGAAGGTAGTCTAATAAAGATGATTGCCCTGGACACAGTTTACACACACACACACACACACACACACACACACACACTCCTTACAAAACTTAAACTTCTTAAACTAAAAAAAATGCCAATTTTAGAAATGAAAAGATGGACAAATTCAGTCAAAACTATGTACTTGGACTTACTTCAAAAATCAGTAGTAACATCAAGAGGAAATACTATTCCTAAATACAAATGTAATGCTCTTGGCTCCTGACATCGACAAAACAAAACTTGAGCATTCCCCAGCAAGCGCGACTGAAAATGGTCAAGATTAGAGGCCTGAGCTTCTGCCTAACCGAAGGTGACAACATGTTGTGTTACCTCTCATTTAAAAGAGTGCCACCGCCAAATCACCCGTCAAGGGACATCTCTTACCTCTATTTTTGTTTTCAAAAAGCCCCAGAACCATGCCTTGCAGACCTATGCGATACACGGCACTGGCTTCTAGATGCACCGACGACCCCCTTTTCCTGATGGGGCAAAGCCCCAGGGCCACCTGACTGAATGTACTGCGCACACATCCCAACCCATCAGAGCGGCAGGCTGGGTTGGGATGGATTACAAACCACTGAGCAAACAGTACTCTCGCCGCGGAGACGTTTAGCAAGGCAGGAGCACTCACTCCTCTCCCTGATTTGATCAAGAATGGCCTTTGATTCTGGCCCCAAATTGTATCTTTGGACCCCAACCGTTTCCCCAACTCACACGCCCTCCCACCCGGCCCTTAAGCCAAGAGGGCCCTGTAAACTCCTAAGTATAAACGCGCCCCCCGGGGCGGGCGGCCGGCCCGCGGGTCCCCAGGGCACTCACCGGGCTCCGCGGGGGGAACTGCAGCCGCCCCGCCGCGTCCCGGCGCCCGCCGCCTGCGCTCCGCTCCGACCCGCACTGCGCGGCGCCGGCTCCGGGAAGGGGAGGGAGGGAGGAGCCGCGCCCCGCCTCCCAGCGCCTTGCGCAAGGTGCTCCCCGGCCGCGCCGCCTCCCCTCGCCCCGCGTCCCGCCCCGCACCGGCTCCCTCTGCTTCTGAGCGGGAATCCCCGGGAAACCCTGGAGGGGCGCCCCCAAACCAGCGCGGCCCCCAGCTCGGGGTCACCTGGAGCTCCAGGACAGCACCGGGCGGGAGCCTGGCCCCCGGCCGGCGATACTCCCCGGCCGGCCGTGCTCCCTGGCCACGCAGTGCTCCCTGGCCCGTGTGTGCGCTCCGGTTCGACCGTCCTCCCTGGCCCGGCCGTGCTCCCTGGCCACGCAGTGCTCCCCGGCCCGGCGGTGCTCCCGGGCCCGTCCGTACTTTCCGGCCGGCGGTGCTCCCCGGCCGGCCGTGCTCCCTGGCCACGCAGTGCTCCCTGGCCCGTGCGTGCGCCCCGGCCCGGCGGTGCTCCCTGGCCCGTCGTACTTTCCGGCCGGCGGTGCTCCCGGGCCCGTCGTGCTCCCCGGCCGGCCGCACTCCCTGGCCGGCCGTGCTCCCGACCCTGCCTTAGGCGAAGGAGCCGGCCCCGGGGTGGCGCCGCGGACGCCCGCCGCCGCCGCCACCTCCTGGTTTCCATTTCCCCTTTCTCCTCGTAAACAGAAAGAGGCTGCCCGCTGCGGGGAATTCCGCGCTCGGCCCCGGCCCCGGGCGGCGGGAGGAGGGCCGGGAGGACTTCTCCGGCCCCGCTGGCCGCGGGCGTCCCAATGGCGGCACGGTGGCCGGGCCCTGTCCCAAAGCAAGATCGCCCCGGAGAGCTGGGCTCCGGCCGGGGGACGGCGCCGGGGCTGGGGGGCGAGGCGCGGCGCTCCCGCCCCGCACCAGGGACTTGGGTTTCTCGGAACCTGGTCTGTTTACGGTTTCGATTCAAGCCCCCACGTCGGTGATCAGTCCTCAGCGTGTTCAGACGCTGCTTTAAAGATTTGGGAGCCGGGCGTGGTGGCGCACGCTTGTATTCCCAGTGCTTGGGAGGCTGAGGCAGGAGGGTCGCAGGTTCGCGCCCAGCCTCAGCTACTCAGTGACGCCCTCCGCAATTTACCGAGACCCTGTTTCAAAATAAAGAATCAAGAGCAGGGCTGGGAGTGTGGCTCGGAGATAAAATGTCCCCGGGTTTAATCCCCTGTACCGCAAATAAATATAATAATAAGCCGGGCGTGGTGGCGCACGCTTGTAATCCCTGCGCTTGGGAGGCTGAGACAGGAGGATCGCACAGGTTCGAAGCCAGCCTCAGCTACTTAGGCCCTCAGCAACTTAGTGAGACCCTGTTTCCAAATAAAATATAAAAATAGGTCTGGGAGTATAGCCCGGAGGTAGAAAGCCCCTGGGTTCCACCCCTAGTACCACAAAAAATAAATATAATAATAATAATAATAATAATAATAATAATAATATGTGGGAGCGAGTCGGGGTGATGGCCTTCACCTATAATCTCAGTACAGCGAGACTGTTTCAAAACAAAAAATAAGAGGATGTGGCTGTAGGTAGAATGCCTCTGGGTTCAATCCCCATATTAAAAAAAAAAAAAAAAAAAAAAGATTTGAACAAGGCTGCTGCACAGTGGTCTGCAACCTGGGGATCGAGCTGGGGGCGGAGGAGGCGTCCCACCCGCAGAACCCGGTTTTGTCTTTTACCGTTTTATTGGAGCTGGTGGTTTTGCGGCCCCTCCCCTACGACGAAGTGTACCTGTCCTGGTGTCCCCCTAACCTTCAGCCTAGCTGATAATCTGGGGTTTTCCCTCTCGAGGGGAAGGAAAGCTTTTATTCCAGGTGAAGCCGGAAGAGGCGCCTCTGTCCAAGAAGTCCGCACTGCTGGGCATTCCCAGCACCTGAGGCTGCCCCTCGCCCTGCCTCCGCTCTCCAAATTTCCCAAGTATCAAGTCCCATACTAAGAGCCAGGTATTTTGCAAAAAGCCCAGAGAACTCGAGGTAAAGTGAGAGAGAAATCCTCTCGTCGTCCGGGAGCGCTGGGCGTCCCAGGGAGATGCTAAAATACGCCAAAACTCGGCCTCTCGCCGGCGGTTCCGGGCCCGGGCGGCCGTCCCTCCGCAGTTTCAAAACTGCGTGAGACCCGCACGAGAGCGCCGCCTGATGCTTCTCGGGAAAATGAATTGCGTTTCCAACCACAGAAGTTCGCAAGGAGTTGCTGGCGAGCCTGGGCTGCCTGGGCGAGAAGCCAGGCCCTTGCTTTAGGACCTCCACGCGCAAGCCCCAACTATAGAAAACGAAGAGCCCATCGGTCCCCAGTGATTTAAAACGCCAGCTCCTGAAGGCAGCGACCGGCGAGTGCGGGGCGTTAGCCCTCCGGGCCGACTGTCCAGGTGAGGGTCCGCGCACCTGGAGAAGGGCCCTCTCGGGGGCGTGGCTCTGGGTTTGCAGGGAAACTGCATTCCCACCCCGCCCGCCCGCAGCACCTGGCTGGAGGCAGCCTGCGGACAGGCTGGGTGGAGACCGCTGCACCCGTGCCAGGGCTGCAGCTCGGGGCTGACTCTCCTCTCTTGAAACGGAAGTTATCTGCTCTCCTTTACTTCCTTCCCTGGAAACCAGGTTAGCACAAGCTGTTACCTCCAATTGTAACTTGGGAGACGTCTCTCCCTCGTCTGCCCTCTTTACACAACAAAGGATGGCCTTTATAAGCATTTTAAAAATAGAACCACGAAGCCACTCCCTCCCCCTCCCCTCGAATGAGCTCATTAAAACCACACCTCATCTTCTGGGAACTAAGTATTAGCCTAACTTCCTACGTAGAGGTCGCTCCAACCGAGCTGCATTTGAAGGAGCTGGTATAATGGCTGCGTCTCTGGCTGCCCCTGATTCGTGCAATAGCAGATTTTATCTGCAGGGGTGAATTGGGAGGTTTCATTTTTAAACTTTTTTTTTTTTTTTTTTTTTTTTTTGCGGGTCTGGGGATGGAACCCAGGAGCATTCGACCTCCGAGTTACACCCCCTGCCCTGTTTTTCATTTGTTATTTTGAAACCGGGTCTCACTGAGTTGCAGAGGGCCTCACTAAGTAGCTGAGGCTGGCCGGGAACTGCTATCCTCTGGGTCTCAGCCTCCCGAATGCTGGGATTACATTCTAAAAGTCCAACAAAGACTAAATCTGGCCACCTTGAACAGTCCAAGGAAGGAAACAACTGAAGAGAAAAGAGGTTTGCAGCTTCCAGACATCTCTTAGCCAGGCCTTGTAAATATGGGTTAACAAAAGAAGCCCTGTCATTTTAGGAACATGCTACCAAATTGAGTTTTCTGTGCCCCAAGGAGAAGCCACCTGGACTAGACTGTGCACAATCACTGGGAAGTTATTAGAGAAGTTATTGTAAATTACAACAGCTCTCTTGAAGTTGTTTGCAGCCAACAAACTGCACTTGTAAATTGGGTTGCAGCTAGTGTGGTGGGTGGTTCATATCTGTATTCCCAGTGCTTGGGAGGCCGAAACAGGAGGATCTCGGGCTTGAGGCCAGCCTCAGCAATTTAGAGAAAATTAATATCAAATTTTAAAAATTTAAGCTGGGGCTGGATATGGTGACTGCACACTTGTAATCGCAGCATTTGGGGAGGCTGAGACAGGAGGAACTCAGTTCAGGACAGCCGCAGCTACTTAGTGAAGCCCTTTGCAACTCAGTAAGACTGTTTCAAAATGAAGAATTAAAAAGTAGGGCTGGGGGTGTAGAAGTAGAATGCAGCTGAGTCCCATCCCCAGTACAGAGGGAAAAATTGAAGCTGGACGTGGTGGCGCAGGCCTGTAATTCCAGTGCCTGGGAGACTGAGACAGGAGGATCACAGGTTCAAGGACAGCCTCAGCAAGTAGTGTGACTCTCATCTTCCTAGCAAGACCCTGTTTCAAAATAATAAATTAGAGCCTCCTTTAGCTCAGAGGTAGAATGCCCCTGGGTTCAATCCCAGTGCCAAAACAAAAACAAAATTTATTTATTTCACTAAGTAGCTAAGGCTGGCTTGGAGACTATGCGATTCTCCTGTCTCAGCCTCCCAAGCACAGGGATTACAAACTGGCACCACCACGCCTGGCCAAAATTTAAATATTTAAAAAAGGTCTGGGAGTGTAGCTTGGAGGTAGATGCTCCTGGATTGAATTGCTGGAACAACAACAACAACAACAACAACATGAGTTGCAGTTTAACAAAAGGGTCTTTCCTCATTAGAATTGGGACAATAATGAGTTTATAATCTATAGTTTGGAAAATGGGATTCATTTACCCATGCAAGAAACAAATTGTGTGTGTGTGTGTGTGTGTGTGTGTGTGTGTGTGTGTGTGTGTCACTGGGGATGGAATCCAGGGCTTTCTGCCTCTGAGCTGTTCCCCCACACACCCACGATTCGTTTCACCACCATGCCCAACTGAGAAACAAAATTATTAACAAAGGTAGGTTACTGGCAGTAAATTAGCCTATGTAATCACAAGTGGGATCTTACAGTAATAAATATAGTACGGATGCTAATTCCCAGCCTTTTCCACATTCATAAAATATGGAGTGTTATGAGTAAACTGAAAGGAACTGGCAGATATCTACATGTAATGTGATGAAAACTCCGGTTTGTTTTGCTTTTTAAAATTGTAACAAACCGGGTAGGGTGGTGAACACTTGTAATCCCAGCACTTGGAGGCTGAGACAGGAGGATGGCAGGTTCCAGGTAACTTAGTGAGGCCTCAGTAACCAGTAACCTAGGGAAACCCTCTACAACTTAGTAAGAGCAGGTGTAAAAATAAAGAATAAAATAGGACTGGGGGTGTGGCTCAGAGGCAGAATGCTCCTCCCGGGGTTTCATCCCCAGTACACGCACGCACGCGTGCACACAAAATTATAACAATAAAACACAAAGTATTGAAGAAAGATAATTAAATACCGAATTTGAATTTCTAAGTTTCTTATGCTAATGTTTGGGGGTTTCAAATGTGATTGAACTTTTTCATATTAAGCATTTGGAAATGACAAAGCTTTTGGGGGGAGGGTACTGGGGATGGAACCCAGGGGCCTTCTACCGCTGAGCTCTACCCCAGCCTTATTTTATTCTTGTTTGGAACAGGATCTCACTAAGCTGGGGAGGGCTTCACTAAGTTGCTGATGCTGACCTAGAACCTGCAATCTTCTTGTCCCAGCCCCCACATTGGGATTACAAGAGTGTGCCGCTACACCTGGCTTGGGGCCAAGCTTTACTGTGCAGAACATGCACACTTTGATAGAAGTTACTTTGCTACACTAAAAGGCACAGGGACCCCAAGGATAAAGTAGGCTGTGAAAGCGAGATCGGGGTCACCTGCCTGCGGCGCCAGCACCGCACCTCCTGCCCACTCTGCCCTGACTGCTCTTCTCGTGCCAGAAACACAAGTCCCTTCGAGTGATCTGATCCCTGCCCACTAGGACTGGGCCAGTCCCAGACCCTGAAAGAGGACCCCTTAGAACTAAGGGGTCCCCCTCTCAAGGGAAACTAGACCACCAAGCTGGCTCACTCTTACTGGGTGAGTTGACAGCCGTCCCGGAAATGAGCTAAAAAGTGAACATCCTTCAAGGCTGTGGGATTGAGAGAAGAGCCCGAAGATGGAGGCTCAGACGTGAGCTTGGCTTTTGAGGTTATGTGTCAGCAGAAATGGCAAGAAGCTAGGCCCAAAGCATAGTAGCCGGCTGAGGCAGGACAATAGTTTTCCCTGCTTTGAAAATAGTATCAGAGGCCAGGCGATAAGGAGCAAGTCCTGGCGGCGAGGGGCAAACGCATGCGCAGAACAGCCACTGAAGTCACCCTTGACCCTTATGAGCGCTGTGAAACGCACCCCCTTGGGCGAAGGCTTAAGATGGAAAGGAGCCGGGGGTGGTGACCCAAGCCTGGAATCCCAGTACTTGGGAAGCTGAGACAGAAGGGTCACAGGTTCAAGGCCGATCCCAGCAATTTAGTGAAATTCTCAGGTACCTAGTGAGACCCTGTTTCAAAGTTAAAAATGGCCGGAGGTGTAGCTCAGAGGTAGAATGTCCCTGGGTCCAATTCCCATTAACACACACACACACACACACGATGGCAATGAGACCCACACTCGCAACATAGGAAGAAGAGTACAGGTATAGCTAAAATCCCACCTCTGCACAATGATGCCGAGGCTGGGTCCCTGTGGGCCCTGAGAGGCCGTAAGAGCATGGCCTGTGCTTAAGTTGTTTCTGCATCTAGTTTTCCTTTCTCCCACTCTGCACCCAGGGTCTGAGCACGGCTGCAGCAGCAGCGCTCTGTGCCGAGGATGGTCAAGCGGGCCCTGCCCAGCCTCCTGGCATGGGGGCGAATCCATCATGCCTGTCCATCATGCCTGTGAGGGCTGCGGGACGCATCATGAGATGCTGCTGGTGCTCCAGCAGCCCCGGAGAAGCCCCAGGCCCTGGAGCCTCGGCCCAGGACTAATGATGCATCGCTGGCTCCTAGCCTACAAGATGCGCCCTCAGCTCCTAAGACCCGAGGAACTTATGCTCCTCCCTAGGATTATAGGAGATTAATGCACGAACCTGGGAAAGGATGGCCTCCTCCGTCCTCCTCCTCCCTCGGCCTGCCCCTGCCCCCTGGGGCGGTCACTGATGATGGCGTTTACCATCACCATGGGAACAGCAACTGAAGGAGGGAAATGTGTCCCCATGGAGGAGAGGAGATGGCCCCCAGAGCCTTGGGAAGGGAAGGGGAGTTCCTAGGACAGCAGCCTTGGCTCCGTTGACAGTGTGGGCTGTGCACACACCTGCTGTGCGTGACTCCAGATGTCTGTTTTCATGACATGACAGAAGCGCTGAAACGCAGGTCTCCAACTGCGCTGGTTTGTGCTGCAGTTTTACTTGCTTACTGTCGTGACTTCCCCAAATTTGAGCTCTTCGGACCACACTGAAAACAGAAACCACTGCTCTGGCCTCCTCCGCTCCACCCGCCAATGGAAACTCCTGAAGCATTTCTTCACCGTGGCCTTCCAAAATGACCACACAGCTCTGGGCTGCACTCCGGGGCTGGGCAGCTGCCTTCCTTTGTCACGATTCTAGAGGCAGAGAGGTCTGTAGTGATCCTCCTCCTAACGCTTAGTTCCCCCAAACTGCCTGGAGCCCGGCCTTCTGGCGGCATTGGGTGGACTGCCGCGGTCACACAGAGTCCTCTCTCTTGCCTGGCTGCTCTGTAGACCCACTAGCTGCACGGTGCTCGGTCTCCAAGACCACAGGGCTCTGCAAACGCAGCCTAGAAGACTCACAGACAGCGCCACTGCGGTGTGAAGCAACGGTTATCCACGTATTGTTTGGGTGGGGAAAGGGTTTAAAGATGATTGTGTGAGCCGGACTTGTAATCCTCGCACTTGGGAAGCAGAGACAGGAGGATCACGCGGGTTCGAAGCCAGCCATGCACACTGGCTTAGGAGACCCTGTTTTCAAATAAAAATGTAAAAATAGGTCTAGGAGTGTAGCCCAGAGGTAGAAGGGCTTCCAGGAACCCCCCAGTACCACCACCAAAAAAAAAAAAAAAATGATTGTGTGATCTGGGTGTGGTGGCACAGGCCTGGAGTCCAAGCACTCAAGAGGATCATAGGTTAGAGGATGATCTCAGCAATCCAGCCAGACCCTGTTTCCAAACAAAATATAGAAAGGGCCAGGGATATAGCTCAGAGGTAGAACGCCCCTGGCTTCAATCCAAGGGGGTGGTGAAGGTGCCTGTGTACAGCCTGATGTTCCCTCTGTACATGCAAGTGTAGAAATTTATTGGTAAACTGGGTGTGGCAGCACACGCTTGTAATCCCAGCGCTTGGGAGGCTGAGACAGAAGGATCACACAGGTTCGAAGCCAGCCTCAGCTACTGAGTGAGGCTCTCAGCAACTTAGTGAGACCCTGTTTCCAAATAAAGTATAAAATAGGTCTGGGAGTATAGGGTGGAGGTAGAAAAGCCCCTGGGTTCTACCCCCAGTACCACCAAAAAAAAAAAAAAAATTATTGGTAAAGTGGGTGTAGCAGTACACACCTATTATCCCAGTACTTGGGAGGCTAAGACAAGAGAATCACAGGTTCAAGTCCAGCCTCAGCAATTTAGCAAGACTGTATTTCAAAATAAAAAATAAAAAGGACCATGACTATAGCTCGGAGGTAGAATGTCCCAGGGTTCAATTCCAAATACCAAAAAAAAACAACAACAAAAAAAAAAGCTTCAGTAAAGAAAAAATAAGTAGAGCATAATACCCTTCAAAAACAATTGACTAAGCCCCTATCAAAATGGCATTCTTCATTCACATGCAATGGATGAAGAAGCTGGGGAGATGATCTCTGTAGGCCGGAGCCAGCTTGCTCATCTTTATGATACTTGGTCTTAAACCAAACAAGTTAAAAATTTGTTTTTGTCTTTCTCTTTCTTGATCCATTTTGTGCTGCTAGACCAAAATGCCTGAGACCACCTGGCAATTTATAGAGAACAGAAATTCATTTTCTCACAAGTCCAGAGGCTGGGAAGGCCAAGATCAAGGCACAGAAGGTTCAGCAGCCTGGGGAGGCCTGGCCCTGCTTCCCGGAGGGTGTCTGTTACTGCAGCCGGTGGAGGGGAAGAGAGGAGAAAGCTAGGTCCTCTCGAAGCAGCCTTGATCTCACTCAGGGCAGAAGCGCCCTCGTGGCCGGTCACTTCTTAAAGGCCACACTTCTAGCCAGGTAAGCATGGTGCACACCTGGAATCCCAGTGCTTGAGAGGCTGAGATGGGAAAATCTCCGGTTTGAGGCCAGCCTCAGAAATTTAGAGAGACCCTTAGAATCTTAATGAGACCCTGTTTCAATTTTTAAAAAGGTCTGGGCATTTAGCTTGAAGGTAGAATGTTCCTGAGTTCAATCCCCAGTACCAATAAATAATAAATACAATTTTTTTTAAAGACCCCACTTTTTTTTTTTTTGTGCAGTACTGGGGACTAACCCCAGCCCTATTTTATTTTTTTATTTTGAAATAGGGTCTCGCTAAGTTGCTGAGACTATCCTCAAATTTGCAGTCCTCCTGTCTCATTCACCCAGGTACTGGGGGTCACAGACTTAGGACATTGTACCTGGCTAAAACAGACCCCACTTCTTAACACCTCAATTTTAAAGGGCACACATTCAAACCAAAGCAATTATGTTGCAGTGCTGTAAGTAACTATTAACAGAGTGCATCTTGTTTGTGCAGAGGAAGAGATTTCTTTCCTTTTTAATCAAATCTACAGATTAATGGCCATCAGAACTTTTCTTCTCTTTTCTTTTCTTTCTTTCTTTCTTTCTTTTTTTTTTTTTTTTTTTTTTGTAGTACTGAGGATGTAACCCAGGAGCATTCTATCTCCCAACTAACCCCAACCCTATTTTTTATTCTTTATTTTGAACCAAGGTCTCACTGAGGTGCAAGGGGCCTCACTAAGTAGCTGATGCTGGCCAAGAATCACGCGATCCTCCTGTCTCAGCCTCCCAAATGCTGGGATTACAGGCGTGCACCACCACACCCGGCTAGAACTTTTTGTTCTTGTTATTTTTATGATGATGGAGCCCAGGGGCGTTCTACCTCTGTGATACATTCCCAACCTTTTTATTTTATTTTATTTTTTGTGGTACCGGGGATGGAACCCAGAGGTTCCATCTACAGCCCCAGCCCAAGTTTTTAACTCTTTATTTTGAAACAGGGTCTCACTGAGTAGCAGAGCCTCTCACTAAGTAGCTAAGGCTGTCATCGAACCGCGATTCTCCTGTCTCAGCTTCCCAAATGCTGGGATTATAAGTGTGTACCACCACGCCCGGCTTTTTATTTTGTTTTTGTTGTTGCTGTTGTTGTTGTTACTGTTTTACTTTTTGTTTTTTGTTTTTCTGATACTGGATATTGAACCCTGAGGCATTCTACCTCCAAGCTACACCCCCAGCTCAATTTTATTTATTTGGAAACAGGGTCTCAGTAGATTGCTAAGGGCCTTGTTAAATTGTTGAGGTTGGCTTTGAACCTGCAATCCTCTTGTCTCAGCCTTCCAAGCACTGAGATTAGAAGCCTGTACTACCATGCCCAATTTATTTATTTATTTATTTATTTATTATTATTTATTTCAGTAGTGAGGATTGAACCCAGTGGTTTTCTACCTCCACGCTATATCCTCTGCCCTATTTTTTTATCCTTTATTTTGCAGCAGGGCCTCACTAAATTGCAGAGGGCCTCACCAAGTAGCTGAGGCTGGCTGCGAACCTGTGATCCTACTGTGTCAGCCTTCCAAGTACTGGAATTACGGGAGTGGAGCACCGTGCCTGGAGTGGAGCACCGTGCCTGGCCTGTCAGAGCATTTTTTCTTAGAACTGAGACGCTTTGGTTCATTCATGTTATAACAACGAGGCATCATTATTGACTCACATATTAAGATGCCATTCAGCCGGGCATGGTGGTGCACATTTATAATCCCAGTGCTTGGGAGGCTAAGACAGGTGGTTTCAGGTTCATGGCCAGCTGCAGCTACTTAGTGAGGCCCTCCACAACTTACACTCTGTTGCAACATAAAGAATAAAAAATAGGGCTGGGGTGGGGGTAAATCGGAGGTAGAATGTCCCTGGGTTCAAACCCCAGTACTACAAAATAAAAACATAAAATGAAATAAAATGTCACTCATAGCTGTTGCACTTTGAGAACTCACTGTGTCCCAGTGCGCTGCCTTCTTGATGGATTATCTTCTTTGGCCATCACAGAGTCCTGTGTGTACTGTTCTCCATGTTTATCTGAGTTACCAGATTCTAATCCACATCTGTCTGACCTTAAGCCCCAAAGAAAATCTCCTGCATCTCAAGGCACATGCTGTGCCTCCCGCAGCAAGGCCTCTCCCTGCACAGCTGGTGTGTGTTTGGAAACCAGAGCTGCCTGGGGCCAGTTGTGAAGTGCCTTGTTTTGTTTTGTACTGGGGATTGAACCCAGGAACATTCTACCATTGAGCTATACCCCAGTCCTTCTTATTTTAAAACAGGGCCTTATTAAGTTACTGCACACTGGCCTCAAACCTGTGATCCTCGTGTTTCAGCCTCCCAAGTACTGGATACAGGCATGTGCCTCTGTGCCTGGTCTGGTTTGCCATTTCCATCCAGGCCAGGCCTCTGGGCCCTTCCTCAAGAGGGGAGTTTCTCCTCACCAGAGGAGGGGTTCTGATGGGATCCTAACCTTCTCCTGGGGGAGAGATAGGGGAGCACTGAGCCCAAAGAGCCTCTAAAATAAAACTCTAGTTTTGCTTCCTCCTGATGTAAATCTGCTTCAATTTCTCAAGGCCCGCAGGGACCCAGGAGACTGCCTCCCCTCACCCGGAGACTCCGAGGAAGTTCCCTGGGTGCCGTGATGGTGGGGAGAAAAGGTGTTGCTAGGTTGTGGTCTGTTCCTAAGGTGTCCCCGAGAGTGCTGGAGAAGCATCTTGTCCACACAGCTGCACCCCGAGCCACAGCACTCCAACACTCCTTCCAGCCAGGACTTTTGTCGCAGAGACTCGTCCACCAGCCTGTTCAAACTTGCAGGGTCCCTGAGGGCTGGGTGTTAAACACGGCCACTATTATCATTACCATCATTATTGTTGGTACTGGGGATTGAATCCAGGGCGATTCTGCCTCTGAGCTACATCCCCAGCCTCATTTCACTTTTATTTTGAAACAGGGTCTCACCAGGTTCCAGAGGTCCTCACTAAGGCGCTGAGGCTGGCTGAACTTTCAATCCTCCTGTCTCCGCCTCCCAAGTACTGAGATTACAAGTGTGTGCCACCATACCCAGCATCATGGCCATCATTAAAAAAGGAAAGAAAAGAAAATTGCAAGCCGGGTGTGGTGGCACACTCTTGTCACCCCAATACTTGGAGGCCGAGACAGGTGAACTGAAGGTTTTAGGACAGCCTCGGCGACTTAGCAAGACCCTGTTTCAAAATAAATAAATAGGGCTTAGGGCTGTGACTTGAGGTAGAATACCCTTGATCTTAATCCCAAGTATCAAACTAGATAAAGTACCTGGGAAATCCTCATATAGTCGGTAGAGATTTGGGCCAATGGATTTCGAATCTCAGAAGGTGCAAGATTACTGGCAAATATGAGCCAAGTGAAAAGACCATTTTTGACATTCAGTTCTTCACTTCCCTATTTTCAAATCACATGATCTTTGGGGCAAGACATCAAGTCTTGATTTCTGTTTTTATATAAGGTGAAAAAGAAAAGCCACCACGCTTTCATTTTAGTTTTTATAGCACCAAATGTGCTAACACCTAAAGTCCTGAAAGTAGGAGAAAAGTAAAGTCAATTATGCATGTATTGATGCTAAAATACACTTTTTTGTGGTGCTAGGGATGGAACCTAGGGATATTCTACCTCTGACCTCTGACCTCCACCCCCAGCTTTTTTTTTTTTTTAAACAGGGTCTCACTAAATTGCTGAAGGTCTCTCTAAGTTGCTGAGGCTGGCCTCGAATCTGCGATCCTCTCGTTTCAGTATCCAAGTGCTCAGACAATACACAAAGCCAACATTCTAACACATTCATTGCTTTCAAAATTATTCAACCGTTCTATTACTAGATTCCTGGACTTAGAATGTGCCGAGTCACTCACACATTCAAAAGACACCTCATACCCAGAGCGGCTCCGGGGACTGCTGTCAGTGTGGGAGAAAGCCCAGGGTCACCGTGCTGACCCCGGCTCCTGGCCAGCCTTCCCTCTCCTGCCCTCAGCCTGCCCGCTTAGAACCACACTGTAGCTGTTCCCAGCCACCTCCCAGCTTCACCCTGCAGATCCCAAACTGGCAGAATATGGTCATGGGGCACAGACCTTCTGGGGGGAGCTGGAATAGTGGCATGCATCTTCTTGAACCAGTTAGTTAAAGATTGGGAAGTAGTCGGCATGGTGGCACATGCCTGTGCTCGGGAGACAGGGACAGGAGGGTTGCAGGTTCCACGCCAGCTTCAGTAACTTAGCAAGGCTATCAGCAATTCAGTGAAACCCTGTTTTCAAGTATAAAAAATGAAAAAGAGTTGGAAGTGTAGCTCAGAGGTAGAATGTGCCTGTGTTCTTCAGTCCCCAGTACCGTAAATAAATAAATTACGGTATCAGGAATCTTCGGCTGCCCCATCTCCATACACCAGTGATACCCCACTGCGCCAAGAAAAGCAGCACACTAGGGACACCGAGAGTTCACACCTCTTTAAAAACAGAACAACAAAGTCCACTTGCCAAACAATGCAGGCTGAGTGGTAAAGACATTCTGGGAAATAAGTCTTATTCCTAGTCCTGGCCCTAGATCAGTACCTGCTGCCACGGCCTTAGTGACTGGCATTCTGATCCCTTTATCAGGCACAAACATTAAGATTTTTTTTTTACCTTTAACCCTGACACCTGCTTCTAAAATTAACCTCACAAGCGAGAAGAAAAAAATTACCACCATGCCACTTTAAAAACAACTTACTCACGCAACTTATTCATGGAGCAAATATTTGAATGTAAATTATGTGCCTGCCACGGAGCCAGGAGGTGGGGAATCCAGTGCACGAAACTCACGGCCTGTCTCTGAGACAAACGCACAGGAGTGGAGCTTCTGGCAAGAGCCAGGAGGAAGCGAATAGGGGAAGGCAGAAAAGGGGACACGAGAGAGGCTCTGCCCGGACTGAGCTGCGGCGGGCCCTTCTGAGAACGCCTCGCCCTTGCCAAACGGAGGCGACGCTGTGGATGAGGGCAAGAGCCAAAAGCCACTGCAGAGAGTGACTGGCAGCTCACCGCCGCAGCCGTGCTTCAGTTTGGTCGTCAGATGATGTAAGCAAAAGTCTTAGCAGTGACTATCCAGGATTGTTTTTTCTTTAGAAATGATGAAACTGAGCTGAGTGTGGTGGCACGTGCCTGTAATCCCAGTATTTAGGAGGCTGAGACAGAAGGATTATTGATTCAAGAGTGAGACTCATCAACCTAGAGAAATCCTGTAGAATGTCTCTGGGTTCAATCCTGGAAAGGAGAAAGAAAGAAGAAAGAAGGAAAGAAGGAAAGAAGGAAAGAAAGAAAGAAAGAAGAGAAGGAAGGAAGGAAGGAAGGAAGGGAAGACAGGAAGAGGTGGGTGGGGCTGTTAGAATCACATTATAGCAAATAACAGAACCAGACCTGGAGACCAGATTTTTGGACTTAAAAATTCAACTACTGCCGGGCATGGTGGCACAGGCTCGTAATCCCAGTATTTGAGAGGCTGAGACCGGAGGATCCCGGTTCACAGACAGCCACAGCTACTTAGTGAGGCTCTTTGTAACTCAGTGAGATCGTTTCAAAATAAAAAATAAAAATTAGGGCTGGAGTATCTTGGAGGTGGAATGCCTCCTGGGTTCCATCCCTAGTACCACACACACACACAATACACACACACACACATACACACACACACACACACACAAATTTAACTACTACTAGTTATACATGCAGTTTCTTTTTTTTAAAGAATGAGCTGGGCATAGTGGGGCATGCTGTAATACCAGTACTTGGGAGACTTAGACAGGATGATCTCAAGTTTGAAATCACCCTCAGCAATTTAGTGAGATCCTGTAGGTCTGGGGGTGTATCCCAGAAGTAGAAAGCCCCTGGGTTCTCTCTCCACTACCATAAAAATAAATAAGAGTGATATAATGATATGCTACTTTAGATCACTCATAAATATTCCAGCACCAAATATAACCAGTTACATAGTATTTGTATCTTTTTATACCTGATGGAAATTCTGGAATAAAAGAAAGAACATAGAGCCAGATTCTGTTGCAAAATAAAAAATAAAAGGGGCTGGAGGTGTAGCTTGGTGGTAGAATGACCCTGGGTTCAGTTTCCAGTAAACACACACACACACACACACACACACACACACACACACACACACATCAAAAACAAAAAAATTAACAAAAAACCATGGATTTTAGTGCTGCCTGACATGCAAAGGTCATTTTCCCACTTTTGTCTGAGTATTCCTGTGATTTGGAAAGGCCACCTAACCCCTCTGGGTTCTAGTTTTCTTATTTATGAAACCAGGATCCTCATAAAACTGTTTAGTATTTCAATGTTTAAATATAGAAAACACTGAGAGATCACAGAAAAAAAGAAAAGCACAGAGTGAGAAGCTTCGTTTAACTTTCTCGAGGCCAGGGAAATAGAATAAGCTTGCTGGTGCGACTGGGCTTTCCTTTCACGGCACCGGGCTCTGTTAGCAACAGAAACCCGAGTCCGCGTGCGTGGAGGCGGAGCTGCGGTTTCCATTCTCAGGCCCGCCACCTCCTGGCCTCCCCTCCATCAGCGGCAGCCTCGGTTCTGTGGTCTGGTTTCATTTTCACCGTGGGAACCGGATTCTCCACTGCAAATCTCCCTCGAGTTCTTGGGAAAATGGCTGCAATTGATAAAGAAGCAGGGTATTTTAAAGAAAATACCCAGCTAAGAAACTGTTGAATGTTTGACAGTTTACAGAGGCCTTAGCAAAATCTTACAAAGCCCTAGAGAAAGGTCAACCTAAAGGCCTGTTTTTGTGACTCACAGATTTATACAGAATGCTCATTTTTCTTTTTTACAATATGGATCAAGTAAGAACGAACCTAGTTGCTAATGTCTTTGAGTCCTTCTGGGACGTCCTCAAGCCAGTATGCCTTTCCCAAACTCAGGGAGAGCCACAGAATGAACAGAAGTGGGTGAGTCCAGCCTGGTGAATGTAATGAGAGCACTCCCAGGTGCTCCCCACCCAATTGCAGGCCTCCCTCTCCTCCCCCTTCTCCTCCTCCTCCTCTCCCCCCTTTTTTGTCTTCATATTCTTGGTACTGGGGATCCAACCCAGGGGTATTTTTCCTTCAAGTTAAACCTCCATCCCTTTTTATTTGAAACGAGGTCTTCCTAAGTTGCTGGGCACCTATCTAAGTAGCTGAGGCTGGCCTCAAATCTGTGGTCCTCCAGTCTCAGCCTCCGAAGTACTAGGATTGTAGGCATGCACCAGCAGGCCTGGCCCTGGCCCTGTCAGGCATTTCTGCCCACTCTCACCCAGCTCTGCAGCAACAGTGTTTCCTAAGGAAGCGAGTGGTTGTGAGGGAGGCCAAGAACCTGCACGGCAGAGAAACATGGCAGAGAAAGCCCCCTTCCCTCGTCTTCTCTAAGAATCTTCTCTTTTTTTCTTTTATTCTTATTTTAAAGAAAAGGAGACACGAGTTGGTATTAAATGTGGCAAGAATAAAACATGTAATTCTGAGCCGAGCGTGGTGGCGCACGCTTGTGATCCCAACATTTGGGAGGCTGAGACCCCGGGATCGCGGTTCGCGGACAGCCTCAGCTACTTAGTGAGGCCCTCTGCAACTCCGTGAGACCCGGTTTCAAAATAAAGAATAAAAAATAGGGCAAGGGGTGTAGCTCAGAGGTCGAATGTCCTTGGGTTACATCCCCAGACCCCAGACCTGCAAAAAAAAAAGAAAGAAAGAAAGAAAGAAAGAAAGAAAGAAAGAAAGAAAGATGTAATTCTGTATCTGTGAGGCTGTGTCTGAGTTCATGGGCTTGTTGGGAGTATAAATTCAAAACTTTATTATTGTAAGATGAGATGACAACTAACAAATCACAGGTAAGTGAATTAATAAAACTCTGTGTGCTGGACATGGTGACATAAGCCCGTCATACCAGAACTTGGGAAGCAGAGACAGGAGTCCCTTGGGTTTGAGGCCAGCCTCAGCAACATTATGAGACTCTTCAGCAACTTAGCAAGACCCTGCTTCGAAATAAAAAGTAAAATAGGGCTGGGGTGTAGCCCAGAGCTAGAAGGCCCCAGGGTTTAATTTCCTGTCCTAATATAAATAAATAAAAAGTCAATATGCGCACAGACATAAAAATGCATTCATTTGTTCTCTGTGGAGAAAAGCGCTTAACTTCAGCAATAGCTGGGTTAGGTGAGCAGTTTTTCTGGTGGCAAAATCATCTGTTCAGAAAGGAAAAAAAAGGGATGCGTAGACTTGTACGGAGTGCGCATGCGCGTGTTGCCAAGGCTTTCAGCATCGTTCCTCTGCCTTCACATACTGAAGAGATTGTAAAAATAGCAGATTTCTGTCTCTGAAACTTCCCCAAATGCTTTTGAGGAGATAATCCAATCCCTGGACCAACCCCTTAGGAACCCCAGGTCTCTCAAAAGGAGAAATAATAGACACGGCCAAACTAGAAGAACAGCCGGGGCACGTTCCCATTTCAAACGTGCCTGCGAGCACAGGTACACGGCTTGACATTTGACCTGTCAGGTTGCCCCAGCAGCAGCAGCAATGGCTTAGAAAACATCACGAGTGAGAGAAAAAGTTGTCAATGGCGATCGTTAACACAAAACCTCTCATAGGGTAGTGAAGACACAAAGTCCCACCCCCGCTCTTGGTACTAGAGATTGAATCTAAGATCCCCTCTGAGCCACAACGCCAGAACTTTTTTTTTCTTTTATTTATTTATTTTTCCTTTCTTTTCTCTGTTGTTGTTGTTGTTGTTGTTGTTGTTGTTGTTGTTGTTGTTTTGAGGGTTTGGGTTTTTTTTGGTTTTTTGTTTTTGTTTTTGTTTTTTTTTTTTTTGGTACTGGGGATGGAACCCAGGGCATTCTACTTCCAAGCTATACCCCTTAGCCCTATTTTTTTATTCTTTATTTTGAAACAGGGTCTCACTCTTTTTTTTTCTTTTTAAATAGGATCTCACAAAGTTGCTGAGGCTGCTCTCAAACCGTGACCCCCCTCAGCCTCCCATGTACTTGGATTACAGATGTGTGCCATCACATCTGGCTTAAGAAAATCTTTTCAGTGAATGTATTTGTTTAGGTCACAGCTCTGATAAATTTACTGGTGATAAAGTTTCTTTCTGTCCTAATAGACGTGTTTCCCATGACTTGAAACCTGTCCAAAAGCTGTCTATGTGTCTAAAGCTAAGTTAAAGGCTGGGACTTTTGGTTATTAGTCACTATTCTCCCTCTTCTTTCATATATTTTGACCCTGGCCAAGTTGTTTAATATTTATGTACCTCAATCTCTCATCCATAGATGGGAGATGATATTATAATTATTTTATATTATCATCTATTTTTTTGCGGTACTGGGGATGGAACCCAGAGGCATTCTACCTCCGAGCTTCACCACCCTGCCCTATTTTTTATTCTTTATTTTGAAACAGAATCTCAGTGAGTTGCAAAGGGCCTCACTAAGTAGTTGAGGCTGTCTGCACACCGAGATCCTCCTGTCTGCACACCGAGATCCTCCTGTCTCGGCCTCCCAAACACTGGGATTGCAAACATTTGCCACCACGCCAGGCTTAATCTAAAATATTTTATAATACTTACTTCATCAACTCCAAGAATACATTTTTTTCATGTGTTTTCATGCTTTGATATCTCTAAAGTGAAAATTACTGCTGACCAAAAAAAATAGTATCTTTTTTGTTGTGTGTGTGTGTGTGTGTGGTACTGGGGTTCCCGGAAGCCCTTCTACCTCTGGGCTACACTCCCAGATCAATCTATCTATCTATCTGTATATGTATATGTATATGTATATGTATATGTATATGTATATATAAGTAAAAAATATATATATATATATATATATATATATATATATATATATATATATATATATATATATATATGGGGGACAGGTTCTCTTTAAGCTGGCTTCGAACCTGCGCAATCCTCCTGTTTCCGCCTCTCAAGCACGGGGATTAAAAGCATGCACCACCACGCCCAGCTAAAAAATCGTATTTTAATGGCAATCTCAATCTCTCTCTCTCAGGGGCATTCTATCTCTGAGCTACACACCCAGCCCTATTTTTTATTTTGAAATAAGGTCTCACTACATTGTGGAGGGCCTCACTAAGTAGCTGAGGCTGGCTGCGAACCAGTGATCCTCCTGTCTCAGCCTCCCAACTACTGGGATTACAAGTGTTCACCACCATGCCTGGCTTCTCCCCCTTCCTTCCTTCCTGCCTGCCTGCCTTCCTTCTTTCTTCCTTTCTCTCTCCTTCCTTCCTTTTTCTTTCTTCCTTTCTCCTTCCTTCGTCCTTCCTTCTTCTTTCTTCCTTTCTCTCTCCTCCCTTCCGTCCTCTGGATGGGGAGCCAGTGTGGGGCCTCACTCATGCTAGGCAAGATTCTACCCGTAGGCTACACTCGCAGCGTCAGCTTCAGCAATTTTCTTAGTGGTGGAGACAGTAACAGGGGATCTTCAGGCTGTTCCAAGTTTTTCTATTGTTTAGTATGGCATTACATCTCCTTGTATGTGCATCTCTAATTAGGATAGATTGCTAAAAGTGAAATTACTAGGTCAAAAATCAGGAGCATACATAAAGGATGGATTTTGAGTCATAGTGATTAGCAAGTCAGTCAAACTTGAGTTAGAAACACTGGCTCTGACCTGGGTCGTTACTTAAACCTTTTCAACGTTTGCATCCAAGAAATTGGCATAATGTTAACATTCACAGGCAGATTGTGTTTAATAAGTTGATTCAATTAGATACAACATAACACTAGGACATATTGAATGTAAAATATTGTTACTGAGACTTCGAGGCAGCAGCTCACCAGCACAGCTTTTTCCAGCTTCGGGGAACACATGCGACTAGGTAATTTTCAACAGCAACTCCGTGTGGCAGTCATAGAAATGGCAGCAGCATAAAACAAACGTGTTAGAAATGATCCGATTTATCAACTCCTTGTCTAGGACTGTCCCATCTGAATAGTAAAAGCTTATGCCTGAAGTTCTTGACGACTTTGGTATGGAGGTCTGACTTATTGCTTTAAATAACAAAAGATGCTGATCATGAAGTTTGGGTCCGCTATGTGTACCCCTCATATGCTGGATCTTCACTTGTCTGCAAATGAACAGATGAAACCGTTTGCAATCACCTTTTTTTTTTTTTTTTTTTTTTTTTTTTTGGTACTGGGGATGGGATTCAGGGGCGTTCTACCTCTGAGCTACACTCCAGCCCTAATTTTTATTCTTTATTTTGAAACAGCGTCTCACTGAGTTGCAAAGGGCCTCACTAAGTAGCTGAGGCTGGCCGTGACTGTTATTTATCCTACTGTGTCAGCCTCCAGAATGCTGGGATTACAAGCCTGCGCCACCACGCCCGGCTCTGCAACCACTTTTAAGGAAATGCCATAGGAGCAGTTTAGCTCTCTGCATGAGACAGCCATGAGAAATCACTCCGGCAACTCTATTTGTACTTCATGTTTCCCATTAAAGGCAAAGACTGGCTGAATTTAATATTTAATATTTATTTTAAAATAAATAAATATTTTAAATACATATTTTAAATAAATAAGTAAATATTAAATAGATTTAATATTTTTAATGAAGAAGCATTTTAGACCTTTACAATAAAATTCAGAATTAAAATATGACTAGGGTGTTTATAAACTGAGAAGGTACAAAAGGTGCGTGACTTGCCTTGGGTCCAGCCCGTCGGTTCCATCTCCAGAGCCGACCAGGACTGCAGCTTCTTGGGCATCCCTCCAGAGAGTGTACGTGAAGCCAGTGTGTATGTGGTGTGTCTGTCTGTCTGTCTGTCTCTCTAAGGATTGAACCCAGGGGCTTTCTATCTCTGAGCTAGACCTCTAGCCTTTTTTATTTTTGTATTTTTTGTTTTGAAACAGGGTCTCACTAGGCTGCTGAGAATCTTGCTAAGTTCTTGAGGCTGTCCTTGAACCCACAATCCTCCTGTCTCAGTCTCCCATGTAGTGGGATTACAGGCATGTGCCACCACACCTGGCTCCTGGCACATACTTGTAAGAGAATATGTCTTCATTGGATTCTAAGTATTTGTGTTTTGAGGAATACAGGATCAAGATGTTCAGTTTCTTTCTAATGCCACACAGTAGCTCCAGGTAGAGTGGGACTAGAACCCAAGTCTTGCTTCCCAGGCCGGCACCCTTTGCACCATCTCTTGACGCTTCTGCCTGAGCCTCAGTTGATATTTGGAGATTGCCGTTGTGCAAGATGCTGAGCTAAACCTTGGAAAAGAGAGCGATGAAGTTTGTTCTTGTATGTGTGCGATCGTCAGATGCATGGGATAGGTGTAGACACGGATCTCTGCCTACTGGATCTATGAGTCTTGCTGCACGTATAAGTCTAAAGCCAGTGGAGGAGGTTTGTGAGTTTTCCTCCCTCCTGTGGACAGAGAGGCTGTGAGAAGGCAGCCATCTCCCTTCCATGATGTTAAAGGCAAAGGCACAAAATTTCACAGCTTACGCCTTTCGCAACTCCCAGAAGTCGCGCATTTGCTTTCCTCTGCCGGTAAAGTTGCCCTGAAAACTCTGCTAGCTGAGGCCAAATATACCATCAGGTAACACAGTTCACTCTGAACATGGAAATCCTTCCTATGATTCCAACAGAAACTAGGATTGAAAAGACCATTAATTTATTATGCAAATCAGATTTTTTTTTGTGTGTGTGTGGTACTGGGTTTCCTGGAAGCCCTTCTACCTCCGGGCTACACTCCCAGACCTATTTTATACTTTTTATTTGGAAACAGGGTCTCTTAAGCCAGTGTTGCTGGCTCCAAACCGGCGCGATACTCCTGTCTCCGCCTCCCAAGTGCAGGGATTACAAGCGTGCGCCACCAGGCCCGGAAAATCAGATCACTTTTGAGAGTGAAAGTGGGCACTACTAACAGTTTCATGGGTGTGGTCTGAATATGTGGTCACATGAATCTTAATTCCCACTTGTTCCCGATTTATCTATAGATTAGTTTATTTTAAAGTGATTAAATGAAATACAATTCAAGAATTTTCTTTTTTATAGACTTTTAAATATACCAAAGGACTCATTTTTACTATTTTTTAAAGATAATAATAATACTGCTTATTTTGTAAAAGGCTGTAAATTAACCGGGTATGTTGGCACACACTTGTAATCCCAATATTTGGGAGGCTGAGACAGGATGATTGCAGGTTCAAGACCAGCTTCAGTAACATAACAAAACCCTTAGCAATTTAGTGAGACCCTGTTTCAAAACAAACAAAACATGTCTGGTGTGTAGCTCAGAAGTAGAATGCCCCTGGGTAACACACACACACACACACACACACACACACACACACACACACACACTAAAAGCCACTCTTTCTGTGTGTATGTATGTGTTTAGTACTGGGGATTGAACTCCAGGGCATTCTACCTCTGAGATACAGCCTTGTTTTTTTGAAACAGGTTCTCCCTAAGTTGCTGAGGCCCTGTGATCCTCTGCCTCTTGAGTACAGGGATTGCAGCATGTGCCCCTCTGCCCGGCAAAGCCATTCACTTCTATGCACCTCTGCCCCCAGTTTCCTTCCTCAGAGCTAACCACTGATGCCAGCTTGGACAGTCTCCTGCTAGAAGTTTCCAAAGCTTTAGAAAAACAGTGAGGTATCACTCACGGAGCTCTATTTCAGGAGACCTTTCAAGGGAAAGATCGGCTCACTGGCTTAGCGGTGTGAGAGCCTGAATTTGACAATTATTCTCCCATGTCAAGATAATATTTATAATGACAATGAGTACAGATCAGGTGTTTTCATTTCCTAGGCAAAGGACCACACACTGCGAGGCTTAGGACAGTGGAAATACATGGTCTGGCACGTCTGGAGGCAAGAAGTCCAAGGTAGAGATGTTGGCGGGCCGAGCTCGGGAACCTCTTGGTCTCCGCAGCTTCTGGTGTGTTCTGGCAATCACTGCAGCTACTAACTGCGGTCTCTGGCTTCGTCCTCAGTGGTGTCCTCCTGTGGGTCTCTGTGTTCACCTGTCAGCATCTCGTAAGGACTCACACGCTGGGCTAGAGGCCCACTCTTCCCCAGCAGGACACATCTTATCTACTGAAGTCCTCAATGATCCCATTTCCGAAATAAGGTCACATTTTGAGGTGCTGGGTACTAGGACTTCAACACACCTCTTTCGAGGGAGATATAACACATTCCCCAAGAGCAGGTGAGCATTGTGAACCAGAGAATGAGGCTGTAACAGAGAGCATGCCTGATGCCTGGGGGCTTGACGGTCTCTTCTCAGGTTTGAGAGAATGTAGGACAGATTATTGGTGGATGCAGACACACTTGCACGGGCTGAACTCAGCTAGCCAGACCCTCTGCTCACTGAAAAACTTATTTGCCCTAATCTTTTCAAAAGAGTGGCCATTAAAAGGAAATAATCAGAAATGAGCACACCTTTATTGAGTAGATACAAAGTAAAATTTATGGGTATGATAAGAAGAATCATGTGTGTTTAACTGCGGATTGAACCCAAGGTGTTCTACCTCTAAGCTACACCCCAATTCCTATTTTATTTTATATTTTTATTTAGAAACAGAGTCTCATTAAGTGGCAGAGGGCCTCACTAAATAACTGAAGCTGGCAGCAAACCTAAGATCCTCCTGTCTCAGCCTCCCAAGTACTGGGATTACAGGCATGCACCCCCAAACCTGGTAAGAATCTAATATAATAAATACCGGTGGTATCAATGCATAGTTTAAGAAAATAAAACATAGCGATGACTGTAATCCCAGTACTTGAGACCGGAGGATCTCAGGTCCATGGCCAGCCTCAGCAATTTAGTGAGACTCTCAGCAACTTAGTGAGACCCTTTTTCAAAATAAAAACCAACAAAGGCTGAAGGTATAGTTCAGAAGTAGAAAGCTCCTAGGTTCAATCCTCAGTAACACACACACACACACACACACACACACACACACACACACAATATTACCATTATCATTGAATTTTAATTATGTACAATTTAATTTTTAAGATATTTTTTCACTTTAAATATACTTCCAATGTATTTATTCACAATGACAAATTAATATATTGCTACATGCTCGTTTTAAAATGTACACATAATTCAAAATTATATGGGGTGAAAACTTTAAGTCCTCCCATGCCGGAGGCGCTTTCTATGCACGTGACCTCACTCTTTGGAATAGAAGCAGAGAGTTCTAGAATGTGTTCATACTCTAGCTTCTGCAGCCAGTCGCCTGTGTTTCTGGTGTTTCCCTTTCTCTGCTGTTGTGAATCGTGCCCTTCTGCATGCGGTTTACACAGGTGCCAAGTCAATCTATAAAGTGAGCGCCTAAGAGGAGTTTGAAAGGCATCAATGTACATTTTTAATTTAAATTAAAATCTATAAGGTAAACTCTTAAATGAGCTAAGCATGGTGGCACCTGTTTGTGATCCCAGTCCTTGGGAGGCTGACACAGGAGGATGCAAGTTGGAGGACAGCCTCAGCAAGTAATGAGATGGTCATCAACACAGCTAGACCTTCTTTCCAAATAAAAATAAAATAGGACTAGGGGTTTAGCTCGGAGGTAGAATGTCCCTGGGTTCAATCCCCAGTGCCCGCCCCCCACAAAACAACTCAATTAAGTTGTAATCTTTAAGGTAAACTCCTAAAAGCAGTTGTGTAAAAAAAAAACAAAACATACCTACACATGTGGTCAATAGTTACACAATAAGGCACTTGGCACTCTTAAGAGAAACACAAATTAAGACCAAGAGTGAGCACTTCGCCCCCCCTGGACGGGGATTATGAAATATAAGAGGATTCAGCTGGCTTCCGGTTGGATGACATGAAAGTGGTCCTAAGAAAACTCATGGTTGCAGCAGTCTTCAGGAAGCCCCAACAAGCCAATAGGTCACCCCAAATTATGCTGTTCTAGACTGACAGCCCGTTGATCTTGATCGTTCTCCATACAAAAGTCCATACAACAGGTGAGACACTGCGTCACCTGGTGGGATGTCCTGGGGCAGGTGCTTTCCTGTGACGATTGACTGTCAGCTAATCGTTTAACAAATTCTCCACCTCAATAGGTGAGGGGAGCAGTGACAACCCAATACCCTTTCATGATAAAAACTCTAGAGAGCAGGAGAGGTGACCTTCAACCTGGTAAAGGGACTCTACCTACGCCCCCGGCTAAGGTCATAGATCCTGCTGCTGGAAGCATGCGTATCCCCCTAAGGCCGTGACCGGTACCAACATGTGTATTCTAGCCACTTCAACTCAACATTGTCCTGGAGATTCCAGCTCAGGTGACTAGTCAAGAAAATGAAACGAAATCAGATTGATAAGAGGTTTGAATCCAGAATATACACAGAAGCTTAAAACTCAATAATAAAAGGCAACCCAGCTGGTGTGGTGGTACACATCTGTAACTGCAGTACCTGGGAGGCTGAGGCAGGAGGATAGCAGGCTGGAGAACAGCCTCAGCAATGTAGCAAGACCTTGTTTCAAAAAATCAAATTAAATAGGGCTCGGAGTATAACTCAGAGGTAGAATGCCCCTGGGTTCTACCCCCAGGACAATAACACCTCCCCGAAATACAAACCAAGTAAAAGTTGGACAAAAGCTATAAGTAGCTATTTCTCCAAAGAAAATATATGGATGGCCAATAATTAGACCACAAGGTGCTCAACATTCACCACGGAAACACAAAGCAAAAGCTTGGGGTAGAGGCTGAGACAGGGTGATCCTGACTCAAATAATAATAATAAAGTCGTCCTGGGGATATAGCTAAGAATAGACACCCCTGGTTCAATAGCCAGTAACACACACACACACACACACACACACACACACACACACACACTCAAGAAACACATGATATAGATAGCACTTCACATCCATGTGAATGGCTATTATTTAAAAAAGATAAAAATAACAAATATTGGCAAGGATGTTCAAAAATTGAAGCCATCACACCTTTCTGGTGAGAACTAAAGTGCAGCCCCTTTAGGAAATAGCCCGAGAGTTTCTTAAAAAGTTCAACAGAGCCGGGCATGGTGGCGTGCACTTGTAATCCCAGCATTCGTGAGGTTGAGACCAGAGGATCGCGGTTCGCGGACAGCCTCAGCTACTTAGTGAGGCCCTCCGCAACTCAGTGAGACCCTGTTTCAAAATAAAGAATAAAAGAGCTGGGCTTGGTGGCACATGCTTGTAATCCCCGCGCTTGGGAGGCTGAGACAGGAGGATGGCTGAGACAGGAGGATGGCACAGGTTCAAAGCCAGCCTCAGCTACTTAGTGAGGCTCTCAGCAACTTAGTGAGACCCTGTTTCCAAATAAAATATAAAATGGGTCTGGGAGTATAGCCCGGAGGTAGAAAGCCTCTGGGTTTCACCCCCAGTACCACCACCAAAAAAAAAAAAAATAATAATAATAAATTAATTAATTAATTAAAAATAGGGCGAGGGGTGTCGCTCGGAGGTCAAATGCCCCTGGGTTCCATCCCCAGACCCACACACACACAAAAAAAAAGTTCAACAGAGTTATCATCTCATTCAGCCCTTCTACTTCTAGGTATATACCCAAGAGACATGAAAATACATGCTCGCCAGCACTGTTCAAAGTTGCATTGTTTATAATAGCCAAGAGGTGGAAACAATCTGACTCTCCATTAACTGATGAATGTATAGCAATATATGGCATACCAATACAATGGAGTATTATTTCAGCATAGAAAGGGTGCAGTACAGTTCTAATAGACGCTGCAATATGGACAGACCCTGGAAACATTATTCTAAGTGAAAGAATACAAAAGTGAGTGCGTAGGGCTGTAAGGAATGGGGTGACTGCTGGTGGTAATAAAGGACATAGGATTTCCTTTTGAGGTGATAAAAATGTTCTAAAATTGACCATGGTGATTGTTACAAAACTCTATGAATATCCTAAAAAGCCCTGTACATGTTCAAGGGGTGATTTGTATTACATTCAAATTAAACATCAATAAAGCTGTTGCAAAAAAATATATATGAGTAGCCAGGCATGGTGGCGCACACTTGTAATCCCAGAATTTGGGAAGCTGAGACCAGAGGATTGCGGTTCGAGGACAGCCTCAGTTACTTAGTGAGGCCCTCCATAACTTAGTGAGACCCTGTCTCAAAATAAAGAATAAAAGATAGGGCAGGGGGTGTAGCTCAGAGGTCGAATGCCTCTGGGTTCCATCCCCAGACCCGCAAAAAAAAAAAAAAAAAAAAAAAATTAGTAAATAAAACTTGAACTGGACAAAGAAGGTGTAACTCTCACCTCTGCCATGACTAGATATATAATTTTACCAGTGTTACTTCTGTAGGCCTTGTTTTCCCTACACATAAATGGAGATAATCTCAATTCTTGTAAAGATTAAAAGAATCAATATATATAAGAACAGCAGCTGGTAAAGAAAACCCTGTTATGCCATTTATTGTACCCAATGTTATCTGGAAATCCACTGTGCAAATATCTTATACCTCATTTGAGCCCATTATTGTAAATAATACCAAACAAACTCTCTGCCACTATCTTTTCTTGGGAGTTATATATTTATTTATTTATTTATGCGGAACTGGGGATGGAACCCAGGGGCATTCTACCTCCAAGCTGTGTCCCCAGCTCTATTATTTTATTCTTTATTTTGAAACAGGGTCTCACTGAGCTGCAAAGGGCCTCACTAAGTAGCTGAGGCTGTCTGCGAAGCGCAATCCTCCTGTCCCAACCTCCCAAAAGGTGGGATTACAAGCGTGCGCCACCACCCCTGGCTTTCTTGGGAGTAATTTTAACTACACTGTGTTCAATACATTTTAGAGAGTGTCATTATTTATTTTAGATTTTTGAGTCTCATTCACTTTTTTCCTCCTTAATGATATTCATGGAAACTTAATGGAAACTTTTCTCATTTATGGAGTGAAGGAATGTAATCCAATTAGTAGAAATCAGATATTTGGGGTTGACTTTTAGGCCTCATTAATTTTCCTCTTCTGCACCCTGTAGTCTATAGTGCTGGGAGTCTCAGACGGGAGGATGGCAAGTTGGAGGACAGCCTCAGCAATGTAGTGAGATTCTCAGCAAATTATCCATACCCTGTTTCAAACCAAAAAATAAAAAGGCTAGGGTTTTAGCTTGGAGATAGAATGTCCCTGGGTTCAATTCCTGTACCACAAAACAAAAACAAACAAACAAAAAAACTAAGACTAAAAAATGAAATTAGAATAAACTGAACGAATAAAGCCTGGCTTTTTTTTTTTTTTTTTTTTGTGGTACTGGGTTCCTGGAAGCCCTTCTACCTCCTGGGCTACACTCCCAGACCTATTTTATATTTTTTTATTTGGAAACAGGGTCTCCTAAGCCAGCGCACACGGCTGGCTTCGAACCTGCGCGATCCTCCTGTCTCCGCCTCCCAAGCGCGGGGATTACAAGCGTGCCCACCACGCCCGGCTAAGCCATGCTCTGTAAAATGGAAATAGTACTCCTTATCTCACAAATGGGCAGTGAGGCATACAAAAGTTTAAACGCAGGCCGTCTAAACCTCAGCTATTTTCACTCCTGCCTAAACTTTTCAGCGCACGAGCGAACGCGTTTCGCTAATTCTGACCCTCGGGCTCTCCCGTTGTTCGCGTCTCCGCGCATGCGCGGAAGTCCGCTGACTTCGGGGCTTCGCGCGGCTGTCTACCATGGCGGCCCGCGGCGTGCGGCGCTTGACCTGTTTGCCCCCGTGTTCTCGGACGAGCGGCCGTTTCCAGCGTCCCGTGTTCAGGCTCCTTAGTTGCCCGGGGACTGTGGCCGCGGACCTGGGGCGAGAGGAGCAGCGGGCAGGGAGCGGGGACGCAGGTGATGGCGCCGCGGCCTCGGGCGGCCCCGGGGCTGGTGGGACCGGCCCGAGCTTGGGCAGGCCGGTGCGGCTGCGGGCTGCCGGGCCTCGCGGCCTCCGGGGGCTCCGGGCGGCGCCGTGGTGTGTGGCGTTCACAGGGGCGGCTCTTCCCCACAGTAACGAAGTTTAAGCCTCTGCAGTTCAGGCCTGGCGAATACCTAGGTTACTCGCTTCATCCTTCACCAGTGTATCTGATTTCGATGCGCAGGTCTTGGAGGGCCCGAATGTAGTGAACAATCAGGGTTCCTGGCTCCCAGGGGTCGTGCTGTACTGATGAAATTTCTTGCTGCTTATCCTCTGGGCCATTTTGAGCAAGATCCATTTGGTAACAGTTTTGGATTTACTGTTGTTCCAGACGTATGGGCTTATTTGTGCATCGAGAAGCCCACCCTTAGGAACCTCTCTTGTGGCCCAAGAGCTTGTATATGCTACTCACAGTTCTTAAAACTTGCAATAAGTTAAATGTCTCCGTTGTACAGACAGAAAGAATCTCAAAAAGCTGCATAACGTGTGCATTGTCACACAAATTAAATCTTGAGTCAGGCAGTCAAACAAAATGTATTGGTCTTGTCATTCCTTAGGGCTATACTTTTAAGAAATGAAGTCTTGGAAACAACTCAAAAGCATACTACAGTAAAATATTTTCCCCTAAGATAAATTATAGTCAGCTGGACATAGTGGTGCATGCTTGTAATCCCAGACTTTGGAGGCTAAGACAGGAGGATCGCAGGTTCACGGCCAGCCTCAGCTACCCAGTGAGGCTTTCTGCAACTTAATGAGACTGTTTCAAAATAAGGCATGAAAATTAGAGCTGAGGGTGTACTTCAAAGATAGAATGCCCGAGTTCAATTTCCAGTACCAAAAAAATAAAAAATAAAAAAAATCCTCGCTTTATGAATAGTAATTCTCTATCAGTTTTTAGACTTTTTGTTACTTTTCTGAGTGTTCTCTGGCTCATTAATGGTGTGTGTGTGTGTGTGTGTGTGTGTGTGTGAGAAGAGTTACTGGGGATTGAACCCAGGAATGTGCTACCTCTGAGCTACATCCCAGGCCTATTTTGTTTTTTACTTTGAAACAAGGTCTCACTAGGTTGTTGAGGCTGGCTTTGAACCTGCAATCTTCCTGTCTCAGCCTCTCAAGTACGGAAATTACAGGCATGCACTACCAGGGCCAGCAACAATGATATTCTTCATATCCAAGTTTTAATAACACCTGAAGTTATATTTGTGTATTTTCCTTATCCTCACCCATAAAGTCAAAACATGTTTTTGAGACATTTTGAGATGTCATCAAATCCCGCGTCTAGTCTTCTATTATAGGATGACCACCCCCACCCCCCATTATGTACTGGCTCTTTATTTTGTTTTAATAAGCTTTGGAAGATGTCTGGAAAAACAAGTTCACACTATTAGCTATTATTAGGGTAAGAGAGATGGAGGAGGATTTATACTTTTGCATAATAGAAGGCGACACCAACGCCAGTCAGTCTAGACTTGGAGTAAAAACCAGAGATAAGCCTGTGTAAGTGGCAATTGTAGGAAATGTCGTGAGATGGTCCGGGCAGAGCGTAGCATCAGACAAGAAGGAACAGGGACTAGTAGGAAGGAGGTCGTTGGTAGGCTGAGATCATATTGGGTACAGCAGTCCCTGGCCTCGACGTTGAAGAAGACTGTCTTCCATGAGGTTAAATGTATCTGTAACAAGGCTGTGACTTACATTCCTTCGTATTTGCTAAAATAAGGTAACGTAAAGGAGATGAGATTCTACCACTGAGAGAAAGTCTCCTCAGACCTGGGCAAACTCTGGAGGATGAATGGGGCTTGTTAGACAGAAGGTGAGGAGGTGTGCATTTCCGCAGAGGGACCAAGATGATAAATCCGTGGTGTGTGTTGGTACTGTGTGCAGAGCGCTGGGCGTAAGAGGCAAGGCAGACCCAGGGGGGGAAACCACCATTGAAGAGGGAGCAAGACAGCTGCAGGAAGCTTCACACCAGTGCTGTGGAATCAGACTTCGTCTTAAAGGCGTGGGAAAGTGTTCAAGGATTTGCAGCAGGGAAGTCAAAGAATTAGACTTTTTAAAAAAACTTTTTATTGGTTCACTGTAGTCTTACATCTTAATGGAATACAAGATTGCAGAGACATACATGCACACATCACCCAATTAGCCCTTACCCAATTCCCACCCCAGAATTAGACTTTTTTTTTTAAAGATCATTTCAGCCAATCGTAGTGTGCTTGCTTGTAATCCTAGCACATGGGAGACTGAGACTGAGGATTGCAATTCGCAGACAGCTACCTAGTGAGACCTTGTTTCAAAAGAAAGGATTTTAAAAAATAGGGCTGGGGGTGTATCTCAGAGGTGGAATCCTCCTGGATTCTATCCCCAATACTGTAAAAAAAGAAAGGAAAGGTCATTTTACAAATATGTTGGCAGCAATCCGAAGAATGGCAGAGACAGGTTAGGGGTCAGGTGACTGTGGAACAGGCCTGAAACGAGAAGTCAAGTGTTCATGACTTGCCATTGGTAGTGGAGAGGAGAGCATGCAGCTGGAAGATGTACTTTTTAGCATTCAGGACAGTGGGACACAAAAGATGTCCTCTGAGTTTGACCACTTGTTAAAAATGATGAGCAAGCCGGGTGTGGTGGCGCATGCTAATCCCAGTACTTGGGAGGCTGAGACAGAATTGAAGGCTCACGGCCAGCCTCAGCTACTTAGTGAGGCCCTGTTTCAAAATAAAGGATTAAAAAAAAGAAGAAATAGGGCTGGAGTTGTAACTTGGAGGTAGAATGCCCCTGGGTCCCATCCCCAGTACCACAAGACAAGAAAGGAAAAAGAAATGATGAGCAAGTTGGGGCAAGAGTCTGTTGTGCCCTCAGAGACTTACCCTGAGCTGAGACTCGGGCTCACCCAGCTTCTGTCATTGGCCCGTATTTCTTCTGGGCCATGTGAATGGTTTGGAGTGTGAATGGTTTGGAGTTTGCTGAAATTAAGCTACAATGTGCTTGGAGTATTCTCCGATCCATCTGTTTATAGCATATGGAAAGAAAATGATGCTAAAAGAGCTTCTGTTGGTTTTCATGTATTAGTTAAAATTTCTATTCGGTTGCTTTGAAATTTTATTGAGGATATTAATATCAGACTTGGTGGTTTATAATCTCTAGAGTCTACCATTTTTAGAGTTTTAAAAGAAGCATTTTAAGCTAACTCAATTGGGAGTTAAGTTTCTTGGGGAAATAAATCATTAAAATCCAATATTTGGCTTTAATATTTTCTTAGAACTTGAGTGGTAGTTTTTTTCTTTATACTTATTTAGGTTTTGTCTTCTCTTTGTGGTCAGTGGTTGATTAGTATTTAATTCTCAATGGTTACAGCTCTTCTCTCCTTTCCCTGTTTGTAAAACTCCTTGTTCCTAGAAAGGTTTAAAATTAAGAAAACAAAGCCTTCTGCTTCATTAGTACAATTATCACCAGCTCCTGGATAGCAGCTAGGTTTTAAACACTTTGATTTCACTGATGTAGAGCACAGGGCAGATGGTAACCTCGTGTCTCGTTAGGGCTGATCAAGACCCTGGCAGAGAGAACATTGAACCTCTAAGTGTTTTGTCTCCTTGCACTCAGGCTTGGCACTAATTTATTTAAGACTTTGGGATGTTACAGCTTGCACAGGGTGTGTGTGTATGTGTGTGTGTGTGTGTGTGTGTGTGTGTGTGTGTGTGTTAAATGAGTGATTTTACTCTACTGTTTTGTTTTGCAGTACTGGGGATGGAACCCAGGGGTGTTCTATCTCTCTGAGCTACACCCCAAGCCCTATTTTTTACTCTTTATTTAGAAACAAGGTCTCACTGAGTTGCAAAGGACCTCACTAAGTAGCTGAGGCTGTCCACGAAACACGATCCTCCTATCTCAGCCTCCTGTCTCAGCCTCCCAAATGCTGGGATTACAAGCGTGTGCCACTGTGCCTGGCTTACTTTCCTGGTTTTGCTTTTAAGATTTTGTGAAACTTGTTTTTAGCACTGGACATTATTATAGTAATCAAAGCAGAGTAGATAGTTTTAATGATAGCTATGGGAAAATAGTAAAATGAACACTATCTTGATAATTTTTCTCTTGAAAGGAAGAGAAGGAAAAATATGAGATGGTGACTTAGTTGGATTTTTTTTATACATTTATATATACTTAACCAAGATGCGTTTTAAGTTTTACATGTGTATATATGTTGGCAATGTTTTTGTTTCATTCATAGGCTTTGAAGATAAGACCCCCCAAAAGACATTCTCTGAGATGCAAAAGGAAAGACGAGAACAGGCTCAGCGGACAGTTTTAATACATTGCCCAAGTAAAATCAGTGAAAAAAAGCTTCTCAAGCATTTATCCCAACATGGACCTATTAATAATCATTTCTTCTATGAGAGCTTTGTACGTATATGAAAAACAATGTAACTTGATATCATGCTTTTGAAGAATAGTTTATTGTGCCTTTTGAAAAATGACAGAATCTCTTTTGGTACCCTACATCTTTCTTTATCTAAGTTAATGAGATTTTTTTGGATATGAAGAAAAATGAAAAGTTTTCTACCAATATTTTAGAATTACAAATAATTTATGGCTGGGTGTGGTGGTGCACAAAGGGCTTTGGGGGGTGCAGCTTAGAGGTAGAATGCCCCTGGGTTCAATCCTTAGTACCACACAGACATAATATTAGTAGTAATTTATGACTGAACAGTTTTATTAGCTGCATACTTTTATAGTCTGCTGCTTTATTTGTGTTTGGTACTAGGGATTGAACCCAGAGGTATTCTACCATCAAGGTATACCCCCAACCCAATTTGATTTCTTATTTGGAGATAGGCTCTCACCAAGTTTTGGAGGGCCTTGATAAGTTGCCAGCTCTGGTTTTGAACATGGTGTCCTTTTGTTTCAACTGCCCACATACTGGGATTAAAAGCGTGTGCCACTACACCTGGCAGTCATCTGCTACTTTAAAGTCTCCTGGTGTAGGATCTTTGTTTTGCCCTTTAATTTTCTATTTCAGCATTCTTCAGCTTTTCTGGACTGACCACCTAAAATATTCCTTTTCTTAATCTACTTGTAAGTAGTAAAACCAGTGCTCATGTTAAAATCATATCATTTGTAAATTCTATAAAAGTAATAATTTGGTTGGGCTTGGTGGTGCACGCTTGTAATCGTAGCACTTGGGAGGCTGAAACAGGAGGATAGCAGGTTCACGGCCAGCCACAGCTACTTATTGAAACTCTCTGCAACTTAGTGAGAACGTGTTTTAAAAATATAGACTATAGGGCTGGGGCTGTAGCTTAAGGGTAGAATACCCCTGGGCTCAATCTTTAGTACTACAAAAAATAATAATAATTTGTGGCAAATGATAATTATTTGCTTATATTTTTTATATAGGGTCTCTATGCTGTTGTTGAATTTTGCCAAAAGGACAGTGTAGAGTCAATGCAGAGCAGAACACATACTCCAAGCCTGGGCACAGAGGCTGCGATTCCATTCAGATCACGTTTCTTCAACTTGAAGCTCAAGAACCCATCAGGCCAGACCTCTGAGCAGTCCTGCGTGCGGTCCAGTCCTCAGTTGCCTCCTGCAAGCAAGAAGCTTTTTGAGTTACTTTGTCAGGCAGAAAGTGTGAGTTTATAGGTCTTCCATGACTTTTAAAGACACATAGGATATTTTATATATTAGAAAAGTTCTCATAAAATATTGAAGCCGGGTGTGGTGACACATGCTTGTAATCCCAGCATTTGGGAGCCTGAGACCAGAGGATCACGGTTCGTGGACAGCCTCAGCCACTTAGTGAGGCACTCCTCAAATCAGTGAAACCTGGTTTCAAAATAAAGAATTTAAAAAATAGGGCAGGGTCTATAGCTTGGAGGTTGAACGCCCCTGGGTTCCATTCCCAGACCCGCAAATACATACACACACACACACACACACACACACACACACACACACACACACACGCTGTATTATTTGATGGGGTTCGAGCTTCATTTTGCAAGGGGAAAGGGCTGTGGATGAATGGTGGTCATGGTGTGTAATATCCTGAAGGACCGTTTTCTTGGGTTTCAGTAGCTTTAGCCGCGTCAAAGTAGATGTGGGATTTCACAGTTGGATTTATCTTGATAACTGGTATAGAGTTTTGAGGTTATCCTAACAGGTTTTTCATTATTTCTTTAAATATGGTGACTTACAGTCATAGATTTCCTCATGTGAGGCCTTTTACTTACAGCATAAGCCCTACTGAGCCAAGGTCTTTTTTTTGTTTTTTAAAGAATAGCGTATTATTTTGCCAGTTCTTTTTATAGCTTTTGTATCTCTGTTAACAAATGGTATTTCTTTTTAAAAAAATCAAACTACAGAGTCTATCTAGGGAAAAGTGAAAATAATTCTCCACACTCCATAGTCATTTTTAACTCCCCAGAGGTAACCAAAATCTGCCAGTTTTCGGAAAATTTAGATTTTTTTTCCTCTTTTCAACATGAGGACATAAAGTTCTACATGAGATTCTATAAACAAAGTATCTTATTCCAGCTTTATCTCTTTGTCCTCATACTGTATTTATCTTGTTGTTGGTTTTTTTTTTTTTTCCTTATTCAGACCTGTTAAGCTTTTACTTAGTTTTGTAGTCCTTTGAAAAAATCAACTCAAGCTGGGTGTGATGGTCTATGCCTATAATCCCAGTACTTGAGAATCTAAGACAAGAAGAATGCAAGTTCAAGGCCAGCCTCACAATTTAGTGAGACTGTGTTTCAAATATTTTAAAGAAGAAGAGCTATGAGGGGTGTGTGTGTGTGTGTGTGTGTGTTTAGGGGTATCAGTACTAGGGATTGAACCCAGAGGCAATCTACCTCTGAGCTATACCCCAGCCCTATTTTATTTGGAACAGTCTCACTGAGTTATGGAGGACCTTGCTAAATTGCTGAGGCTGGCCTTGAACCTGTGATCATCCTGCTTCAGCCTCCTAAGTACTGGGGTTAGAGGCGTGCATCACCATGCCCGGCTGAGCTGGGGGTTTGGCTTAGAGGTAAAATGCCCCTGGGTTCAGTCCCCAGGACCAAAAATAAGTCAACTCATGTTGTTATTTATCAAAATAATATTTTTGGTTTGATTTTTTAATTTTTTTGCTTCTGGCTTTGTATATTTTCTTTACTTTTTCTCATCCTTTGAGTTGAATGCTTATTTTTAGTATTGTTTTCAGAATTTGAAGCTATGATTATTTTTCTTTTACTTTCAATACCTACCTCTAGAGCACAGTCTTGTAGAAAATCACAGGGTTTGTTTCTAGAGTCAGAGGCCCTGGGCCTCATGATTGGAGCTGTTGCTTACAGCTAGTGCTTCTCACCTTTTTTTTTTTTTTTTTTTTTTTTGGTGGAACCCTGGGGCGTTTGACCTCCGAGCTACACCCCCTGACTTATTTTTTATTCTTTGTTTTGAAACAGGGTCTTGCTACGTTGCGGGGGGCCTCGCCAAGTAGCTGAGGCTGCCTGCGAACCGCGATCCTCCATTCTCAGTCTCCCGAATGCCGGGATCACAGGCGTGCGCCACTGCGCTTCCCACCTTTTGACATTGGATTTCTAGCTTCAGTGTTGTTCTGATCTCTTCAGTAACACTTTACTACTTATGTTTTCCTAGAACAATACAATACTTTATGCTCGTGGCTCACAAAAAGCCGTCTGAATTCTGGCCAAGTCTGCTAAGTGTCATTGCTCAGTGCTTTTTTTTTTTTGGTACTGGCAATTGAATTCAAGGGTATCTACCTCTGAGCTATACTCCTAGCCCTGTTTTATTTTTATTTTTGAAACGATTTTGCTGGGCTCTCTTGACAAGATTCTTACCACTTGCTGAGGCTGTCCTCAAACCTACGAGCCTCCTGTCTCAGCCTCCCAAGTACTGAGGTTACAAGCATGCCCAGCTTCTGAGTGCTTTTTTAAGGAATTTTTTTAAATCTACTTTTAAGAATGAAGAAAAGGATTGTGTATTTTTAAGGTAGCTCTCAAAATTCATCAAATCTTTGTAATTAAAATGATGGTTATTTTTATAACCTGTACATTTTCTATATTTTGTTCTTTTTTTGGCCAGCTAGATAGACGACCAGCTGAATACTCTCCTGAAGGAGCTGCAGCTGACGGAGGAGAACACCAAGCTCCGCTATCTCACCTGCTCTCTCGTCGAAGACATAGCAGCTGCCTATTTCCCGGACTGCACAGTCAGGCCCTTTGGCTCCTCAGTGAACACTTTCGGGAAGTTAGGGTGTGATTTGGACATATTTTTGGATCTGGATGAAACGAGAAAACTCGGCACTCACAAGGTGATCATTTCTCTTCACAACACTAAGAAATTAGGAAAGGGAAATCTTTGAACTTTATAAAACTATTAACTTTTGATATTTTTTGTATTTAACTTTTGATTTCTAAACTTAGTAAACATGATTAAAGAATTTGGTTTTAGCTGGGCGTGGTGGCGCATGCTTGTAATCCCAGTACTTGGGAGACTGAGACAGGAAAATCACAGGTTTGAGACCAGCCTCAGCTACTTAGTGAGACCTTCTTTCAAAATAATAAAAAATGGGGCTGGGGTGTAGCTTGGAGGTAGATTGCCCCCTAGGTTCCATTCCCAGTACTGCAAAAAAAAAAAAAGGATTTGGTTTTGTGGCTATGGTGTGGGTGCACACCTCTAATCCCAGTATGTGGAAGGCTGTGATAGGAGGATCATGGGTTCAAGGACAAGCTCAGTTAAGGTAGCAAGAGTCTTAGCAATCTAGTGAGACCGTTTCAAAACAAAAAATGAAAACAGGCTGGAGGTGTAGCTTAGATGTAAAATGTCCCTGAGTTCAATTTCTCTACCACCACCAAAGTGTGACTTACTTGATAGTGATATTTATGATTGGATTTTGTTCTGGGGATTGAACCTAAGGGCATTCTACCTCTGAGTTATAGCCCAGAGCCGATTTTGTTTTTATTTTGAAACAGCATCTTGCTAGGTTGATGAGAGTCTCCCTACTTTTGGCTGTCCTTGAACCTGTGATCCTCTTGCCTTTGCCTCCCGGGTACTAGAATCACAGGCGTGTGCCGCCGCTCACACTCAGTTATTATTTTATTATTTTAATTACTGACATTTTTGATGATGAGTTGATACTTAAGGATATATTTATTTGATATGGCTTATATTGATGAAGGCTCTATTCTCTAGAGTCATATAGCTATATGATTATTATATCTCATTGAATTGCTTCTTTTTAAATTATGTGCTTGTTCATCTTTACAAATGCTTTTTCTTTTTTTCTTTATTTTCAACTTTTATATACCTTGTTATGTTTTGTGTGTATCTTTTTTTAATTTTAGTCATCATTTCTAATGATAGTAACTTCACATATCCTAGTTTTCTAACTACATTATTTAATTATCATTCCCAAGAACTTGCAGTGAGTGCATTCTTTTCTAGGGCAGTGAAGGCACCAGAGGATGTTTTAGGTTGGCTTTGGCTGTGATTGCATGAAGAATTTTTATTTTGTAGGTTTGGCTTATTTTCTGCCAGAAATAATTTAAATCATTATTTCACACTAAGAAATTTCTTTTTACCAAAATCTCCTATTTACAGATGCTTTTATTCTTTAGAACACAGGAAATTTTTTCATGGAATTTCAAGTGAAAAATGTTCCTTCAGAAAGAATTGCAACCCAGAAGATCCTGTCTGTGATTGGAGAGTGCCTGGACCACTTTGGCCCTGGCTGTGTGGGCGTACAGAAGATTCTGCATGCCCGGTGCCCTCTCGTGAGGTTCTCCCATCAGGCCTCTGGACTTCAGTGTGATCTGACTTCCAATAATAGGTATGATTTCAAATTCATCATCTTCAGCGAGAATATAAGATACTAGGCTTAGACATAGGGGCTTTGGACTCTTAAATATGCTTCCATATATATATATATATATATATATATATATTTTGAACACTTTTAAGTTGAACAGTAGGAAATCCTACTTTGAAAAACCAGAATTTTTGTGTTCCCTAAACAAATACATAATGCTTTTAATAATCTGGTCATGGTGTGTTTTTAGTACATTGCAATAAAGTAAGCTATTTAGATAAGTTCCCAGGTGTATGGTTTATTTAATCCATGGGTCATAATTTGGGAATTGAACATTCTTTTTATTTTCATTTTTGTAGGATTGCCTTGAAATGTTCTGAACTCCTCTATATCTACGGCTCCCTGGACTCCAGAGTAAGGGCCTTGGTGTTCAGCGTACGGTTCTGGGCTCGAGCACATTCACTAACGAGTAGTATTCCTGGTGCTTGGATTACAAATTTCTCTCTTACCATGATGGTCATCTTTTTTCTCCAGAGAAGATTGCCGCCTATTCTCCCAACACTAGATTTTCTAAAAACCCTAGCAGGTAAGACTAGAAGAACTTTCCACTATTTTCTCTCATTGGTATTATGAATAAAGACAAGTGCCATACATTGTCAAAGCCTATGCATCTGTCTATTGTTTATATAATTGGTCTTACTGATTTTTAAAATCTAAATTTTTAATTGAATTAAATATCCTTGTGAATCTAAAATTTAACTGCTTTTTATTATTTTTTAATGTCTACTGGGGTCATGAGAACAGATTATGTATGAGGCTAGGGCCGTTAGAATTTTTTGAGAGTTATTTGTGTCTTGTGGTGAGGTGGTATAAAACAGTCACGGGGCAGAAAACGCATGTGTGTGCGAGTGTGCATGTGTGCGTGCATGTGTGTTACTGGGGATGGAACCCAGGGCCTTCTACCTTTGAGCTATACCTCTAGACCTATTTTTATATTTTACTTGGAAACAGCCTCACTAAGCTGTGGAGGCTGGCTTCCAACCTGCGAGCCTCCTGTCTCAGCCTCTCAAGTACTGGGATTACAAGCGTGCACTACCACACCTGACTCAGAGAAAGTTTATTAAATCTAAACTTATTTCCAGGTTTAGAGTAGAGATGCTAAAACTATTTCATGGTATTTTAAAGCTTCTAAGTGTGTTTTTTGTTAAAAGTTTATAAGCAGTCTTAGGTGCAGTTTTAAATTTAGCATACTACTTATATTATGGATGAATTGAAATTTTGGTAGCTTGCTGGAAGAGATAGTAAAATATTTCAGTTCAAATTCTAAAAGGAATATAACTAAGAATAAAATATTAGTTTAAAGTATACTTAATCTTTTACTCATTCTATATACTGCTGCTTGATAATTTTTTAAGTGCAACCTTGATTTTCCCTCTAGAATAACCTTAAAATTATTTTATTGTCTACGTAATGAGCCTCAGACTGTTGGCTGAGGTTGTGTTAAACCTTGAGCTGGTGAGTCACCGCTTGGCTTCCAGCCTCTTCTCTGCTCCCTCCTCTCTGCACATCTTACGTTTGCCTCATCATGTTTAGCTTCAGCATCTTTATTTACTGTTCGTGTTTCTGCCTGAAATGCTGTCTCCTCTCAGACCAAACTCTCTTCTGTGCCACTGTTCTTCGCTATCCAAGTTAGAAGTGATACCTTCCAGGTAACGCTGGGAGTAGCAGTATTAAGGGGAGTTGGGCTTTTAAAACTGCTAAGTGTGACAGGTATGTGGAAAAGTGGGAAGTTTTCAGCAGGTCAGAAGTGCCCACGTGGTTCACTTTGGCAGTGTCCAGGCCCGCACTCCTCTCAGCCCTCGGGTTTGTTCTCAGAGAGGGTTCGTTGATCACGCACTGAGAGTCAGGTGTTATTGGAGCAGTGGGAATACAGAGGGTGCTCAGAACAGTCTAATAGGAAGGTTAGACATGAACAGGAACAAACACGGTGCACCCGCCTGATAAGCAACCTTTGGTGGGCCTTCCCCTTCTACGCTGGGTACACAGATGCTTAATACCACTCATAGAAGTTATTGTGGGGGAAATCATGGAATTCAAAAGCTAAGAATAGACGCTACATAAAGGCGGCCCTGGGGCAGGCTCCTGTGAGGGCGGGCTGCTGCGGCGCCCGTGCCTCCCCGAGGCAGGGGTCTCTTGTCCTGTCTGGGAAATCGTGTGTCGTCTCCTCTCACCTCCAGCTTTCTTCTCACCAAAAACAGTGACTTCAAAAACGCAGTCCAGTAGCATTCTCTCTCTTGAATCCTTCAAAAAATTTTTAATTTAAAAATATCTCTAAATTGGTCGTGGTGGCACATGCTTGTAATCCCAGTACTTGGTAGGCTGAGACAGCAGGATCACAGGTTCGAAGCCAGCCTCAGCAACTTAGTGAGGCTTTCAGCCACTTAGACCTTGTTAACAAAAAATAAAAGTAGGTCTGTGGGTGGAGCCCAGAGGTAGAAGGCCCCTTAGTCCCATTCCCAGTACACACACACACACACACACACACACACACACATCTTTGCTAATTATTTTAGAAAACAAATATGATTTGTGAACAAATTAAAAATTACAAGTTGAGGTTTTCTCCTAAATCTGTTTAAAAATAAATTTAAATACATTTATGTCTTATGACATCAAAACAGATAAAATTAGTTTAGGATTCTTTCATTTCCTGCTCAGATTGATTATTCTACACTTCTTGTTTTTAGGCGTTTTGTAATTGCTTTACTGTACGCTGTACATTGTATGTGTGAATGGTCTACAAATGCAGAGTGAAATGGGGGCTTCTACATACTTTTTTTTTTTTTTCTTTTTTTTGCGGGTCTGGGGGTGGAACCCAGGAGCATTGGACCTCCGAGCTACACCCCCTGCCCTGTTTTTTTATTTTTAATTCTTTTTTTGAAACAGGGCCTCACTGAGTTGCGGAGGCCTCACTAAGTAGCTGAAGCTGTCCGCGAACTGTGAGCCTCTGGTCCCAGCCCGGAGTGCTGGGGTCACGAGCTGCGCCACCACGCCCGGCTCTACGTACTTTATCATCTTTGGTTTTTTAAAGTAGCTATAAAAGGATTTTTCTTAGATGAGCTCTATTAAGGATGTAGTAAAGATCATTTTAAGAAATTATCAAGATACTCTTTGTACTCGTTTATGTTTTTACAATCCATGGTTTTTATATATCCTGATTTTAACTGGTAGCTCAGTATTGATAGACATTGAAGAATATATGGCTATGAGTGCTAAACAGTGACTCGAATGATGCATAGTCATTGACTTCTCCTAAGCTCTGCTTCTTGTTTGATATACAAAGAGCCTATCAGTTTGTTCTCTTCTAAATGAAAAAATTTTTTGCTTGCTTGCTTATTCAGCACGCGTTTACGGAACCCCTTCCCCAAAGGTGTAGTACTTTGTAAACCAGTGTTGGAACTTAGGCAGAGATAGAGCCCAGCTTCATAGCATTGTCTCCAGGGCCCTCAGTGACCTGGGTCTTCTCTTCCGCGCCTCCATTGAGCAGCCGGGCTCCTGGCTGATCTCACAAGCTTCTGCCTCGTCATGCCTCTCGTTGGTGTGCAGTGGCCTTCTCTGCCTCCTCTGACACGGAGAGCCTGCGCAGGGTTAGCCAGCCAGGTGTACGTCCCTGGGCGAGCCTCCCGGGGGCAGGCTGGTGCTGGTTCTCTCTGCTCTGTCTCTGCATCTTCTGTTCTGGATGATGGTAAATAGCCTCCACACAGCTGGATGAGCATTTGAACACTGAAGGCCTTTTGTTCTGAGCAATAATGTTCTGACCGTAATGGCAACTTATTTAATTAGGTATTTTGACCATAATGGCAACTTATATAATTAGGTATTTTGTTACTTTTGATTTTCTTTGTTTCCTAACAGTGTCTCTTACCCTCCCTTGTGTCTGATTTTTTTTTTCTTTTATTTTGTTTTAATCTCTTGGCTTTGCTAACTTTTATTTATTTCTCTGTGTGGTTCTTTTATGTAGTATGTTCCTCTTTTTTTTTTCTTCTTTTTTTTTGTTTTTTGTTTTGCAGTCCTGGGAATGAAACCCAGGGGCATTCTACCTCTGAACAACACCCCCAGCCCTATTATTATTATTATTATTATTATCATTATCATTATTATTTTAAACAGGGTCTCACTGAGTTGCGAATGGCCTCACTAAGTAGCTGAGGCTGGTCTTATAAAAATAGAATATTAGAAAAGATATTTACAAGAGAGCTGAGTGACTGTTGTATCCTTTAAAGATTCATGTTTTATCAATTTCTACTCATTTATTACAATTGCTCGCAGCTGGCTGGGCATGGTGGTGCACACTTATAATCCTAGCACTTGGGAGGCTGAGACAGGATCATCACAGGTTTGTGGCCAGTCTTGGCAATTTAGCGAGACTATCAGCAGCGTAGTGAGACTTAGCAATTAAAAAATAAAACCACGCCGGGTATGGTGGTGCACGCTTGTAATCCCAGCATTTGGGAGGCTGAGACAGGAGTATCGCAGTTCAAGGACAGCCTCAGCTACTTTGAGGTCCTTTGCAACTCAGTGAGGTCCTGTTTCAAAATAAAGAATAAGCCAGGCATGGTGGCACATGCTTGTAATCCCAGAATTCAAGAGGCTGAGACCAGAGGACAGCCTCAGCTACTTAGCGAGGCCCTTTGCAATTCAATGAGACCCTGTTTCAAAAATAAAAAGACTAAAAAAATAGGACTGGGAGGAGGTAGAATACCCCTGGGTTCCATCCCCAGTACTGCAAAATAAACAAACAAATAATTAAATAGTAGGGCTGAGGATGTCACTCAGAGATAGAATGCCCCTGGGTCCCATCCCCAGTATTGCAAGAAAAGAAAAAAGAAAAGAAAAGAAATAAAAACAGGCTGGGTATAGCATGGAGGTAGAATGCTTCTGGGTTCAATCCCCATTACCAAAAATAAAATAAATTAATGTGTTCAAGTGTAGAACAGCGTTTGAGAAATCATCAGTAACAGGTCTTAACAACAAAAAAAATCTACAAGAAAAGAGGAGACTTAAGTTTGAAGGAACCTTGTTTATCTTTCTTAAGTATAGGCATTTGGAACCCAATATCAGCGTCATTCAGATTATTGGTTATGTGCCTGCAAATTTGCCAGACTCTGCTGTTTGGACTGGACAGGGCGGGGAGCAGGAATGACAGGACAGTGGCCCTTCAGTTGCAGCCTGGGGGTGGGGGCAGACTGCAGGAGCGGAATCAAAGTGCAGTCAGATGAGCGCAGGCGTTGGATGGAGTGGAGTCACGGAGCACCGGGTTTGAATTAGGAAACAAAGAGAAGAGGTGACCATTCGTTTGACCTTTGAAGAATGGGAGTTTTCTCTTCAAAGGAGCTTATTATATAGCTGAACTCAGTGGTACATGCCTATAATCCCAGTACTTGGGTGACTGAGACAAGAAAATCATAGGTTCAAGACCAGCCTGAGCAACTTGGTGAGACCCTGTCTCAAAATTAAAAAATGGGTTAGGGATATAGCTCAGAAGTACAATATCCCTGGGCTCAATCTCCCATATTTAAAAAAAAAATCTTATTATATATTGTGTAGTGGAATGTGGATTAGAGTAAACAAAGGGTTTCATAGTGGCTGTGTACCAATAATTAAAATGATTGCCTCAAAATATATAAACACAGGTAGAAAAGTTGAATGCCTGAGTCTAATGTGTTACTGCATTTGTTTTACTGAATTAACTTAGTTACTCTAAATTATTTCATAGTAGGAATTGTCTGGTTTTTAAAAGCTTCCAGAACTTTCAGCTTGTGTCATATATGAATCATTAAATAGAAACAGGAAAAGGTGGTAAGAATGGAATTGGAGATCTAAAATAAGATCTGATTAAAGGTGGATTGAAAGATATAAACTCCTGTATTTTCATCCATGACTAGAAAGCTGGTTAGCTCGCTGAGACAGGAGGATTGCAGGTTTGCAGCCAGCCTCAGCTACTTAGTGAGGCCCTCCACAACCTAGTGAGATTGTTTCAAAATAAAGGAATAGGGCTGGGGGAGGGGGATCTTGGAGGTAGGGTGCTCCTGGGTTCAATCCCCAGTACCAAAAAAAAAAAGCAAAATAGAGCTGAGAGTGTAGCTCGGAGGTAGAATGCTCTTAGGTTGGAACCTTGGTACCAAAAAAAAAAAAAAAGAGAGAGAGAGAAAATTAAATGTTAATTTTACGAAACTAAAGTTCATCTCAAATCTTTTTCTAGTTGAGTTTTAAATTCTATTAATGTCAATACATTTAACAATAATACGTGTTTATGTAATTTTGATATATTAAAAAATTTGTGTGTGGTACTGGGGGTGGAACCCAGAGGCTTTTCTACCTCTGGGCTGTACTCCCAGACATTTTTTATACTTTATTTGGAAAAAGGGTCTCACTACATTGCCAAGAGCCTCACTAAGTAGCTGAAGCTGGCTTCGAACCTGCACAATCTTCTGGTCTCAGCCTCCCAATTTGCTGGGATTACAAGCGTGTGCCACCACGCCCAGCTTATAATTTTGATATGTTTAAACCATATATTTCTTTTCTGAAATAAGAGATATCTTTGAAGTATAATATGGAATATTTTAATTTTATTTAAGGTGCAGAAGATAAATGTATAATAGAAGGTAGTAATTGCACATTCATTAGTGACTTGAATAAAATTAAACCTTCAGAAAACACAGAAACATTAGGTAAGAGTTTGGTTTTTTTTCTTTTTTTTCTTTTTGGATTCAAAAAGTCTCTTCTCTTATTTCATTTATTTTATTTTCTTATAGAAGTACTACTGAAGGAATTTTTTGAATATTTTGGCAATTTTGCTTTCAATAAGAATTCCTTAAATATTCGACAGGTAAGTGTTTTAGTATTTGATTATAAGGTGTCTGGTCTCCTACTGTACTGATATTTTTCAGAATGTCTAACAGATTACTTCGCTTGACTCTGAAGCAGCGGCCGGGCAGTTAACGAGGCCGGTGCCTGCAGGAGCGCCAGGTGTCCGCGGGTGGTCTGCTTGGCTGGAGGAGCGCTCTCAGCCATCCGCCTTCGTCACAGTGCCGTGGCACTTCCGACGTCATTTTAGTGTTAATACTGTATCTTTTAAAATGTAGAATAATATCCCCCCAATTTTCTGAAAACCATATTTTACATATGGTTGTTTTTGAACTGGATTTGTGTTCCTATAGAAGAAATTTGATACAGAATCCCAAGAGGATAGATTTTAGTGGTTCCCTCAATTTCAGCCCATAGGACTTAACTTATTTAGAGTATGTGAATTTATGATTGCAATTCTTCTGAGTAGCTTATAGACATCATTCTTTTTTTTTTTTTTTTTTTTTTTTTTTGGTGGTACTGGGGTTCCTGGAAGCCCTTCTGCCTCCGGGCTACACTCCCAGACCTATTTTTACATTTTTTATTTGGAAACAGGGTCTCCTAAGCCAGCGCGCGTGGCTGGCTTCGAACCTGCGCGATCCTCCTGTCTCTGCCTCCCAAGCGCGGGGATTACAAGCGTGCGCCACCATGCCCGGCCTAAATTATAGACATCGTTCTAAAAAAAGAATTAGTCATAGCAGAAGCCTAGGCAGCGTGTCCCTGGTGGGATGCTTGTGAGAGCTGTCAGTCTGGCTTTGTTCTGAGACTGATTTCCAAAAACAGACCATTTGGACACCCAGGCACACATTTTTGTTGTTGCTGCAGCTCTCCTTTCCTGCTTGAGGAGACTTTGTTAAGAGAAGTGCAGGAAGGGGAGAGGGAAGGGCCCTGGGTGCTGGGATGTGGTGGAGAAGGAGGTCACCAAACACACAGGCCTTTATTTTATTTTTAATTAATTAAATTATTTATTTATTTATTTTGCGGTACTTGGATTGGAGCCCAGGTCATTTCTACCTCCAAGCTACATCTCCCAGTCCTATTTTTTATTCTTTATCTTGAAACAGGGTCTTACTGAGTTGCAAATGGCCTTGCTCAGTAATAGCTGAGGCTATTGAACCACGATCTTCCCATCTCAGCCTCCCAAATGCTGGGATTACTTAAAATTGTGCGCCACCACACCCTGTTTGGCCTTTCTCTCTTCTTGCTTAGGGCTCAGGTGGTGTCAGGCAGGAGGCTGCTGAGCAGTGGCTTGAGATGACAGTGCTGCTCTCGCTGGGGAACTCTGCACACTGGCTTTTGAATATTGATGTGATTGGTGGGGTCATTTGAAAGAGGAAAGGATATGTGGGCTTCTTGCTGGTCATGTGATTCATAGCTTTTCTCTTTATTCCTTTGAGGTATGATCTTACATGGAGAGGCTTACTCTTGAGTCTTTAGGAATGTAATGGAAGCTTGTTAGTGTTTTAAATGAGTAGTGAATAATCCTTTATTTCTCTTTGTTGTTTCATACTTGGAGAATATTAATTACTATATTTAATAAGAGTTCTCAATTTTATGTGTTTCTGTGCTCACTGCAATAGGGTATGTTTTTACCAAGCTCTCCATCTTATTGTCTTTATTTTCTTTTTCATCCCCTTTGAAGTTCTATCTTTTTGGAAGAAAAAGTTACATTACATAAAAATATTTTTATTGTTGATCCAGTCCAGATATCTGAGCAGTGACATCATCACCCATAGATCATAACCCAAGTTATTTTTCTCCAAAGAACACTTGTAAAATTACAGTGGGAAAAGCCCTATAAGTGGTACTCATATACATATCACATGTGTATATATACCCAAGTCCCCTAGGGAAGGAACTCTTTACCCTGTAAATGAAATGCTGCTGTTTCATGTGTTTTTGACTTGAGAGTCACTCGCATATTTTTACCTGTCTCTTTTCTGTCATTTTCTATAGGGAAAGGAACAAAGCAAGCCTGACTCTTCTCCTTTGTACATTCAGAATCCTTTTGAAACTTCTCTCAACATAAGCAAAAATGTAAGTCAGAGCCAGCTACAAAAATTTGTGGATTTAGCCAGAGAAAGTGCTTGGATTTTACAACAGGAAGATAAAGATCAACATTCAGCATCAAGCATTCAGCCCTGGGGGCTGGCAGCCCTGCTGCTCCCAGGTGTGGTCAGCAGTAAGTCGCTCAACAAGAGCAGAAAGGGGGCGAGCGAAAGAGTCAAAAGCTTGTTGGATTCCATAAAGAGTAACAGTCCAGAAAATTCCACACACACCAATGGCAAAAGAGCAGTCAGTACTCAGAGGTAATGGCCGCTGCTTTGTCTCAAGTGTTCTCTGGACTTCTTACTCCTGGTGCATGGTCTGGACTCCCCAGAAGAACTGCAGTGGAGCTCCCAGGCCTCAGCCCCGTCCCTGGCACCTGGTACGGCCTTCTTGTCCCTGTCACCTGCTCTGAAACCTGGGGCGTTTTCTGATCAGTTGAACACCAATGTGACATTTTTCCAAAACATCAACCCCAAGGAATGAACAAAAGAAGTAGGAATGTACTTCACTGAATAAACTACACAAAGTGAACAGTAAGAGTCAGTTGTAGAATCAAACTATTACTGATAATCACATCAATCCCTGGATGGAAAGCATTGATGAAAAGGACTCGTGGGTATATACATATGGAGTGATGAATACAATAAAGCTTCAAAATTTGGTACTTCTCTTTAACATGTGGTTTTCTGTTTTTTAAGCAAAGTATTCTATGCACATGTAAATTAAAACAGATTTGATACTGATATCCAAGAATGCCTATGTTCTTATCAGTCATTATGTTCGCGGTGTGTCAATTCAAATATATAAAATATTATATTTTTAGATGGTATTTGGTTTTTTGGTTTCCAAGAATAAATTCCTGTTTCTACTAAAATGTGGTACAGTGTCCCCAATGTTCTCCTTTTGAGAACTCCCATTTCTTTTGCCAGAGATTTATATATTTATATATATGGGTGTGTGCCCATGTATTACATATATAAAAATATGATTTTCATTACATTCCATGTGGAGTAACATTCAGTTTAAGAAGAAAGTAGTAAACAAGAAGTTAATTTGTTTCACATACACTTTATACAGATAACCTGAAGGCAATTTTAAAAAGAAGTTTTAGGCAGGGCATGGTGGCACACACTTGTAATCCCAGTACCTGGGAGGCTAAGACAAGAGGACCACAGGTTTGTGGCCAGCCAGCCTCAGTTACTTAGTGAGGCTCTCTGCAACTTAGTGAGACCCTGTTTCAAAATAAAGAATAAAAATAGGGCTTGGGAGTATAACTCAGAGGTAGAATACTTCTGGGTTTCTATTACCCAGTACTGCCAAAAAAAAAAAAAAAAAGCAGTTTTGGTTTCCATGCTAAATTCAATTACTTTAGTTACAGAGTTCAAATAATATATAACATTCCTCTGGAATTTCCATGAACCAACTCCCAGAAAGTGTCTGTTGTAGACAGAATTTCTAGGCTATATAAGGTCACCACAGATAATTAAAAATACATACCAAGTAGTTCTATATCATGGATCCTTTTTTGTTTGTTTTAATAGCAAACTTGAATACCATAGATCCCACCATTAAGTTGGATAAAATTTGACTGCCAATTTTTCATAAAGGTCCAGAAGCTGACTGACTCTCATCTGCTCCAGAAGAGACTTTCTCCTTAGTAGTTAGTAAGGAAGTAAATCTTAAGTAGTAGAGCTTTCCCATGAAAGCTCTCAACAGGAAATAACATGACTTACATAAAATTCTATGTAAAGCCTTAATGAGAAATATCTTACAAGAAATAATTGGAAAGGAATAAAAACAACCAGACCCTCCACCCTCTCCCTCTTTCTCTCATTCTCCTCTCTCTCTCTCTCTCGCTCTCTCGCGCTCCCTCCTCCTCCTCCTCCTCCTCCTTCCTCTTTCTCTCTCTCTCTCTCTCTCACTCTCACTCTCACTCTCTCACTCTCTCGGGTGTGTGTGTGTGGGGATACTGGGATGATTGAACCCAGACGCATTCTACTTCAAAGCTATACCTGCAGCCCAATTTTATGTTATTTTATTTTTTGCAGGTCTGGTGATGGAACCCAGGGGCATTAGAACTCTGAGCTCCCGCCCCCACCCCCGCCCCATTCTTTATTTTTTATTTTGAAACAGGGCCTCACTAAGTTGCGGAGGGCCTCACTAAGTAGCTGAAGCTGTCTGCGAACCATGATCCTCTGGTCTCAGCCTCCTGAATGCTGGGATCAGCCACCACGCCTGGCTCCAATTTTTTTTTTTTAAATAGGTTCTAACTAAGCTGCCGAGGCTGGCTATGAACCTGTAATCCCCCTTTCTCAACTAGTCTCCCAACTACTGAGACCACAAGCATGTGTCACCACTTCCAGCTCAGACCTCATTTTTCACCTTGATATGATCTTAGGAAATTTATTTTAAATATGTGAAAGGCTTATTTTGGTTTCCATGCTAAATTCAATTACTTTAGTTACAGATTTCAAATAATACAACATTCCTCTGGAATTCCCATGTACCAACTCCCAGAAAGTGTCTGTTGTAGATAGAATTTCTAGTCTTTAATATCTGTGGTGTAGGCTATATAAAGTCACCAGATTATTAAAAATACAGTTCATATTTCAAGTGTGATTGCTTATATTATCTGTGTGTATATCCACATTCAGTACTCAGTGGAGTCAAAGGTAGATTAAAGGCCTTGATCACTTTCTGTTTACTCTTATATTTGAATTTTTCCCCAACAAGTAAAGCTTCATAAGGTGGTGCTGAGGCCTATGTTAAGAATAGCAGAAAGATAGAACTTGATGTTGTAAATAACATACTCTTGTGAATATGTGGTATGCTAAAATTCAGGGAGTGTCATTTAGTGCTCAGAAATGTTTGGATTTTGGAACATTTCAGATTAGGGAAACTCAAAAATTTATGCAGGTATTCCAAAATCAAATCTCAAATCTAAAACCCTTTTGGTTCCAAGCATTTTGGATAAGGTGTATTCAGCCTATACCTACTTTGGAATAGATCAAGTCTACGTTGATAAAAATGAAACTTAGATTATTTTTGTCTGGTTTTATTTTGAAGTATGCAACATTGAAAACAAACAAATTAAGTCTGTATTGTGATCCCTATCAACAAAGTACTTCAGCATGTTAAACTTGTTGAGTACAATGAAAGTCTTACATTTCTAAAGTTTTCCCTATTACATAAAGTTATTGGTACAGTTGAATGACTGGTTTTAATTAGCCTCTGATAAGCTATTATACATGGACTTGGAGAATGGATTGAAAGCATTGCGAGCTGGCGTGGTGGCACACACTTGTAATCCCAATACTCGGGAGGCTGAGACAGGAGGATCACAGGCCCTCTGCAACTCAGTGAGACCCTGTTTCAAAATAAGGAATAAAAAACAGGGCTGGGTGGTGTAGCTCAGAGGTAGAATTGCCCTGTGTTCAATCCCCAGTACCATAAAAATAAAAAAGTATTATGATATGTTCTTTCTATTTCTACCCTGTCGTAAAATCTGACAATAAAAGGTGGATCATGAATCTGGCTCATGTTTTGTGAGGGAAGAAGGCTTACCAATAATTTATAAAGCTTCCTTATAGAGAATGGTAAATGCAGACCAGAGAAAGCCGGGCATGATGGTGCATGCCCATAATCCCAGTATTGAGAGGCTGAGACAAGGATCACAGGTTTGCAGCCAGCCTCAGCAATTTTGTGAGGCTCTCAGTAACTTAGGGAGGGCCTAAGTACAATTTTTAAAAAATGCGGACCAGAGGCTGCATAAGACAAGTATAATGAAGTACATAAATCCATTACCTGTTCGACAGTTAACATGTAGCAAATTGTAACTTAGCAACTATTATTACCATTTCTGGCACTTCATCAGTAAATATGTCAGTATCTCTAAAAGATAATTTAGCTCTAATATCATCACAAAACCATTCCATGCCCAGATGGAACAAAAACTACACACACACACACACACACACACACACACACACACGGGATTAAACCCAAGGGCATTGTACCTCCAAGCTACATCCCCAGCCCTTTTTTTTTTTTTTTTTTTGAGGTTTTGGAGATTGAACCCAGAGGCATTGTACCTTCGAGCTACACCCCCAGCCCTATTTTTATTTTAAAATAGGATGTCACTAAGTTGTGGAAGGCCTCACTAAGTAGCTGAGGCTGGTCGCGAACCTCGATTCTCCTGTCTCAGCCTCCCAAGTACTGGAATTACAAGAGTGCACCACCATACCTGGCTCTCTTATTTTTATTTCAAAACAGGGTCTTGCTAGATTGAGAACGCCTTTATTTGCTGAGGCAGTCCTCCAGCCTGCAATGATTCTCCACTATCATCATATTCCATTACTGTCCAAGTGTCCAGCTGTCTTGTGGATATCACCGTCATTTTCCCCAAGTGGAATCATGAGTCAGGCTTGACCTGCAGTCCACCTCCTGGTCGGGGTGTCTCGTGGACTCTGGGTGTGCTTAGCCCTTCCTTCCCTTGCAGTTTATTGACGGAATGGAGCTGCTTCGCTTAGGGAATTTCATACACATGGATTGTGCCAGTTGCACACCATCACGTGTGGATGTGTTCCCCATTGCTTAATGACTTGAAGTGATTTTCATTGGTTTTAGAAATGTCTCATCAGCCGGGCGTGGTGGCGCACTCCTGTAGTCCCAGTACTCCGGAGCCTGAGACAGGAGGATCTCAGGCTTGCGGCCAGCTCAGCTACTTAATGAGGCCTTCCCTCCACGATTTAGTGAGACCCTGTTTCAAAAAACAAATAGGGCTTGGGGCGTAACTCAGAGGTAGAATGTCTTCTGGGTTCAATTCCCCGTACAAAAAATAAATAAATAATATTAATCTCTCGATTTTCTTTTCAAGTGCCGCATTGGCTCCATTCCCCTTTATCCCTCCTGGAGTTCAGCTACATTTCTCAGCATTTTGCATAATTCCGTCTCACACGTCCCCTGTATTTTCTGCCCTTTTGTCTCTTCATTTTGGTAATTTGCTTCTGAGCTATATCATAGTTTACCAATTGTTTATTCACTTGTATTTAATTTTCCAAGTCCACTTGCTGGATTCTCAATTTGAGTAGTGTTATTTTTGTTCTAGAATTCCCATTTGGTACTTTTTCAAAAAATTTTCAAGACCGGTGTGGTGGTGCATGCATGTAATCCTAGTCCTTGGGAGGCTGAGACAGGAAGATTGCAGGTTCAAGTCAGCCTCAGCAATTGAGTGCGGTTCTCAGCAACCTAGTGAGACCCTGTTTTCAAATAAAAAATAGGTCTGAGGATGTGGCTCAGAGGTAGAATGCCTCTGGGTTCAATTCCCAGTATCACAAAAACGATTTGTTTTCAATTTTCTATCAAAGTTCTTAGTCGAGTCTTTGCTTTCTTCCTGTTGCACACAATTACTTTCAGGCCTTTGTCTCATAGCTCAGCTCTGGCTCCCAAGGGTCTGTTTCTGCTTTTTATGATGCTCTCACCTAATACACCTGGTGGGGGTGCTGTTATTTACCTTGTATGTCAACATTGCATGTGAAAGTACTAGGGATTACTTTGGGGGAGGATGATGTCTGCATTTAGAAGACATTTATTTTTGCTTCTCGAGAGTGGGCCGGGGTGTTTATGATCTTAGGTCACTCTTTCCGAAAGGGCTTGAGCTGATGTTAGATTTTTGTGCTGCCCCGCTCTGCTGGTTGTGTTCAGTCCGCTCTTCCTAGCAGCCACAGAGATCTTGGTCCCGGCTTCTGATCCTGATGTGCTTCTTCGACTCTTAGTGGAACCGGAACATGTACTGTTCCTTAGCTTGTGTCTGTCAGGAGCTTCGTGATGATGTCTCCTGCCGGGCCCTACTCACGGGGCTTTTGGGCAACAGTGCAGACTTGGCTGGAGGGAATGCCTACGTCACCACTGCAGGAAGCAGCTCTGTGGATGCTGTTCTGTGCTCTGCCTAACAATTCAGAAACTGTCAGCTTGTATTTTGGGCCTGTGATTTTCTCACAGAGGATTTTGTACATGCCAATTCAGCACTTAAAATTTATTCCATGTGTGAATATGCATACAAATGGCCAAATAAGAATAGGGGGGGAAAAAGCTGGACATGGTGGCACACACTTGCGATCTCAGCATTCAGGAGGCTGAAGTAGGAGGATCATGGCTCGCGGCCAGCCTCAGCTACTTAGTGAGGCCCTCTGCAACTCATTGAGATCCTGTTGCAAAAATTAAAAAATAGGGTAGGGGGTATAGCTTGGAGGTCGAATGCTCCTAGGCTCCATCCCCAGACCTGCCCCCACAAAAAAAGAAAAAAGAATGGGAAAAATATCTTCTTTGCCTAACTATATTAGGCCAGTTCAAACAAGTAGGGAATAGAAATTATCTTCCAGTTTTTCAAAATATTTGTCTGGGCTGAGATCAGGAATGAAGCATTTTAGTTCAGAATACTTCTTGAAAGTTTTATGATTTGTAAGAGTTTAGAAAATATCTTTGGGGCTTTTAGCATATGTTACTATCAGGATATCTTATTTATCAACAAAAAATTAGGGCATTTTACATAGATTAAAATAATTTTTATATGTTATGAGTCAGTTATTTTTGTATGGTTATTTCACATTTGTAGCTTTTTAGCTATGTTAGCCTACATTTAGTTAACACAATTAACAACTAGAAGATGACATCATTATTTTGAGTTAGTTTTCCACTTATCTTTATAATTTCTACATGCATTCTAGCATTACTGTATTGCCAGAGACTTTAATTCCAGTCCTTAAAGCTTAATAAAGTCATGTGAAAATGGAAATCATTTGATCCTTTTATCTTGATTGCTCTGGATAGACAATGCTTCCAGCTTCTTGATAAAAGAAGCTTGATAAAAAAAAATGCTTCAGGATAAAAGTTGTGGCATGTAACGTGAATTTAAATAGGATTCTGTTTCTTTTGGAGCATGCTGCTGTGTGCTTTTAATCCCAGTATTCGGAAGCCTAAGACAGGAGGATCACAGGCTCCCAGCCTGCCTTGGCAACCTAGTGTGGCCCTCTGCAACTTAGTGACACCCTGTTTCAAGAAATAAAATTGAATTGGGAGCATAACTTGGAGGTAGAATGCCTCTGTGTTCCATCTCAGTACCAAAAATAAAATAAATAAATAAATAAATAAATAAATAAATAAATAGTTTTTTTTGTGTGTATGTGTTACTGGGGATGGAACCCATGGGCTTTCTACCTCTGGGCTACACTCCCAGACCTATTTTATTTGGAAACAGGGTCTCACTAAGTTGCTGAGAGCCTCAATAAGTAGCTGAAACTGGCTTTGAACCTGCACAATCCTCCTGTCTCAACCTCTCAAGTACTGGGATTACAAGCGTGTATCACCATGCCCGGCTGGCGTGAATAGTTTTTTAATCTTAAAGAGCTTTTTGTAGTTCCCATTTTTCTAAGCAATCTTAGTTATATTTGATCTATGAAAAAAGATTTGACTGTGGAGTACCATTCTGGGATAAATTTTATTAATAGATTGATAAAATATGTGGAATATAATTAAGCAAAATTTTTTTGTGTGTGCTGGGGATTGAAACTTGGGGCATTCTACCTTTGAGATACACCCCCTATTTTTACTTTTTTTTTCTTTTTTGCAGGTTTGGGGATGAAACCCAGGGGTATTTGACCTCCAAGCTACACCCCCTGCCCTATTTTTTATTCTTTTTTTATTTTGAAACAGGGTCTCACTAAGTTGCAGAAGGCCTCACTAGGTAGCTAAGGCTGTCCGTGAACTGCGATCCTCTGGTCTCAGCCTCCTGAATGCTGGGATTACAAGCATGTGCCGCCATGTCTGGCTCTATTTTTACTTCTTAATTTGAAACAGGGTCTGACTGTGTTGTGGAGGGCCTCACAAAGTAGCTGAGGATGGCTGTAAACCTGCAATCCTCCTGTCTCAGTCTCCCAAGTACTGGGATAGCAAGCCTATGCCACCAGGCCTGGCTTAGGAGGGAATATTTTTGCCCATTAAACTTACTTACAAACTGGGCCTGGTGGAACATGCTTGTAATCCCAGCATTTGGGAGGCTGAGAAAGGAGGATTGCAGTTCACGGACAGTCTCAGCCACTTAGTGAGGCCTTCTGCAATGTAGTGAGACCTTGTTTCAAAATAAAGAATAAAAAAATAGCCCCTAAATTCCACTCTCAGTACCGCCAAAAAAAAAAAAAAAAAGTTACATAAGAGCCAGACGTGGCGGGCACGCTTGTAATCACAGCATTCCCAGCATTCGGGAGGCTGAGACTGGAGGATCGCGGTTCGTGGACAGCCTCAGCTAGTTAGTGAGGCCCTCCACAACTCAGTGAGACCCGGTTTCAAAATAAAAGAATAAAAAATAGGACAGGGGGTGCAGCTCGGAGGTAGAATGTCCCTGGGTTCAATCCCCAGATCCACCAAAAAAAAAAAGTTACATAAGACACAGCCTGTTTTAAATTCTGTGCAACTAAAATCTATTTTCCTTTAAAAAGATGACAAAATTCAAGTTATACTGGAAAATTTAGACTATTTGTATTTCAAGACCATCAAAAGCATATACATTTAGGAATTTTTTTTTTTTTTTTTTTTTTTTTGCGGGTCTGGGAATGGAATCCAGGGGCATTCTGCCTCCTGCCCTATTTTTTATTCTTTATTTTGAAACAGGGTCACATTGAGTTGCAAAAGACCTCAATAAGTAGTAGCCAAGGCTGTCATTGGACCACGATCCTCCTATCTCAGCCTCCCAAATGCTGGGATTACAAGTGTGCACCACCACACCGGCTTGGTTTATTTTATTAATTATATTTTTCTAAAACAGAGTCTCACTAAGTTATTAAGGGGCTTGATAAGTTGTTGAGGCTGCCCTTGAGCCTGTGATCCTCCTGTCTCAGCCTCCCTAGTGATCGCAGGCTGTACCACCATTCAATATGTGACCAGCAGACAGTTGCAGTATTTTTCACAATTTTATTCTATGACACAATTTTATTCTATTCTAGAGTTTGAATCATAGATATCTGCTGTGATTATTGATATATCTGAACTTGTTTTTATCATCTTTTGGGTTCTTTTTTTCATTTTGCTCTGATTTTCCTCTTTTTGAGTCTTTATTCTAAAATTTTGTTTTATCTACATTGCATTTATATACTATTTCTACTTTTCTAGTGCCTACCCTTGCAATTTTACTTGCACATGTAAGTCTAAATTCTGCAAACCACATAAAATGTGTGCGTGTGGGGGTGTTACTGGGGATTGAACCACTCAGGGGCACTTACTATTGAGCTACACCCCCAGCTCTTTTTAAAAACATCTTAACTTTTATTCTCCATACACTTATGTATTCTTGTTACCCAGCATTTTAGTTCTGACTCTTGATTCATTCTACCAATCAAAGCCTCGTATTTTGTAGCTGGTCCCTATTTACAGATGAGTTTGCTAGTTTCTTCCTTATGATCCTGCCGGCTATTCACAAATGCTGTAATTTCACATGTTTCATAGGGCTGTTTCCTTTTAGAATTCTGTCAGTATTTGAGTCTGAAAGTGCCTCTACTTTAATTCTGGAAGAATGAAAGTGTCTACTTTAATTCTTTAGTTCTTTCATTGAATTGAGGGGTATCAGTCTCCAGAATGGTGGTGAGCACGCTGATTTGGGTACTGACAAACTGTTTAAAGCCTGTACGTGTTTTTCATGTGTAATTTCACTTAAATCTTGCAACAACTCGATGAGGCTGACTTTTATTTTATGATTCCCACTAAGAGAACTGAGGCATCCAGTGGTCAAGTTGGCCAAATTCACAGCGACAGGTGGGTCAGGAATTTAGGGTTTGAATTTCAGTAACCCGAGTCCAGAGCCTGGCTTCCAAATGCAAGCTTTGAGTAAAGAGAAAGAGCTATTGAGAGAGAGAGAGAGAGAGAGAGAGAGAGAGAGAGAGAGAGATGGAGAGAGAGAATAAAAAAACAAAGAAAGAATCATATAGTGGCGAATAGTGGGATCCGAGTTCCGGCGGGGAGAGTTCTCGCTAGCCCCTGGGTGGGGAGCCTCCTGGGGTCCTGTTCCGTCCTCAGGGTGCCCTCTGGCCTCCCTGCGCCATGCAGCCGCGTACGCCGAGCAGGTGTCAGTGCCTGAGACACAGCGGCCGGGCGGGATTCAGGAGAGCGGGCGTTTCACTGCGCTCACCTTCTACAGCCAGGGACGCTGAAACAGGGCGGGGTGGCGCTTCTTCCTCAGAATCTCTCCAGACCGAGTCTTTGGCAGGAAGCCCCAGAACCATGTCCGGCAGGCTGGGCCGGTGCGGCGCGCTCCGTGCGTCCCCAGTGCACCTGCGAGGCGCCCTCGGGGGACACAGGAGTCTGGGGCGTCTCTCTAGGAAGCGGCTCCCGCTAGCTAGCAGGCCGTCAGGGTCCTATGGGAGCGCGGAGCAGCCTCGCGGGCGGAGGGGCTAGGGGACGGAGGGGCGGGGCGTGCGGCGTGCGGCGCCGGGGGCGGGGCGTGAGGTGCTGGGAGCGGGATCTGCGGCGCTAGGGGGCGGGGCGTGCGGCGCTTGCCGCTCCGGGGAGGCGGGGCGTGCGGCGCCGGGGCGTGAGGTGCTGTAGCGGGATCTGCGTCGCTGGGGGCGGGGCGTACGTCGCTGGGGGCGGGGCGTGTGGCCTACGGCGCTCTGGGGCGGGGCGTGCGGCGCCGGGGCGTGAGGTGCTGTAGCGGGATCTGCGTCGCTGGGGGCGGGTCGTGCGTCGGTAGGGGGCGGGGCGTGCGGCGCCCGGGCGTGAGTTGCTGTAGCGGGATCTGCGTCGCTGGGGGCGGGGCGTGCGTCGCAGGGGGCGGGGCGTGCGGCGGGCCCGCCCTCCCCGCGGCGCGGCTCCCGGCTGGGCCCTCACGCGCCCCGCCTCTCCGGCCCGGTCGCCCGAGCGCGTCCACCATGGCGTCCAGCGAGGAGGGCGGCGGCAGCGGCGGCAGCGGCGGCGCGGCGGAGGCCGGCGAGGAGCGGGAGGCCCCGGGCCCGCGGAGGCGCCCGGCTTGCTGGCCACCGCCTGGCTCGCCCTGTACAACAGCGCCATGACGGCGGGGTACGTGCGCGGGGCGGCGGGCCGGGCTGGACGCGGGGCCTCGGCGGCCTCGGAGCCGCACCCCCGCGACTCTTCCCGCGCGGCGCGGCCTGAGCCTCTGGCTAGAGCCGCCCAGCGGAGCGGGGTCGAGCGCAGCCCTGGGCGGCCCGCCGGCACTGCGGCTCCCTCGATTCCTGGCTCTCTGTGACTCACAGGTTAGCGTGACACAAGGTCTGCCCTCCCCAAAGAGCTGGCAAAGTGGCCGTGTCAACTCCGCAAAACTTGTTGGGAGAATGATTTTCTGTTGCTAAATTACATTGCCTTCTGAAAAGTGATTTTCCCAATATCACACGGAGTATTACTAACCTATGTAAAAGAAGAAATACTTAATATTTTACACTCGCTGCAGGATCTACTGACAAAGACTTGAGTGTGGTGTTGAGTATCTGTTACTTACTTTGCTTACTATACTGGACAGTTCATAAAAATACACCATGAGTTCATTGTGCAACGGAGGTGTCAGAGGAGGAAGAGTCAGAGAAAGCTTTGTGAAGGGTATCCGCATTTAAACTAAGCTTTGAACGGTAAGTAGGACTTATAGACATGGATGGGGAACAGGAGGAGTTAGGGTAGGGCTATGACGTGCAGAGTGAGAAATGAAGGAGGGCAGGCAGCTTGAGCCGTTACACAGGGCCGCAGATACTTTGCTGACATGTTTGGATTTTAATTTGTCAGCAGTACAGGGAGGTATTGATTAAAGGTTTTGTTTTACACCTTTTTAGCTGGAAAACCTTGGACAAGTGAACCTCTCTGACCTTTAGTTCCCTGTCTGTAAACATGGAATAACACAATTATTTCGCTGGATTGTTACAAAGAATAAAGAGATCCTAGCTATGACGTTCTTAGTAGGATGTTTGATGCACAGTAGATGTTTACAAATATTAATTTCTGTCTCCAGTGGTTGATTTAAAATTACACTCCTAGCCAGGCGTGGTGGCATGTGTGTAATTCCAGCATTTGGGAGGTTGAGACAGGAGGGTCATGGTTCAAGGACAGCCTCAGCTACTTAGGCCCTTTATTTTGAAACAGTGAGACCCTGTTTCAAAATAAAGAATAAAAAAATAGGGCTAGGGGTGTAGCTCAGAGGTAGAATGCCCCTGGGTTCCATCCGCAGTACCACAAAAGTAAATAAATAAAATCACACTTCTCACAAAAATATATCTGTGTTTACGGTATACTTGGCTGACTTAATAGAACAAGGAATCCACGTTCAGTTTCCAGAACAGTACGTACTGGCTGTAACTTTTAGGTTCAGTTTTTGCTGAGGAGGATAGATTACATGTATGGACCTACCCCAGTTTGCTTATCCATTTGTCTTTTGGTGGACATTTGGGGCAGTTACAAATAAAGATGTGAACGAACATTCATGGCCACATCTGTATATGCACATCTGTTTCAGTTTTAGCAAAATTCAGACTGAGAGTAACTACAAGACTAGCCATAGTTCAGCAGACAAATTGCAAAAGAAAAAGAGGGAAGGAAGGATGGAGAAAGGAAAAGAGGAAGGGAAAACCTGTAGAAAGACTTAATGACTATAGGACATGACCTATTTCAATCAGGATTTTTAAAAATTGAGACAATTAAGGAAACTTGTATTATGGCTCAACAAATTGAACATTCCAGGAAACAGTTACTAATGGCAGGAATTCCCATTGCTTTTGGATTTTTTTTGGTTAAATTTATTAAAATTACAAACTTAGTCGATGAAGGGAATACAAAGTTAGCTACTGTCACTTTTTTTTTATTTTTATGGTACTTGGGATGAAACCCAGGGGCCTTCCAACTCCAGGCTACATTCCCAGACCTATTTTTATATTTTATTTGGAAACAGGGTCTCACTAAATTGCTGAAAGCCTTACTAAGAAGCTGAGGCTGGCTTCAAACTCACACGATCCTCCTGTCTCAGCCTCCCAAGTACTATGACTACAAGCATGGCTTGTCACTTTTGATGGTGGGTATAGGAAGTGAGCTTTGACTGGTTTAGATTAGACGCAGGCCTTATTTACTGAAAAACAGAGAAGTTAAAATAAATGGTTCCTTAGAGTGTGCTGATTTATTTTTGAACAGTGTGGTGATTGGGATACTCATTACTATTCTAGTTGGTACAATACTGCCACCTATGGAACAATAGTAAAAATTGTCATAATGCATGAATTTTTTTGTACAATGCTATTCAAAAATGTAGAACACTTGCCATTTAAATTAATACTTTAGCCAGGTGTAGTGGTGCACATTTTTAATCCCAGTACTTGGGAGGCTGAGACAGGAGGTTCGCGGCCAACTTCAGCTACTTAGTGAGGCCCTCTGCAACTTAGTGAGACCCTGTTTCAAAATAAAAAATAATAAAAATAGGGCTGGGGCTGTAACTCTGAGGTAGAATGCCCCTGTGTTCAATCCCCAGTACCGCAAACAAAAAATAATTAAGCTTTTGATGAATTCTTTGGTAGGTTAATAATTACCTCTCAGATTTATCTTTTATAAATGTTTGATTTGAGTTCACCTAAATACAAGTGTATGGAAAACGTGAATGAGAACTTACTAAGTTTATAAAGCTTATTAAGCCTTTTCTTTTATAAGAAGCACAGGAACTTGGAATTGAGGATATTGAAACCATAACATTTAGGCTTGGAAGGTACCCGAAACGTCCATGTTAGCACTCTGGGATCAGGCTGGCACTAATTCGGTATTGGCTATCTCAGAAGATGAAAGTATGCATTGACCCTAGTAAAGCTGAGGCTTAGGAACATCAGCCTCGCTCGTCAGCTTACGGTCAGGCCAATCATTTAGTGTCTCTGGATGACAGCTGTCTCATCAGAAAGAGTGCTTTCACAGCAGTGTGGATGTACTTCATGCATTTGAACTGTACATTTTTAAAGGACTAAGATAGTAAGAGTTCTGTGTTTACCACAATAAAAAAACACACTGAATTTCCTGAAAGGAAATGATACTGTTTATATAGTTGTATGTATGCTCTATTTTGTTCTTAGTTTATTATTGTAGTTTTTAAAACCCACACACAAAAAATGACAAATGGTATTGAAACCAACAAGGACAAAACACTGTCCAGCATATTACTTTATTTCAGCAACAAAAAGACTAAAGAAATTAGTTTTATATACCCAAAATAAGATTATCCAAAAGCATTTAATAATTAAATAAATGCGTCATGAGGTAAGACGCTATCAAAATTATGTGTGTATACAAATATGTATTTTATGAAAATATATACTATTTCACTTTCCTAATGTCTTTAATATGGCATCTGTCTGAATTTTTTAAATCTGAATACTATTACATTGTATAGTTTGTTTTTCCATTCAGTATTGACGGACACTTGGGCTACTTTCACCTTTAGCCATTGTGAATAATGAGGCCTTGAGCAGACATAGTGGAATTACTACTATTATTATTTGTGTTACTGGGGTTTGAACTCAGAGGCTTTCAACCCCCAAGCTACACTCCAGCCCTGTTGTATTTTTTATTTTGAAACAGGGTCTCCTAGGTTGTGGAGGGCCTCACCAAGTACTGAGATTACAGTTGTGCACCACCACACCCAGCTGCAGTGTTGTTTATTTTGATAAAACTTTATAAAGTACGTTTGTTTTCTCTAGGTGGTTGGTTCTAGCTTTGGCCATGGTGCGCTTCTATGGAAAAAGGAACATACAGAGGTTTATATCAAAGTATTCAGAAGACTCTTAAGTTTTTCCAGACATTTGCACTGCTTGAGGTAAGTTTTCATCATGTTATTTTTCTATGTTGCCATATTTATTTGAAAATGTTTTTGTGGAGCAATGTCTGTTTTATTTCATTACTTATGTACCACCTGTGGATGTTGACAGGGCTATTTTATGTTTCATAGCACTGACTTGTGATTTTTTTTAATTTGCTTACAGATAGTCCACTGTTTAATTGGTGAGTTTTTGCCTTAATTTTGTCTTTTTATTGTAAACTGCCTTCAGGGCAATCGGTGACTTGTTTTTCCTTCAAGGAATCGTGCCTACTTCTCTGCTTGTGGCCGGAGTCCAAGTGAGTTCCAGAATCTTCATGGTGTGGCTCGTCACGCATAGCATAAAGCCGGTGAGTGAGGCAGACCACTGTCCACGGGAGCCTGCAGAAGGGCTTGCATCTATAGGAATTTAAATCATTAACGTGCCGGGTGTGGTGGCACACACTTGTAATCCCTGCATTTGGGAGGCTGAGACAGGAGGATAGCAGTTTGCAGACGGCCTCAGCTACTTAGTGAGGCCTTTTACAACTCACTGAGACACTGTTTCAAAATATAAAAACTAGGGCTGGAGGTATAGCTCGGAGATACTGGATTCCATCCTCAGTACTACAAAAAAAAAAAAAAAAGGAAAGGAAGGAAGGAAGGGAAATCATTAGCATTGGTGTATTTCAGGAGACAATAATTAGGCAAGAAAGAGCTGGATTTGAATTTAAGTTTCACACAACACTTACTTAGTGTTATAGTAGAGCAACTTTGAAACAAGCAGAAGAGAAGTATTAGCATTTTATATCCATAACGTACTCTTTGTTGTTTTGCGGCTTTTAAAATGAACATTAGGCCGGATGTGGTGGCGCGTGCTTTTAATCCCCGCACTTGGGAGGCTTAAACAGGAGGATGGCACAGGTTCGAAGCCAGCCTCAGCTACTGAGTGAGGCTCTCAGCAACTTAGTGAGACCCTGTTTCCAAATAAAATATAAAGTGGGTCTGGGACTATAGCCCGGAGGTAGAAAGCCTCTGGGTTCCACCCCCAGTACCACCAAAAAAATAAAATAAAATAAAATGAACATTAGTCTTCTGCCAAATAACTTAACTGGAAATTTTCTATTGAAGTTCCTTTTATATCAAAGTTACCTTTTAATATGAAATTGAAATTGTCAAGATAAACAATTTTTCTTCATTTAGCATTGAGTATTGTTCTTTTTTTTGTGTGTGTGTGGTACTGGGGGTGGGAACCCTGGGCCTTTTATACCTCCGGGCTATACTCCCAGACCTGTTTTATACTTTATATAAACAGGGTCTCAGTGAGTTGTTGAGAGCCTCACTAAGTAGCTGGGGCTGGCTTTGAACCTATGTCTTGTCTCCGCTTCCCAAGCACTGAGATTACAAGTGTGTGCCACCACATCCGGCTGCATTGAGTATTATAGCAACAGACAGAAACCAAGGTCTTGTAGGTCTGAAAAAAATATTAAAAGTGAAATATTTTAAACCAAAAGATCAATACAAATCTCTGTTAAGACAGGAGAAACCGGGCGTGGTGGTGCACACTTGAATTCCCAGAATTCAGGAGGTTGAGACCAGAGGATCACAGTTTGCAGGCAGCCTCAGCTACTTAGTGAGGCCCTCTGCAACTCAGTGAGACCCGGTTTCAAAACAAAGAATAAAAACGAGTGTAGCTTGGAGGTTAAATGTCCCTGGGTTCCATCCCCAGACCTGCAAAAAAAAAAGACAGGAGAAATAAGTTCAAGAGATCTATTGCATAACATAATAATATAGTTAATAAAAAGGTATTGTATACTTAAAATTGTTAACAAGGGTAGATTGTGTGTGTGTGTGTGTGTGTGTGTGTGTGTGTGTGTGTGGTACTAGGGGTTGAACCAGGGACATTCAGCTCCATTCCCCAGCCCTATTTATTTATTTATTTATTTATTTATTTATTTATTTATTTGTGTGGGTCTGGGGATGGAACCCAGGGACATTTGACCTCTGAGCTACACCCCTTGCCCTGTTACTTTTTATTCTTTATTTTGAAACAGGGTCTCACTAAGTTGTGGAGGGGCCTCACTAAGTAGCTGAGGTGAACTGCGATCCTCTGGTCTTAGCCTCCCAAATGCTGGGATTACAAGAGTGTGCCACCACGCTGGGCTCCCAGTCCTATTTTTTATTCTTTATTTTGAAACAGGGTCACACTAAATTGTGGAGAGCCTTTCTAAGTAGCTGAGGCTGGCCGCAAAACTGCTATCCTCCTGTCTCAAGCCTCCCACGTACTTCAAGTGTACACCACCACACCCGGCTCACAAGAGTAGATTTTAAGAGTTCTTACCACAAATAAATGATAAGCTTGTTAAATAATATACATTGATCGTCTTGATTTAGCCTTTCCAAATGCATACCTGTTTTAAAACACCATGTTGCACACTGTAAATATATATAATATATATCAATTAAGGAAGCATACCGAGTGTATGTACATATATCACTATGAACCTCATTATGATATACAAAGTACAATATACCAATAAAAGTATAAAAAGAAAACTATTTGTAAAAATTTATTGATCAAAAATGAGTTAGTGAGCTGGCATGGTGGCACATGCTTGTAATCCCAGTACTTGGGAGGCAAGGCAGGAGGATTGCAGGTTCGCGCCAGCCTCTACCAGTTAGTGAGACCCCGTTTCAAAATAAAATAGAGCTGGGGTTGTAGCTTGGTGGTAGAATGTCCCAGGTTTCAATCCCCAATACTGAAAAAAAAAGTAACAAAAAAAGTAAGTTAGGGTTGAGAAACTTAGGGGAAAATCAGCATATCATTGGGGGAAATCAACATATTATTTATGGAGGCATGATGCTAATCAGGATACTGGGCATTTTAAACCTGTGACAGAAACATCTCCCAGCTCAGCCCTCTGACCTTGACAGCCTTTGTAGTCTGCTGTCTACTTGAGGACAGATCTCTGGCCTCCTTTTTATTCTACAGATGCCTTCCTTGTCTCCTGTGTGCTTTGGAAGCGACACCTGGCTTCCTGCCCGCTTCCTCTTAGCTGCACTGGTCTCCTCTCTGTGGGGCAGATCACAGACCTTATGCCCTTTACCCCTCTCTGCTTTATACCTCTTGACTGGTGTCTTTCATTCAACCTGCTTGATCCATTCAGTCTCTTACCATGGAGCGCCATACTGATAGCAGTGTGCACACCCAACATGGAGAGCCTTCCTTTGTATTAGTGAAGATTGCTTACTAGTAGAAAAGCAATAGTAAAACACAACAGAATAAAAGAGAGATTGTACCAAGCAGTGAATGAATATAATAGTTGAGCTAGGGCCACCAAGAGAATCTGAAGAATTAGGGAGAAGAAAGAAAAAGAAGCCAACATTAGCTACAGAGAAAAAAGGAAAAGAGATGCTAGAGAATGGCAGAATCCAAGGAGGAAAAGGATCCGTCTCTGTCCTCCAGATGATCTCTCCCTTAATATCACCATTTCTTTTTCTCCAACAATAGTTTCCTATTGGTACCTATCAGCTGTTCCTTAATGAAATCAGGCAATGTGTATCGAAACCTTCTCTATTCCTAACAGTGTAAATTCTAGATTTACGAAAATGAGTAAGGCAGTCCCAGCTGTGGCAGTCCTGGCTGTGGGGAAGTGGGGCGGGGCCGTCACACAGGTATTCTCATGCCACAGGTACTAACTGCAGCTGTTCTATGCCCAACACTGCTGGAGACGTGGCTGTTAACACAAATATGGTTCCCACCCCAAGCAGCCTGTAATTGAGAGGCTAAATAAGTAGTCACACAAATGTTTATTTAATTTTATTAGTGTTAAGTGCTTTGGAACAAGAGCACAGTTTGCACTGCAGTATATCCTGGGCCCCAGTCTGCTCCAGGGAGTGAAGGGAGGCTTCTCCACAGCAGAGCTGAGCACTGACGTGTCTACACGGGTTAGCCAGGAAAGGTTAGTACAAATTGCTAGGCGTTATAATACGAATGTGAACAAAGTATGGCGAGAACAAGGAAGGTAAGTGAGGAACGACTTGGGCGAGAGGAGAGGCCGGGGCGTTTCCAGCTAGATCCAAAAGGATGGGAAGGATTGTCAGTGGGGAGCCACACGGAGTGACGTGGCAACTAGAAGGAAGAGCGAGTGCACAGGCACGTCCAGAGCACAGTCTAGAGCAACACAGACGTGTCTCTGAGTCTGAGGGGTTGAGTGGTTGTGGAGGTTTTTTTAACTCAAATTGTAAGGAACCTGGAATATCGTGCTCAGATGTTAGGATTCATCTTTTTAGTCTGTTGGGCCACAGGGGAGCAGTAAAGCTTTTAAGTTGTAAGAGTAGCCAGGTGAGTTGGCACACATCGTAATCCCAGTATTTAGGAGGGAGGCCAAGACAAGGGGACTACAGATTTTCACAGGTTTGAGGACAGCCTTAGCAATGGAGCAAGACTCAGCAACCTAGTGAGACTTTCAAAACACACACACACACACACACACACACAAAATAGAGCTGGGGATGTAGCTCAAAGGTAGAAAGGTAGAATACCCCTGGGTTCAGTGCCTAGTTTTATACACACACGGAAGGCTGATTCCAATTTGTTTTGAGAAAACTTTCATCTGTAAGGACAAGGAGAGAAACAGTTCAGGAGATGGTTACAGTCGTCTGGATAAGAAGTTATAAGGGCACTGAACTAAAATAGTAATAATCAGGACGAAGAGTGGGCGCTGACAGAATTAGTATCTGTGTGGTTGGGTGACTAAGGGAAAGGTGCGGGTCAGGTTCTACTCCGCTTTCAAGGGCTGATGGGCAGTTGTGGGGGAGGGAAATCAGGGAACAGTCGGCCGTTCCTGTGCACGGCACCTGCTCAAGTGCCCTGTCTGTAACTAAAGAAGTCATGGTGACTGCTTTCGGTTCTCTATCGCCTTTGCTTAACCTGATCAGTCCACTCTGATGAGACAATAAAGAAGTAATTAAGAGGATGACGATGCATCTCCTTGGCGGACGAATCGGGTTGAACGACACTGGGTTTCTGTGTACTTCTGCAGATCCAGAACGAGGAGAGCGTGGTGCTTTTCCTGGTCTCGTGGACGGCGACTGAGCTCACTCGCTACTCCTACACATTCAGCCTCCTCGACCACTTGCCGTACTTCATCAAATGGGCCAGGTGGTGGTATCCTGCCGTGTAGTCTCGCTGTCCTGTGCATGCTCATTTGTGTGCCGCGCTAACGCCAGAGAATGAAACTCATGCCGTGGCTCCATGACGCAAGGACGCTGTTGCCTTTGGTATTAGCAGTGTTATAACTTGTGTTCTAGAAGTTTGACTTGATGATGAGGTGAATTGTGTTAAAGTATAAAATGATATTTTGTGTGAAGTGAATACAAGGCAAACACACACACACACACACACACACACACACACACACACACACACACCCGGCATTGGGGATTGAACCCAAGTGCACTCTACCTCTGAGCTACATCTCCAGCCTGATTTTATTTATTTGGAAACACTAAGTTGCCAAAGCTGCGATCCTTCTGTCTCAGTCTCCCAAGCGCTAGGATTGTAAGCATGCACCATCACACCCGGCTAAACATATTCTTATGTAACCTCAGAATATGATTATTTTTCTTTAAAGCACCCTTTCTTCCTTCTCCTTCCATACTGGGGATTGAACCCAGAGGCATTCTACCTCCAAGATAGACCTCCAGCCCTTCTTTGTTTTTTGGTTTTTGAAACAAAATCTTGCTAGGTTGCTGAAAGTCTCACTACATTGCTGAGGCTGTAACCAAAAATGCCAAAAATGTAATATTTTTTTTGATTGATTTAAATTATTTTAATATTTATTATAGGACCCACAATTCTTAGTTTCTTGTATAAACAACTTTTTTTGTTATAAGTAGTAGACATAGACATTTTAAAAAATTACACTTAAAATTGTATTATTTGGAATTTGGACCAAACCAAGGGTTTCAAATATATCTATCCAAAAACAATAGTTTTTATTTTATTTTATTTTATTTTGTGGGACTGGGGGTGAAACCCAGGGTCTTTTCTACCTCTGGGCGATACTCCCAGACCTATTTTTTATATTTCATTTGGAAACAGGGAAACAGGGTCCCACTAAGTTGTTGAGAGCCTCACTCAGCAGCTGAGGCTGGCTTCGAACCTGTACCCTCCTGTCAGCCTCCCAAGTGCTGCAATTACAAGAGTGTGCCACCACATCCAGCATCAGAAACAGTAGTTTTTAAAACAAAAGATGTTTTAAAGTTTGAATTCTTTGAGGAAAACTGATATTTTATAGTTATTTTAAAGACAAAGCTGCTCTTTGGAGAGCAAGCACAAACCGGCAGAGAGTTGTTCATTCTATTTTTCTTGTGTTTATGTTATCATAAACACATATGGTACACACCTGAGATACAGGTGCATACAAAACCAAACATGCAGTTTGTCCTCTCAAGAAGCAGACAAAACATTTAAAAATTCAATAGTTGTAAGCCAGACATAGTGATGTGTGCTTGTCATCCCAGTACTGGGGAGGCTGAGATAGGAAGATTGCAGGTTGGAGGACAGCCTCAGGAACTTAGTGAGGCCATATTTCAAAATTAAAAAAAAAAAACAAACAGGGCTAGTGTAGCTTAGAGATAGAACGCTCCCAAGTTCAATCCCTAGTATTAAAAAAAAAAAAAAACCTAATAGTTATAAACTGGGTATGGTGATGTATGCTTGTAACCCCAATACTGGGGAGGCTGAAAGAGGAGGATTGTAGTTTTGAGGACAGCCTCAGCAAGAAGTGAGGTTCTCCACAACTTAGACAAAAAAAAAGGGGGGGGGGCGGTGTTGTGGCGCATGCTTGTAATACCCAGCATTTGGGAGGCTGAGATGGAGGATCATGGTTCGCAGACATCCTCAGCTACTTAGGCCCTCTGCAACTCAGACCCTGTTTCAAAATAAAGAATAAAAAATAGAGCAGGGGGTTTAGCTCAGAGGTTGAACGCCTCTGGGTTCCATCTCCAGACCCACCAAAAAAAAAAAAAAAGAAAAAGTAGGGCTGAGGGTATAGCTTAGAGGTAAAATGTCCCTTGGTTCAAATAATACCCAATACCAAAATAAATAAGTAAAATTTAATAGTTGTGTGATAAATGGGATATTCGTGCATCCATTCCCTAAATGTAGTATAAAAAGGGTAGAAATATTTTCATTCTTAAAAGCTTTTTATGTTTTTTAAGTTGCCGAGGCTGGTATCAAACCTACCATTCTCCTGTCTCAGCCTGCCAGGTACTGGAATTAAAACCATATATTACTGCACCAGGCTCTGTTGTTTTTTCAAACTCTGATATTCATATTAACCTATTCTTAATTCCGTGTGTGTGGGGGGGTACTGGAGATTGAAACCAAGGTCATTCTACCTCTGAGCTATACTTCCAGCCCCCCACTTTTTAATTTTAAAACAGTGTCTTGCTAAGTTACCGAGGGCTTCACTAAATTGCTGAGGCTGGCCTTCAACTTGTGATCCTCCTGTCTCAGCCTCCTAAGTACTGCAGTTATATTCATGCCCACTACACCTGGCCACATTCTTAATTTGTAGCTAGTTTTAGACTTGTTTTAGATGCTCATATATTAAAAACCTAACATTTACCTCTTAAGTGATTACTCCTTTCTTGAAACTCATGTGTAATTCATGTTGAAATATAATAAGTTAGAATATGTAAGTAAAAGAAGGAAAAAACTTTGAAGTTACTTATAATCTTTCTACATAAGGATAATCACTGTTGTGTTATAATCTCAGATTTTTAGAAACATTCCGGCTCTTTCATAGACATCATGACCACTTTGCATATAATAAGATGCTTTAGAATTATAATTTGATCTTTAATACATTGTCATAAAAGATTGCTCTACCAATATACATGTGCTTGGTTGGTTTCATTCCTATTGTATGTGAAAATATATTTACTTTTAATGATTGGGGCTTTTTGGCAGTTTTATTTTTTCCTGCTACTGGAGATAGACCCCAAGGGCATTCACCTCTGAGCTACACCCTCAGCCCTGTTTTGAAACAGTGTCTCACTGAGTTGCAAAGAACCTCACTAAGTAGCTGAGGCTGTCCTCGAACCAGGGTCCTCCTGTCTCAGCCCATATGCTGAGATTACCAGTGTGCCCAGCTCAAAAATTGGCAGTTTTGAGCAGCGCTGGACTTAATCGTAGAACGCACAGCTGTACCATTTTGTATGATAGTCTTTTGGTCCTCTGGGACCTTTAAAAAATCTAACTCACGGCACATGCTCTTTCATCCGCTGTATTTGAAGAAGTTAACGGAGTGGGTTGTGCATTTCCCTAGGTGAGCCACCTTACCCTTTAATGCTTTATGTCTCTGCCTTTTGCAGTGGATTTGCATGCCTTGAATTTCTGGAAAAGGACAAAACTTTGCCATTGTGTGTTTAAGTTTTCTGTTTAGAAAGCATTTGTTAATGGCCTTAGTGTCGTACAAAATCTTCCAACTTTGAAATGCGGTGTTAGGTACTTGTCCGTTAGTCATCATCATAGCTCGTAAAGCTCCCAACTGAGTGTATTTGCCGACCTCACAGATAATCGGAGTCATAGCTTAAGTTCAGCAGTTTTACTTGTTTCCAGGTAAAGCTTCAGCTTAGAAATGGCTCCTTATTTATAAACGTGGTCTGTCACGATTTGAACACACTGTGGCTTATTTATGTGCCCAAGGTGTTTCGGGGAAAGTCCCCACAACAGATAATTGTATGCTGGATTATGTTTTCATGTTGACTTCTATTTTAATTTCAAATGTTCATTCCCTTAAAAAATAACTTTAGGTAATATTTGGGAATCTTCCAGGAAGCATCATTTTTTTAAATGTAATCTACAGGTAGTTAAATCTCCCACACTTTCCTCAGAATTTAAAATGTGACATCATTTTTTTTTAAAGTGCAACTTGGAGATAGAATGTCCCTGAGTTCAATCCCCAGTACTGTAATAAATAAATAAATAAATAAAGTGCAACTAAAGTCAAATACATGATGTACTTTCCCCCCATTTTATTATATATTTTTTACTGTCTTTAAGGCTTAGAACTAGTTTATTCTAGATGTGATGATGATTTTTTTTAACTATTAAAGAACAATGCTACCAAAAATAATTTTAAAGCATATAAAGTGAAACAGAAAAACTTAATCAGTTTGGGCTTTTTTTTTTTTTTTTTTTGGTGGTACTGGGGTTCCTGGAAGCCCTTCTACCTCCGGGCTACACTCCCAGACCTATTTTATACTTTTTATTTGGAAACAGGGTCTCTTAAGCCAGCGCGGCTGGCTTTGAACCTGCGCGATCCTCCGTCTCCGCCTCCCAAGAGTGGGGATGACAAGTGTGCGCCACCACGCCCGGCCCAGTTTGGGCATTTTTTTGATAAGGGAATATAAAATGTTCAGTTATTTAAATGATGCACAGAAAACTGTAAGACTGGTAAGAAGGTCAGGGTATAACCAGGGCATGAGAGAGGGATTATTTCTCTCTTCTACTTTTAATCTGTCTTGGCAAATAATTCTGGCCTTTCCCCATCTCCTGTTCCCTTAAGTCTGTGGCATGTGGGAATTGGTGGTTTTGTCTCCGAGCTTCTTCAGTCACAGATTTGACTTTATAGATATTTCTTCTCACCAACAAAGTGATTAACTAAAACACAGATTAATAAAGGAAGAAGTTCAGTATAGTAAAGTAAGGCAACATTCTGTTTAGATTCTAGCAAGGTGTGATGGCACATGCCAATAAGTCCAGTATTTGGGAGGCTGAGGTAGGAGGACTGCAGTTTGAGGCCGGCCTCAGCAGCTTAGCAAGGTCCTCAGCAATTTAATGAGACTTTGTTCAAAGTAAAAACTAAGAAGGGCTGAGGGGCGCGGCGAGGCGGACGGCGCCAAGTCAGTCCAGCAACGGCAACGAACAAGAGGGTGCGAACGGACGGGTGACTCAGGCAGGAAGTCAGCCTGCTTCTTTATACTGCGATGGAACCCAAGCTGTACCTTCAGCCTTATTTTATTCTTTTATCATTATTATTATTATTTATTTATTTTTTTGCGGTGCTGGGGCTGCTGGAGCCCAGGGACATTCTTCCTCTGAGCGACACCCCCAGCCCTATTTTTTTTATTCTTTATTTTGAAACAGGGTCTCACTGAGTTGCAAAGGGCCTAAGTAGCTGAGGCTGCCCTGAAACTGCGATCCTTCCGTCTCAAATGCTAGAATTACAAGCACGTGCCTCCACGCCCAGCACACGCTTTTTTATTTTGAACAAGGTCTCACGAAATGGCCGAGGGCCTCGCTCAGCTGCCGAGGCCGGCCGAGAACTGCGGTCCTCCTGCCTCAGCCTCCCGGGTACTGGACTTGCAAGCGTGCGCCACCACCGCCGGCCAAAATTAACCTTCGCATGTGAGGTTAATTGTGATACTGGGCATGGAACCTTCTTATATGAGGTTAATTGTAGGAGAATTTCTAAGTTTAAGTGCAGTAGTATAGAAAGAATCACATTGTAAAATCCAGTAATTATTCTGTAAAAATAATTCTCTGGCATTTTTACATCTCCAGATATAATTTGTCATCTTATATCCTGTTGGAGTTGCTGGTGAACTTCTGACAATATACGCTGCCTTGCCATATGTGAAGAAAACAGGAATGTTTTCAATAAGACTTCCTAACAAATACAATGTCTCTTTTGACTACTATTATTTTCTTCTTATAACCATGGCCTCATATATACCATGTAAGTATACATTTACTGGTACTTTGATTTAACATATAATATTCAAGGCTTTGGAAAGATATAATAAGCCAGTATAATAAGAAAGAAGAAATAGTTTATAATAATTGCTCAAAATACATTAAACCTTCTATTTGACACCACATTAATTCATAGAAGAGCCGAGGAGGAGCGAGTCAGAGGAGTCACTGTGAGATAGAAGTGAGTGAATTGTTCACAGTGATCACCTTCTCAAAATCATTTAAAATAAGCTTAGTGTTTTAAAGCAGGAGAAAAATCATTTGAAAAAGTATGTTGTTGATAAACATTTGGGGTTATTTATCTGGATATAAACATCCTATTCAAGAAAATTTTAGGTCATGTGTATTTATTCATTAGGCATACCTGGAAAAGCATCTAGAAGTACTTTTTGGGGGCTGGTACTGAGTGTTGAACCCCGGGCATTCCATGACTCTGAGCTGCACCCCTGTCCTATTTTATTTTAATTTTGAAACAGGGTCTCACTAGGTTGATGAGCCTCACTACTTGCTGAGGCTGGCCTCGAGTGCCGTCCTCCCGTGTCAGCCTCCCCACCGTGCCTGGTTGAGGAGTACGACTTAGTCTTCTTTGTGTTGCTCTATGTACTGGAAAATAGTAAAGGTGCTTTTCTTAAAACATTTTGGATAATCTTGCCTCTTCACTAATGTTTTTCAAGAGTTATACTCATTTAAAAATAGCGACGCCGGCCGGGCGTGGTGGCGCATGCTTGTAATCCCCACGGTTGGGAGGCGGAGACAGGAGGATCGCGCAGGTTCAAAGTCAGCCTCGCTAGCTTAAGAGACCCTGTTTCCAAATAAAAAAATGTAAAATAGGTCTGGGAGTGTAGCCCGGAAAAGGGTTTCCAGGAACCCCAGTACCACCAAAAAAAAAAAAAACAACTAGCGACGCCAGGCATGGTGGTGCATGCTTGTAATCCCAGCTTTTGGGAGACTGACACAGGGCGATCACGGTTTGTGGCTAGGTTCAGCTACTTAGGCCCTTTGCAACTCAGTGAGACCCTGTTTCAAAATAAAGAATAAAAAATAGGGCTGGGGGTGTAGCTCAGAGGCAGAATGCCCCAGGGTTCAATACTATTTCCACACACACACACAGACAAAAAATTGTGATCTGTTTTCAGGAGGAATTTTGCTACTTCACTAGCAGGAAATATGAGAGAAAAGAAAGCTTGTTACTATTCTTCTCAATAAAATTAGAGACTCTAATGTCACTGGGGGAGAAAAGAAATGAGGGAAGTTTATAGAATCTTAAATCTACATTGAAAGTATTTCCTCTGAACCGGCACATAAAACTTGGCCAGGCTTTGAGGTTTCCAGCCTGAATCGCTTCTAGAATCAAAACGGACTCAGTGGTCAGAAAGTGGTTCCCCCTTTGTCATCTGTCGTTTCAGCCTGACGCTGTATCAGATGTCTCATGCAGGCCAGTTCAGGAGTGCTGAGACAGCTACTCTGCATTACTTGTCATACCCCTGACTTTGTAACTTGTCAGCTCTCTGAAATACCACCTGAGCACAGGAAGACAAGCCCACGGTGCCCCTTCTCTCCATTCTCTCCTGGTCCTGCCTGCGAGGGCCCGTGTGCGCATGTGTGTGGCGATCCCAGTGCAGTATCCAAACTTCATCCATGCCCTTCACGGACAGCTGCCCATGATCACAGTATTGCCTAGACGTCTGTCGTTTAGTTACAGACGCAGGCATTGGGCTCCTGTCTGCCAGTGACCACAGAGACCTCCACAGAAACCCAGGCTCCAGAGGATCATGGTTGGAAGCTTCAAGCCAGCAACTTTGTGGAGGGGAATGGGGATTAAATCTAAGAGTATTCTACCTCTGAGCTATACTCCAGCTCTATTTTTTTTAAAACAGGATCTCATTAAGTAGCTGAGGCTGTCATCAAACCTGCAATCCTTCTGTCTCAGCCTACCAAGTACTAGGATTACAGGTATGCACCACCATGCCTGGCTCACTGTAGATACTTCTGTAAAGTCCTGCATAGTTCAGTGAAAGGCATGGGTTTGACCACCAGTGAGGTACTGCCAGTGAGGTGAGTTGTAAGAAGTTCATGTAAGCCAAGCATGGTGGCGCACGCTTGTTATCCCAGTACTTGGAAGGATGAGAGAAGAGGATTGCAGGTTCGCAGCCAGCCTCAGCTACTTAGTGAGGCCCTCCACAGCTTAGTGGGACCGTGTTTCAAAATAAACAATAAGCCGGGCATGGTGTTGCATGCTTGTAATCCCAATACTTAGGAGGCTGAGAGATGAGGATTGCAGGTTCACAGCCAGCCTCAGCTACTTAGGCCTTCCCCAACTTAGTGAGACCCTGTCAAAATTAAAAAACAGGCTGGGAATATAGCTCAGAGGTAGAATGCCCCTGGGTTCAATCCCCAGCACCACGCGCGCGCGCGCACACACACACACACACACACACACACACACGAATAAAAAATAGGGCTGGAGGTGTAGCTCAGAGGTAGAATGTTTCTTGTGTTCAATCTCTAACCGCTAAAAAAAAAAGTATCAACAGATCAACAGTAATTGCTCAATTAACTTCAAGTATATATGACCTGAATATATTTAGGCCATCAGGTATTATATTGATGATTATATTTATTCAGATCAGAAGTACTTACTTTTTTTGGGGGGGGGGTGATACTAGGGGTGGAACCCAGGGGCTTTTCTACCTCCGAGCTATCCTCCCAGACCTATTTTATACATTATTTGGAAACAGTCTCACTAAGTTGCTGAGAGCCTCACTCAGTAGCTGAGGCTGGCTTTGAACTTGCACAGTCCTTCTGTCTCAGCCTCCCAAGTGCTGGGATTACAAGCGTGCACTACCACGCCCGGCTCAAGTACCTACATTTAAAAAAATCTCTTATACATTTTTTAAGTGTTTTGAGTAGAGCTTTAAAAATATGTTTCTACCCAAAGTTGTCCCGGGAAGATATTTAAAGCTTGTTTTATGAGTTAAGCTTATGAGTTTAGTTATTCTGTTTATTTTTTTGAGATATTTTTCTTTTTTATTGTTTATACCTAATGTTAATTTGTTTATCCACTAGCATTTATACAGTTATTTAAAGCATTGTTTCATATGAACCCAGAATATTCTCCAAATTTGAGCAGGTGATCATTTGCCCAGCTGACCTGGTCCACGTACATGTGTGTACGTTATGTATAGCACAGCTTCAAGGAGCACCTGTTCTGGGCCCTATGGAGGGGCCTGCTCTGCTCAGTCGCTGGTCACCACATCCCCTTCTACATCATAGTATGGAAGCCCGAGACCACGCATTTGTTGTCCAGATGGTGCTGAGTGCTTGTAGGCCTCTTCCCTGGCCATTGTCCTGCGCGCTGACCACTCACCAGCACGTGCACCTCTACAGTCACCAGGCAGCACTTTTTTTTTTTATTAATTTATTTTTTAAATTGGTGCATTGTAGTCATATATCAATCACATTGGAGTACAAGACTTGAGAGGATACACAAGCACACATCATCCAATTAGCCCTCCTTCAGCCCCCATCCCATTCCCTCCCCCTCCCTCCATCGCACGCTTCCTTGGTGATTTACTTTGATACATTTGTTTATGTACCTCCTGCGTTTTAAAGAGGCTCCGTCCTCCAGTATTACATACCCTCTGATTGGTCACATTAGTTGCTTCACTATAGGGCCCTTTCTATAGCTCAACCTCTTCCTGTTGCCCTTTTCTTCCTAGTTATTGCTGATTAAGAGAAGCGTCTGATTTATATTTTCTGCGATATTTCTCTGTGCATGCTGCGTTGCAAGTACCGATCCTACTCTTGATGGTCCCAGTAGTGGCCTGGCTACTCAGTGGACTGATCCAGACCTCGCTGGCTCAAGCAGCAGCCTTGCCTCATGGGAGGCCCCAGGTCTAGTCTCGCTGGCCCCTGCACTGGTCTAACCCCTAAGCTGGCTTCGGTCCTGGCCTTGGAGGCCGCAGGAGTGGCCTTGCCTCACGGCAGGCTCCAATGCTGGCCTTGCTGGCCCCAGCATCGGCCTCACCCCTCGGCAGGCTCCAATCCCGGGCTCGGAGGCCTCAGTACCAGCCTTGCCTCATGGCAGGCTCCGGTGCCGGCCTCGCTGGCCCCAGCACCGGCCTAACCCCTCGGCAGGTTCCGTTCCCGGGTTAGGAGGCCCCAGCACTGGCCATGTCTCATGGCAGGCTCCGATGCTGGCCTCGCCTCACGGCAGGCTCCGATGCCGGCCTTGCTGGCCCCAGCACTGGTCTAGCCCTTCGGCAGGTTGTTATCCTGGCCTCGGAAGCCCCAGTACCAGCCTTGCCTCACGGCAGGCTCCGATGCCGGCCTCGCTGGCCCAGCATCGGCCTCAACCCTCGGCAGGTTCCAATCCCGGGCTCGGAGGCCCCAGTACCAGCCTTGCCTAATGGCAGGCTCCGGTGCCGGCCTTGCTGGCCCCAGCACCGGCCTAACCCCTCGGCAGGCTCCGATCCCGGCCTTGGAGGCCCCAGCACTGGTCATGCCTCACGGCAGGCTCCAATGCCGGCCTCGCTGGCCCCAGCACCGGCCTAACCCCTCGGCAGGCTCTTATCCTGGCCTCGGAGGCCTCAGTACCGGCCTTGCCTCAAGGCAGGCTCCGATGCCGGCCTCGCTGGCCCCAGCACCGGCCTAACCCCTCGGCAGGCTCCGATCCCGGCCTTGGAGGCCCCAGCACTGGTCATGCCTCAAGGCAGGCTCCGATGCCGGCCTCGCTGGCCCCAGCACCGGCCTAACCCCTTGGCAGGCTCTTATCCTGGCCTCGGAGGCCCGAGTACCGGCCTTGCCTCACGGCAAGCTCCGATTCCGGCCTCGCTGGCCCCAGCACCGGCCCAACCCCTCAGCAAGTTCCGGACCCGACCTCGGAGGCCCTAGCATAAGCCTTGCCTCATGGCAGGCTCCAATGCCGGCTTCGCTGGCCCCAGCATCGGTCTAACCCCTCTGCAGGTTCCAATCTCGGCCACGGAGGCCTCAGTAGTGGCCTTGCCTCACAGCAAGCTCCGATGTCGGCCACTGGCCCCGGCGCCCGCCTAATTCCTCAGCAGGTTCCGATCACTGTCTCTGTGGTTATTATTTCAAAGGTTCCAGGTGTAATGTATCAGATCTCTGCCTTCCCTGAGTATTGGCCACAGGCATTGCCACTGCCTCCACCGTTTCAAATCCTTCCCAGGCTCTTTTTCCACTCTGAATGTTGTCCAGTGTTCCTAAGCATGCGTGATGGTAGCATTCGACATTTGGTGTAATTTCTCCAAAAAAATAAAGTTGGTAAGATCCGGTTTCTGCTTCTCCTGAATACAAGTCTCTACCACCATCGCGGAGAACTCTTTCAACACCGCATTTCTCCTTGGTCTCCGCCAAACTCTCTCCTTAAATGTGATGTCTGAGATTCTTAACAATATAGAGAAATAGCAGTCCTCTTTCACGGCGAATTTTTCCATAAGTTCCAGTGCATTTAGATAAGTTGTGTCTGCATCTCCAGTGTCCTGGCATCCATAACATCTTTCTTATCTCCTCTCCGATATTTTTCTTTATCTTTTTCTGTTCTGGGCCCGGTTTCTCCAGGGGTCTGGCGTGCTACTCGCAGTTCAGCCCGGGGCCCAGAGTCCGGCGACCTGGGCCCCATCTGGCGTGTCCCGCGCGCGACCCCCGCCCAGAACCCAGCATCTTACTGGGCCTGGTTTCTCCAGGGTCTGGCGTGCTACTCGCAGTTCGGCCCACCAGGCAGCACTTTTGTGAGGGGCATGGGTGAAGTGTGGATGATTGTGCTGGGATATCACACACATGTACACAGGATACAGCAAATGGAACAGAGAGGAGGGGCAGTTTCAGACAAGTTTATTAATTATTTAAAGGAGTACAACAATTTATTGCATTACATTAAAGTATAAAGGTCTGTACACACACACACACACACACACACACATACATACATACATATATATATATATATATATATATATATATATATATATATATATATTCTGGTACTAGGGATTGAACCCTGTGGCATTCTGTCTCTAAGCTTCACCCCAACCCTTTTTATTTTCTGTTTGAGGCAAATTGCCAGGGTGCTGAGAGTCTCAGTTGCTGAGGCTGGCTTTGAACTTGTGATCCTCCTACCTCAGCCTCCCGTGTGCTGGGACTATAGGCATGTGCTACTACTGTATGTTTAGACTTACAGTATATGGGCCTCCATTAGTACTCTTACCCCACACGCCATACATATTACTGAGTTAGCAATGATATATAATGTACGTACTCTAAAATTTTGCCACGTTTAACAGTTTTAACCATAAATAATCTAAAGCACTAGCTTATTTTTTTGTTTTCTTTTTTCAATTGTTTCTGCAGCTCTGTTTTCATACGTTACGTCAAAGAAGAAAGGTGCTTCATGGAGAGGTGATGATAGAAAAGATGGTTAAAATGGTCCCTGCAAACAAGGTGCTTTTTCTGGGATTATTCGAGTCCAAGTTTTAATAACAAGAATAAAAAACTTCATGAAATACTGTGGATTGTACTGTTTCTTAATATAACTTGAGACACATGGTGTTTGCTAACATTTGTCTTCATATTGTGCCAAGTCTCTTTTTACAAGAACTGTAAATATTATCAACTCCTGAGTAGGTATTGATCACTTAGAAAATAATTGGGTATATCACCTGGAAAGAAACTTATGTTAATTTTACAAATTTTTTGTAACATACTCAAGGCTTTTAAAATCAATATTTATAAATTAGTTTTAATAATTTAATATATATTGGCTTCCTGTGACATTTATATGATATTTGTAATTGAAAGTAAATATAAAATTATAACTTACTAAGAATGTATTGGGACCCACATTCTATTTTTAAGTCATATGGTAACATTTATGATTAATAACAATATTTGAAAGTAAAGTATAAACATATGCTTCTATGGTAAGAATTTTGATGTAAAGTAACAGTATGAAATATTTAAGTAGATGTCACAATTGGAAATACTTATGTATATGTATATATTTTTTGGTAATATTAGGGATAGAACCACTTTTCAAAACTGCTTAGTTATGTGTGTTTTGTCTGCTTTACTGATTTTTTTTCGTTTAAAATTTGGAGTACAGAATTGTTTTATAAGCTATAACTTTATTTTTTTTTCAGTGGTGCTATTTCTTTTTTTATGTTACTTTTTTTTTTTCTTATGGTACCAGGGATGGAATCCAGGGTACTTTACCTTCGAGTGACACTCCCAGTCCTGTTTTTTATTCTTTATTTTGAAACAGGGTCTCAGTTGTGTTGCAAAGGGATTCACTAAGTAGTTGAGGCTGGCCGCGACCGTGATCCTTATGTCTCAGCCTCTCAGATGCTGGGAAAGCGTGCGCCACCATGCCCAGCTTTACATTTTAATGCTTTCTCTGCAGCTGAATGTGATGAGCAGTACGCATTAGGTTACTAATTCTCCAATAATACTGTTTGTTCTATTCTTATACTGTTGGTCAGTTTTCAGTTTTTATGTGGAAGAAAATTTCAGGGAGTTTCCCCCTTTGGTAACATGCTATATAAGAATTTTCATATTTTACTAAATGCCTTTCTTGTGAAAAGTATTTTAAATCATATTTCAAAACCTTTCATTAATTCAATTTGTACTCCCCCTAAACAGCTGTAATGCCTTTTTCCTCACTGTGGAATATCTTGAAGTAGGAATTGTGATTGACTTTAATAAAAGTGAAAACATTAATTTCTTTGTGACCTATGTTAATATATACTCAAACTATATCTAAACTTTAGTTTGTTTTCTTCCATAGTCAATTTGTTATAAACTATTTTGTGTAGAAAATAAAATGCTAAATAGTAGTTTGAATTTAAGAAGAAAAAGTATTTGGGCCAGGCATGGTGGCACATGTTTGTAATCCCAGCATTTGGGAGGTGGAGACTGGAGGATCTCGGTTCGTGGACAGCCTCAGCCACTTAGTGAGGCCCTTCACAACTCAGAGAAACCCTGTTTCAAAATAAAGAATAAAAAGAACTAGGGCTTGGGGTGTCGCTGGGAGGTAGAATGCTCCTGGGTTTCATCCTCAGTACTGCAAAAATAAATAAATAAATAAATAGATAGATAGATAGATAGATAGATAGATAGATAGAAAAAGTATCTTAAATTCCTTTACTTTGTTTCCTATAGCTCCATCTTCTTTGAAAATTTTCCCAATCATTGTAACATTTAATAGGCAAGTCAGGGCATGAATCAAATAAATTTAAATTTAATCCTGCAGACTTTGGCATTTGAAAACCATGTACCGAGAAATTTTGATACTACCAACTTTCAGTGGTCTATAGTGATATTTGCAAAAATTCTAGTTGTTTTGAGCCTTCTATAACCTTATTGCTTAATATGTTCTATAATGTACAAGTTTATCCAGAACTCAAAAAGCTTAATGCCCCTAAAATAACCCAGTCTGTAGATAGGTAAACTAAGCAGAAAAAAAAAAAAATACAAATGGCCAAAAGAATCATGAAAAAATATTCAACATCTTTAGCAACTAGGAAAATGCAAATTAAAATGACACTGAAATTTTATCTCACTCCAGTTAGAATGGCATCACCAAGAATACAAGTAATAAATGTTGGAGAGAATGTGGGGAAAGAGAAACACAAGCACAATGGAGATCTGTGTGGAGGCTCCTGAGGATTGGGTTGGAGCCAACGTCGACCCAGCCGTACCACTCCAGCACACTCTCGTATGCTTGCACATCGCAGCCAGGGCACAGCAGCCAGGCAAGGACAGCAAGGAGTCTGTCAATAGGTGATGGGCGTCAGATGTACAAAGCGGAGTTTAACTCAGCCATCGAGAATGGAATCCTGCCATTTGCAGTAAGATGGATGGGACTGGAGAATGCCCTGCTAAGTGAACTCAGCCAGGTGACCTACGTGTTCACTCACCTAAGCATGAAACGGGCAAAAATAGTAAAATCCAGCCAGGTTTTATTTTGTTCTACTTAATTCAATGACATGAAATAATAGATATTATGACAGTCAAAGAATGTATAAAGGTGTTGAGTAGAACTTTTAATGTTGCTTTAAAGAAAGCCTTCCCCCAACACACACACACACACACACACACACACACACACACACACACACATTTTAGAGAGGAATATACTCAAGATCATGAGAAATTATGTGCTTCTGTTTTTGAGAACTATGCATGACAGAAAGTAATTATAACTTGCCTGGATGATTTTAATTTAATCATAAGTTGACTAAAATAGGTTTGTGGCTAAATTAATGTGTTCAGAAGCTGGTTTTATTGAGTTAAACTTTTAACTGAGCTTTATTAAAACCCTTACAACAGAAATTAATCTTAAGAACTGAAGAAATGGAAAGATTAATTTACGTTAAGTGTATTCAAGAAGAAAAAAAGACTTAAAACAGTTTTTAACTCAGTGTGGATGTGTGAGCATCAAGTATTTTTTAAGCTGCAACTTTATTACTTGTATGCATAGCATTTTCTCCAAAATCTGTCATTACTTTTTGTTCCATTTCTGACATCAACATATATTAGGTATTTTATATAAAATTGAATTTACAGAATTAAAATATATTACCTCATTTTTTAAAAAATTAAACATTTCAGAGGCTGAGACAAGAGAAAAACATTTGAAGCCAGCCTCAGCAACTTAGCGAGACCCTGTTTCTAAATTAAAAAAACAAAACAAAACAAGATTTAATACCTCTGGGTTGAATCCCGAGCACACCCCCCAAAGACGGAACTAAAAAGTTCAGAATTCTGGATTTATTTTTTGAAGTAGAGATGATATCATCTGTAGTAATATGAAGTAGTTACATGTAGATAACAAAGGTGTGAACATAGGCTGTAAAGTGGCTTTTCAAAAAAGTATTGTGAAGCCGGTGTGGTGGTGCACGCTTATAATCCCAGCATTCAGGAGGCTGAGACAGGAGGATCATGGCTTGTGAACAGCCTCAGCTACTTAGGCCCTTTGCAACTCAGACCCTTTTTCAAAATAAAAGAAAAAATAGGGCTGGGAGTGTAACTCAGAGGTAGAATTCCCCTGGGTTCCATCCTCAGCACCGCAAAAGAAAAAAGTATTGTGAAAATATTCATTATTTTATAAGTTGTTAGGTTGTATATTAACAGTTCTCATGAAACATGTTTGGCACTGGAAAATCCCTGATTATTTATTGTGCTTATGTATCTTCTGGGTGAAGAGGGAAGAAATCATAAGCACATCTATTTTAAAGTTTTGTGGATGTGTGAGCATCAAGTATTTTTTTTTTAAAGCTACAACTTTATTACTTGTATGTATAGCACTTTCTCCAAAATCTTTCATTAATTTTAAAGCTGTGCTTTAGTATCAGTTCTCATTTTTTTAGTGAATGAAATGGGTTAACGTAAAGCTCTTAAGTATTTCTTTAGGGATAAAAAGTATGTGGATTGGACTGGAGGTACAGCCCAGTACTGGAAGTCACGCTTAGCATGTGCAGAGCCCTGGGCTGGGTTTCCATCACCACATACAGAACAATACATTTCATATATGCACATATGTGGGTCCACTTCATTTGCTCTGAGATATTAACAATACCTTAGGAGTTTATTACTGTTATCGACTCTGGTGACAGGTGATAGATTTCCTCTCAGCTACATTCAGTGGGGAAAGAGCATTCAGAGTCATCTTGAAGTAAGTCATCTGAGGAGCAAACGGAGGCTGCTCATGAGTATGTAACACAGGCTTCAGATTAAGCACCCAAGAAGTAGTACTGGTTATAAAGACTCATTGCTTTTAATGTTTTTATAACAACTGTTACATAGCAGAATGAAATACCCAAAATGCCAAGCCCATGTGTTTCTTGGGCAGAATGTAGCATCACTTATGGAGAATAGCTTTAGCAAAAATTTCTTTTCCTCTCTTTTTCTACTTTCATCAGTTTGGAAGTTTGTCTATAATATCTTGAATTAGAAGTAGAAGGCTGTAATTTTCATTTAGTAGTAGAACAGTATAAAGGAGCTTCCTGTCAGTTGGTCTCTTTTAGGATATCTACGGTGACCTGCTGGTCATGGTTTTCACTGTGAGTCTTTCAAATAAGGCAGAAGTGTGGCGAGAGCTTTTCCAGCCGGCCGGCCCCTCTGCCCCACAGGGCTTACAGCAGAAGGGAGAGGGCTTTGATCCACCCACAGGAGTCCCAGGGTACGTGACGACTGCCTACAACAGGAGACCCTTTAGAGGATTCCATTGTCAGCATACTGTTAATCATTTGCATGTGTGGTATTAATTGAAGAATATGAAAGTTTTATGGGTTTCTCAAATTAGTTCCCTAATCAAAATAGGATGCAATAGTTTTGTTCAGAACTGCTTCATTAATCTGCCATCTCTAGCAATAAAATGATTTTCCAAAAAACTTAAGCTCATTGTCCAAAGTTCCGATTTACAAAAATAGATGTACATCTCTTTCATTCTAAATAGAAGTAGCATATACCTGTATTCTCAGCACGTGGGAGGCTGAGTTAGGAAGGTCTCAGGTTCGAGACCAGCATCAGCAAGTAGTGAGACTCAGCAACCTAGCAAGACCCCATTGCAAAACCAAAAACCAAGGGCTGGACTGTAGCTGAGAGGTAGAATGCCCCTGGGTTCAGTCCCCATTACAGTACTCCCACCATAAAAAAACAAGAAGAAAAGCAATTAAATTGGTTAGAGTGTCCTTGAGTCACATGGTCCAGCTGCTGTGGTTATATGCAAAAAGTCCACTGGTTTTCGTGGGTACAAGATTTTTGGGCTGTTGAGAAAGGACAAAATACAGTAACCGAGTAGAAAAGTCTAAGTTCCTCGTCAGTTTTTCACCCTAATTCTTAGGGCACTGATAACAGTGTCTGTAAGATACCATTCAGTCTTTGTCTTTCCCTTTACACGCACGCATACACATGCAGATGGTTGAATAAATGCAATTAACTTACACACATTATTTATGATTTTACTATTTTGCTCACACAGTGTCCTGGAGGTTAATGTGTGTGTGTGTGTGTGTGTGTGTGTGTGTGTGTGTGTGTGTGTGTGTGTGTGTATGGAAGTACATGTAGTTTTGTGATGCATATTTCTGGTCTGGGGATATAGCTTAGTAGTAGTGCTTGGCTAGCATGCACAAGACCTTAGGTTTAATTCTCAGTACTGCAAAATAATAGTACATATTTCTTCATTGATGGGCATTTTTGTTTATAATTTATAGGTACACAAAGGTATAATAAAATGGTGATGATAATAGTAATATCAGTACAGCATTGCTCTTAAAGTTTATTAGTACCAGGCCATATATTAGTTACCTCATTTTAAAATAACAGTGAAATGAGATAACAATGAAATGAGATATGTTTATTACAAATAAACAGTTTTTCCAGTAAGGTCAGTCTTAGGTTAAGTAACAAGCACAAGTATGTTATACCTTTGAATACATGTAACAGATTACTAAGTGTAAAATTATTCTGTTAAAGGGAATATATATTTAAAATTTTGGTAAATACTGCTAAATCATACACCAAAAAAGCTGTTGTCAGTTGAATTCCAACAGCAGAATGTGGGAGCACATCATCCATTTATACACTAACTAGTATACATCCTCATTTGTATACATCCTCATGTGTTCCAGCTTGTATTTACCTGACTTTAAAAATTGAACAGGTAGTAATGCACTGGATTTTCCCCCCTGTGAAGTGCTGTTCCATCTTGTTTTCCCATGATTCTCTTGGAGTCTTGGTATTTTAAAATGGTGTATAGTTGGGTGTGGTGGCGCACACTCGTAATCCCAGCATTTGGGAGGCTGAGACAGGAGGATCATGGTTCTCAAACAGCCTCAGCTACTAGTTATTGAGGTCCTTTGCAACACAGTGAGACCCTGTTTCAAAATAAAGAATAAAAATAGGGCTGGGCGTATAGTTTGGAGGTGGAATGCCCCTGGGTCCTATCTCTAGTAGTGAAAAAAAAAGAACTTAAGAGAGGAAAGAGGCCACCTATGGTCTGTGTTCTAATTTTTGTTTTTATTTTCCTGTGGATAGCCTAGAAAAACCTTCATAGGGACATAAAGCATTTAAATCTAGAAATAGCAATATGGTTCTTAAAAATAGCAAGATTCTTAAAATGTGGCTTTACAGTTGAATTCTTCAATCTTAAAAATCCCTACAACGCCAGGTGTGGTGCTGTTCATCTATGCACATCTATAATCTCAGTACTTGGGAGACTAAGACAGGAGAATCATAGGTTCAAGGCCAGCCTTGGAAACTTAGTGAGGTCCTGTTTCAAAATCCCTGGTTTCAATCCCCAGTAACACACACACACACACACACACACACACACACACACACACACACACATATATATATATATTTTTTTCAATGGGGAATAAAGGGGATAGAACAGTGTGCATAAAATATATATTTTAGTCAGGTCTGGTGGTACAGGCCTATATTCCCAGTACTTGTCAGGCTGAACCAGGAGGATTGCAGGCTCGTAGCCAGTCTCAGCAACTTAGGCCCTCAGCAACTTAGACCCTGTTTCCAAATAAAAATAAGGGTGAAGGTGTAGTTCAGAGGTAGAATGCTCTTGGGTTCAATCTCTAGTACCATACACAAAAAAGGAAGGAAAAAATGTGATTATATATGCATACTTATATGATCATACCTTTATGTTTACGTGTATGTGTAAAAACTCTAAAAAAGACAAAATCAGGGTGAGAGTGGGATTGGCCATGCATTGGTGAAAAATGGAGAGAAGATTTCTTATTGACACCACTTCAACTATCTAGTTTTTGAGCCATGTGAATATATTTTTTTTTCTTTTTTTTTTTTTTTTTTTTGGCGGTTCTGGGAATGGAACCCAGAGACATTCGACCTCAGAGCTACAGCCCCTGCTCTATTTTTATTCTTTATTTTTTTAAACTGGGTCTCACTAAGTTACAGAGGGCCTCACTAAGTAGTTGAGGCTGTTCATGAACCATGATCCTCTAGTCTCAGCCTCACGAATGCTGGGATTACAAGCGTGTGCCACCACATCCAGCCCATACAATATTTTTTAAAGAGGGCATGGCCAAGCTGGGGCCCGGGTCGCGGGATTCTGGGCCCCGGGCTGGACCACGCGTAGCATGCCAGACCCCTGGAGAAGCTGGGCCCAGTAAGACCCTGGGTCCCGGGCAGGGGTCGGGTGGGGCACGCTGGACCCCGGAACAGCTGGGGCCTGGGTCCCAGGACTCTGGGCCCCAGGCGGAGTTGTGCGGAGCACTCTGGACCCATGGGGAAACCGACCGGGTCACAGTGCTACTGAGTGCCTGATCCCAGTACCTCCTCAAACCACATATATTGTCTTCTCTTATTTAAAAAAAAAAAAAGGAAAAGAGAAAAAGAAAAAGGAAAAATATCGGAGAGGGGTTAAGAAAGCCGTGGCGGATGCCAGGACACTGGAGATGCAGACAAAACTTACCCAAATGCACTGGAACTTACGGAAAAAATTCCCTGTGAAGGAGTACTGCTATTTCTCTATATTGTTAAGAATCTTGGACATCACCTGTAAGGAGAGAGTTTAGCGGAGACCAAGGAGAAAGGCGGTGTTGAAAGTGGTCTCCGCGATGGCGATGGAGACTTGTATTTAGGAGAAGCAGAAATCGGATCCTACCAACCTTATTTTTTTGGAGAAATTACACCAAATATCAAATGCTACCGTCGCGCATGCTTAGGAACACTGGACGACATTCAGAGTGGAAAAAGAGCTTGGGAAGGATTTGAAATGGTGGAGGCAGTACAATGCCAGTGGCCAGTACTCAGGGGAGGCAGAGATATGATGCATTACACCTGGAACCTTTGGAATAATAACCCCAGAGGCAGAATGTTACCACCATCCACCCTCGAGAACGTGGGACAATTGGTTGGGCAAAGAGGGTGCTCAGATTGGAGCCTGCCGAGGGGTGAGGCCGGTGATGGACACAGCAAAGCTGGGATTGGAGCCTGCCGTGAGGCAAGGCCGGTGCTGGAGCCTCCAAGGCCGGGATCGAAGCCTGCTGAGGGGTTGTTCCGGTGCTGGGGCCAGTGAGGCCAGGATTGGAGCCTGCCGTGGGGCAAGGCCGGTGCTGGGGCCTTCGAGGCCAGGACCGGAGCCTGCCGAGGGGTTAGGCCAGTGCCGGGGCCAGCAAGGCCGGGATTGGAGCCTGCCATGAGGTAAGGCAGGTGCTAGAACTTCGAGACAGTGATCGGAGCCTGCTGAGGGGTTAGGCTGGTGCCAGGGCCAGTGGCTGGCATTGGAGTCTGCCATGAGGCAAGGCCGGTGCTGGGGCCTCCAAGGCCAGGATAAGAGCCTGCCGAGGGGTTAGGCCGGTGCCGGGACCAATGGCTGGCATCGGAGCCTGCCGTGAGGCAAGGCCGCTACTGGGGCCTTCGAAGCTGAGATTGGAGCCTGCCAAGGGGTTAGGTCGATGCTGGGGCCCACGGCCAGCATTGGAGCCTGCCGTGAGGCAAGGCCGGTGCTGGGGACCCTGAGTCTGGGATGAGAGCCTGCCGAGGGGTTAGGCCGGTGCCTGGGCCAATGGCCGGCATCAGAGCCTTCCGTGAGGCAAGGCCGCTACTGAGGCCTCCGATGCCAGGATCGGATCCTGCCGAGGGGTTAGACCGGTGCTGGGGCCAGCGAAGCTGGCATTAGAGCCTGCCATGAGGCAAGGTGGGTGCTGGGGCCTCTGAGGCTGGGATCGGAACCTGTCAAGGGTTTAGGCCGGTGCCAGTGCCGGCGGCCGGCATTGGAGCCTTCATTGAGGCAAGGCTGCTACTGAGGCCTCCGAGGCCAGGATCGGAGCCTGCCAAGGGGTTAGGCCTGTGCTGGGGCCAGCGAGGCTGGCATCAGAGCCTGCCGAGGGGTTAGGCCAGTGCTGGGGCCTCCGAGGCCAGGATAAGAGCCTGCTGAGGGGTTAGGCCAGTTCTGGGGCCAGCTTGGCTGGGATCGGAACTCACCGTGAGGCAAGGTCAGTGCTGGGGCCTCCGAGGCCGGGATTGGAGCCTGCTGAGGGGTTAGGTTGGTGCTGGAGCCAGCAGCTGGCACTGGAGCCTTTCGTGAGGCAAGGCTGCTACTGAGGCCTCCGAGGCTGGGATCGGAGCCTGCTGAGGGATTAGGCTGGTTTTGGGGTCATCGAGGCCGGGATTGGAGCCTGCTGTGAGGCTAGGCTGGTGCTGGTGCTTCTGAGGCCACGATTGGAGCCTGCTGAGGGGTTAGGCCGGTGCCGGGGCCAATGGCCGGCTCAGAGTTTGCCGTGAGGCAAGGCCACTACTGGGGCCTCCGAGGCTGGGATCGGAGCTAGCTGAGGGGTTAGGCTGGTGTCGGGGCCAGCGAGACCAGAATCGAGGCCTCCCATGAGGCAAGGCCGCTGCTTGAGCCAGCGAGGTCTGAATCAGTCCACCGGGTAGCCAGGCCACTACTGGGGCCGTCAAGGGTGGGATCGGTACTTACAATGCGGCATGCAGAGAGAAATATCGCAGAAAATAAAAATCAGATGCTTCCCCTAATCAGCAAAAACTAGGAGGAAAGGGGCAACAGGAAGAGGTCGAGTTGTAGAAAGGGCCCTATAGTGAAGCTACTAAGGTGACCAATCAGAGGGTATGGAATAGGGGAGGATGGAGCCTCTTTAAAACGCAGGAGGTACATAAACAAATGTGTCAAAGTTAATCACCAAACAAGTATGGGATCGAGGGAGGGGGAGGGAATGGGATGGGGGCTGGACGAGGGCTAATTGGATGATGTGTGCTTGTATATCCTCTCAAGTCTTGTATTCCAATGTGATATATGATTACAATGCACCAATTAAAAAAAAATAATGGGGGAAAGGTTAACTCTGGCTTTCTGGGTTTGGAGATGATGGCTACAGCAATGAATTGGGGTCCATATCTTCAATACAAGGAAAGATAGTGGTTTCCTAAGGAATGAAACGGATCAAGATGCATCAATAAGTCTCACTCTCTTCCACCAAAGACTACATAGACTACAATACCAGGAGACAAATGTCCTTTCATTGTAATATTGTGTTAAAAGGCAGCTATGGTTATGAACACCATAAAGGTCAAGAATAATTTTTGCTGATGTCAACTAATTATATCCACTTTTTATTTTACACCAATACTAACACCAATTAAAATATTTCAATTGAAAAAAAAAAGAGGGCATGGCCAGTATTCAAATGCAGCATAATGTCCAGCTAAGGCAGGAACAGGAAGATGCCTCTTATGTCTGCCAGTGACTGAGCCAATTACAGACTTGTTCTGGTCAACGCTGTCACTGCTCTGACCCTACAAGCCAGACCACACACAGCTGAGAGGAAGGATGATTTATTTGCTCACAGTTCTGGGGATTTCAGAGTTTCAGTCCAAGTCAGGCCACATCTGCAGAGCTCAGGGCATGGTGATGGGAAGCAGAGAAAGGGAGAGAGCAGGGCTTTGGCTCTCACATCACAGAGGCTTGAAATTAGAACAAGGGTAGGAGGGACCTTGTATAAAACCCAAGGCCACACACCAGGGGCCCTCTTCAGAACCAAGCCCTGCCTCCAACATGGCAGCATTTCACCGTGAGGTCTCCGGGGCACCTGCTAAATTCAAACCATTACAAGACTGAACTAGAACAGAGTCTCTGGAGTGGTAATGATTAAGAAACACAGTTACATGCAATGACTTGAAATGGGATCAAAAGTATTTTTCTATATATTACTGAATTAGAAACCACCTCAAACCCAGTGACTTAAAACAACCATCATCTTATTCCATTTCACCATCCTCTCTAGTCAAGTTGAACTGGCCATCTGGGCAGGTATTTTTGCTCCACGTGATGTCTGGTGAGGCTGCAGTTTTCTGGAGCTTCAGCTGGGCTATAAAGATCATGCACAAGGACTTCCTGACATGGCTGGTACTGGATGCTGGCCGTCATCTGGGTGTTCAGCTCGGCTTTCAGCTGGATTACCCATATGTGGCCTTTCTGTGTGGCTCAGGCTTGTCTGGGGAAGGGGCGTGGGAGTTCTGAGTTGTGTGTCCTAAGCAAAAGGGTAACGGTCCTTACAGGGAAGCTGGCCCTTATCCATCATGCTACATTCTTTTGATGAGTAGATCCATCCAGGGGCAGCCTACACTCAAACCAAATCTTTTTTTTTTTCCTCTCTTTTGGTTATGGCAGTAATGGGCACTGAACCCAGGGGCAGTCTACATCTCAGGTATACCCCAGGAAAATTTTATTTTTCATTTTGAAGCAAAGTCTCTCTAAGCCAACTCTTGGTGGTAAAGATCATAAATAACTCGTAACATCTGTCGATGACAAGAAGCAAGGAAGCCTTTGCCAGAAATTAATTATACCTAAAATGTCCACTGTACAATTCATTAGAGAATAACCCTAGCTGAGAGAATCACAAACGCATCTGAAGGAAGCTTTATAAGCTTTCTACCTCCCTCCTCACCTCTCGAGGATCAAATAAACCTCGGCACAGGCTGCTTAGTTCAGATCTTGGGAACTTGGAAGATTGTCTTTGGTGAGTTCTGCTTTGGAGTTATGCTCTCTACTTACCTTCAGGAAACTAGCAATTTGCTCCTGTATTTCTTTCAGGGTTGTGCATAGTATCCTTTGTGTGACCTATGTAAAGACTGCTGAAGAATTTCTTTTTCAAATCCAAGAGCTAGGAAATCTTTATGGCCTGCAAGGATTTGATATGACTGTTTATCGTAGTCAACACTAAACCTACAACATATTGTATACAAAAAGTACAACTTTAATAATACCATAGGTTATGACCCCTATACATTTACATGTTAACTGCCTTCGGGGTCATTTTCTATGCTCACTATTTTCTGTATGATTTTTACCTATTTCTACATTTCCAGTGAAATATATGGTCTTTATCAATCTAAAATCTTTTGAAAAATAAAATAGTTCATAAACCCCAACAAAAATATTGTGATATCAATGAAGATAAACACCTTGAATTTATACTCAGAGAATTAAATGCCAGAATTTGTAGGACAGAGGCTACTGAATCTCTAAGCTCCTAAAGAAGTCTCAGAGTGGTTAGAAATGGGACCCTGGAGGCCTCGCAGACACTTTATCTCCCCAAACTCTTACATATAGTTTTCCTTTCCTGTAAATTCAGAATAAGAAGAAAGTTTCTTAAATCACTGAAATAATCTCTAATCTCTTAAGCCTACAGTGGACAGCATAGTGAAGGGGTGTATACTGAATGTTTTTTCCTCTGGTAATAAATGTTTTCACAATTAAATGCTCAATTCAATCTGACTAGTGAAGTGTAGGGTAGAGTACAAGAATGAGGAAGAAATTGTCATTCATAGATCATATTGCATATGTAGAAATTGATTATTTAGAAGAATCTACATATAAATTTAGCACCAAACAGTGAATTTAGCAAGTTCACTGAATGCAAGGTTAAGGCATGGCATTTTGTATATACTAGAAACAACCAAAGATGATACATAAAAACTACTATTTACAATAGCAGTGAAGCCAGGATTGGTGGCCCACATCTGTAATCCCAGCACTTGGGAGGCTAAGACAGGAGGATCACAGGTTCAAGGACAACCTCAGCAACTTAGCGAGACTTACAGCAACCTAGTGAGACCATGTTCAAAACAAAAATAAAAAGAGCTGGAGTGTAGCTTGGAGGTAGAATGCTCCTGAATTCAGTCCCCAGTCCCACAAAGAAAGAAAGAAAAGAAAATAGCAGTGAAACAAAATTATGTCATTTGCAGGAAAATTGATGGTCTAGAGAATATTATGCTCAGAAAGATCAAGCCATCAAAATATATGAAGGGTTAATGTTTTCCCTCAATGTGGAAACTAAGGAGAAATTGGAATGCAAAAGGGACTCTAGACAAAGAGCAGAAACCCAAGTGGAGCAATCAGGCACCACTGGGCGGGAGACCGTGGGGGGAGAGAACTGATGAAGGGGCCGCTTTAGTGGCCGTGATGTCCATCTACAGCACTGTCACTGTCAGTCTCAATGTCACGCCCGGGGAGGAGCCCAGCGGGGGGTGGGATGCTCACCGCGTGCTGTGCGCACGCGTGTCTCTTGCTCTGAACTTCATCGCGATGTGTGATTATAATGCACACATAAATAATAGCAGTGAAAATCACTTGGAAGTAATGCTAACAAAAGATAGGCACAACTCTACACAGAAACGAAGATAAATAAAATGGAGAAGTAGAATATAAATGAATAATAGAAATAAAATGGAATATGTTAATAGACTAAACAACTCAATATTGTTAGGGCAATAATTCTTCCTAGACTGATGGACAAATTCAAAGCAAATTCAATTAAAATCCCAGGAACTTTTTTTTTTTTTTGGTAGATTCATGATCAGATTCTAAAATTTTATTGAAGTGCGTAGGGATAAGAAAAAAACCAGTCCGTTTATTAGCAGACTTTTAAAGTAAATACCAAGGCAAGCCACAGCCTGGAAGAATATGTCTACATATATCTGACAAAGAACTCCCATCTAGCTGGGCGTGGTGGTGCACGCTTGTAATCCCGCACTTGGGAGGCTGAGACAGGAGGATCTCACAGGTTTGAAGCCAGCCTCATCTACTGAGTGAGGCTCTCAGCAACTTAGTGAGACCCTGTTTCCAAATAAAATATAAAATAAGTCTGGGAGTATAGCCCAGAGGTAGAAAAGCCCCTGGGTTCAACCCCCAGTACCACACACACAAAAAAACAAAACAAATAAAAAAAAAACTTCCATCTAGAATAAAGAACTATAATCCACTGAGAAAAAGACTATAGCAGGCACTTCACAAAGAAGAGCTTATTGAGAAGTTTAATAAGCATATGAAAATGTCCCAAATCATTATTTATTAGAGAAATGCAAACTAAAACTATATGCTATAACACACTAAAATGACTAAAATTAAAATGCATCATGAAGTTGTGGGTAATGAATGAGAGCCAGGCATTTTTTAGTGGGAACTGAAAGAACATTTAGGATCCTGACATGAAATCAGGGGCAGGAGGTAATCTTAGCAATGAGACAGCCTGAGAAAATCCATAGGTGGGAAAAATACAGGACGAGTCTGGGGGGAAGGAGGCGTTCACACAGAACAAAGGCGGTGTGTGAGAGACCACAGGAAAGCAGGAAAGCGGGAGGGAGGAGATGATCAGATCAGACAGCTGGCATTTCTCCCGTCAGGGACTGGAGCCTAATCACTAGAGGCTAGGAAGCTTAGAACGGGGCAGGGGTTCAAGCCACGAATAAAGGGGCCAGAGAAGACTTTGTGCTGTCGGGAACAGAGTAGTCGTAGAGCCAGGCTCTGTATACATCCCCGTAATCTCAGTACTTGAGAGGCCGAGACAGGGGGATTACAGGTTCAAGGCTAGCCGCAGCAATTTAGTAAGGCCCTCTGCAAATTAGTGAGACCCTGTTTCAAAATAAAAGATAAAATAGGGCTAGGGGTGTAGCTCAGAGGTAGAATGACCCTGGGCTTAATCCCCAGTAACCTGCACCTTGCAAAAAAGAGTAGTCACAGCTACAGGAAAGACTGCAGAAATCGCATTTCATGGAAAGTTAAAATTCAGGTGTGTAGTAGAGATTTGTGGCTGTCTCCTAAATCTGTTCTCTGCTTTTATGGTAATTGAACCTTCCAGTTTTAAGTCGGCGCTGAAGACGAAGTTCCTTTCCATCTCTTTTATAGCAAAGCATGTCTGTGTGACTGAGACCTAGCTAATGGGACGTAAATAGAGGTGACAGGTGTAACTTCCAGTAACCAGAATCTTATTGGAACATGGCTCTACCACACGCAGCACTACAGAGCCACTGTGCAGGGCGGGTCTGTCGAAGGAGTAAGGCTGGGGAAGCTGACACTTGGATGTTTCAACTATTATTTTGGGTCTCAGCTGCAGCTTCTGACCCTATATTACAATTCTCTATCAGAGAGACTGTGTCTGGTGTTTTAGTATCCTGTAGCCTGAAGTCAGGGATAGTAATCAAAGCGTGAGATGAATTTAGGATGTGTGTGTGTGCGTGTGTGTGTGTGTGTGTGTGTGTGTGTGTGTGTTACTGAGGATTGAGCTCAGGGACATTCTACCTTTGAACTACACCACCAGCCCTATTTATTTATTTATTTATTTATTTATTTATTTATTTATTTAGGTAGTACTGGGGTTCCTGGAAGCCCTTCTACCTTTGGGCTACACTCCCAGACCTATTTTATACTTTTTCATTTTTGGAAACAGGGTCTCTTAAGCCAGAGAGGCTGGCTTCGAACCTGCACGATCCTCCTGTCTCCGCTTCCCAAGCGCGGGGATTACAAGCGTGCGCCACCACGCCCGGCGTTATTTTATTTTTAAATTTTGAAACAGGGTCTAAGTTGTGGAGGGCCTTGCTAAATTGCTGAGGCTGGCTACGAACCTGCAATCCTTCTGTCTCAGTCTCCCAAACACTCACTGGGATTACAAGTGTTAGATGCCATGCCTGGCAAACTTGAGTATTTCTTGAGTAAATGTTAGATGCAAAGCTCTAGGATAAGAGCTTTGAGATATATGGAGAAAGGCAGTTCCTGCCCTCCAGGAACTTGAGGGAGAAAAAACACATTTGTACCAATAACCCCTAAGACTTTTATAATCTAGTAAAAAAAAAAAAAGTACATTTATACCAATATTTTTTTTCTGATACTTGAGATTGAACCCAGGGGCATTCTACCTCCAAGCTACATCTCTAGCTTTTTTTTTTTTCTTTTTTTTTTAATAGGGTCTTGCTAGTTTGCAAAGAGTCTCACTGCACTGCGGAGGCTGTCCTTGAATCTCAATCTTCTCGTGTCAGCTTTCCAAGTACTGGGAATACAGGCATAGCTGCCATGCCCAATGTCCACTAAAAATTTCATTTTTTTTTTTTGAGTGTGCGTGCCAGGGATTGAGCCCAGGGCCTCATGCATGCTAAGCTTGTGTTATACTGCTATGCCCTCCCCAGCCCTGTGCCAGCAACTTTAATGCACAGGAGTGAAAAAAGGCTCTGGAGGCAATAATTTAGTAAGAAAAAGACTTTTATGCTGATAGTGTTTGCACCCAGCAGAAAGCTGGGTTCTGACGGCAAGGCCCTCCTGATACCAAGCAGGATGTGACCAGCGAGCCTCCAGTTTCCAATCGCAGCATTTGTCAGCTTTCCCTTAAGATATTTTTAAGTTATGGGATATAGCAGTAATTTTTCTATTTCACTGCCCTTGGACATCTGGCTTCTACAGCACATAAGCAGTTTGCGTCCTGTATTTTAAAGAGTTGTTGCTTTATTTTTCCAGAAATGAAAAAGAAAAATCAATACATTTTTATTTGCACAAGAAAATGAAAACATACTTGGCCTCAGAGGAACAAAACACTTAATATATTTTACAACATTCTCTTAATATTGCTCTAGAGAAGCTTGTATTTATGAGTAGTCAGAATGTGACCTTTAAAATACGTTGTTTTGGTCTAAACAGACGCTGATAATAATAATATCCTATAAAAATGCATTTGGAAAAAATAGTGCGTGTGGGTGTCCTGTTTATGTCTGAGGACCAACTACAAATCTTTTCTCAGTATCTAAAACCATTCTCACTGCAACAGCAATTTACTATTAAAACCCAGTGTGAATACTTAAACAAAAAACAAAAAATAGCTGGGCGTGGTGGCGCGCGCTTGTAATCCCAGCATTCGGGAGGCTGAGACAGGAGGATTGTGGCTCAGCTACTTAGTGAGGCCCTTTGGAACTCAGTGAGACCATATTTCAAAATAAAGAATAAAAACTTGGGCTGGGGGTATATCTTGGAGGTAGAATGCTCCTAGATTTCATCCCCAGTGCCACAAAACAACGACAACAACAACAAAATGACAGCGTAAATACTTTGTTCAGTGAGGACTTATTGTATGAAGCAATCTGCTGAGCACCGAGAAGGTGTTGCTTAGAAGACAAATCCTATGTTTTGCTGCAGCAGGTCACTGGCCAAACAGAAACAGGTGTAAATACATAACTAGCCAAAAAAAAAAAAAATACAGTGTGTTAAGCAGAGGCGGAGAGGTTTACTGTGTAGGGAGGAGAAGACTGATTCACTTTTTGTGTGTGTGCTGCTGGGGATTGAACCTAGGGACATTCTATCTCCAAGCTACACCCATAACCCTATGTCATTATTATTTATATTGTTTTGAAACAGGGTCTCACTAAGTTACTAAGAGCCTTGCTATGTTGCAGGTGCTGTCCTCAAACCTGCTGTCCTCCTGTCTTGGCCTCCCAGGTACTAAGATTACAGGCTGTGCCCGCATGCCCACCTGGGAAGACGAATTCTTACTGGGTGGAACTCGAGACCTCACCGCAGGTACTCAAGGCTGTAACATTTCGGCATTCACAGTGAACAGCCTTGGGTGAGGCAGGTGGAGACGAGCAGGTAGTATAAGCCACTAAAGCAGACACAGAGCATTCACATCACGGCCATGGAACAAGAGGCAAGACTGAAAACGTACAGTGTGGGTTCCCGTCTCTCAGAGAGGCCTGGTTTTTATTCAGCAGGTAACAGAGGCCATCAGAGTTTTCAACTTGGCTTTCTGTGTCTGCCTGTAAGACAGCAGCCATCGCCCGCCGCAGTCTACGCCCACTGTGCCCAATGGGATGTCTTCGTAGCACCTGCCAAGACTCCTGTCCACGCAGTTTGTTTTCTACTACATAAATGGAAACTCCGTGAAGGCAAGCCCAGCTGTCTTTCTAGTTTTTCTCTTGCTATTCCATTCCCATACAGGACACCTTGGCACAGAGGAGGTGTAAAATACCTATTAAGGGACTGAGATATAGCTCAGTGGTAGAGTGTTTGCCTAGCATGCTCAAGGTCCTGTGTTAAATCCCCAGCACCACACACACACACACACACACACACACACACACACACACACACATATTGAGCTGGGTGTGGTGGTGCATGCCTGTAACCCAGTATATGGGAAGCTGTGACAAGAGGATTGCAGGTTTGAGGCCAGCCTCAGCAATGTAGCGAGACTCTTAGTAACCTAGTGAGACCATGTTTCTAAATATAAATAAATAAATAAATAAATAAATAAATAAATAAGGTTGGAGTGTGTAGCCTGAAGTACTTGGGGTTCAACCCCAAATACTATTCACACACACACACATACACACACACCACACAAATAAAAATTAAAAAGAGTAAAATATTGAATTAATGAATGAACAATGAGCAGGTCCTCTCAACAGTAGGCTGCATCTGGGATTGCGCCACTGTTGATGCTGCTTATAACCTGGTGCAGCAGACTGTTAGAAATTTCCAGTTACAATTTGTAAATTGTAACTGGCAACAACACAAAACCCCTATTCTCAACAAGCCTGGTGTCTACAAGACTTATTCAGTGACCATGCTGCTCTCTCCATTCTAGCAAACCAAAAGCCCTTGAGGTGTGGGTTGGGTTAGCAAGTGTTCTTGGCACAGATTTTCAAAACAGTTCAAAGATGCAGAATTTGCTCAATCGATCATAAAACATCTCAGTGCTAACATTGCAAAGATGAAAGGTTGTTCCTGCTCTCAAGGGGCTGACAGTCTGTTAAAAAAAAAGTCACCCTGAAATTAAAAATTGACATGGTAAGAGCTTTGTATGTCACTGGGCACAAAAGGGGGCAACTAGCTCAGAAAGGGCTTTACAGAGGAGGGCAGGCTGTGGCTGAGAGGCGCTCTCTCTCTCTCTCTCTCTCTCTCTCTCTCTCTCTCTCTCTCTCTCTGTACTTGAGATTAAACCCCCAGGTGCATTCTACCTCTGAGCTGTACTCCCAGCCCTATTGTTTATTTTGGAAAAGCATCTCACTAAGTTGTAGAGGGCCTCACTAAGTAGTTGATAGTGGCCGTGAACCTACAGTCTTCCTGTCTTAGGCTCCCAAGTACTGGGATTACAAGTGTGCGCCACCATGGTCAGCTTCTTCCTCCTCCTCCTTCTTCTTTTGAAACAGGGTTTGGCTGAGTTACTGAGGGTATCACTAGGTTGCTGAGCTTGGCCTTCAATCTGTGACCCTCCTGTCTCACTTCCCAAGTACTGAGATTACAAGTGTGCACCACCACACCTGGCCGAGTCTTGAAGAACTATTTGGATTTTATTTGGATGCTGGGCGTGCTGGGCAGAGGCAGCTGCAGGCTGAGCAAAGGCAGGCAATCCTGACGGAGTTAGATGTAGGAAAGTGTGTGGTTGGGATGTCTGTGTCTCTCCAAGATCCATACGGCAGAACTTGAAGCCCGTTGTGATGAACTTAGGCCTTCTTGAGGTGGGAACTTTGGAAGGTGTTTAGGACGAGATTAATGTCCTTATAAAAGGGCTTGAGGGAGCACTGCTGCTGCCTTTTTTATCCTTTTTCCCTTCTATCATGTGAGGATATGATAAGAAGGACCTATCTTGAGAGAGAGAGAGAGAGAGAGAGAGAGAGAGAGAGAGAGAGAGAGAGAGAGAGAGAGATATCTCCAAACACCCACATCTGTTGTATTTTGGACTTCCCAATCTCCAGAAGTGTGGGAAATAAATTACTAAAATTTACAAGTTATTCAGTCTAAGGTATTTTGTTATAGCAGCAAGAAAAGACAGAGACAATAGCCGCGTGGCTGAGCTAGTCGCCCCCGTCTGTGCCCCACCGATGTGCTTACAAAGCCCTTACCATGCCAATTTTTAATTTCAGGTTGGCTTTTTTTTAACAGACTGTCAGCCCCTTGAGAGCAGGAACAACCTTTCATCTTTGCAGTGTTAGCACCGAAATGTTATAGGGTCGATTGAGCAAATTCTGCATGTAATCTCAGCATTTGGGAGGGTGAGATAGGAGGAACATGGTTCGAGGATGGCCTCAGCTACTTAGTGAGGCCCTTGCAACCCAGTGAGACCCTGATAAAGAATAAAAAATAGGGCTGGGGTGTAATCAGAGGTAGAATGTCCCGGGTTTCTTCCCCCGCACCAGAAAAAAAAAAAAAAAAGAATAGACCAAGACAAAAAGTTCCCATACTTCTGCACACTGATACCAAAGGTATCTTCTGAGAAACAATGATAACTGCAGATAGAATATGGGCAGGGTCTGGATAATGAGTTACGAGGAGATACAAAGTCAATGCAGTGCAGCCATTCCCAAAGGGAATGTCATGGGGACCTACTGAGAGGAGAGGGTCAGACAATATGCATATATACATGCTGCCATCTTAAAGTTTACTTTTAATTTAGGTACCGTGTGTGTGTGTGTGTGTGTGTGTGTGTGTGTGTGTACTGGGGATGAAACCCAAGGGCATTCTACCTCTGAGCTATTCTTTATTTTGAAACAAGGTCTCACCAGGTTGTGGAGGGCCTCACGGAGTAGCTGAGGCTGTCCTCTATTTGCAACCCTCCTGTCTCAGCCTCCCAAATGCTGGGCTTACAAGCGTGCACCACCACGCCTGGCTTAGGTACAGCTTAATAAGGACCTCTAAAGATCTTTCAAGTTTTCTAAAGACCTCTTAAGTATCCTGAGTTAATTTAAGAATAAATAATACTTTTACTCTGATCACATATTTTTTTATTAAATTGGTTGATAAGTGAATTATTGACTTGAAATTTGCACACTTCTATTTAATGTGTTAGGCAAAGTTAATGATATGATTTGTGATTTTTGGTTGTGCTGGGGATTGAACTCAAGGGCATTCTACCACCTCCAAGCTATACTCCCAGCCCTATTTAATTTGGAAACAGGGTTTCACCAGGTTGCTGAGAGCTAAGAGCCTGGCAAACTTGTTGACATTGGCTTCAAACCTGTGATCCTCCTGTCTCAACTTCCCAAGTACTGGAATTACAGGCATGTGCCACCATGTCCAACTTGTCATTTGTGAATTTTAAGCATATGAAATTATGTTCCCATTCTAGATATTATATATCTAATCCCTTATTCCCATTTTAAGAGAGTTAAACTACTCTACCAGCTCCATAAGAGCTCCTGCCGTGGGAGAACACGCATCCTGAAACTACAATCATAAGATCCTTAGAGAAAATACTCAGCCTTTGGAAGAAAGACAACCATCTCCCCTCTCACCTACCCACTGATAGTTTGTGGCTCCCAGAATGCAGTGCCAAGGACTCCAAATCACGTATAAAGAGTGTCCTGACCATCAGAGATACCTGTGCAGCCAGGAGACATCCAGGGCTGGCACATGTCCTCACATAGAGCTGCACCTGCCGAGGAACATGTGTCCTGGCAATTCAGTCTGGTGGTACTGAATAAGAGTCCAATGAGTATTATGGCTTGGATAGGAGGTGTCCCCCAAGGACTAGCATGTTGAAGGCTTGCTCTCTAATTCAGTAATGTTCAGAGAAGGGCTCTTGGGAAGTGATCCTGCCAGGTGCAATCTGGCCTGTCAGTGAGTTAATCCTTTGAAGGGCCTGAGGAGAGGCAGTGAGAACTGTTGGAGGTGGGGCCTGCCCTCAGGACTGTGTCTTATGCTGGCCCTTCCTCTCCCTCTCTGCTTCCTGGACACCAAGGGCTGAGCAGTCTTGCTCCACCCACCACACCACCTGCCATAGTGGTCATCCTTGTGACAGGCCCAGTGTAAGGGAGCTGGCAGGCCGTGGCTGACCTCCGACACTGAGCCAGTCAGCCTTCCCCGCGAGGCTGTTTCCTCAGGTACTCTTTCACAGTGACGAAGCTAACACACTCTCTTTGTCTTTTCCCCAAAATCTTTTTTTGGGGGGAGGGGGGTCTGGGGATGGAACCCAGGGGCATTATACCTCAGAGCCACACCCCCTGCTGAATTTTTTATTCTTTATTTTGAAACAGTGTCTCACTAAGTTGCTGAGGCTGTCTCCTGTCTCAACCTTCAGAATGCTGGGATTACAAGCATGTCCCACCACGCCTGGCTCCCCCAAACCTCTAAACTTCAGGAATGATTTGAACCAGTGTTTTGTGGGGGGGTACTGAGAATTAAACCCAGGGCATTCTACCTCTGAGCTACAGCCTCAGTCCCTTTATGTTTTTGTTCTGATGTTGCTGAGGCTGTCTTAGAACCTGTGATCCTCCTGTCTCAGCCTCCCAAGTACTGAGACAGGCACCACCACACCTGGCAGGTTCTTACACTAACATTTGAAGCTCTTTGCTCTTTGAACCATGGGAGACGTGGGAGAACATTTGGCAGAAGAATGCACCCCCTGCTTAGCTCTCAGACCTCCTTTTCCTTTCGTCGGCCTCCAGTTGCAGAAGAGCTCACCTGTGTCCACCAGAGCCCACCTGAGGACCTGGCTGAAGAGAATCGGTCAACGATTCTCCTTCTTCCTTGTGATATCATGTAAGGCATTCTTAAGTGCCTTTTGTCATAGCAATTTGAGGCCAAATTATGAATTGTTTCCTTAGATGAAAAAAGTCTAAGCAAAAAAGAGGGATGGCAAATGAGAGACAGGAGAGTTTATATTGAAAGAGAACAACAGAATTGGGTTTATTTGCATAGAAACTGTAAAGTTCAATTGGAATTCTTTTCCTGGTTGGGTTATATATAAATGGATGTGGTCAGTGTGCCTGTCGGTACTGAGCTGCCGTAGCGTGAGAGGCACACAACTTGCATCAGGGCAGTTCCTTTGGGCTCCGTGTGGAGGTGGCATTTATAAATAATCCACTGGCAAAAATCTTAGCAACAAAGCCAAAATAAATCTCGAAGGGTGCCGGTGCCATGAAGAGTGTCTTTATTTCTTCAGACCAATAGATGCACCACAGATTTGCTTTCTCTGTAGGATCTTTGCTAAGAGCCCATGGGCTGGCACCTACTTACAAAAGGGCTTCTTGTTTATTTCAAGTGAAAAGCTTAAAATGTCAAAAAATTTTTAAGAGAAAAAGCATAATTGTACTCTATATTTTTAAATACACTTTTATTGATGTTTATAATCTCTCATCATAACCAAGTTGATAGTGATAGGAACTTACATGCACATGGTACTAGGTGAGTTTCCCCTGGCTTCTGCTATTATCTATCTATCTATCTATCTATCATCTATCTATCATCTATCTATCGTGTGTGTGTGTGTGTGTGTGTGTGTGTGTGTGTGTGTGTTGTAACAAAGCCCTGCCATTGGGCACCAAAACTATAACGGTTTGAGATGGAGCTGTGGGTTCTTGTTCTTAGCTAGTTTAGAAAAAATAGCCAGAACTATACTGCTGCAAGCTTAAGCAATTTCATTATTACAAAGGTAGAAAGAAGGGACAGAATAATAAAGCACTGCACCAGAGGGACGTAGTGGAGTGCCTTGAAAATAAGACACTGAATATTTTGAACACAAAACAGTTTTTATAAGGATTCATATCTTCCATCCCGCTTAACCAATAGTCTTTCTATCTGCTCGACTTGATGCAGGTGTGGGCCTGCCCACTATCTCCAGTGCAAGCCTTTTGGTATGACTATGAGGATTCACTGTCTCCCGTCCTGCTTGACCAATAGATAGTCTTTTATCTGCCCCCATGTAGGTGTGTCCCACCCAATGTCTCCAGTGCGAGCCTTGGTTGTGATTATAAGGGTTCACTATCTTCCATCCTGTTTGACCAAGCCTTTTTTCTGCCCCTGACCAGATTGCAGGTGTGGCCCACTCATTATCTCCGTGCAAGCCTTTGTTACAACCAAGATGTGTTACTTGGTTGACAAAGTCAGGGGTCACATGGCATATGCCCTCTTTGAGGAAGGCCTGTGCCATCCTCCTACGTCCTTGGGGAGTTTTAGCCTTTTTTATATGTATCTGCTGAAAGTTATTTAATTATGTAAACTTGTCTTTAAAATATAAAGGCCCTGGGCTACAACTCTTTTGTGTACTTGGTAATCACTTTCGAAGTGAGGGGAACTCTGCATTACAACAAGCTGTCTCCCCTCCCTGCCTGAGTGCAACACCCAGGCCCTGACTACTTTTTACATTTTGAAATTAATACCAAAGCAATTTTCCAATACTGGCACATTCTTCATTCCACGTACACGCGTGTGTGTGTGTGTGTGTGTGTGTGTGTGTGTGCATGTTTCTACTAATTTTTGCTAAAATTAGATTTATTCTTCTATCCAAGCCTTACCAGCATTTATAATACATTTTCTTTACCTTTTTTTGTGTGTGTGGTCCTAGGGATTGAACCCAAGGGCATCTACCTCAGAGCTATACTCCCAGCCCTGTTTTTGGACTTTTGAAACAGGGTCTCACTAAGTTGCAGAGGGCCTCAGTAAGTAGCTGAGGTTGCCCATGAACCTGAGATCCTCCTGTCTCAGCCTCCCAAGTACTGGGGTTTTAAGCGTGCCCCACCACATCCAGCTCTTTAACTAATTTAAGAGATACAAAATGGTACTTCAGAGTTGCCTTCACAATGATTACTAAAATAAACATTTTTTTCATTGTGTGCATGTATGGAATACAGGAGATTTTCTTTATAAATTCAAAGGAGCTGTTTATCTGATAGAGACATTTATCTTGTGTCTACTGCTCTTCTCCTCTTTGTTGTATTTATGGGGTTCCACGCCCTCCACAGTGGACACAGGTGCTTTGGTGTACTGTACACAGGTTGTTTATATTTTCCTTTGTGATGTTTCTATAATTTGAAACCACAGAAATCCATAGTGGGATCTGGGGGGCTTTGTATTTGATGCTATTGAGCTACGTGTTTGCTTTTCGCATCAATTCTTCACAGTAGGTAGTTGAAAGATGTCAGAGACGGAAGGAGGATAAAGGGAGGCACCAACCAGTTAAGCTTCTACATTCAATCTTTGTAGCCAGTCGATTCCAATCTCTTAAATGACAGGTGAGCACACACATCCATGAGCCCGTAGCCAGAAGAGGGGGGGTAGAGATGGACCAAAGAAGGCAGTGAGAGATAGTGAGGGTCGGAGGGAGCTAGTGAGCCGCAAGTTGTTGGGGTTCATGCTGCAAGATGTAATTGGCTTTGATTAGTGAGTCATGACTATAAGTATTTCATTTATGAAGTGGAGGAAGTGCTCCAACAGCTGAGCGGGGAGGGTGGGTTTTATAGGCAGAAAAATGGCTGAAGAAGCAGAAACGGGGAACAAGACGCAGTTGGTTATTTCAAAGTTAGTTTCCTTATATGGTTAAAGCAGAAGGGACTTTCTTACCACACTAGCTCAGGTTAACTGGGCCTGTTTTGATAGGTTGCTGTGAATCTTCTGTTTTATTTTAAAAAAAAAACACACAACAGTGTGTGTGTGTGTGTGTGTGTGTGTGTGTGTGTGTGTCGCAAACCAGCTCAGTCTAATTGGGGCGCGAGTCCACTCGCAGTCAAGAACCTCAGCAAAGATGGGGAAGGATGAGAGTGAAGTACTGCAGCCTCTTGTCTGCAGCGATTCTTTCCCTTCTAGGAACTAAGAGTTCCTAGTGACGGCGCTCTCTAGAAAGAATCTGATATGGACAAAGGCTTCTTGAGTCAATGACAATTTATTACAAGAACCCCGAAAAATTTATACCCTTCACCAGTAAAGTTAATAGTAAGAGAAAAGGAAGTGAATGCAATCACTGTGAACAATAGTGAATGACATGTAAACAAAGGTAAAAAAACTAGTCCAGCATTTAGGAGATTAACTCCGGATCTTTCTTCAGATATTCAGAGCAGGTCCAAAGGGTAACTTCCAGAGGAAATACAGGCACGCCCAAGGCCCAGGGCTTGGAGCATACGCCTTCTCATGGAATCTTCTTTTGCTTTCTTTTTTGAAGTTTCCATCTATATCCATATGACAAGCATGGGGAGATATGGCGGTCCAGGGAGATGCGATGGGAGTCTCTAAGATCTCATCCACCTTGCCTTCTGAAGTCTGAAAGCTTACAAAAACTCACAACACAGCTTGGCAAATAGAACACCACAAACAACACCATGAAGTTCTTGGATGTATTTCCTTAACTGCTGAACACTCTTCTTTAGACAACAAGCCTATTAAAAGCCTATTCATCTTTAATAATCCATGTCCCTGTCACAAACCCTCTGCAACCTGCTTCTAACTTTCTAATTCCTTTCTTTCCCAGTTGGGACGTTCTTATGATAAGCTCTTCTTCATGCAAAAATGCTTTTCTTACTCTTACAGTATTTCCTTTCCTTCATACATATATATTTAGAACATCTGTCCTTTATTTTGTCATATTCATTTCTAACCATGCGGCCAGTCTCTCTGTCTCGGGGAATGCTCATACTGGGCGTAAAAGTCAACAATCTTTTCCTTCGGCTCTATTGTATTTGGGCGACTAAGTTGTTCATCAACTAAATTGCTTTGAAGTCACACAGAAAGTTTTATCTTCTCTGTCTCTAGGCAGGATCTCAAGGGTAAACAGAGTTACCTTAAACTGAGCTACCGGTTACCGGAGTTAATGGCTTAACCTAAGTTAGTGATAGGAATGAGGGTCAGAGACCATTTGTGATTGCTGCAGCTGGAATGCTTATCACAGCATCTGAGTTCTGGCCAGTTTTTTCATTACTATTGAGCAAAGCCAAGGGCGTTTAGACAAATTATTAGAGAATTTATTTCCACGGACTCAATTTCTTTCATAGTCCTGATCTCACATCACTGGAGCAATTCGTGTAGAGAGTTAAAAGGAATCATTACCAAGAAAATAATAGTCATGAAGGGTATCTAAAAGTGGGGGGTACTTTGGCTAGAGACAACACCCCCTTCTCGGGGCTTGTTGCCGATTGGCTATGTGGAGTGGGGTCTCAACACATAGATGCCGAGGCAGCAGGCGGTCTTGGCATGTGTGTGTGTGTGTGTGTGTGTGTGTGTGTGTGTGTGTGTGTGTTTGTGTGTGTTTTGTCCTAGGGATAGAATAGAGCCTGGGCATTCTGCCGTTGAGCTATACCCCCATCCCTATTTTGTTATTTTTTGTTTTGAAACAGGGTCTTACTAAGTTGTGGAGGGCCTAAGTTGCTGACTGTGAACCTGTGATCCTCCTGTCTCAGTCTCCCAAGTACTAGGATTACAGGTGTAAGTTACCATGCCTGGCTAAAACCAGCCATTAATTAATTAATTTGCAGTACTGGGGATTGAATTCAGGGCATTCAACCTCTGAGCCATATCCCCAGCCCTACTTTTTATTCTTTATTTGGAAACAGGGTCTACTGAGCTGCAAAGGGCCTCACTAAGTAGCTGAGGCTGGCCGCAAACTGCAATCCTCCTGTCTCAGCCTTCCAATTGCCAGGATTACGAGCATGCGCCACCACACCCGGCTCTCTATTTTTTATTTTTGAAACAGGGTCTTGCTAGGTTGCTGGGATTCTTGCTTAAATTGCTGAGACTGGTCTAGAACCTAGAATCCTCCTATCTCGGCCTCCCAAATCCTGGGATTACAGGCATAGGCCATCACACCTAGCTAAACCCAGCCATTCCAAAGTTCAGTTTGATTATATGGCACCTGGAGCCGTGGATCTCCTCCTGGTTTGGTCTGGTCTGTTGGGGCCTCATTCAGAAACTCAGTCCAAAAAATGGCTTCCCATAGATTCCACTTAATGGTGCAACAATGATTCCACATGTCTATATTATTTTGTGGTTTTCAAGCAACTTCTGAATTGCCAGACTTGATAGGACACAACTTTGTATTTGCTTGTTAACCTTGATTTAAGTGAGGTTTCCAAATGAGTCATTAGTGACAATAAACTAAATTCAGTTCTCATAATTTTCCTAAAACTAATCAAGCTAACAACCTAGAGAGGTATTAAACTTAAGGATGTGTAAAAATGCTGTTAGGAGGATAGTAATGTGGTGTTTAATAAGATAACTTTATTTTTCTGGAAGCCATAAGACAAATGACTTCTTGAATAAGTAGTTCGGTAATTGTAATTTAGTAATTCATCTATTCTCGTGCTGAAAGAAAAAAATTACTTCAAATGCAAAGTAATGTATAGTTATGAGAATGCATTGAAAAGTAGAATTATAGCTGCCCAAGCTTGTTTGAATTTATAATGAAGAGAATTCAGAGAGAAAGTCAGGTTTCCTTGATTTGCCTGATGTTGTGATCATTCCTAAAATGCTTCCGGTCTCTCAACCCGTAGACTTGCTTACAGCAGAGGTACTGGTGGTGTGTGGACTCTGGACAGAATCCAGAACCTAGTCCGGTCCTGGAGAAGAAGCTCATGAAGTGGCTATCTAGAGGCACGGTGCAAGCAAAGCATCTCTGATAATAGTGCACGGTCTGGTCGTGTCCCCTCGGAGCGTTTCTGGGAAGCCATAAGGAGAAAATGATTTGCTGGCCTCGCTTCCGACTCAGCTTCATTCCTCTATGGAGACTGCTTTACATTTGCTTCTTCTTTTCCCCTCTCCTTCCTTCCTTCCTTCCTTCCGTCCGTCCGTCCGTCTGTCTGTCTTTCTCTCTGTACTAGGGTTTGAACCCAGCAAGGGGCATTCTACTTCAGAGATATACCCCTAATACCCCTAGCCCTATTTTTTATTCTTTATTTTGAAACAGTGTCTCACTAAGTTTCAGAGGGCCTCACTATGTAGCTGAGGCTGGCTGTGAACCTCTGATCCTCTTGTCTCAGCCTCCCAAGTACTGGGATTACGAGAGTGCGCCACCACGCTAGGATAGCTTGGAGGGTTTGGTGGTTGTTTAACCCCCCCCCCTTGCATGTATGCGTGTGTGTGTGTGTGTGTGTGCTCAGCTGGAATTTTAGTAGCTATAGACTAAATTAACAGCCGTGGTCAAAGCACGACAACAGTGGTGTCTCATAGAAAAGGAGAGGTAAGGGTTTATTTTGTGCTTGATGTTAGCACTATGCTCCCAGAATAATGGGTTTTGCAACTTTGCCCTTTTGAGTTTATGGCCATTCTTTTTTTCAGGCACCGAAAGACTTCTCGAAGGTGGCGTTGGTGCCAGGACAGGAAACCTGGCACCTGGATAGAAAGCACCTGGCTGATGTCAGACAGAACGCGTGATCAGCTCATGACTTACACACACAGTCTTACTTTCTCTTCATCATGAACAAATGCAGTAGGTCATGAACCTCCACCACCACCTCCTCTTCCGCCTCCTTCTTTTCCTCTTTGGTAATGAGGATTGAACCCAGGGGCATTCTACTTTGGAGATATACCTCCCAGCCCTTTTTACTTTGAAACAGAATCTCACAAAGTTGCTGAGGCTGGCCTCAAGCCTGTGCTCCTCCTGCCTCAGCCTCCCAAGTACTGTGATTACCAGCAGGCACTACTGGGGCCAGAGTGACCATTATTCTTATTAAACATCTAAAGAATGTACCTGCAGATAAACATTAAGTCATACAAGCTAATAGAATAAAAAGTGGAACTATAACCCATAAGCCTTAATTTAACACGTGGGGAGACTTCTACTGCTTCAACGTGTCTCAAAAACAGTTCTTTGTGCATTTTGAACGAACTTTTCAGGAGAAATTGGAATTGTATTAATTTTGTTTTGTTCATTCTTAGCTCATTACTTCCTGGGGAATTGAACTTGTCTATACTGCTTTTCCATAAAACTGTTGGTTAATGATATGCTTTACACGTGTTCCTACTCATTCATCACTTTGATAAATGGACTGAGGTTAATATATGGTTTAATCTGTTTAACAGCCACGCAGCAGTTTTGCAACAGAAAATGGAAAATTTCTGACTTAAGTTTATCACATTCCAAAAGGTTTGTATGAAAAAAAATATAACAAAATTCTAATGACAAAAATCTTGTCACAAAAAAGTCTCTTCTATTGAGGTGACACTGCACCTTCTTCCTAATGCTAAAGCACAAGGCGCCATCATTGCACTTATCATTATCCTGTGCAGCGCGTGCGTCTGTCCTGAGAGACCAGTTCATTTCGGTTTGCCCGGGACTTTGAGGCTTTCACATGGAAAGTTCCTCTTTCTGGGAAACTCCACAGTCTCAGGATGGCTGAGGGCTCTACCTGGACATGAAGACCCCAGAAGGAGACAGATGAGGGGGGTTCGCTCCCCAGACCCTGGTCCCTCTGACCCCACGCTTCTGGGCTGCTTTAGGCTCTGCTGCACCTCAAGTGGCTCAGGATAGTTTTGGGCTCCTCCTAACTCCACTCCATGAAGCCAGTGGAGTTGGGACAATATCTCTCTTCCTGAAACCCTCAGATATCCCTGGATTCCATGGGCCTTTGGGCCCATTACTGAGCCAAGAGCGATGAAAGTAGGGAGGCTGAGAGACCGGGTGACAGAACCACAGCTCTGCAACCAGCAGCGGGCACCGCCATCTTGCTCAGAGCTGGCTCCAGGCAAATCCAACAGGGGAACCGCCTGGCCCACCCACAGCAATAAAAACCATTGCTTCGCTGAGACAGTAATTCTGGTGTGGTTTGTTACTCTGCCACAGATAGTTGAGACGAAGAAATATGTGATTATGTTGCCTCAAAATGATGTAGAGCTTCCTGTGAGGAAATTTCACCTTCACGTGGGCTTGGGGATAATCTGGGAGAAGTAACATAGAGGAAGTTTAAATATCAGAAGAGGGATAGGACTAGATCATCTTCATCCTCCTCCTCCTCCTCTTCATCTTCCTCTTCTTTCTCCTCTCTTCTTTTGGAGTGAACCAAGGGACATTCTAACTCTGAGCTACCCCAGCTGTATGTATGTATGTATGTATTTTTGCTGTACTGGGGACAAAACTCAGGGGCCTTCTACCTCCAAGCTACACCCCAAGCTCTATTTTTTATTCTTTACTTTGAAACAAGATCTCACTAAGTTGCAGAGGGCCTCACTAAGGAGTTGACGTGGGCCATGAACCACAATCCTCCTGTCTCAGCCTCCCAAATACTGTATGTACTTATTTGTTGTGGTATTGGGGATTTAACTCAGGAACATTCTGCCTCTGAATTATATCCCCAGCCCTATTTTCTTTCTATTTTCTTTTTCTTTCTTCTCCTTTTTTTTTTTTTTTTTTTTTTTTTTTTTTTTGGTGGTACTGAGTTCCTTGAAGCCCTTCTACTTTCGGGCTATACTCCCAGACCTATTTTTATATTCTTACTTGGAAACAGGGTCTCTTTAAGCCAATGAGGCTGGCTTTGAACCTGCAGGATCCTCCTGTCTTCACCTCCCAAGAGCGGGGATTACAAGTGTGCACCACCATGCCCGGCTTTATTTTTCATTTTTAAACAGGTCTCGCTGAGCTGCTGAGGGCCTCACTAAGTTGCTGAATTGAACCTGTGTTCCTCCTGTTTTATCCTTTCAAGTACTGGGATTATAGGTGTGCACCACCATGCCTGGCTAGATCATATGTTCTTAAAGGTTTCTCATGATTGCAAGGTAATAATCTGTTGTATCTCATTAAGTAATGATCATCCATGTATGTTTGCCATTTTGTATTAAATATATAAATGATTATCCTGTGGATGCTCTCTATGAAATAAAGAAGATTTACACACATGAAAATCGAGAAAGAGGAATCAAAATAAAAATCACTGCCAATTTCAATGTTGTGAAGTTTTATGACCCTGGTTTTCTTCTAAAAGTTTATAATCTTGAGATTTACATTTAGGTCTTTTATCTATTTTGAGTTAATATTTATATAGGGTGTTAGGTAAGGGCCCAATTTTATTCTTTTTCAAGTAGTTATTATTTTTCAACAATATTTAGTGAAAAGATTATTATTTCCTTCACCAAATGTTCTTGGAAACCTTGTCAAAAATAACTTGACCATATATGGAAGAAAAAAACCCCACAAACATGTCAAAGTTAATCAGGAAACCAAGCCTGGGAAGGAGGGAGGGAGAGGGGTTAGGGATTGGGTAAGGGCTGATTGGGTGATGTGTGTGTGTATATCTTCACAAGTTTTTTTTTTTTTATCCCATCAAGATGTATGACTACAATGCACCAATAAAAATTTATTTAACAAAATAAATAAAATAAATGTAAACAAAAAAAGAATTTAAAAAATTGGATATTGGCCTGGTGATACACACCTGTAATCCTAGTACTTGGGAGGCTGAGATAGAAAGGATCACAGTCAAGCAACTCAGCAGGACCCTTTTTCAAAATAATTTTTGGTTTTGCGTTCTATCTTTGAGGTATACCCTAGCCCCCACCTTTTAAATTTTTCTTTTGAGAAAGGATCTTGCTGAGCTCTCTCTGTGCTGCTGATGCTGCCTTCAACATACAATCCTCCTGCCTCAGTCTCCAAACTACTGGAATTACAGGCATGTGTCCCCATGCCAGGCTAAAACTAAAAAGGGTTGTGGGTATAGGTCAGAGGTAGAATGTCCCTGGGTTCGATCCCTAGTACAAGGAGGGAAAGAAGGAAGGAAGGCAGGGAGGGAGGGAGAATGGGATGGCATGAAATCATTCAGTAATAAATCTTAGACATGCCTGTAATCCCAGAACCTGAAACTGAGACAAGAGGGTTGCAGGTTCAAGGTCAGCCTCAGCAACTTAATGAGACCCTGTTTGAAAAGAAAATATAAAGACGGGCTGGGGGTGTAGCTTGGAAATAGAATGCCCTGGGTTCAATTCCCAGCCTGTGCATGCACGCACGCACACACGCACACACACGCATGCACGCACATACACACCCCTCTTAGAGGCGAGAGGAGGTGTGGCGGATGGTCTGCTTTTCCTTACCCCTGGGCTTCCCTCTTGTCCCCGTCATAGTCGGCCTCTGCAGGAAGATTTCAAGTGAGAGAACTATCCTGATGGGCCATCTTGTTAGGGAGTGCTTCTGTCTCCACCGTGAGGATAAAAATCCCTCCACCTTCACACGCTTACTCCTTGCTTATTTTCTGAGAAAACAGAATAAGTCAAATTGTTCTATGTGATATCGCTTCAAATGTTGAAAGGCAGTTAACCTTCAGGCCAAAGATAATCACCTTCTTTGAATATTCTCTCTCTCTCTCTCTCTCTCTCTCTCTCTCTCTCTCTCTCTCTCAGTACTGGAACTGAACTCTGGGGTATTCTACTTCTGAGCTATACCCCAGCCCTGTTGTGTTTTTGTTTTTTTTTTAAGACACAGAAATTAGCTGGGCGTGGTGGCGCACGCTTGTAATCCCAGCATTCGGGAGGTTGAGACTGGAGGATCCCAGTTCGTGGACAGCCTCGGCTACTTAGTGAGGCCCTTTGCAACTCAGTGAGACCCTGCTTCAAAATAAAGAATAAAAAATAGGGCAGAGGATGTAGCTCAGAGGTCAAAGGCCCCTGGGTTCCATCCCCAGACCCGCAAAAAAAAAAAAAAAAAAAAAAAAAGACAGAAATTTATTTAGGAGAGTAGGGAAAAACATTCAAGGAAGAGTGCGGGCCATCCCGAGAATGAGAGAGGCCCAGCTCTCTTATTTTGCAGCAGGTCTCACTATGTTGCTGAGGGTCTCTTCTTGAAGTCCCAGAGGCTGGTCTCTCACCTGTGATCCTCCTGTCTCAATTTCCCAACTATCAGAATGACACCACAACTGGCTGGCTTGAATGTCCTTTAAGACACAATTCTGAGACACTTCTGTGTAACTGGTACTTCCCTGGACACAATTCCAGTTTAAGAACCTTTGAACCTGATGCACAGGGCTAAAAACTATGTCGTCCCTGTGTTCTGGGCAGTGATTCACGGGAGGAGACTGGCAGTTCGCAGACTATGGTCTCTGTGACACCATTATCCAGACACCAGGGGTCTGGAGATTGTGGAGGAGATGAGGAATGTCTCTGTGGTATTTAGTGTGAGAGGACAGAGAGGAAGACAGACATTGTAAGTGCTAGTAGAGGGCCAGCCATCTGTCCCCTCTGCCCTCCCTTCCAGGAGGAAGCGTCCTTTGGTGACAGGTTTCTGTCCTCTCTGTTGGCTGCAGCTGCTGGCTGCTGGCTGCCAGCTGGCGGGAGCCCTCTGTTTAAGAGCTCAGTCCTCCCCAGGCCCCAGGCTCTGGTCATCTCTGGGCACTCACCTGTGTTTCTGACTAGCCTGATCTAACGGCATTAGGCTTGATTTCTCTGATGCACCTTCTTCTTTGTCCTTTTATGAAAGAGTCCACAGAAAGCAGGTGGCCCCGACTTCATCACGGGCCCTCAGAGCCCCAGAGCTATGACTTCGGGGAACTGACTTGAGTCAGCGGTGGAGGTGGCGATGGTGACCGTGGTCGTCGTAGGGGTGCTCAGCCTTGGTGTTTTCTCTGCCTGGGCACACCAGACTTTGACTCTACTCTCGTAGTACTGTATGGGCTCAGTGAGATGTCAGTGCTTTCTCTTTGCTCATATAACTCTAAATTTAATTTAAGAATTGCTTCCTTGCCTTCTGGAAGGAGATAATTATATTCGATCAAAATATGCCCTCCTCTTTTCCCATTCATCATCTTATAGCTGTTGTTAGTAAAGGCCACCAACACATCAGGGACAAAGTCAGATATACTGCTGGGCGTGGTGGCGTGCGCCTGTGAGCCCAGTACTTGGGAGGCTGAGACAGGAGGATGGAGGCTTGCAGTCAGCCTCAGCAACTCAGTGAGATCCTGTTTCAAAATAAGAGAGAAAATTGAGCTGAGGGTGTATGGTAGAGGTAGAATGCCCTGAGTTCAATCTCCAGACAGACAGAGGGGACACACACACACACACACACACACACACACACACACACACACACTCACACACACCCATAGCTGCATTCTGACTCAGAAGTCTGGATTATAATGTGGGCCTTTCTTTCAGTTTCTTTTCTCCAGGTTCCTTCAATTTCATTCACAATTGCACACAGAAAAATTTCTAAACTTCCAGCCTAGATCACTCTCTCTGTCCCCAACTTTTCCTTCACAGTAGCTACTAAAAATCTTCCCCTTGTCTTTTTCCTCTCAGTCTCTCATTTGACATCACCAAAGCTCTGGTCCTGCCCCTCCAACCAGTCTGGACCCGGACTCTCCCACCCCGCCACGCCTCTTCCTCCTGCTAGGAGCCCGGGCCAGGCTTGGGGCTGGGAATCCTGCCCTGCATCTGGGACCCAGCTCCTCCACTCACTCATTCCACGACCTTGAGACAGTCTATTTGACCTCGGTTTCCTCCTAAACTGTATTAGTTAATAGAATGGGAGGGGTTGAACTGAATTCATTTAAGTAAAATGCTTTATATAAAGCCAGGCATGGTGGCCCACGCTTGTAATCCCAGTACTTGGGGGCTGAAACAGGTTCGAAGCCAGCCTCAGCTACTTAGTGAAGTTCTCAGCAACTTAATGAGACCCTGTTTCCAAATAAAATAGAAAATAGGTCTGTGAGTATAGCCTGGAGGTAGAAAGCCCCTGTGTTCCATCTTCAGTTCACACACACATGCACACACACACACAGACACATGCACGTGCACACACACACGCACGCACACGCGCACACACGCACGCACACAGCTTATATATGGGCTGGCAGATAGTAAGTGCTTAATAAATGCTTCCACTTTAGTTTTCTCCTAGGAAGTCCTCACCACTGTTTGTGACAAGGTTAAAGTAATGTAAGATGTAACAGAACCCAGTGGGTTCACTCCTCACTAGGGACAAAGTCAATAAACACAGCCAGGAGATAGAATGGAAAACACTTATTAAGACTTGCAGCGAGTACTGAGGGTAATTCCTAGAACTATAACACCATCCAAGCTGGGCATGGTGGTGCACGCCTGTAATACAGTACTTGGGAGGCTGAGACAGGAGGATCTCAAGTTTGAGACCAGCCTCAGCAAGTTAGTGAGGTCCTTTGCAACTTAGTAAGACCCTGTTTCAAAATTTAAAAATAGGATAGGCCTAGGGATGGATTTCAGAGATAGAACGACCCCGGGTTCAATTCCCATTACAACAACAACAAAGAAAAAACTCTACACAAAGAAAGCCAGGGCCTTATATTGGGGAAACTTATTTATATTCAAACAAGAAAGACTCATCACTGTAGAGAAAGACACATTCCTGAGCATGCGCAGTGCAAGGTAATTCTTTCTTATACATTTGTGTTCAACAGTGGCAGACTGGAGCATCCTCTGGGTAGAGAGTTTGCTGTTCTCACAAGTTTATAATGAGCGCAGTTATTCTGGGTTACCTGGGGAGGGGTGTCTGGTTTTGGCTTGTTTAAACCTGTGCCTTGTGATTTTCTCTGGAAGGGCATCCTCTGAGGCAAAAAAAAGCTTGAAAATAGGTTAGTCATAACTTTAAGGGGCAGCAGCTCTCCCCATAAATACAGGAGGTTGCCCCTAAAGTGCCCCCACCCCAAACATCAACAAAGCGCTCAGATTCGATGTTTTCCATAAAGAGTTCAGCATCTCCTTTCGATTTCCCTCTCCTAGTCCAAGAGTGATTTTTCTGGGGAGGACCTTTCTTACCTATTTTATTTTATTTTTTTGGTAGTAGATATTGAACCCAGGGGCATTCTACCTCTGAATGACACCTCCAGCACTATTTTATTTTTTTATTATGAAGCAGGGTTTCACTAAGTTGCCGAGGATCTCTCTAAACTGCTGAGGTTGGTTTCAAACCTGCAATTCTCCTGTCTCAGTCTCCCCGGTGCTGGGATTACAGGCGTCTGCCACCATACCTGGCTTCTTACCCGTTTTATACAGCCCAGTTCCCTGTAGTCTTTCTGACAGAGATAGTCATTGGAAAGTGTGCACTTCCCAGAAAGGGCTCAATCCCCTCTTGCTGAACTCGAGGGCTGAGTCTGGGGAGAAGGGAAGGGAAGCTGTGTGTGGTGGCACACGCCTGAGGGCCTCGCTCCTGAGAGGCAGAGCTCAGAGAATTGCTTGAGCCCGGGAGTGTGGGGGCTGGCCTGGGAAACGCAGCAAGAACCCATCTCAAATAATAATAATAATAATAATAATAATAATATAATAATAATAATAATAACAACAGCTAATTAATAATAGTAGTAGTAGTAGTCGTCGCAGTAGTAGTAGTAGTAATGAAAGGACTGTGCCTTGGTATGATTTGGGTAAGGATTGCCCCAGAAAGGCTCACGTGGTGGCAGGGCTGGAGGAGGTGGGTCACTGCAGGCGTGGCCCTGAAGAGGCATCTGTTTCTGATCTCCTTCACACTCTCTGCTTCTGGCTGCCCTGGGTTCAGAAGTTTTTCTCCACCACGCCCTGCTGCCATGATGTCCCTGCCTCAGAGCTCACTGACCATGGACTGAACCTCTGAAACCATGAGCCAAATTAAACTCTCCCTCCTCCCAAAACACCTCTTCCAGATATTTTGGTCACAGCAATAAAAAGCTGATTAAAAACAGCCTCCTCTGATATGCCTCTCCTGAGAAGGTTGGCACTAATAAGCCTCCACTTGGCAAAACACCAGAGATGAGACTGGAGGGTGGGGGTCCTATGGTCCCTAATCCGGTCCCTTGGCTGATCTCGGCACCCCTCCCCATCCCAATAGAGTGTGTGAGGAGGAGACGGAGAGAGAGGTTTGTTGTTCACATCTCAGAGAGGGGCGTGTGCCTGAGGTCACTCTCGTCCCTTTGCTCCAGGCCCATGTACTTATTGTGATAGTTAATTCACCGCCAACTGGCCAGGCCAGGGGACCCAGAGAGTTGGATAGTTAATTTCACTGCCAGCGGGCCAGGCCAGGGGACCCAGAGAGTTGGATAGTTAATTTCACTGCCAGCGGGCCAGGCCAGGGGAACCAGAGAGTCGGTCAAACACCCGTCTAGATGTTACTGTGACACTATATTTTAGATGTAATTAACATTTAAGTTAGTAGAGTTTGAGTGAAACAAATTACTTTTCATAACAAATGTGGGTCTCATCCAATTAAAGGGCTCAAGAGACAAAGACTGATCTCTTCAGAAGAGAAAGGAATTTTCTATCCAGACTCCAGGCTGGAGGTGCGATTTCCTGCTGCTGCCTGCTCCGCAGACTTCAGACTTGCCAGCCACCACAGCGGTGTGCGCCAGTTTCTTAAAATCAGTCTTTCTCTTTCCACTCACACTCATAGGTACCATTAGTTCTGTTTCTCTGGATACCCCTGACTGACAGGTATCTATCTTATAAGGCCATGACTCCTTTCAAAGGCCCCTTTCCCCTTGGCCCTTATAGACTTCACCAACAGCAAGAATTCTGGAAATAGGCAAATGCATAATAAATAACTGGTCAAAGCAGGCACAGTGGCACACAGCTGTAATCCCAGTCCTTAGGAGGCTGAGACATGAGGATTACAACTTTGAGGGCAGCCTGGATAATTTACAAGACCCTGTTTCAAAAAAAAAAAAAATCAAAAGGGCTGGGGTAGCATAGTTTGGCTACTGTGAGTTGTCTCTGTAACTGTGGCTACGCACATGTCACCATAATCTTCTGAGCTCCACTTTCGTGGGAAGATGCCCAGGAGCTGTAGAGCGGGTCATGTGCAGGACCCGCTCCGAGTCTTCTGAGGAACCTCCGCGCTGCTCGCATAGCAGCTGCACTGATTGACATTTCCACCAACAGTGGATAAGGGTTCCTATTTTCCCAAATCCTCACCAGCATTTCTTACTGTTTATATTCTTGATGATTGCCATTCTAACTAGAGTTATATGGACTGTGTAGTTGGTTGTTATTGTTTGTGTGTGTGTGTGTGTGTGTGTGTGTGTGTGTGTGTGTGTTTTGTTAATATTTTTGGTGCTTGAATTGAATCCAGGGGCATTCTACCTCCAAGCTACACCCCCAGCTCTATTTTATTTTATTATTTCAAAACATGGAGCCGGGCGTGGTGGTGCACGCTTGTAATCCTAGCATTTGGGAGGCTGAGGCCGGAGGATCACGGTTCGCGGACAGCCTCAGCTACTTAGTGAGGCCCTCTGCAACTCAGTGAGACCCGGTTTAAAAATAAAGAATCAAAAAATAGGACAGGGGCTGTAGCTCGGAGGTCGAATTCCCCTGGGTTCCATCCCCAGACCCGAAAAAAAAAAAAAAACCCACAAAAAAACAAAAAAACAAAAATCAAAACAAAAAAACATGGTCTCTCTAAGCTGCTAAGGGTCCCACCAAGTTGCTGGGGCTGGCTTCAAACTTGCAAATCTCCTGCTTCAGCCTCCCAAGTACTGGGATTCCAAGTGTGCACCATCGTACCTTGGCTTCAGGATAGTTTTCGTTTGCATTTTTCTGATTGTTCATACATTTATTGGTCATTTGTATTTCTTACTCTGAGAAGTGTCTGTCTATATCTCAAAGGTAGAGTGCCCCTAGGTTTAATCCCCAAGACCACAATAAAATAAATAACCAGCCACGCCGGTTTTCAGGCTTCTAGACTCTCTTGTTTGTACATCTCTAACCTCAGTTAGTTTTGGACTCACCTTTTCAAGTGATTGAAATTTTTAGTTAGGACCTCATAATCCTACTAAAACTACTTACTAGTTTAAACATGGATTTCTTGCATTAAATTAAAAGATCAAAAGAATACAAAGAGAAGAGCTTAGATAACACGCATTTTATATGTGACTACTCGGTCATGAGTACATTAGGAGGGAGGAGGTGATCAGACGCTGGCCCCTGGGTAGGCTCACCATGAAGGGGATGGTTACAGAAACAGCTGGATACAGGTGTGCCGAACCAGCTGTTATTGGTGATGTGGTGTTCTGAAATGACAAATGACTTTTGGCAAAATGCCCAAGCAAGCAAATTTTTAATGCGCCTTGAATATGGTCCTTGCACTTTTAGAAAACTCATAGAGTGTACAAAAATAATTTAGGGAGTTAAGTTCTAAGCTCAGATAATTATCAACAGGTTGTATCTGTATGAAAGTCACAAGACACTTGGCAGAAATGTCAAGACTATGAAAGTCACAAGACACTTGCTCTTGGCGAGGCAGGCCCCTCCCCAGTGGCAGGAATTCTGGAGTTCCAGATCCAGCTGCAGCGCTCCCCCATGGCTGTGACCTGTAAGCGTCCCACCTTAGTTCCCCCACGATGCCAGGGTGGCCTGTGCTCGAGAGCACTGATGAGGAAATTATTTTGTTATCGAGCTCTCTGCCTCCAAAACTGTGATGAGAAATTACAACCAATTTCTGCATCAATGACTAAAAAACAAAAGCTGTCTTCTTATATAGTATTGAGCCATTATGAACTTAAAATTTTATGCAGAAATTAAGCTCAATGATTTTAAGGTCTTTTCCAACTCCGAAAAAATTTTATTGTGGTAAAATACATATAACATAAAATTAATGACCTTAACATATATGTTATTATATGTTATTATTGGTTAACACATATAATGATATATAGTAAAATATTATAGTACATTATTAAAATGACTATATAATTATCATTGTTAATTATATATTGAATACATATATATACATATATATATATATATATATATATATATATATATATATATTTGAGCCCAGGAGCATTCTACCTTTCAGCTAGACTCCCAGACTCTAAAAAGCATTTTAAAAAGTGAATACTATAGCAATTATTATACAATCTCAGAATGTTATAAATCTTAGAATGTTATAGTGATGTGAAGTCAGAGAGAGAATCTTACCATGTTTAATTGAATTATCTTGATTGACATATAAGATATAATGCTAAACTATATTAATTTATAGAACTTAATGTGCATTATAAACACACAAAAAATGTCTTATTTTGAATCAGGGACTTGCTAGGTTGCTGAGGCTGGCTGTGAACCTGAGTTCCTCCTGTCTCAGCTTCCCAAGTACTGGGATTACAGGTGTGCGCCACCATGTCTGGCTTGACCTTAGAATTTTTTAAATATACACACAGTTCAGTGACATTAAGCACATTCAGACTGTTGTGTAACCATCACCATCATCAATCTCTGTATCTTGTTAAAAATGACACTCTGTTCCCTATACAGTCTAAACACTCCCTATATAATCTCGAAAAAGAACAAAGCTAGAATATGTACATTTTCTGATTTCAAACCTTATAAAGCTACATTAATTGAAATACTTTAGTACTGCTATAAAGGCAGATATGTAAACCAGTGGAGTAAAATAAAAAGCCTAGAAGTAAATTCTTCCATATATGGTCAAGATATTTTTGACAAGGTTTTCAAGAACATTTGGTGAAGGAAATATTGCTTCTTTCACTAAATATTGTTGAAAAATAATAATTACATGAAAAAGAATAAAGTTGGACCCTTACCTAACACCATATACAAATATTAACTCAAAATAGATAAAAGACCTAAATGTAAATCTTAAGATTATAAACTTTTAGAAGAAAACCTGGGTCATAACACTTCACAACATTGAAATTGGTAGTGATTTCTTGGATATGATTTCAAATACACAGGCAACAACAGAATAAACAAACAAACTTCCTAAAAATTAAAAATATATTGTACATCCAAAGACAATGTAGAGTTAAAAGTTACTGATAGAATGGGGTAAAATATTTCCAAATGCTATATATGAAGGTATATTAATATTCTAAATAGAAATCCTAAAAATTAGCAACAATAAAAGCAAACAATACAATTTAGAAATAGGTAAAAGACTAAAATAAATAATGAATCTACAAAGATTTTAACCAATAAACACTTTGCTTAGTTGTCTGCTGGATGGAAAATCTTGTTTCTCTGGTTCTGGTGTGTATTACCTATTTCTTCTTTGTAGTTAATCTCCTTGAGTATTTTCTCTAGTGCTGGTTTTGAAGACATAAATTTCTTCAGTTTCTGTCTGTAATGGAAGCTTCTTATTTCTCCATCTAATTTGATAGACAGTTTTGCTGGGTAGGAAATTTTTGGCTGGAAGTTGTTTTCTTTCAGAACTGGGAATATGTTACTCCAAGCCCTTCTGGCTCTCATGACTTGGTTTGGGAAGTCTGGAGTGATTCTAATTGGTTTGCCTCTGAATGTCACTTGGCCTTTTGTTTTTGTTGCCTTTAAGATTCTCTGCTTGGCTTCCACATTGGTCATTTTGACAATTATGTGGCGTGGGGAGCCTCTTCTCTGATCCTGTCTAAAGGGAGTTCTATAATTTTCCTGGACCTGTGTATCGACCTCTTGCTCTTTGTTTGGAAATTTTTCTGCTATTATTTCTTTGAAGAGATTATTGATCCCTTTGGTTTCAACTTCTTTTCCCTCCTCTATTCCGATTATTCTTAGGTTAGCTCTCTTAAAATGGTCCCATATTTCTTCAATGTCAGATTCCTGCTGTCTGATTTTTTTTTCTAAGTTATAAATTATGCATTCATTTTTGGAGTGATCATCTTCTAGGAGTGAGACTCTATTCTCCATGTGGTCTAATCGATTGTTTATACTTTGAATTGAGGCCTTTATTTCAATGATTACATCCTTTATGTCTTTTAGACTCTCTCTAAATTCTTTTCGAAGGTCCTGTATTATTTCTATAGTTATATTCCTGATTTGATCTTCTGGAGATCTCTGAATTTCTGTATTATCAGGTTCTGATAATATGGGGTTGTGAGCATTCACTGCTCTATTTTTGTTCCTCTTTCCCATGATTTCAGAAGTTTTTGCCTTCCCTGGGTCACTACGACTTCACTTAGGGTGCTCTGTATCTCGAGTCTGTGGTAATCTCAACTGCCACTACTCCTTTACTGGGTTGTATTGCAAAGTCTCAGACCCAGGGAGTTAATCGAGGCTCCGTAAGACCGTGGGGGTGCTGGGCTGGGTGTTTTCCTACGGAAGCTGCCACTAAGGTGTGGTATCTCTGCCACCACTACTCCTTCACTGGGTTGGACTGCAAAATCTCAGACCCAGGGAGATTATCAAAGTCCCTGGGTGTGCAGTACAGGGATTCCTCCTTTAGGGGCCGCAATTTCTTTCATGGTTATTGTGCATGTTGATCAGGAGCTGTTGAGGGTGTCATGAACTCGCTGTCGCTGCTGGCAATATGGCGCTGCTGCCACGCACTCAGCCATAAGGCTGGAGCTGCTGGCAATATGGCACCGCTGCCACGCCCTCGGCTGTGAGGCTGGCGTATTTCTTTTCTGGTTTTGAGCTATGTTCTGAGTACCTGGAAGGCGTGATGAGCTTGACCACTGGGAGTTTTAGACGTTCTTTGCACTGAAAGAACTGCTGAATTATACCTGAGTGATCCACAGCTGCTCACCTCAGCTCCTTGTTTACCTTTCCTCTCTGGATCCTGGTGCTGTGGGGGAAGATGGTGCCGGCCTGGCCCTGCTGCTGCATTGCAGGCTTGATTTCTGGTCTCTGGTTGTTCTTCTAGTCTTTTTTTTCTCTGTCCCTTGTGTTTACATTTTTTATTTCTCTGCTGATGGCGTTTTCTGGCTATGAAAAGCGCTGATTTTGTGGCAATAAAGATCAAGTTTTAGTAGGGCTCATAAATGCTGCTTTTTCTCGGTCGCCATCTCCCTGGAAGTCTCAATGTTTTAATTTTTTGAGCAACTGCTATATTGTTTTCACCAATTTATGTTCTCAACAGTGTACAAGGGTGTCCAATATGGTATTTTTGGGTTTTTTTTTTTTTTTTTGGTACTGGAGCTTGAATTCAGGAGCATTCTACCTCCAAGTTATACCCCAAGCCTTTTGTATTTTTTGTTTTGAAACAGGGTCTCCTGAGGTTACAGAGCATCTTTCTAAATTGTTGAGGCTGGTCTGGAACTTGAATCCTCCTGTCTCATCCCGTCAGGATGAGAGCATATAGATATGCACCACCAGGCCCAGCTTTCAATACTTTCTTATCACTTCAAAGTTTTGGTTTAAAAATACTTTTTAAATAGAAAATGTTCTTAGTCTTCATTTTTCTGAGTTTTTAAAAAATTATATGTCACTCTTGTGCAGAGATAAGGATGTGCAGAGAAATATATAAAAAAAGCAGTTGGTTGGAATGAAAACTTCTTCATTTAATTCCTCAAAATGATTTTTTTTAACACAAAACCCCAAGGTTTGGATGCAGCATTTCTTAAGTGAAGGTCTATTCCTTGACCCTGGATAGTTTTCCAAGCTGCTGACACCTGTCTGCAGTTTTGATGCCTGTTTGCAGATGACAATAACCTTGTCACAAGTTGGCTGGGTGAGAGCAATTGCAAGGTGTGTATCAATTACAGAGATGTGAAAATGTGACAGTGTCTTTTGGAAAAACACATCCTAGTTTATGAGAACCAGCAGCCACAGGCAAAAGGGGCCACAATACCAAAGAGAAAGGTGGACAGGCCCAGGACTGCACAAAGTCTAATTTACTGGGGACTTCTGAACAGGAAGATGTCTTGGGTGGCCACAGGACAGGTGGCTCCACATACCCCAGGGCAGGAGAAATGAGTTCTACATGCTAAGGCTGGCAAACACGGCCACAGGCAACTCTAGCATACTTAGCCTTTCACAAAAACTATGAACACGTCCAGTGCTGGTTAATAAGCAGCCCAGATGTCAGTGGCTGTTTTAACAACTCGTTTGTTTTGGAGGGCTTCAGATGTGTGCCGGGGCACCTGGTGGGCAAGATGGCAGTTACACTATGACTGGCGTCACCTCAAGCTGGGTACCTACAAGGTGCATCTTAAAGACACTGAAATACGCTTTGACAGACGCTTGGAAATTATTAACAGAAGGAAAGCAATATGTGCTCTCAACGACCTTAGGACTTCAGTGTATCTCCTTTGTCTTAAAAACATTTTCATATATATAGTTGAAATTGTGCTGAACTACAACTGTATGTCCTGCTTTCTCACTTTACTGGGTGAGCATTATTTCATGTTATTGTTAGTTCTGATAAATCTTAACTAGTTGTGTAGTATTCTACTTTATGTATGACCAACAATCCAGTTTATCTTACTGATAATTTACCTAAATAAATCAACAAGCTACAATTGAGCTTCCAGGTAATTTTTGTATGAATGAGATTTAAATGAACTCTATAGGTTCTCAGAGGGTTCACTTTCTTCTAAAAAATAAATATCCTTAAAATTCTGAGCCTGATGGCACATGCCTGTTATCCCAGTACTTAGGAAGCTGAAACTGAGGATCAGAAGTTTGCAGCCAGCCTCACCTCAGCAAATTAGTGAGGCCCCCTGCAACTTCCTGAGACCCTGTTTCAAAATAAAAAATAAAACAGGGCTGGGCTCTAACTCAGAGTTAGAATTCCCCTGCATTCAATCCCCAGTGCCACAAAATATATAAAATAAAGTAAAATCGAGGTTTACTATAAACCTCTGGGTTACTAAAATTCTGAGAAAACCTAGATGGAGATGATTCTTTGCACAATTAAGGATTTGACTCATAAAAAGATTTTCATGTTTGAGAAACATCAGCAAGTACTGACAGCAGGAAAGAAGAAGATGGAGGAGGAGGAGGAGGGTGTAAAAACAGCCTTTAAAAGGAGGGCAGCCAGTTCATCCTTAGGTGCCCTGATTTGACAGAAGAAATCCATGGGGACTGCCTAGGGCTGCAAGTTGGAGCATCCTCCTGGATTTTATGAGTAACAGACAAGAGATGAGCACATCTGTGGAAACTCCCCATCCTCTTTTTTTTTTGGTTGTTCACTGATAGGAAGTAAAGACAGCTGCAGTGGAAGAGAAAACGAATGACTGCTTATCACAGAGAGGAGCCCCACTCCGTAATGTCAAGGAAGTATTTGTCTTTGACAATCACCTGTTAAATGATTCAGAATGTTGGCAACATTGAACTAAATTCAGGCAGGAAAGAGAGACATGGAGAGAAAAATACAAGGGCCAGAGAAATAATATGTGAGAATAAGTTCCCTGATATTGTCATCGTTTTGAATAAGCACACACTAATAATACACTAACAAGCCAGGTATGGTGGCTCAGGCCTCGGATCCCAGTACTTGGGAGACTCAAGACCAACCTCAGCAACTTAACGAGATACTTAGCAATCTAGTGAGACCCCGTTTCAAAACAAAACAAGACAAAACAAAGCAAAAAAAAAAAAAAAAGTGCTGAGGTTATACCTGGGAGGCAGAATGTCCCTGTGTTCAATCCTCAGTACCACATAAAGGAAAAAAAAAAATTAAAAACTACTAAGACACGGGGGTCAGGACTGAGGACAAAGAGAAAGTAAAGAAGGACATGGGGGACCTGACCTGAGGCTCGGAAGCACACCAGGTGTTTATTATGTAGTCCTGCAGCATATTTATATCACACAGAAATACCAAGAACTCTTTAACCCATGCCAGCAATACACATCAGACGTGCTTAGCACGTAACCCACGAAAAAGCATACCTGGCACCACAAAGGCTTCTCAGAGCATGAGAGGGTGGAGGTCCTTCTGGCAGAGTAAGCGGTTAGGAGCTTATCAGGCAGAATTCGCAGAGACCTTAAGGACCAGACCTTAAGCTAGACCAGTGGTAGACAAAGCAACGAGGTAGTGAAGAGAGACAGACCTTCTAACATAGCCTGCTGCTCTTCACACGCTGGGCTTAGGGAGCGACCTCAGACTCTTGTGACTGGCCCTCCAGCACTCTGTCCCCCAAAACGTAATGTCTTGGCTTCCGTGGTAAAAAGTTTCAACGTGGGCCAATCAGAGAAAAGGCAGAGGTTTAAATTAAGAAAAGATACACGTTCAAGGGAAATGTGGGCCATCTTGAGAGAGTGAGACCTGCTGTGGAGAGAGACCTCCACTGGGGTGAATCATTTTTCACAGGTATCTAGAGAAGGGTAGGAAACCAGCAACATGGGCTGGCTGCCTCCTCTCTTTGGAAGCTTTAGGCTCACAAAAGGTTGGAATTCCTTTGAGCTGAGAATCCTAGGGAGCGGAGGGAGCTGGAGCCTTGATGGGGAGTCCAGGGAGGGATGGGGTGTGGAACACAGGTGTGACCCCCCACTTTCCTCCCAGGCTCTGACAAAGGGTGAAACTCTTTCTGGAATCTCATTACCTCAGGAATTCTAGGTGAAGTACTAGGCCATTATGATTTATAAGTGCAGGCCTGGCTCTTTCCTGAGAGAAAACAAGCTCTGCTAAAATGAAACCAGAGCTGGGCATGGAGGTGCATGCTTCTAATCCCTGCTTGGGAGGTGGAGACAGGAGGATCGCACAGGTTCGAAGCAGCGCCGGCTTAAGAGGCCCTGTTTCCAAATAAGAAGTATAAAGTAGGTCTGGGATTCTAGCCCTGAGGGGCTTCCAGGAACCCCAGTACCACCAAAAAAAAAAAAAAAAAAAAAACCCCAAAAAACTAATTTTAAAACTGTATTTTTATTTCCTTCCCAATTTTCTCTTTTCTACCTAAAATTGTATTTCTTTTATTCTACCTCAGTAGAATGCCCATGGGTTCAATCCCCAGCAACACAAAATAAATTAATTAAAAAGTTACTATATGACCAAACAAATTCTATTCCTAAGAAAAATGAAAACTATGTCACCTAAAAACTTGCCATATGTTCATAGTGCTACCAAATCCCTGCACCTGCCCCAATTTGCCAAATCAAATAATTGAGACCAAGTCTTTGGGAAGAAGGAAAAAGAAATGTATTGATTTGCTAACAAATCGGAGAAACCAGTGAATATAGGCATTTGGGAACAAGCCTGGGATCCTCCTTGAGCACAGGGGCCGAGTCTGTTAAGCACGAGCTCTGCAGGCTCTGCCCCTGTCTTGTGTCCTTGAGCCAGTTCTTATTCAGATCCACAGATGTCAGGTCACGTTATTTGTATCAGGGGTGAAGGAAAGGGGGAAGACAGAGGAAGAAACATGGCAGCTTTGGAACAGCCAGGTATTGGCTGCTAGGGTCCGAAGCAAACCCCTATTACTATAGCAGTGCTGCATGATAGCCCCAAGTGGAAACACCCCAAAGGTCCACGGATGGATGAATGGTAAGAAAAAGAAAGGCACAGTCACACAGTGCGATATTACTGAGCCCTAATAAGGAGTGAGATCCGGCCCCATCCTACAACACGGATGACCCTTGACAATGTTAAGAAAAGCCAATTCAAAGTGTGCCAGTATTGGGAATGGATTAGGAAGATTTGAGAAAGCTCTGATTATTAATAGATATATTTCTAAAATAATTGTGTCAAAATGGTAGACCTGGAGAGAAAGACTTAGTTTCAGTTTCAGTCAAAAAGCAAACAGCTATTGACTTAGATAAAAGTAATTAACAAGTCCATAGGAGAGGGGAGCTAGGGCTTCCTCTTTCTAAAGACAGACCTACATAATAATCTAGCTAGGATGGGAGAAGGGGTCGACCTTTTGAAACGGGGTTTCTTGAGAAGAAACATGGCATTTCCTTAAGATGAAACAGGGTTTCTTGAGAAGAAACAAGGCGTTTCCTTACCGGATTCTTGTCTGCGGCGAGTGAAGAATGACACCCGTAAATGCCAGGAAGAGAAGTAAGAAGTTTATTGGAAACAGTGGGGAATAGGGAAAAATGGCAGAATACCCCTAAGGGCTGTCGGAACTATGATGCCCAGCAGCTGCCTTCAGGACAATACTTGAGGGTAGCCCAAGCCAAATGCCTTCAGTTGTAAGCTACTTTCTCCCAAAGTCCATGCAATCTGCCAGAAAAGAAGTGCAGGTCACGCCTAGGGGCCCTGGTCAGACTTGAAGTCCAGCAGAGGCCTTCAGGTCACTACCCGAGTGTAGCCCGGGCCAAGTGCCTTCAATTGCACCCCACCTTCTCTCAAAGCTAATGCAACCTGCGAAAGAGAGAGAAAAGTTCCCCAACCGGGAGGGGTTCCAGAGTGGGTAACCGTCCTAGTGAATGGTCTAGGGGTTTATACATCTCTGCATGTCCTCTGTTGCTTGGAGTCTGGGAGGCAGTTTTTAAAATCTGCATAGGGTATTTGCATGTCCTTTGAGGGGTCTCCTTTCAGTAGAGGTGTCAGGCTTGCCCAGGGATGTCTCCTGGGTTTGTTGATTAGTAAACAGATGGTTTTGTGAAGCTTTGGTCATTTTTGTCTCTGAACCTTGGAAGAGCTGGTCTCTTTTTAGGAGCCTTGGAAGTTAATTAGTATTCGTTGCCCCTCAGGAAATTAAGCTTTTCTACCGAGGCCTCTTCCCTACCTGCCTACTCCTTTTCTGCCTCCTCACTTTGACTTTCATGAAAGGAGACACCTTGCCACACCTTGATGGGGGAGGAAACTTACAGGGTTTTTACTACGTCAGAATTACGTAAATAAGATGTAGGTCATGGATATAAAAAGTCTGGCCCACGTGTTGTATCTTTGGTGGGGCATTCATTTGAACCTCCCCCCCCACCCCGTGCCATTCTGGCATGGGCCTGTAACTATCTTCTGTATTTCTGTCTTTTTAATAAACTTCTTTAAATCTTCAGCAAGAGTCCGGGCTAAAGTGTATTTACCCTTAGCTCAGGACAAGAATCCACGGTTTTTCTGTTTTTCTGTTTTTTGGGTTTTGTTGTGGCTTGAGGGAAATTGTGTCTGGAACCCTAACAGGGGTCCCCGGGGACAGTTTCCCCAAAACCATATCATCTCACACCACAACAAAAAGGATCACAGATTTTATGATTCTATCTATGTGAAAAGTCCAAAATAGGTAAATTCATAGAGAAAGAGACAGAGTAGTGGTTTCTAGGGGCTGTGCGGTGAAGAAAATTCAGGTGATTGCTAATGGGGATAGAGTTTCTTTTGCATTTGGTGAGAATGCTCTGAAATTAACTAGTGGTAATGCTTGAACTCTGAATGTTCTGAAAACGAGGATTTTTACACTTTGAAATATGAATTTTATGGTATGTGAATTATATTCTCATCAAGTTTTTAGAAAAATTTATTCATTTAAATTTAGACTATATACAGTGTTTCTAAAGAATCTGTTATGGTTGGGGAACTCTTCCAGGGACCCTGTTGAGCTCCCAAAACTGTTAGTGTGAGAGAGATGTAACTGCAGGTTCTTGTTCTGAACTAGATATAGAAAAACACTAGTCCGAACTCTTTTTTTTTTTTTTTTTTTTGTGGGTCTGGGGATGGAACCCAAGGGCATTCGACCTCCAAACTACACCCCTGCCCTATTTTTTTATTCTTTTATTTTGAAACCGGGTCTCACTGAGTTGCGGAGGGTCTCACTTAGTAGCTGAGGCTGTCCACGAACCATGATCCTCTGGTCTCAGCCTCCCAAATGCTGGGATTACAAGTGTGCACCACCATGCCCAGCTTAGTCCAAACTCTTGCTGGAAGCTTAAGTCACTTTATTTACAAAGATGGAAAAATATAATATAGTTTAATACCACCCTATACTATCCCTAACCTAAGATAATATAAGGAGGTAACTTGAAAAGAAGTCACTGGAGTCCTAAATACAAAACAGTTTTTATAGATACATAGTTCCCCATCTTGCTCTACCTAATCCTTTGACCTATGTGTAAGTCAGCCCCTTAACTCCCTGCAGGCCCCTTTTGTTATGATTATTGATACAGTTTGGGAGAGTATGGTTGTGGGGAAACTGTTTCCGGGTACCCCTGTTAGGGTCCTGGACACAATTTCCCTTAAACCACAACAAAATCCCAAACAACCAAAAACAGAAGAAAAAAAAAAAGCGGATTCTTGTCCTAAGCTAAGAATAAATATGCGTGGCTTGGACAGTTGCTGAAGATTAAAAGAAGTTTATTAAAAAGACAGAAATACAGAAAATAGTTACAGCCCCATGCCAGAGTGGCATGGAGGGGTGACTCGAATGAATACAACAAAGGGCTCACACGTGGACTCGACCTTTTTATACCCATGACCTCCATCTTGTTTACGTAATTCTGACTCTGACGTAGTGAATATCCCTGTAAGGTACCTCTCCTGACCCTGTAAGGTACCTCTCCCAGCAAGCTGTGATAAGGTGTTTCCTTTCATGAAGGTCGACCCCTCCTACCATCTTAGCTAGCTTATCTAATCATGTAGATCTGTCTTTAGATAGAAAAAGGCTTAGTTCTCCTCTCCTATTGACTTGCTAATTACATTTAGCTAAGTCAATATAAGTTTCAATAGTTGTTTGCTTCCTGACCAAAGCCAAGCCTTTCTCTCTCCAGGTCTGCCACCATTTTGACACAAATATTTTTGAAATATATTAATAATTAGAGCTTTCTCAAATCTTCCTAGGCCATTCCCAATACTGGTACAATTATAGGGATTTCTGGTTCAGCCAACCCCCCCCCCAAGAAAAAAACCACCCCCCCACAAAACAAAAAAACAAAACAAAAACAAAAACAAAACCCTTCTTGCCTTACTGCAGGTATAAGCCTAGGTTTCTTTGTTAGGACCAGAATGATTAACAAGGTCAGGAGCCATGTGGTATCTGCTCCCCTTTCACAGAGGTCAGTCCCTCCTCCCACACTCTTGGGGAATTCTTAGCTTCTTGCTAGATGTCACTTATTATGCAAACTTGTTTTTAGAATGTGAGGGTCCTAAGTCCCAACTCCTCTATCCACTTGCTAATTAGTTCCAGTGAAGGTACTTTGCATTATAACAGCTACCTGAGTACCTGGCAGTAACCAGGCCCTAACTGCTTTTCTTTTTACATTTTGGGATTCTTTTTTTTTTTTTTTGTCTTATTGAGGAGATAGAAAGGAAATAGGCAGATTGGGAAGAGGCCTCGGTAGAAAAAAGTCAATTTCCTGAGGGGTGAGGGGCCAAGGTTCAGAGATAAGAAGGACCAAAGCTTCACAAAACCATTTGGTTACTAATCAACAAACCCAGGAGACATCACTGGAGCAAGTCTGACACTTTACTGAAAGGAGACTCTTCAAAGGACTTGCAAATACCCTATGCAAATTCTGAGAGCTGCTTCCCAGAATTCCCAGAATCCCAAACTCACCACAACCAACAGAGGACACTCAGACATCGGCAAAAGCTCAGACCGGCCACCAAATCATTTTTTTTTCTCTCTCCAGGACCCCCTCCCCTTTTGGGGAGCTTTTCTCTCTCTCGCAGGTCGCGTTAGCCTTGAGAGAAGGCAGAGTGCAATTGAGGGCACGTGGCTCGGGCTACTCTCGGGTAGTGATCTGAAGGCCTCTGCTGGACATCAAGGCCGACCAGGGCCCCTAGGGGTGACCTGCACCTCTTTTCTGGCAGATTGCGTGGACCCTGGGAGAAAGTAGTTTGCAATTGACGGCATTTGGCTCGGGTAACACTCGGGTAAGACCTGAAGGCAGCTACTGGACACCAGAGCCCCGACAGCCCTAGAGGTGTTCTGCCACTTTCCCTATTCCTTTCTGGCAGATCGCGTGGACTCTGGGAAAAAGCAGCTTGCAACTGAAGGCATTCGGCTTGGGCAACTCTCAAGTATTGTCCTGAAGGCAGCTGCTGGACTCCAGAGTTCTGACAGCCCCTTTGGGGTGTTCAGCCACTTTTCCCTATTCCCTGCTGCTTCCAATAAACCATTTTCTCACCTTCCTGCGGTCTGCGGGTGTCAGTCTTTGCTCACTGTAGACAAGAACCTGGTAAGGAAACGCCGAGTTTCTTCTCAAGTAACTTCACTTCATCTTTGATGAAATTCTGGGTTTCTTCTCAAGAGACCCTCCGCTTCATCTTGGGGGCTCGGAAGAAACCCCCCATTTCATTTTAAAACGGGATTGAACCCAGAGCATCACACCTGCAAAGCAGGCGCTTTGCCACTGAGCTACATCCCAGCCTCCTCTTTTTACATTTTGAACCCCACTTTCGATAAACCAATGTTTGATACATTAATACCCAAACTATTATCAAATATTTTAAGCCATTTCCTAATACTGGTGCAGAATCAGTGCCGAGTTAGGCTTCTTGCTTCATATGTTGCCCTTTCTTTCCCTTTTAATATTATAAATAATAAGACCACCTTTATTCTGTTGGCTAAAGAATCATGGAAGGGAAGTTGAAGTGATAATTACTTTTCTGACAAGCAAATATCAATTTTTTTTCATTCATTCATTGATCATCCATTTTATTACAAATTAGAAAGTGGGACTTTGTTGAGATAAAGGAAACTGTTATGGTAAAACTGCTACAGTGCAAACTTGTTACAGTACAATTGTTACTGTACAATGTTACAGTACAATGTCCCTGTTTGGCTCTAAAACTGTAAGGTAGGAGATATAGCTGCAGGTTCTTGTTCTGAGCTATTTTAGAAAAAAATAGTACTAACTTTTTTTTTTTATTGTAAACTTAAGCAATTTTATTATTACACAGACAGAAAGAAAGGATAGGTTAATAAAGCCCTATACTCAAAGAGGGAATGTGTAGGGGAATAACTTGTAAATAAGTTACTGAAGATTTTGGATACAGAACAGTTTTTATAAAAATACATTAACCTTCATCTTGCTCAACCAATAATCTTCTGACTTAGGTGTGAGCCCACCCACTAACTCCATGCGGGCCCTTTTTCATGGTTATGGGAATTATAATTATGGGAATTTTTTTGTTCAGCCAAAAGCCTTCCTGCCTCAATGCAGGTGCAGGCCCAGGTCTTTGTCAGGACCAGAATGATCAGTGAAGTCAGGGGTTACCTGGTATCTGCCCACTCTTGACAGAGGCCTGTACCCTCCTCCCACATTCTTGGCGGATTCTAGCCTATCGGTTATAATTTATTTATTATGTAAACCTGTCTTTATTTTATTTTATATCATTTAATTTAATTTTATTTTTTGTGGGTCTGAGGATGAACCCCAGGGGCATTTAATCTCCAAGCTAAACCCCCCTGCCTTATTTTTTTTTTTATTTTTTAGTTTGAAACAGAGTCTCACTGAGTTGCAGAGGACCTCACTAAGTATCTGAGGCTGTCTGTGAACCGTGATCCTCCAGTCTCAGCCTCCCAAATGCTGAGATTACAATCATGCGCCACCATGCCCAGCTTGTAAACCTGTTTTTAGAATATGAAGGTCCTAGGTCCCAACTCTTCTATCTTGCTAATTAACTTTTAGCGAGAAAATTCTGCATTATTACAGCTGCCTGAGTGCCTGGCAGTAACCAGGCCCTGACTGCTTTTTACATTTTGACACTAATTTTTGATACATTAATACCAAATTTATTTTCCAATACATTAATACCAAAGCCATTTTCCAATGCTGGCACATTAATACCAAAGCTATTTTCAAATACATTTTGAAGCCATTTCCCAGTACTGGCACAGAAATATATATATATATATATATATATATATATATATATATATATATATATATATATAATTTTTTTAACTAATTTTTTAGTTTTGGCTGTCTTTCTTTTTATGTTCTGATAGATGCCATTTTTTTGTTTTAAAAAACCTATTAAGGGGGCGGGGGGGGAGAGGGCACCAAATATAGTTTAAATGTATATCATTTATGTGCAATAAAAAAATTCGTTTAAAAAACCTATTAAGAAGATAATATGTTATTCAGAGGAGAAGGGATGGTGGAAAGAAAGTATTAATATTACTTTGTGTGTGTGTGTGTGTGTGTGTGTGTGTTAGGGGTTGAGTCCAAGGTCATACTACCTCTGAGCTAAATCCCCAGCTCTATTTTATTTTTTATTTGGAAACAGGGTCTTGCTAAGTTGCTGAGGCTGGCTTTAAGCCTGTAATCCTCTTGTCTTAGCCTCCCAAGTGTGCCAGTACTGACCCCAGACTTTGTTAATCATTCGGTCCTAACAAAAACCTTGGCCTACACCTGCATTGAGGGAGGAAGGCTTTTGGCCAAGAGAGAAATCCCCATAATCATCATCCCCATAATCATAAAAAAGGGGCCCGCACCGAGGTAATGGGCGGGCTCACACCTAGCTCAGAAAATTATTGGTTGAGCAAGATGAAGGACAATGTATCTTTATAAAAACTGTTCTGTGTCCAAAACTCCAGTAACTTATTTTCAAGTTGCTCCACTACATCCTTCATGTAGTGCTTTCATTTCTGTCCTATCTTTCTGCCTTTGTAATAATAAAATTCGCTTAAGCCTACAGCAGAAGAGTTTGGGCTGTTTTTTTCTAAAATAGCTAAGAACAAGAGCCTATGCTTCATCTCACGCCGGCACAGTTTTGCTGTCCCACCGTAGCACCAAGTACTAGGATCATAGGTGCATGCCACCACACCCAGCTCATACCATTATTTTTACAGAATTTAGTTTTACATACAATCTTAATTCCATGTGGCCATTTTCATATACCACATCATTTCAACTTTATATTTTACTTTACTTGACATTGTATCTGAAATGCTATTTTCTTGAACTGGCATACATTTCATAATCATTATGGCAGGCAGAATGTTTACCCCTTCCACTCATAGGATGCTCACCATCCCAGTCCTGAACCTGTGAATATATTACCTTAGTGGCAAAGAGGCTTTGCAAATGTGAGTAGTTCAGGCGGTCTGTCAGATTCCCCTAACCATAACAAATACCTGATTTTCAGCTTCCAAAGAAAACCCTGCATTTCTCAACAAATACTGACATTACTGGCAGCACTCCAGCATTCGGTACCAGGCTTTTTGTTGTTGTTTGTTTTAATACTGGGGATTAAGCCCAAGAGCATTGTACCATGGAGCTACACACTCAGTTCCTCCTCCTCCTCCTCCTCCTCCTCCTCCTCCTCCTCCTCCTCCTCCTCTTCCTACTTTTTAAATTTTGAAACAGAGTCTCTCTGAGTAACTGCACTTAAAACCCACAATCTTCCTTTTTCAGCCTCCCAAGTACTGGGATTGCAGGTGAGCACCACTGAACTTGACTCTGATTTTGGACTTTTGGCTTCTAGAATAAATTTTGATCTCTAGAATAAAAGGTAATTAAGTGGTGCCTGTGTGTGTGTGTGTGTGTGTGTGTGTGTGTGTGTGTGTGTGTGTGTGCGGCACTGGGGCTCCTGGAAACCCTTCTACCTCCAGGCTACACTCCCAGACCTATTTTATATTTTTATTTTGAAACAGGGTCTCTTTGTTTTTTTGCGGGTCTGGGGATGGAACCCAGGGGCATTTGACCTCCGAGCTACACCCCCTGCCCTATTTTTTATTCTTTATTTTTGAAACCAGGTCTCACTAAGTTGCGGAGGGCCTCACTGAGTAGCTGAGGCTGTCTGCAAACCACGATCCTCAGGTCTCAGCCTCCCAAATGCTGAGATTACAAGCATGTGCTACCACGCCTGGCTGAAACAGGGTCTCTTAAGCCAGGGAGGCTGGCTTCGAACCTGTGCGATCCTCCTGTCTCTGCCTCCCAAATGCGGGGATTACAAGCGTGCGCCACCACGCCCGACTAATTGGTGTCATTTTAAGCTAGAGATCTGTGGTAGTTTACTATAATAGCAATAGGAAATAAATACAATTATTAAAAATTGTTGCCTGTTGTCATAAAGAAACATAACTACCCAAACCATTTTTTTGTTTCAAAGCAGCTAATGTTCTGAAAGAGCTATTGTTTCAAGGCTGCCAGGGGTCTGCCCAGTGGAGGTTTGGCCCATGATTTGCAGAATCATACTGATTTCCATGAGCGGGTGTTGTCTCCATGGGCCTGGGTGTTGTCCACTGCCTCCACCTGCCCCTTCTTCTCCCCCAAGCAGGCTTAATGACTGAGAGAGAAAGACACAGGTTCAGGGCCAGCCTCAGCAAATTCGCAAGACTTTTAGCAACCTAGCAAGACCCTGTTTCAAAACAAAAATCAAAAGGGCTGGGGATATAGCTCAGAAGTATCGCCCATGGGTTCAATCCCCAGCACCAGGGGAAAAAAAAAGGAAAAGAAAACGTAAGCTTACCACTTAATGTACAACAGAGCCCTGAGCACTGTTACCTGTGAAGACTCTTCCTTGTTTCGTAGATATGAGTCCTTGGGAAACACGCAGTGACAGTCAGGATCCATGAGCATAGACATCAGGTTTTCTGAGCCAAAAGTTGGAGATGGAATGCGTGAGCTCTGGACGTTAGGGGACCTGGGCTTTTTCATCTGTGTGGCTCAGCAGGTGATAGTTTATAATCGCCTTTATTGGTAGATAATTAGGCAAGCGGAGGCAGAGCTTGTTTTTGCCTTCTTGATTAATTATCATGCCAAACAACTTCTTGTTGAAACACTGGAAGTTTCCATTTTGTATCTTGATGTCAGTGTGAGTGCGGGCAGATGGAAGCCCAGCGGCAGTTGCGATGGATGGCCATGCAGAAAGGCGTGTGGACAACAGCGAAATCTGAGGAACTTTCCAACGATGGAAAACCCAGAGCTTCCTGGAACTCAGACTTTCCTGGGGGAAAACATTCATGGGAATATTTTTCTCTGAAATTCTCTCTCTCTCTCTCTCTCTCTCTCTCTCTCTCTCTCTCTCTCCACAACTATACTCTCCCAATCTGTAACATACATGTTACTGGATATTGAGCCCAAGGACATTCTACCTCTGAGTTGCACCCCCAGTCCTTTTTATTTTTTGTTTTGAGACAAAGTCTCACTAGATTGCTGAGTCTCGCTCAGCTTCAGAGGCTGTCCTTGAACCTGTGATCCTCCAGTCTCAGCTTCCCAAGTACTGGGATTACAGGCATGCACCACCACACCCAGCTTCCCTGAAATTCTTTAGCCTAGTTGGCAAATAGGCTAGTTTATAGCTACACAAACTATAAACTCTGATGACAGAGGACACCTTGTCCAATTAAACTTGGTTAATATGACACACACACGATGTTGCAAATTATTGTTAATAGGCTGCATGGTGATTAGGGAAAAGAGTGATCAGTTCACATGAATGGCAGTAATTGGTATTTGTGCAACGAGCCATTTTTAAGCCCTTGTCCTCTTTTAATTTTCTGAGTTCTCCTGTATCCATCATCAAAGTCAAAACCACTATTGTTTTTCCTTTTCTCTACGATTCACCAGACAGATCCCTTGGAAGGTCCAGAGTCCCTCGGGCACTTCCCTGCACCCTCACCCATGGCGATACCCATGCTGATTTATCTTGGCAACCCTGTCCTCTTCCCAGGACGCAGCATGTTCATGGAACCCAATGTCCTGGGCACGAAACTTTGTGCCCAGACACAACCTTGATTTGCTCTCGCATGCCCAGGTGGGTGGGGGCAGGTGTCGAAGGACAGAGGGGCACAATGAAGATTCCCCCTGATGTTGAGGGCAGAGCAGTGGGAACGATCGGCCCCGGGAGCAGGCAAGAAGAGGACGCCGGTCTGTAGAGAGCTTTGGAATGAAGTCAGACTGACCAGAAGAAGGTGGCTTCTTCTTATCACCATTAGCAATGCAAAACAAAGTCATTGATTTAAAAAAAAACCTTTTCTCTAAACAAAATCTTTTATTAGTTTAGGTTTCAAAATTGCTGCATTCTATTATTGAGTTTTTATGCTATCTATGCATGCTGTGAATAAACACACTTTAATGTGTTTTAAATTTATTTTCTTCTGGACTCACCCTGACGTAGGATAGAAGGAATAAACAGGTAGAAAGGAGACAGACAGGAAGGAAAAGTAGAAATATAACTTTGATATAAGAACCTGGAGCTGAAGTGCTTCTGCCTCTAGTCCACAAACCAGCTCTCTTTCCCAGGCCTGACTCTCCCATAAATTCTTGGGAAACCTGTAGATCCTAGAGTTAACAATATTTCCGAGAAAACCTATAATTTAGGATATCCCAGCTTATCTGTCAATCAACTAATGAGGACCCCAATCAACCCAAGATCATCCACCCTAAGGCTGCCAGACCACCTGCCCACCATAAACCGCCTTGGGACTGCCGGACTGAGCTCATCCTCGCATACCTTCTCTAGCCCACCCCTCACGAAAGTCCCCTATAAGAAGAGAACCCTGAACTCCCCAAAATGCCTGCTCTCTTGAATGTGTATTTCCTCCCCTTTTCCCCAATAAACCTCTGTCCATGTCTCTAACTGGCGCGTGCTGAGATTCTTTTCTGTCACGTTAGCCCAGGACCCTGCAGACCCCGAGTTCCTGAGCCGAGAGCTCACCCCAACATCTTTGGCACCCCAACAACCCTACTCCCTCCAGCTCCCCATATATGATGTTAAGATTGGCACTGATAGTTTTGCATATGTATGTAGTGTCAATGGAAATGTTGTCTTCATCGACTCCCTCTTTTTTACGTGCTTTAGTTTATTTTTTAATGGACATTGGATTCTGTACAGAAGTAATTCAAAAATTTCTAGTTATGTAATTTAACATGGACTCAGATGATTTTTACTATTACTTTTTGGAGGGCTGAGCTCAGGGCTTCGTGCACGCTGGGAAAGTGCGTTGTCACTGAGTTACTTTGGAATCTGTCCTGGTTGAGGACTGTTGGAGTTTACAGCAGGTGCAGCTCAGACCCCCAGGCCTCCGATGCCCTCGTTCCTGAGTTTAAACAGGCCGCACACTCTGTAGGGCACAGAGACTGCGGCCAGGGAGGCGACGCGGAGCAGCTGAGTGTGTCCGTGCTCACTTGAGGTTAACTCTCTTGGAAACCTGGCTGAGGCGCGCTGGAAATCAACTTGCTAGGATCTGTTCGAAGAAAAGAAATGCGTTAGCAGGATTGTGATTTCTGGAATTTATCGTGAAAATGACTTTTAAAAACCCCTCCCAAAGAGGATGTGGTGGCACAGGTTTGTAATCCCACTGCTTGGGAGGCAGAGACAGGAGGATCGCACAGGTTCGAAGCCAGCCTTGCTGGCTTAGGAGACCCTGTTTCCAAATAAAAATATAAAACATTGTTCTGGGAGTGTAGCCCGGAGGTAGAGGGGCTCCCAGGATCCCCAGTGCCACAACAGAACAAAACAAAACAAAACAAAACAAAACAAAACAAACACCTCTGCAAAGTCTTTGTGACTCCCCATCTATTTGTGTATCTTTTGCTTTAGGTGAAATAAACTTTTGAAAACTAAATTAACTAAAATTAACAAAATGGGCTTTTACCACGTGTGAGCATACAGTGGACAGACCTGGCTGCTTATTACAGAAACATGCGGACAAGATATGTTTAGATGAAATCACTTCGTTTTTTAAATTGAAAATGTTATCCTTCATTACTCAGATTAAACGGTATGTAAATATTTTTCTCTGCTTTTAAGATAAAAATGTAAATCCAATTAAAAGAATTAATCCATTCCTATTTTTCCTCTTTTGTATTTTGAGATGTACTTCAATTTTTATTTATAATATTTTTAAATGATCATATAGAGGACAAAAAGAAATAAAAGGAGATTTTCACTCTTTTTTGTGTTTTTGTTTGTTTGTTTTGATACTACAAATTGAGTCTAGGGGATTTCTACCTCTGAGTTACACCCCAGCACTTTCTTATTTTGAAACAGGGTCTCACTAAGTTGCTGAGGCTGGCCTTGAACCTGTGATCCTCCATGCTCAGCCTTCATGTACTGGGGTTACAGGTGTGTGCCACCACACCCAACTTCACTGCTCTTTTCTTGGCCATCATTATGGTTCATTTACTGTGTGGCTACTATTGAAAAAGAACCTGGCATATAGGGAATGTGTTAAAAGTGATATGAAATAAAATGCTATGCTCTTGGTATCAGTGGTGCTAAGTACGCAAGTGCTCATGGACCCAGTATGTGCGAGTTTTGTGACAAAGTGACGAGGAAGAACAAGAAATACAGAAAGGAGCTGGGCGTGGCGGTGCAATCCCAGTACTTGGAAGTCTGAGACAGGAAGATTGCAGGTTCAAAGTCAGCCTCAGCAATTTAGCAAGATTCTGTTGTGTGTGTGTGTGTGTGTGTGTGTGTGTGTGTGTGTGTGAGAGAGAGAGAGAGAGAGAGAGAGAGAGAGCGATCTGGGGTGTACCTTGGAGGTAGAATGCCCATGGGCTCAATGCCCAGTATATACTTTTATTTTATTTTATTTTGTTTTATTTTATTTATTTATTTATTTTGATGGTACTGGGGTTCCTGGAAGCCCTTTTACCTCCGGGCTACACTCCCAGACCTATTTTATATTTTTATTTGGAAACAGGGTCTCCTAAGCCAGCGTGGCTGGCTTCGAACCTGCATGATCCTCCTGTCTCAGCCTCCCAAGCGCGGGGATTACAGGCGTGCGCCACCACGCCCGGCTATACATTTTTTTAAAAAAGGAATTTTAAACTGGGATTGATGGCGCATGCCTATACTCCCATACTCAGGAGGCTGAGACAGTAGGATTGCAGGTTTGAGGACAGCCTCAGCCACTTGGCAAGACTCTCAGAAACCTAGAGATACCCTGTTTCAAAGATTAAAAAAAAAAATTAAGCTGGGCATGGTGGCACACCTTGGGAGGGTGAGAGGAGGATCACAGGTTCAAGGCCAGCCTCAGCAACTTAGAGGCTTTCTGCAACTTAGTGAGACCCTGCTTCAGAATAAAAAATAAAATAAGGCTGTGGGGCAGCACAGAGGTTGAATGCTCTCAGGTTAATCTCTAGTAACACACACACACACACACACACACACACGAGAGAAATAGATGTAGCTTGGAGATAGAATGCCCCTGGGTTCAATCCCCAGTATGTGTGTGTGTGTGTGTGTGTGTGTGTGTGTGTGTGTGTGTGTGTGTCTGTCTGTCTGTCTGTCTGTCTGTCTCTCCCTCTCCCTCTCTTGCGCCATCCTCCTGTCTCTGCTTCCCAAGCACGGGGATTAAGGGATTACAAGCCGGCGCCACCATGACCTTTTGTAACTCAGTGAGACCCTGTTTTAAAAATAAAGACTAAGCCCGGCGTGGTGGTGCACTCTTGTAATCCCTGAGCTTCTGAGGCGGAGACAGAAGGATCGCGCAGGTTCAAAGCCAGGAAGAGACCCTGTTTCCAAATACAAATATAAAAATAGGTCTGGGAGTGAAGGCCAAAGGTAGAAGGGTTTCCAGGAACCCCAGTACCACAAAAAAGACTAAAATAAATAAATGAATGAGGTCGGGCGTGGTGGCACACGCTTGTAATCCCCGCCCTTGGGAGGCGGAGACAGGAGGATTGCGCAGGTTCGAAGCCAGCCGCGCACGCTGGCTTAGGAGACCCTGTTTCCAAATAAAAATGTAAAAATAGGTCTGGGAGTGTACCTCGGAGGTAGAAGGGCTTCCAGGAACCCCAGTACCACCAAAATAAATAAATAAATAAATAAATAAATAAATAAATAAATAAATACATAAATAATAGGGCTGGGGGTGTATCTCAGAGTTACGATGCCCGCGGCTTCCATCCATTAGTATCACAAGACAGAAACATGAACAAACCTCCTCACTTTCCGACACTTGCAGAGCTTGCAGACTCTAAAGATGGATTCAGGGAGAACAGAAATCTCGATGCTGCCGAGGTTTGCATTCCATAGAACAGATCTTCCCATTAATTATACCTCTTTTATCTCAGCACCGTTGTACTGTTTTTAGGTTTTGAAGGCTTTATATAGTTTTATTAAATTTATTTAATGTTATTTGATGCTATTACAAATAGCTTTATAAAAGTTAATTTTCAATGATTTGCTTATTTTTGTGTGTTGACTTGCATCCTGAAATCACATTAAATGAAATTAACTCTAGCAGTTTATTAATTCCTTTGGATTTTTTTTCTAAACTGGAGATTGAACACAGGGGCATTTTACCTCTGAGATACACCCCTAGCCCTATTTTTTATTCTTTATTTTAAAAAGGGGTCTCATTACGCTGTGGAGGGCTTCACTAAGTAGATGAGATTGGCCTTGAACATGTGATCCTCCTGACGCAGCCTCCTAAGTACTGGGATTACAAGTGTGTGCCACCACACAGCTTGATTCCTTTGGATTTCAATGTATAAAACCACGTTATCTATATATAACAGTTTTAGTTTTTCTTTCTATTATAATTTACATTGATTTTTTGGTATCTTATTGTATTAGCTAGAAGCACAAGTCCAATATTGAACAGATGTGATAAGAGTTGAAATCATTATTGGCACAGAAGAACATTTAATAGCCCATTGTTAAGAATAATAGAACTGCTAATTTTTTGTAGACATGTTTTATGCAGTTGAGAAAATTCTCGCCTGTTACTGGTTTGTGGATTGTTTTTCATCTATGACCCAGTATTGACTTTAATCAACAGATTTTTCTTCATCTACTGAGTTAAATAGTTTGTTCCCTTATTAATTGATATTATGTAGTAAATTACATCATCTTAGTCTGTGATCTTACAATAGAATACCACAGACTGAGCATTTATAAAGAATATAAATTGAGCCAGGCGTGGTGGCGCACGCTTGCAATCCCAGCGCTTGGGAGGCTGAGACAGGAGGGTCGCACAGGTTCGAAGCCAGCCTCAGCAGCTTAGTGAGGCTCTCGGCCACTTAGTGAGACCTTGTTTCCAAATAAAGTATAAAATAGGTCTTGGAGTATAGCCTGGAGGTAGAAAAACCCCTGGGTTCTATCCCCATACACCAAAAAAAAAAAAAAAAATATATATATATATATATATATATATATATATAGCTGGGCACAATGGTGGCACATGCTTGAAATCCCAGTACTTGGGAGGCTGAGACAGGAGGATTGCAGGTTGGAGGTCAGCATCCACAATTTAGCAGGGTCCTCAGGAACTTAGTGAGACACTGTTTCAAAATAAAAAATAAAATAGGGCTGGAGGTGTAGCTCAGAGGTAGAAAGAACCTGGATCCAATCCCCAGGACCACAAAAATTAATTAACTCACTAATTAAGAACAGAAGTTTATTCTAACATTTCTGGAAGCGGGAGACTCCTTCATATTACACCCTCACATGGTGGACGGCGGGAGCACGGCCACTCCTGTAAGCCCATGATATAGCACCATCCATCCATCGTGAAGCTCTCATGACCTAACATCTCCCATGAGGCCCCTCCTGTTACACTGGGGATCAGGTTTTAATATAAATTTTGGAGGTACATATTTAAATTATAGTGTACATTGTTGCTTTTTGAATGTTAAACCAATTTCGCATTCCTAGGATAAACCCCACTTTGTATTAAAGTATTATCCTTTTATATATTGGTAAATTGATTTTCTTATATTTTATTAAGGAGTTTTGTGTTCATGCAGGCCGAGAGCACACACATGAGAGCCTTTTGGCAGGCTCACAGCTGTGCTTTGGTTTATTTTCAGTGCCTGAGCAGGAAGTGTAATGGGCATTTGGTATTATTTCTGTCAGAATTGTCAAGGACTTTTTGAAATATCTTGAGAAGGAAAGATAACTCTTTGGGTAGAAAACATCCTTATTTTATTTTTAAAAATAAAGTTAATACTCTTCCTTAAAAAAGAAAGAGCTAATTGCTAAGAAAGCAATGGAAGAAAAAAGCTCTTTGCTATAGCAAAGGCCATCAGCACCGCTAACATTTCAGTTTGTTTCCTTTGAGTATTTCCTGTGTTTTATTTTCCATGGGAGTGTATCATAACTAAAAAGAAGATGGCCTGTACTAATTACTATTAGTATGTTTTGGTATTGGGCATTGAACCCAGGGGTATTTTACCTCTACACCCCCAGCCCTTTTTTAAGCTACACTCCCTTTAAGTTACATTCTCCATCCTCTTTTATTTTTAATTTGAAGCAGGGTCTTAATACATTGCTGAGGGTCTACATAAGTTGTTGAGGCTGTCCTTAAATTTGCAATCCTTCTGATTCAGCCTCTTGAGTCCTAAGGTTACAGGCATATGCCACTGGGCCTGGCTTATACAACTTATTTTTACGATATTTATTTCTGGTTTTAAAATTCTATAACTCTGTGCTTGGGGTGTGGATTAGTGGTAGAGTTACTTACCCAGCATGCATGAGGTCCTGAGTTCAATCCCTAGCACTGCCCAAAAACAAACAAAACAAAAAACTTCTGCCCTTATAAATATTTGATTTGCCATTCTTTTATACTTACACACGCTGCTTTCTTGAAGATAGAATAGTCATGCACTTTGGTTAATGGGTATCCCTGGGCAGGCTAGTTGTAGAAATAGAATCAAGCAAATCATTATAGTAACTTTTTTTTTTTTTTTTTTGCGGTATTGGGGATGAAACCCAGTACCTTCGAGCTACATCCCCAACCCTATTTTTTAGCCTTTATTTTGAAACAAGTTTTCACTGAGTGGTAAAGGGCCTCACTAAGTAGCTGAGGCTGTCGCCAACCTTGATCCTCCTGTCTCAACCTCCTAAATGCTGGGATTACAAGTGTGCGCCACCACACCCAGTTTTGAAAGTAACTTATAGTAACACTGCAGGATCAGAAGGAAAATACAGAATGTGATGTGTAATAGGACCTTTGTCTTGCAGTTGTGGATTTCAGAAGTTATGGAAATTTCCTTTGGCCGAGGCAATGAAGCATGAATTAGAGTTAGTGTCACACTGGGTGGAAGGACTGTTTCAGGCAGAGGAAATGGAACACACAAAACTGTGGGGGTAGAAAAGAGCTGAGAGAATTTGGACCAAAGAGCTTAGAGCGGCTGAGCTAAGTGCAGGGTCCAACTGTGGGGACCAGGCAGCCTCTGGAGGGTGTGGGGTGTTCTGAAATGAATGGGAAACCTAAAAAGAATTGGAGCCAGGGTGGTGCCCTTAGTGGACATGCAGTCTGAGAACTCTGAGAACTCTGTGGAAAATGGAATAGGGAGGGGGAAGCTGTGGTCTAGAGATGATTAGGGCTAGTTTTATTTTATTTATTTATTTATTTATTTATTTATTTATTTTTTATTGGTGCACTGGAATCATATATCACATTGGAATACAAGACTTGAGAGGATATACAAGCACACATCATCCAATTAGCCCTCATCCAGCTCCCATCCCATTCCCTCCCCCTCCCTCGATCCCATACTTGTTTGGCGGATTAACTTTGACACATTTGTTTATGTACCTCCTGCGTTTTAAAGAGGCTCCATCCTCCCCTATTCCATACCCTCTGATTGGTCACCTTAGTTGCTTCACTATAGGGCTCTTTCTATAGCTCGACCACTTCCTGTTGCCCCTTTCCTCCTAGTTTTTGCTGCTTAGGGGAAGCATCTGATTTTTATTTTCTGTGATATTTCTCTGTGCATGCCGCGTTGCAAGTACCGGTCCCACTCTTGACGGCCCCAGTAGTGGCCTGGCTGCCTGGTGGACTGATCCAGACCTTGCTGGCTCAAGCAGTGGCCTTGCCTCATGGGAGGCCCCAATTCTGGTCTTGCTGGCCCCAACACCAGCCTAACCCCTCAGCTGGCTCCAATCCCGGCCTTGTTGGCCCCAGCACTGTCCTAGCCTCAAGGCAGGCTCCAATACCAGCCTCGGTGTCCTCAGTAGCGGCCTTGCCTCACAGAAGGCTCTGTTGTGGGCCGCTGGCCCCGGCACCTGCCTAATCCCTCGGCAGGCTCTGATCCCAGCCTCGGAGGCCCCAGCTCCAGCCTTGCCTCACGGAAGGCACCAATCCCAGCCTTGTTGGCCCTAGCATCAGCCTAACCCCTCAGTAGGCTCCAATCCCGGCCTCGGAGGCCCCAGTAGCGGCTTTGCCTCATGGCAGGCTCCAATGCTGGCCATTGGCCCCGGCATCGGCCTAACCCCTTGGCAGGCTCCGATCCTGGCCTTGGAGTCCCCAGTAGCGGCCTTGCCTTCTGTCAGGCTCCGATGCCAGCCGTTGGCCCCGGCATCGGCCTAACCCATCGGCAGGCTCTGATCCCGACCTTGGAGGCCCAGCACTGGCCTTGCCTCACAGCAGGCTCTGATCCTGGCCACGCTGGCTCTGGCACCGGCCTAACCCTTTGGCAGGCTCCGATCCCAGCCTCAGAGGCCCCAGCACCAGCCTTGCCTCACAGCAGGCTCCGATGCCAGCCTTGCTGGCCCCGGCACCGGCCTAACCCCTCGGCAGGCTCTGATTCCGGCCTCGGAGGCCCCAGCACCAGCCTTGCCTCACAGCAGGCTCTGATCCCGGCCACACTGGCCCTGGCCCCGGCCTAACCCCTAGGCAGGCTCCGATACTGGCCTCAGAGGCCCCAATACCGGCCTTGCCTCACAGCAGGCTCTGATGCTGGCTGCTGGCCCCGGCATTGGCCTAACCCCTCAGCAGGCTCTGATTCTAGCCTCAGAGGCCCCAGTAGCGGCCTTGCCTCACTGAAGGCTCTGGTGCCGGCCGCTGGCCCCGGCACCAGCCTAACCCCTCGGCAGGCTCCGATCCCGGCTTCAGAGGCCCCAGCACCAGCCTTGCCTCACAGTGAGCTCCGATCCCGGCTTCAGAGGCCCCAGCACCAGCCTTGCCTCACAGTGAGCTCCGATCCCGGCCTTGCTGGCCCCGGCACTGGCCTAACCCCTTGGCAGGCTCCAATCCCGGCCTTGAAGGCCCCAGCACCGGCCTTGCCTCACGGCAGGCTCCGATCCCGGCCTCACTGGCCCCAGCATCGGCCTAACCCCTCGGTAGTCTCTGATCTCGGTCTCAGAGGCCCCAGTAGTGGCCTTGCCTCACGGCAGGCTCCGATGTTGGCCATTGGCCCCGGCACTGGCCTAACCCCTCGGCAGGCTCCAATCCTGGCCTTGAAGGCCCCAGCACTGGCCTTGCCTCACGGCACGCTCCGATCCTGGCCTCACTGGCCCCAGCATTGGCCTAACCCCTAGGTAGGCTCCGATCTCGGTCTCGGAGGCCCCAGTAGTGGCCTTGCCTCACGGCAGGCTCCGATGTTGGCCATTGTCCCCGGCACTGGCCTAACCCCTCAGCAGGCTCCGATCCCAGCCTCACTGGCCCCAGCACTGGCCTTGCCTCACGGAAGGCTCCTATCTCAGCTTTGCTGTGTCTGTCGCCGGCCTCACCCCTTGGCAGGCTCCAATCCGAGCACCCTCTTTGCCCAACCAATTGTCCCACGTTCTCGAGGGTGCATGGTGGTAGCATTCTGCCTCTGGGGTTATTATTTCAAAGGTTCCAGGTGTAATGCATCAGATGTCTGCCTCCCCTGAGTACTGGCCACTGATATTGCCACTGCCTCCACTATTTCAAATCCTTCCCAGGCTCTTTTTCCACTCTAAATGTTGTCCAGTGTTCCTAAGCATGCGCGACGGTAGCATTTGACATTTGGTGTAATTTCTCCTAAAATATTAAGGTTGGTAGGATCTGATTTCTGCTTCTCCTGAATACAAGTCTCCACCGCCATTGTGGAGACCACTTTCAACACCGCCTTTCTCCTTGGTCTCCGCTAAACTCTCTCCTTACAGGTGATTTCCAAGATTCTTAACAATATAGAGAAACAGCAGTCCTCCTTCACGGGGGATTTTTCCATAAGTTCCAGCGCATTTGGGTAAGTTATGTCTGCATCTCCAGTATCCTGGCATCTGCCACTGCCTTCTTAACCCCTCTCCGGTATTTTTCTTTTTTCTTTTTCTCTTTTCCTTTTTTTTTTTTTAAATAAGAGAAGACAGTATGCATGGTTTGAGGAGGTAGTGGGATCAGGCACTCAGTAGCACTGTGACCCAGTCGGTTTCCCCATGGGTCCAGTGTGCTCTACACTACTCCGCCTGGGGCCCAGAGTCCTACCACCCGGGCCCCAGCTGTTCTGGGTTCCGGCGTCCCTGCGCGACCCCTGCCCGGGACCCAAGGTCTTACTGGGCCCCGTTTCTCCAGGGGTCTGGCATGCTACGCACGGTCCAGCCCGGGGCCCAGGATCCCGTGACCCGGGTCCCCTAGTTTTATTTTATTTTATACTTTTATTGGTGCATTGTAATTACACGTCATACTGTGTTTAGCGTGATAGGAACACACATGCACACGGCACGTGGTGTGTGTCCCTCAGGATCTCAGTCCTCACTCCCCTTCCCTGTACATGCTGAGATTGGCATTCCAACTTCACATTTGACTTCATTATGTCTCACGCCTACTTTCCCACCTAAGCCCCTCCCATCACTCCACTGGCGTCTCTGCTCCTTTTCCCGAGGTCTCTTTTGTTGCTCATTTTCTCTCCAGCTTCCTATGAGAGGAAACATACAACTATTGGCTTTGTAAGTCTGGCTAATCTCAATTAGCATAATTTTCTCCAGTTCCATCCATTTCCTCTCAAATGACATAATTTGGTTCTTTTTTATGGCTCAGCCAAATTCCATTGTGCGTATATACCACAGATTTCTATCCATTCGTTTGTCGATGGATAGCCAGGCTGGTTCCATAATTTGGCGATTGTGAATTGTGCTGCTGTAAACATAGATATGCATGTATCACTATAATGTTCTGACTTCTGTTACTTCAGAAAGATGCCAGGAGGAGTATAGCTGGGTCACACGGTGGTTCTATCCTGTCTTCTGAGAAACCTCTATACCAGTCTCCATAGTGACTGTACTAGTGAGCAGTCCCACCAACAGTATATATGAGTTTCTATTTTCCCACATCCTTATCAGTGCTTATTATTATTTGTATTCTTGATAATTGCCATTCTAACTGGAGTTAGGTGCAATCTCAGTTTGATGTACATTTCCCTGATTGCTAATGATGTTGAACATTTTTTCATGTACTTTTGGTAGACAGGCTGCCCAAGAAAAGGCACACACACACACACACACACACACACACCCCTACATAATAGAGATTGATGGTGCAAGTTTCCATGTGAAGGCTGGTAAACTCAAGACACAATAAAAGCTAATGTTTCAGGTCAAGTCCAAAGGCAGGAAAATATGAATGTCCCATCTGAGGCTTTGGGGTAGGAGGAATCCTCTCTCGCTGCTGAGAGGGCCATGCTTTCTGCTCTATTCTGCCTTCAACTCACTGCATGAGGCCCACCCACACTGGGGAAGACAATCTGCTTTACTCAGTCTACCCATTTAGATGTTAATCTCATCCAGGAACACCTTCACAGACACAGCCAGAATAATGTTAGATCAAATATCTGGTCACCCGATAGCCCAGTCAAATTTAACCACCATCTTATTGCTTCTGAGAGAAGTGAAGATGACAGCTACGAGTGGTGGGATGGTGGGGAGCACTGGAGCCTCCAACAAAAACTATGGATGTGGATGTGGGTGGGGAGTGGGAGGAGCCACACGCCATTGCCAGTGTGTAGGCCGATTAACTCAAAATGGTGTTGCCCTTTATCAGGATGGCACACTGGAGGGATTGAAAAATCAAGAGGCAGATTTTGAGTTCACTGTGGCCTCAAGAAGTCAGCAAGACATCCAAGTAGGGTAATGTCTAGTGGGGAGTTTGAAGTGAGGAGTGTGGTCTGGGATGTTGCTACAGAAATGCTCTGGTTTTGACCAAATCTGGGCAGACTAATGCTCTAAAATGGAAGGCACTCCATCCAGCCCGCCACCTGCCTGCCTGCCCAATTGATTCTATGGTGTTTCAGCTTCCAAATGGACTTGGAAGAGAAGAAGTGATAATCTGGGGGAGGGATCGCAAAAAGGTAGGGAAAGACCCATAGCTTCCTGAGTGTCTCAAAAGTAGACTCCTGCCGTTAGCGGTGGTGCAAGCCTGTAATCCCAGTACTTGGGAGGCTGAGACAGGAATATTGCAGGTTGGGGGACAACAGCCTCAGGAAATTAGCAAAACTCTCAGCGACCTAGCAAGACTCTGTTTCAAAACAAACAACAACAACAAATAAATAAATAAATAAATAAATATATAAATAAAGGTAGGGGTGTAGCTTGGAGGTAGGTTGAGCTTGGGTTCAATCACCCATATCCACCACCCACCTACATAGACACAAACCTAGACTCATTCAAAGCAGCAGCCGGGCCGGGCGTGGTGGCGCACGCTTGTAATCCCCGCGCTTGGGAAGCGGAGACAGGAGGATCGCGCAGGTTCGAAGCCAGCCGCGCGCGCTGGCTTAGGAGACCCTGTTTCCAAAATGAAAAAAATGTAAAAAATAGGTCTGGGAGTGTAGCCCGGAGGTAGAAAGGCTTCCAGGAACCCCAGTACCACCAAAAAAAAACAAAAAAACAAAAACAAAAAAAAAAAAAAAAAACAAAGCAGCAGCCGGGTGTCCATGGTTGTTAGGGCTCATGTTTAGACTTGAGGAATGACCCTGAGGAGGGAAGGGTCTTTCCTAGCCTCTTCAGTTGGTCAGGCCCATAGGACTCACATGAAGCTGAAGTGATTCCCACTGGCATGGGTTTGCGGTGGTATTGGGTTTTAATTTTAATTTTTATCTAATGTTGTATACTATGTTTTAAGAGAATTTCAGAAAGCCAGATCAGAAGTTGCTAGACAAACATCACTGTAATTCAGTGGTTAACTTTCTTGCTTTCTGCTTTTCTTTTTCTTTCTTTTTTTTTTTTGAAAAAAATATTGCATGGTTGATTCTACAGAACTGTATCATCAATATCTCACCTAGGACATTTCCCTTAATGCCAAATCAAAAATGTATAAAAAATAATACTACATTTTACATGTAGTATTATTATTAATTTTTTTGCAGCACTGGAGATGGAACCCAGGGCATTCTACCTCTGAGCGACACCCCCAGCCCTATTTTTTTTATTCTTTATTTTGAAACAGGGTCTCACTGAGTTGCAAAGGGCCTAAGTAGCTGAGGCTGGCTTCATGCCTGCACAATCCTCCTGGCTCAGCCTCCCAAATTCTGGGATTACAAGCATGCACCACCACGCCCGGATCCTCCTCCCCATTTTTAAAGGCAAAAAGTGAAAGTGGTAACTCAAGTTCTTTTGTTGGGGTCTGCTCAAACTGCCTGACAGAACTTCCGATGAATTAGCTACATGTAGCGTCTAGCGCAGGTCTGCACAACCACCTGAACTTCCAATGAATGAATCTGCAACATGTAGCGCCAAACGGGTATGGAGGGCGTAACTACTCTCCTTGCCCCCGCTAGCCCAATTTGGTAATGTTGAGCCTTATTGGCTCAAATAATGCTTCTGTGCTCGTGAACCCCTCGTGCATTGGATAATGATTGGCTGCAAGTTATGTGCTTTGCACATGCAAGAGTGACCTTTAGCTTGATAGGTTAGAATAGTTTCCTGTTGGAAATCCCCCTTGCAGTTTTTTGCTTTAAATTGGGTTGCCTGAGAGAAATAAACGAGATCCTGCTTGACTCGAATTCCGGCTGGTGTGTTTCTGTTCCGGCCGTCAGCACTCATTTTCCTGTCAGCCCCCACCACTGACGGGCTGGACCCGTCATTCTTTAGTTTTTTAGTCTTCTAAATTTATATTTTAATTGATCATCATTTGGCATAAATGGGATATTTTGTTTTGTCCCATTGAGTAATTTATGACTCAAAATTAGAATGATAAAATATAATAGAGTATTATGTTTTTTTAAGTCGGGGAATTTGGTATTATATTTTTAAGATGAAGGCCTCATAGCAAGAGAACTGTATCTTTACCTAGGAACTAAAAGAAGTGATTATTTAAGCACTTGTCCTTTCCTTGATATCAACAATACTCATATAGCTTCCGGTATAATTCATAACAATTACTGTCTAATTCAGTAGATTGGGGATCGGAAAAAGTAAAACAATAGAAGTGAATCGAATCAGGGTTTCTTTAATGGAAACACAGCAGCCTCTTGTACACTTCATTCATTTCCCTTGTTTCCCTGGGCTCCTTGTTTATGAACACTTGGGAAAGTATATTTTCATTATAGTATTTAAAATATGTTGGAGCATAACAATAACAATAACAACAACAAAAAACCATAAACACTATTCTAACCAAATGTCAAGTTAGGTGGGTTTTTTTTTTTTTTAAGTACTGGGAATGAATCCCAGGGACATTCTACCTTTGAGCTATACTCCCAGTCCTATTTTTCATTCTTCATTTTGAAACAGGGTCTCACTGAGTTGCAGAGGGCCTCACTAAATAGTAGCTGAGGCTGTCCACGAACCACAATCCTCCTGTCTCAGCCTCCTAAATTCTGGGATTACAAGAGTGCACCCCCACACCCAGCTCAAGCTAGTTTTTTTTTTTTTTAGTATAAACAAAAGGCCATCTTTTAGTTTTTTAATGTGCTGGTAACATCTTTCTCTTCTTCCCTTCCTTCCTCTTTCTTTCTTCTTTTCTTCCTTTTTTCTTTCTTTTGTTTTTATTTCTCTGTTTCACAGTCTTACTTCCATTCATTTAACTAGGTATTAAGCATAAAGCATTTTGCCAAAATATATAGTGTCTTAGTTTATTCCTGCTGCTATAAAATTATCTTAGAGTCAGTCATTTGTAAATAATAGAAAGTTATTCCTCCAAGTCCTGGAGACCAGCAGATTTGGTGTCTGGAGGGCATGCTCTGCTTCCAAGATGGCACCTCATTGCTGTATCCTCCAGAGAAGCAGATGCTGCATCCTCAGAGAGGTGAGTGATGGAAGGCCAAAGGGATGGGACGGAGGCTGTGTCTTTATGTGGCAAAGGAGAGGGAAGAGTCATGCAGTGCTCTGACATCTCTTTTCTAAGGGCATAATCCCTTTCATGGGGGCAGAAAATCACTCCCCAAAAGGAAGAGACTTAATCATTTTCCCAAAGGCCCCCACACCTCCTATTGCCACCACCTCGGGGTTCAAGTGCCAAAATATAAGTTTTGGGGGTATGTATATATCCACAGCACAGCACACAGGGAGTACGTGCATGTCTGTAGTATGATGTTTGCTTTCTAAGGACTTATAGCTAGTGGGAGAAGACAGATAAGCATTTGCCTAATAGAAGAAGGGGAACCAAGAACTGAATGTACTAGCTATAGAGGCAGCTAACTCCTGCATTCCAAGTTGATAAACTAAGTTTATGATGTGGTCTTGGCAGGGCTGGGATCAGGAAAATTGGCCAGATGGAAGGGGCTCTTCACAATCACCTTAGTGACTGTAGAGCCAATGATTTGCTGACAAAATTCCCGAGTGGGTACTAAAAATAAGGACTTTTATGATTGAAAAATTTTATGAGCAAAATTAGAAGCCATTAAAAGCAACATTTAGATCCAAATGACTTCACTTAACCAAGGGCCAAAATGGCTTTGTGGATCACGGTGGCTAATGTGGACTGCACTCCGCAGTGAATCTGGAGCCAGGAAAGCCTGGGGCCCAGTGGTTTCGTGCATCATGCCAACACCTCTGCGTGCAGTGGCGCTCTGGCCCTCCTGGCACTCTGAGCCATTGTGAAGGGCAGCTGTCGTGGACAGAATTCCATCTCGGCTGTGATCCACTCAGTAGAATTATGGATTCAAGGTAAAACTGTCATCAGGTCAAATAAGCTTGGGAAGCATTGAGGAGAAGCAGTATTAGAAAAGTCTCCCTGCAAGACTTCTTCAAGATTTTAACACCTAGTATGAACTGGAATTTATAAAAGTATTTCTGAGATGATTTATCCAGGGAGCCCTCTTTCCTTGAGCATCCTCTAAGAGTTGAGTTCTACAGAATACATTATGGGAAACATTTCATTAGATGAGTCTTTGAATATTGGTTACAGATGGATTAATCATATAATCTATTATCCGACATGGGAGACTTCAGGAGCATGGAGTGGACTATCAGTAGTTATGCTTGATCGGGGTGTGGTGGCACACTCCTATAATTCCTGTACTTGTGAGACAGAGACAGGAGGATTGCAGGTTTGACATCAGACTCAGCAACTTAGTGAGGCTCTGTTTCAAAATAGAAATTAAAAAGATCCAGGAGTATAGCTAAGAGGTCGAATGCCCCAAGATCAATTCCCAGTACACAAAATAATAATAATAATTTTGCTTGACCACAAATATAAGTTGGAGCTGTTTTGGGCAAGCCAGGATGTATGATCCTGTTAAATATAGCTAATAAGGGATATTGCCACAACAACACTAGTCTCTGAAATCAGTCTAAAAGCAACAGGACAGAAATAGTTTGGGTTAGTTCAAGTCCTCTGAAAAGGTTCTTGTATATATACAAGAGATTTATGGGGTGAAAGATAAAGGGAGAGGGGCAAGGGGTAATTTGTCTGATACCTGTACAAGAAAAAAGGAGGAAACTAGAGAAGGAAGAGAGGGAGGGAAGGAGGGACGGAGGGAGTGAGGGAGGAAGGGAGGATCGTACCTTATACCTCCGGCACCGTGTATCATCCCACACAGAGAGTGATATTTTGGTTTGATTTCTAAATCTAGGTTCTGGAGCTTTCTGGGGGAAAACTTCAAAATTGCTCTGCTCTTTCAGGATCTTCTGGGAAGGTCTACTGCCAACTTTATAGATAGAAGACAGAAGACAGGGGTATGGTGGTGCACACCTATAATCTCAGTACTTGGGAGGCTTGTAGGTTTGAGGACAACCTCAAAGACTAAGGGAGACTCTCGGCAGCCTTATGAAATTCTGTTTCATGAAAAGGATAGTAGGGCAGTGGGTATAGCTCAGAGGTAGAATGCCCCCAGGTGTGTGTACACATTTGTGTGCCAGACATACACACAAAGATAGAAGGAGCAATGGCTGTGTTGACTGAATGAGGTCAATGCCTAAGGGGTGGAAGAGATTGAAAGGGGTCAGTTTTATAGGATTTGAATTTTCCTGCATCCAGGGATCTCTTCCCAAAATGCTCTGTTAAATGCATTAAATGAAATACACAGGATTACAAAGGATACCAATCATATTGAAATATCACAACCAAGCCAGGCGTAGTGGTGCACGCTTGTAATCCCAGCATTAGGGAGGCTAAGACCAGAGGATCGTGGTTCGTGGACAGCCTCAGCTATTTAGTGAGGCTCTCTGCAACTCAGTGAGACCCGTTTTCAAAATAAAGAATAAAAAATAGAGCAGGGGGTGTAGCTTGGAGTTTGAATGTCCCTGGGTTCCATCCCCAGACCCGAAAAAAATTTTTTTAATTAAAAATATAAGAAAAGAAATATCACTACCAAACTATTGAGAAATATTTCTGATTTAGCAAAGTGTTTCTTTACTGATATCTTAATGTACCAAAATTTAGCAATAAGTCTTGTAACTAATGGAACTTCAAAAGAGTCAGTGGTGTGAGAAATCTTTTGAGATGTCTGTGATATGAAAATAGATGTGAATACAACTGAGTATAAAGTCACAGGTGTTGCTACTCCTATTGCAGTTTGTCACCAACATTTGTAATGAACGAAAATGCTATATTTCAGTTAAAGCACAGTGCAAACAAAAATACAGTTTTTTCCCCTTTGCAAGTTTCACGAATGCCATGTGAAGAACCGTTATTACTCTTATTATTTTTTTCAGTACTGAGGATTAAACCCAGGGGCACCCTAACTCTGAGCTACATCCCCAGCCCTATTTTTAATTCCTTTTTTTAAGACAGTGTCTCACTAAGTTGCAGAGGGCCTAAGTATTTGAGGCTGTTCATGAACCTGCGATCTTCCTGTCTCAGCCTCCCAAGTACTGGGAATACACGTGTGCACCACCACGCCTTGGCAGAACTATAATTTCAGAGTTTCAAGACATCAGGTGGAGACCAAAGATCACCTCTGAAGGTGACTGTTATTCTTCATCCTGGGAACAAGCACTTGGTTGCCTCGGTCTGCTCAGACTTGTAGGCGCCCAGTAGCTCTGTGGGGTGGATCTTTTGTTTGAGAAATCTCTGTTCTATAATCTTTTTGGTACTGCAGTTGGAGTGGTGGAGAGAGAAAACCATCTTTCAGAGGACTCAAGGAACCCAAGAGACCTCAACCTCTCTCTTTTGAGTTCAAAGGAGGCATGGTTAAGAGCCAGGCCCTGCAGCCAACCTTAGACTCCATTCTCCCCTGCCTACTACCAGTTATGTGATCTTTCTCCTCTGTATCTCCATTTTTTTCACCAGGGGAATGGGGTAACATTTACTTCTAAAGGTTCCTATGAGGATTAAGTAAACAAAGTATTTAGAGCAGACTTTGCGTGGCTGTCATTGTTTCTGTTATCAACCATCAATGTGTTGATTGATGGCTCTGGCTGATGTCTGACTGGCTTTTGAGGATACCAAGGATTTCCAAGATGGAACTCACATCATCAGCAGCGGGGTATCTGGACCTGGATTTTTGGTTTTTGTTTTAATTATTATTTTAATTCTATGCTTATAGGTAGACTTGGAAATGGTACTGGGTTTGAGGAATAAAAGAAGCAAAGCTAAGATTCAAAACATACTTGAGGATTATTTTACAAGTAATTTTATACTAGCCCTTGTTTTAAAGCACTGAAAACCATTTTCTAGTTCTCCGCAGTGGCACTGATAACTAAGAATAGTTCAAATTTTTCCTTACAACATCTAAAAACATACAGAAATTCAAACCTTAATAGATACTTTTCAAAGTGGCCGGCAGTCATGAGAGGTATGAGGATTGGGAGGTGGGCTGAGGTAAACCAGTCTTCCATCTAATGGACTGTGGGTTTGATCAAGCTGAAACTTGTTCTGCAGAGGAACATTCTCGATTTTCAAATTTATTTTGAAGTATATGATAAGAGCTATATATTTTTGGCTAGTTTCTAAACTGCAAGCATCTTTATGGGGCCTCTATGTCTACTTAGCTGGTGAACAGTGACTTTTCCAGCATTCTGAGTTCTCTTGCTACAGCAAAGTTAGAAGGATGGCACCAAAGAGAGAAAGGAACATCACACGGGGAAGCAAGAATGTAGGTCTACCATCTTCCTGCACCACCCAGCAGCCCGGAGTCTACCGGATAAACTGCGCCTTAACTGTTCATGGACTAAATAATCTCTAGGCTCCTTCCCAAAGAGATAGACTTCTATACAACTGTTAAAATTTTGTGCCATATCTCTAGGTAAAACGGTTGTCATCTTTTAAAATTGCCTTCTGAGCTGGGTTTTATCTGATGATGCCCATTTATAATCCCAGTGCTTAGAAGGCCGAGACAGGAAGAAGGATCCGGGTTCGCAGACAGCCTCAGCTACCTAGTGAGACTTCTGCAACTTAGTGAGACCATGATTCAAAATAAAGAATACAAAATAGGGCTGGAGATATAGTTCAGAGGTAGAATGCCTTTGGGTTCCATCCCCAGTACTGCAAAATAAATAAGTATAAATAAATAAATAAATGAATAAATAAATAAATAAATAAATGCCTTCTGAGCCAGGCACAATGACATGTGCCCATAATCCCAATACTCGGGAGGCTGAGATGGGAGAATCAAAGGTTCGAGGCCAGACTCAGCAACTTAGCAAGGCCCTGTTTCAAAATAAAAAGGCTGGGATATAGATTGAATGTAGAATTTCCACAGTGGGTTCAACCCCCAATACACATTAAAAAAATACCTTCTGCTAAGCCAGGCATGGTGGCACACACTTGTAATCCCTGCACTTGGGAGGCTGAGACAGGAGGATCGCACAGGTTTGAAGCCAGCCTCATTTACTTAGTGAGGCTCTCAGCAACTTAGTGAGACCCTGTTTCCAAATAAAGTATAAAATAGGTCTGGGAGTATAGCCTGAAGGTAGAAAGCCTCTGGGTTCCACCTCCAGTACAAAAAAAACAAAAAACAAACAAAAAAACCCTTCTGCTTTTTAAAATATTATACATTGGGCATTTACTGCTAATTAAAATTATTTCAGCCAGGCATGGTGGCACACGCTTGTAATCCCCGTGCTTGGGAGGCAGAGACAGGAGGATCGCACAGGTTCGAAGCCAGCCGCACTGGCTTAAGAGACCCTGTTTCCAAATAAAAATGTAAAAAATAGGTCTGGGAGTGTAGCCCGGAGGTAGAAGGGCTTCCAGGAACCCCAGTACCACCAAAAAAAAATATTTCATAAGAAATGTGTACTATTAATACTTTTGTTTTCCAAGTTAAGTTCAAATTTTCAACTCTGTGAATATTTTATTGAAATTGATATGGAGGTTCACCGAATGCTTTGTGCACGTATGTCTCTATTACTCTGAACTTCATTATGATGTATGATTAAATGCACCAATAAAAAAAGAAGTTGACGCAGGTTCAGTACAATAGATGGGAAACCATAATTTAGAGCTTATATACATATATTATACTAATCAATACTAATTAATGTTATACAAATATTATTTTATTATAATGCAGTTATATTGTATAATATACAATTAGATGTTATATTTAAGTTTTTACAGGTGTTCTGTACTTGAGATGAATCAATCTACTGAATAGCTGGACATGTTGGCACAGGCTTGTAATTCCGGTACTTAGGAGGCTGAGAGGAAGATCGCAGGTTCGTGGCCAGCCTCAGCTACTTAGAAAGGCCCTCCACATGAGACCTTGCTTCAAAATAAAGAATAGAAATTAGGGCTGGGAGTGTAACTTGGAGGTAGAATGCCCCTGGGTTCCATCCCCAGTACTTTAAAAACAATTACAAAAACAAAAACTATTGAATTGAAGAATTGCTAAAATGTTGGCATTACAAATTAAACAATTTTTGCTAACATAATGCTGGTCTCCATTTATTTTAAAACTGTATTGGAAAAATGATTGTGATCCTAATTCCTTATCAATGCTATCTATCTGAAGTTCTAAAATAGGAAGACATATTCTCTATTGTAACTGATGCCATCAACATTTTTGTGTTACCTTGAAATTGTGAAGATGAGCTTTGAAATCTCAAATTCCTTGTTGGTTGTAAGACCATGGACTGATTTCTCAATTTCTTTTGTTTGCCACCTGTAAAATAAGTTGCTGGATGGATCAAATAACGATCTCCATGCTGGTAGGTAGCATTGCTCTTTAAGAGATAGATGGTTATTGATATTTTGTGAATTAATTTCACAAACAGAAGGAATTTCATACACACACACACACACACACACACACACACACACACACGTAAATGTAGAATGCCAATGGGCATTCTACCTTTGAGCTACACTCTCAGCCCTATTTTTTTATTTTGAAATAAGGTCTCACTAAATTGCTGATGCTGGCTTTGAACCTGTGATCTTCCTTTTTCAGCATCCTAATCTTCAATATTTTTGTAGAAAACAATAAATTTTTCCCATCACAGTTTTTGACCACAAATTGCCAAATCTAAGTTGCTATTTTATATGTAATAATTTTTGAGTTGTCTTAAACTTAAATCTCATTAACAATAATGATGTTAGGTACATTTTGGTTCTTTAAAATAGGATGCTTTTATTGGAATAGTTGCATTTTAGACACAGAAAGAATAAAAAAATCAAAGAATCAAGAATAAGCCATTACCTTCTTTTTTCTAAAGTACCTAATGACTTCATTTACTAGTGAACTGAAATAGAAGAAAAAGTAAAAGTAGAGAAATTTTCAAGAATTATTAGAAAATAAACATGTGCTTTAGCAATATAACAGTGAAAATATCTAAAATATTGTGAACAATTTGATATGGTAGTATTTTTAAATCTATACTTTAGTGACTATCAAGCACATAAGCAAATTTAGGTTTATCAAGAAGGTGATAGAGCCGGGCGTGGTGGCACAGGCTTATAATCCCCACGCTTGGGAGGTAGAAACAGGTGGATCACGCAGGTTCGAAGCTAGTCGTGCTGGCTTAAGAGACCTGTTTTCAAATAAAAATATAAAAAATAGATCTGGGAGTGTAGCCTGGAGGTAACAGGGCTTCTGGAAACCCCAGTACCACCAAAAAAAAAAAAAAAAGTGATAGAGATATAAGCCTTAGGAGGTACAATTAACAATCTAATTTTTTATTTTATGTAGAATATTTTACTAAAATTTTTGATTCAGGATTTCTCTCCCGTCACCTTGAAGACTTCTGTCAGGAAAATAATAATTCACTTGTCAGAAGTTTTGAACTAGCAGGTTTTCTCTGTTATTATATATTTTCTCATTATGAAATAAAATTTATGTCCTCCTGAAGCAGTTTCTATTGTCCTCGCAGTTTCTGGGGAGACTTTAATGCGTTAATTATTTGTCACTTAGCTGCCTATGGACTGTTGTGACATGCAGAAGTGAGAAGACGTGATTTTCTCAGTGGGAACTTCTGATACAAGAGACTTGCACTTATCTCTCCTGTTGGAGAATTCTTTTCAATTTTAAGATAAGGAAGCTGCTTGTCTAGCTCTGGGCTTGGCAAAGATCATAGCTCATGAGTTTTGTTTCATCGAGAATGTCATTGTGTCTCACATGTAAGCCCTAGTCAATGCATGTGCTGCTCTGCCTTTTTCAGAAATTAGGTTCCTGGAATATATTAAAGAGGATATTCCCTATCTTCCCAGCACTCCTAGAAAACCATCAGTGTCTGTGCATGTGTAGTTATGCATGTTTGTGTATGAGCGTGCTTACTTATTCCAGCCTTCTTGTGATCTGATTGGATTATTCTGAGGCATATCTCCAGAAATTTTTCAGAGTTTCTTAATCACCAGATTCGATAACTGGCTTAATAAATTTGGCTACTGTTTTAATTAGCATTCTTTCTGCTGTGACCCTGATGACCATAACTTATAGGAAGAAAGTTTTATTTGCTCACAGTTCTGGAGATTTCACAGGTGAGGCTGGGTGAAGGCTATGGAGCTTGGGACAGGAGGTGGGAAGCAGACAGAGCAGAGTACAAGGCCTCTTCGTTCACACTGAGGCTGGGCAGAGGGTCTGAGAGCAGGAAGAAGAAGGCGACCATCTGCATCCCCTTTTCTGTGAGGTTGGGTAGGTATGCAGAAAGTTGAGAGACATGGGCACCAGGGAATCTGAGCCCTGGCCAGCAGATAGTCATTCCAGTGAAGGATGGAAACTGCATTGTCACTGGTTCCCCAAACCCAATTCTGACCATTCAGAAAAGAACAGATAGAAAACCTCAAGAAGTTTTAAAAGCCCACTCCCCAAAGGCTCAAAATCACTCTCTTTCTAGGACCTTCCCTCTGGGGAATGAATCTGCTTTGTCCTCTTTCTTTCCCTAATTTAAAATAAATTCATATTTTTATACCCTTCTATAGTTCATGGACTTCATTTGTTGAGATCCACTGGACAAGAACTCTAATAAGAGGAGACACCCCATGCCAACACCACAAAGGCCAGAAGCAGAGAGAGCCTTGCAGTCCCCAGGCCACAGTGACCCACGCCTTCCAGTTGTTAGAATGCTGTGAGTTTTCCTTGCTTCTTGTTTCTCTTAAAGAAAGATCTCCTACAAAGAATGCAGATAGGGTAGGTATAAAACGGCTTTATTGGGTAGGTTCTATAGGAGGCCTACAGAGCTAAGAAGTCTGGGAGGAGAATAAAGAAGAGAGGGCCAAAAGGGGGAGCTTGCCTGCCACAGGGTAGGCGTGTGTGTGTGGGGGGGGTACAGGAGATGAAACCCAGGGGCCTTCTACATTTGAGCTACACCTCCAGACCTATTTTATATTTTTTAGTTTTGGAAACAGGGTCTCGCTAAGTTGCTGAGAATCTCACTAAGCTGCTGAGGCTGGCTTTGAACCTGCAATCCTTCCTGTCTCAGCCTCCCAAGTACTGGGATTACAAGCATGCGCCATCATGCCCAGCTGGTAGGCTGTTTTCTAATGCCTAGAGATTTCATCCCTTTTTATGTATAGTAATTTGGGTCTCACACCACATCTTAGTATGTCTGAGCAGGATTGTGTCATGTGGGAAATCTAAAGCTGTAATGTAATACACTGCAAGTCTTTGACCACAGCTGGGTGGGAGCAATTCCTGTATTTCCTTTTGGAAAGGCTTGTCTTTGTCTTTTCTCTGAACTGTTTGTTCCTATCTAGCTATATGACACTCTATCTGCCTAGGTTACTATCCAGTAAAACCATTACAATGAATTCGAGATTACAAACCTCATGATTCAGTTATACCACCTATTAAACATCAGCCTATCTTCAGGGGACATCCTTATCCAAACCATAACAGTTATCTTCACTTCTCTGTATCAGCCCCCTACCCCCAACACCTTTCTATATTTTTCACCTCCCAGTCAACTGTGATTTTACCACTTTACTTCTCCCAGACTCATACAAAAGACCTTGGAAGCAATTGTTTCTGCATTGTATTATTCAGCATTCTGCGATTCCACCACACGGCCTGAGTTTAGAAGTATCAGGAAGACCCTTCGACTCAATTTCAGTTTGCCTGCCATTTCTTCATCTTGCCAAAGCTAGCAGCAGCCTTCTGGTTACTTGGCTTGTTATGTATTTCCCGCCAGCATTCCAGGAAGCTCCTGAATTACTCAGAAGTTTGCACATATATCTTTTCTACTCACCATTTAAGCCACAAATGTTGTCACATTACATCTGCATTGTGAATTGAAACAAAGAACCTATTTTAGTTAATTACCTATTACTCAAAACTTGTTTTAAAATAACAACCTATTATTTTCAACGATTTTTCTGTGTTCTCTGTGCTCAGCTGAGATGTACTCACGCTCAACTTGATACTGATTGCACCCGCTCAGGTAACTGCATTCTGCTGAGTGCTCTGCTGGGGCTTGAACATTAAGATGGCTTCTTTCACAAATATTGCCTTTCAAAAAGTGATGGACTAGCTGGATATTTTAGTCAGCTTTACCATTGCTATGACCAAAACACCCAACAAGCACAACTTAGAGGAGGAAATATTATTTGGGCTCATGGTTTCAGAGATTCAGTGCATGGATGGTTGGCTACAGGGTAGAACATCATGGTTACAGGGTATGGCAGAAGGCATCTGCTTATCTCAGGGTAACCAGGAAGAAGGAGAGAGAGAGAGAGAGAGAGAGAGAGAGAGAGAGAGAGAGAGAGAGAGAGAGAGAGGACAAGTCTCCAGGTGTTGACAAGTCTCCAGGTGTTGGGGTGAGTCCTCAGCTCAGGAACTCAGGATCTGCAGGGTCCTTGGCTAACATGACGGAAAAGCATTTCAGCACGCACCAGTCAGAGACATGGACAGAGGTTTATTTGGGAAAGGGAAGGAAATACACATTTAAGAAAGAAATGTGGCAGCCTTCAGGAGGCTGAGACCGGAGGATTGCGGTTCGCGGACAGCCTCAGCTACTTAGTGAGGCCCTCTGCAACTTAGTGAGACCCTGTTTCAAAATAAAGAATAAAAAATAGGGCAGGGGGTGTAGCTAGGAGGTCAAATACCCTGGGTTCCATCCCCAAACCTGCAAAAAAAAAAAAAAAAGAAGAAAAATAAAAGAAAAAATGCAGGCCTCCTCAAAATGAGAAAGGCATATTAGAGAATTCAGAGTTCTCATCTTACAGGGGACTTTCATGAGGGGTGGGCTAGAGGTTTGTGAGGAAGAGCTCAATCTGGTAGTCTCGAGGCAGTTTATGGTAGGCAGGTGGTCTGGTCAGCCTTAAGGTGGATGATCTCAGTCCAGTAGTCCCAAGGTGCTTCCTGATGGTCTGTGGTCTGGTCGGCCTTAGGGTGGATGATCTCCGGTTGATTGGGGTTCTCGTTAGCTGGTTGATGGATAAGCTGTAATATCGTAAGTTATAGATTTTCTCAGAAATATTGTTAACTCTAGGATCTACAGGTTTCCTAGGAATTTTGGGGAGAGTCAGGCCTGGGAAAGAGAACTGGCTTTTGGACTAGAGGCTGAAGTACTTTAGGTCCGGGTTCTTACATTAAAGTTATATTTTACTTTTTCCTTCCTGTCTGTCTCCTTTCTAACTACTTATTTCTTCTATCCTACATCACAGGGACGTAAATATTTCCTGAGCCACACCTCCAGTGACCTACATTCTCCAGCCACAGTCTGCCTGCCTGTAGCTACCTTCCTGGAAGTTTATTTAGATTATTAATTCATCAATAGATCTCTATTTCACTGATGAGATAGAGCCCTAGTTCAATTATTTCAACTTCAAGCATTTTTGTGTTGTCAATACATGATCTTTTACGGGGGAACATTCCATATCCAAACCATAGAACTGGAGACTGGGTTGGGCGCCTCTTTTTACACGTGGCCTTTCACCGTGATATAGTCTAGAAGCTTCTCTGTATGATTGACGTGTAAGAAATTGAAAATAGAAGCTTCCAAGTATTTTAAGGCTGTGGCCCAGAATTCCAAGTGAAGTGAAATCCTATTACTTTGCTTTTCCTTGGTCAAATCAAGTTATTGGTCAGCCAAGAATCTAGGAGGAGGAAAATAGACTCCACCTGTGAATGGAATGGCATGTGTGTGCAGGAATGGAGGCAGAGAGATTGTTGATGACCACCTTTAGAAATGATCTAATATCGGCTGGGCGTGGTGGCGCACGCTTGTAATCCCCGCGCTTGGGAGGCGGAGGCAGGAGGATCGTGCAGGTTCGAAGCCAGCCGTGCGCACTGGCTTAGGAGACCCTGTTTCCAAATAAAAATGTAAAAATAGGTCTGGGAGTGTAGCCCGGAGGTAGAAGGGCTTCCAGGAACCCCAGTACCACCAAAAAAAGAAATGATCTAATATCGTACCTAATAACTTTCATTACTGGTCAATATCTTGTTTGTTCTCCTCTTTTAATTACCCAACCTACCTTGTACAGGAATTTTCTTCCCATTTTCACCATGTCTTCAGTATATCAATGCCAGTCCTCTCTGTGTAATATGCCTCTTCTAAACCTATTCCACAAGGCATAGAAGCACACTGGCTATATTAATTTCATCGGTAGTCCCTTTGATAGCTTTTTAAAGGGAACTTTTGTGCTGAAAAGACTATATACAAACAAAAAGTTGTAGACACTCAGGAAATTTCTATCTACCAAGTCTTTACATGTACCTGGAAACATTGCCATACCTGTTCTTGTTATATAATCCTCTTCTTGTCATTTTGTAAGAGGAGCATACAACAGGAAGTTGGAACTGGCTACCTGCGAAATTAGCTTCCTTTTCCTGGAATTTTAATGGCTGAGAAGTCTAAGAAATTTGAGCTGGGTTTCTGGAGCGGCCATTGAAGCAGCTTACCGGCCGTGTCCTTGGAGAGACCTGTCAAGCATTTCCATCTCATTATCTCCTAGAATTTCTCCTGATGAAAAAGGTCCATGGACTTTAACATTTATCCTCTTCCTGCGGCCCCCTCCTTAGAGAGTACTTCTTGATTTAAAAACAAGCATATAAAATCAGTCTTTGGGTGGGAGTATTTCTTCCTTTTTTATTTTCCTCACTTTTTTTTTTCTGGTTCTATTATAAGACTTTCCCTACAGCCAAGAGAATTTTTGGACCGTGTTTTCAAGATGAATTTTAAAGTACCATTTTCTGTATTTTCAGTATTAAATAAAATTATTTACTGCTTGCCCTTTTCTCAGCAGGGAAATCATTATTCAGGTGACTGAAAACTCTGTCCTCTCACCTCAATTTATGAGTATTTGGAACCTTTTTCTGCAACTCTAAAGGGGCAGTTCAAGGAGCAAAGGAGTTTGCATATTTAATTTATCATGTTCTAAGTATAAAATAAAACCATCTAAAGAACTGAGAAAACTTTTATCCTCATGTTACTATCACTTTATTCCACATGGTTTGCTTAACCAGAAGAAAACTAGTCTCATTCACTGGGTGCTGGGAAATTTCTACGTAGAGGCAGAAAAGAGTACTCAGAAGGAATATCATTAGCCAAGTAGCAGGCAAGCTAATAACTGGGGCTGGAGAGATGTGTCAAAAATGTAAGAGTACCCCAAAGACTAGCCTGCCTAGGTGTGATGGATGGTCAATTGGACTGGATTACGAAACACTTAAGACGATGTGACTTTAGGTGTGTTGATGAGATGATTGGCATATGTAATGGCAGATTGAAGAGGAAGTCCTGCTCTGGATGTGGGCAGTACTGTTCTGATAAGCACAGGACCTGGATACAGAGAAGAGAAAGCCTCGTGAAGGCACATGTGCCGGTGCTTCTTGAGAAAAAAAAAAAAAAAAAAAAGAAGCCCTTCTGCTCTTTGAACTGGACTTTTACCAAGGTTTCTCTGGAAAGGTCCCTCGCCATCCACCCTGGACTGGGACTGCGTTACTGGTCACTCCTGTTCGGGGACTCCAGCTCTCGGTCCTTTGTCTCTCCACGTGCCACACTGGCCACTTGGATTACACTGCTGTAGGCTCTAAGCTGATGTCATCCATCCCCTTTTGCCACACATATGCATATATATCTCCTGTGAGTTCTGTTACTCTAGTGAACCCTGACTAATACACTCAGTGAGGGAAGATGCTGACATGGTGATTTTTGGAGTCCTAATTGTGGACCCTCAAGGTAGAGAAATCTGTCCTAGCTAGCATGGCCTCCAAATACTACACAGAGATATAAGAGGGTTCTGTAGCTTGGATCTTAAATGTCCCCCAAAATGGGTTGAAGAGTTGATCCCTGGGCTCTGGTGATGTTGTGGCACCTTTGCTAGGTGGGCCCTCCCCAGTGGAAGGACGTTAAGAAGCTTGTGGTTGGGATATTGAGGCCCGGCCCCTCTCTGCCTTTCTCTTTTTGCTTCCTGATCTCTATGAGGCGAACAGGCCTCTTGCTGTTGCCATGATGCACCGTATCACCAATGGCCCAGTGCAACAGGGTCAAGCAACCGTGGATTGGTGCCTCTGAAACCATAAGCCAAAAGAAATCTTTCTACCTTATGAGTTGATTACCTCGGGTATTTTTTTTCACAGTGATGAAAAGCTAACTAACCTAAAAAGAAACTAAAATTTTCTAAGCATTTGAATCACAGAAGCAAAGTAGGACCTTACTCTAGAAGAACTACAGCTGTTGGCAGCCTTCGCAAATGAAAACCACAAAACACAGGCATCAGAATGCATAGTTCCAGATTGTGCTTGGGTTCTTCAAAAGCCTTCTATATACAGTGCCTATACAGCAATCACTTACCGTAAAGTGGTAATTATATGAGATAACAAATGTGTCATTATCTTGATTTAATCATTCTACAATGTAAACTGTCAAAACATCCCATTGTACCTCATCCTGAGATTTAAAGATTCTATAGAAAGGAAACTATAAGACGCATTGACCATTTTCCTCATCTCTTGCACATCTGGGACAAGTATGGGAGAAGTTAGGAATGGTTTTAATCCAAAGTAAATTTTTATATACCCCAGTCATTTAAAAAATTATATTGAAACAGTCTTGCTAAGCTGCCGAGGCTGTTCTCAAACCTGCAATGCTTCTATCTCAACCTCCCCAATATTGGGATTACTCGGCCAATCCAATGTGATTTTATGATTCAGAGTATATGTTGCTTGTGATCCACATATTCAAAAATTCTAAGTGGAGTTTTTTTTTTCTTCCAGAAAAATATTTTAAGTGCTTTAAGTCCAAAAATTCTTTTCAATGCTGGACTCTGTGGGATGAGGTATAGTGCATCACAGTGATGGACAGAAGAGGACAGTGGCAAGGTCAGACTCTGGACAGGGTTGGAGGGCGTGGAACAGTCAATGAAGGGGGAGAAAACCTCATTTATTTCAAAGTTGTAGTGCAATGTCGGGCAGATTGGACCACTGCAATGTCCATGTCCCACCGCAGCCAGCCAAGACCCCTCATCACCCAAATTAACCATTATTCACTGAATCCAAACATTTGCAATTTGCTGCCCTAGACTTAGTTCAGAAGGGAAGAATGGAATAAACCGCGGGATTGCATTTCTCCCCAAGATGAATTTTAGAATTTTAATAGACTGTAACAGGAAGAATTCTGCTCCTACTAGCATTAAAAAAGGTTCTTTCTCAGGTCTAAAATATGACATATGACATTGAAATTTCCCTGGATACTCTTTTTTTCTGTCCTTATGCCTATAATCACTTCAAGCCACTAAGTATATATTAAGCATACTTCACACACACCAGAGACATTCTAAATATTTTGAGCAGAGCCAAATACGAGAAGAGCTAGTTCTTGATATGGCCTATTCACTAATCATTTATTTTGCCAAATAACATGCCCTTTGCTCTGCGTGTGTGTGTGTGTGTGTGTGTGTGTGTGTGTGTGTGTGTGTGTGTGATCAGCTCTCACAGTAATCATTTGAAGTACTGATGCAGTTACTACCTCTGCACAGCGCATAACCTCTAAACTTGGCAGCTTCAAATGACCATTTTATCACACTCACAGATTTCTGTGCAGCAAGCATTGGACAGAGTACAGAGGGAACGGTTTGTGTGTGGTTCACTAATTAAAATCTCGGTTACAACAACCAGCGAGTTGGAGGACTGGAGTTCCTCACACATCTGGCCGCTCGTGCGAGCCAGAAGCTCGGGCTGATGACTGGACCCCTGCACCTGGCTTCTCTGTGTCACCGCAGTTTTCCCGAAGCCCGGTCATCTCAAGACCTCCAAAAGCAAGTGTTCTTACGAACCAGGACGCGACCGCACTGACTTTCTGCGTAGCCTCAGATGCCTTCCATCACCTGAATCCGTGCTCTTAGTGACAAGTCCACTGCAAGTCTGCCCTAAAAGTCACAGAGAAGGTACTGACGCCCCACCTTTTGGAGAGAGGGTGGCAAAGAATTTTCAGACATGTTTTAAAATGTCTACAATCTACCCTCATGTAAGAAAGCCTTGCCTCCTCACAGGGTCTCCTAAAAGTGGCATGTATGAAGCCATCAGGCTGAGGCTTGAGGTCTTTGATCATCATCAAAAGCAACTTCATGCCAGGCATGGTGGTGCACGCCTAGAATCCCAGTACCTGGGAGGCAGAGACAGGAGGATCACAAGTTCGAGGCCAACCTCAGCAAATAGCACGGCTCTCAGAAACTTAGTGAGATCCGTTTTCAAAGTAATAAAAAAAAAAATAAGGCTAAGGGTGTATCTCAAAGATAGAATTCCCCTGGATTCAATCCCTAGTGCCACATTAAAAAAAAAAGTCCTCTTGTCCTAATTATTCTTCATCCCATGATCTCATCTTCAGGTACAATTTCTCAGGTAGGGCTCTTCAGATACAGTTCCTGTTTTATCAGTGGCTGTGTGCATGCACGCCACTGTCATCCTGAACTGTCACGGACTAATCTCAGTCGGGTCGTTATTGTCCGCTCCCGGTCAAATCCTCAGAAAGATGGGACAAAAGGCAGGTGACGTTCTGCAGATTCTTATCTGCAGCAGTTCTTTCCCCTCTATGAATTCTTTAAGTTTTTAGTTACGACGCTTTGGAAAAGAACCTGGGGTGGACAAAGGCTTCTTGAGCCAATGACACTTTATTATGAAAACCCCAAGAAATTTATACACTTCACCAGTAAAGTTAAGAGAAAGGGGGGCGGGTGTCTTTCAGCTGGCTGTTGGCCTTTGAAGAATTAACTTCTGTTCCTCTCCAAGGTCCCAAGGTCTTGTAGATAAGCAGTTGCAGGTGGCAGCCTCCCAGGATAGTCAAGGCTTGGGAGCTTCTCGGGAACTTTTCCTGGAACTTTCCATCTTTTGGGCTCAGTTCATATAGCAAGTGTGGGGAGATGTGGTGATTCAGGTGGATGTGATGGAGTTTCTTCAGGTGTTGGCATCTTATCTTCTAAATCTGAAAGCTTAAGCATACTCACAACACAGTTTGGCAGACAAAATACCACAAACAACACCACAAGGTTCTTAGTTCTAATTGTCAGATGTACTTCCTTAACTGCTGAGCACTCTTCTTTAAACAACAAGCCTATTAAAAGAATCCACTTTCCTGTCACAAACTCTCTGCAGCCTGCTTCTAATTTTCTAATTTCTTTCTTTCCCAGTTGGGACTTTCTTATGATAAGCTCTTTTTCATGCAAAAATGCTTTTCTTATTCTTACGGTATTTCTTTTCCTTCATACATATATATTTAAAATGTCTGTCCTTTATTTTGTAATATTTATTTCTAATTATGCGGCCAGTTTTTCTATCTCCTGGAGTGCTTACACTGAGGTAAAAGTTAACAGTCTTTTTCTTTGGGTCTATTGTATTTGGGCAGCTAAGTTGTTTCTTTAAGGTTACACACAAGGTTTCTCTCTGTCTCTGGGCAGGATTTCAAGGGTGAATAATTATTTTGAACTGAGCTACTTTTGCCAGAGTGATAGATAGCGATGAAGGTCGGAGGCCATTTGTGATTGCTGCAGCTGGGGTGCTTATCACAGTACCTGAATTCTGGCCAGTTTCTCATTATTGTTGAGCAGAGCCAAGGACGTTTAGACAGATTATTAGAGAGTTTATTTCCACGGACTCAGTTTCTTTTTATATTTCTAATTTCACATCACTGGAGCAATTCGTGTAGAAAGTTAAAAGGAATAATAGTGAAGGGTATCTAAAAGTGGGGGGGTACTTTGGCCAGAGACGACACCTCCTTCTCGGGGCATTTTTGCCGATTTAACTATGTGGAGTGGGGTCTCAACACATAGATGCCGAGGCAGCAGGATGTCTTGGCACTGAACTACATTACGATGTAAGCCTATCATGCACCAATAAAAGTATAAGAAAAGCAAAGGTATCTTCTCCACCCACATACTCAACATATCATCACCACCAGAGGAGATGGGCACAAGGTAACTGCTCTCTTGAACCTGGTGCAAAAGGTGCCCATGGGAGGCCCACAGCCACTGCTGTCTTGTGGCGGTTTTGAAGTGCAGGTGTACCTTGCTCAGAACTCAGTTTTAAGTCCCGGGGTTCACCTCTGTGGTTCCAGCTTTGCCCTCTGAGTTCCTGGCTGCACTGTGGAGTCATCATTCCTTTCCCATAAAAACAATCCTTAGATGGGTGTGGTGGTGGACGTCTGTAATTCTAGTACTTGGGAGGCTAAGACAGAGGATCATGAGTTTGAGGCCACCTTCAGCAATTTAGCAAGGCCCTCAGCAGCTTAGTGAGATCCCGTTTCAAAACAAAATAATGAAATAGGCCTGGAGATATGTCTTGGAGGTAACAATGTCCCAGATTCAAACTCCAGTGCCAAACAAAACAACAACAAAAAGAATCGACCTTGTTTGCATCCTACTCTCTGCCCGGCCCACAGGCCTCCCTCCACTCTCCACTGCTTCCGTCCCATTGACTAACATCTGGCATGCTTCAATCAGTACAAGTCTCTTAAATTTTGTGAGTTTTCTCTGAATCATGTTTGGATTCACACCACTAGATAAAAAGCCACATCCACAGTTCTCATTAGGACCAGCTCTGCTTTATCTTGGGGTCCTGGAGAAGTTGCTGAAGGACAAGACCCTTAGGGTTGCTAGAAGACCTTTAAGAGGAAGGGTCTATGAGATAGGAGATTTGCCTTTATGAACCTTAGCAGTCCTTCATATTCTGGTATTAGAAACTGAACTCAGGGGCATTCTGCCTCTGAGCTATACCCCCAGACCTTTTTATTTTTTATTTTGAAGCAGGGTCTTACTAAGTTGCTGAGGCTGGCCTTAAACCTATGATCCTCCTGTCTCAGCCTCCCAAGTACGGGAGTTACAGGCATGCCCGGCATGCCAGGTCTTAGCAATTTTTTTGTACACCTGAAAGTGTCTCTGAGACCTCGCCTTGGTTGGGTCTTCCTGAGGTATCACCAATGACCTTAAGCTTCCTTTTTAGATTTGTCCTAGATCCACTTCATAGTCTGGAAATCCTTGTCATGTGGAGATGTTGAGAATTAGAAAAAACCTTTACATCTGAACATAGCAACTTCTGGCTCCTTCATGTTTCCTAATTTTTTTGCTTGCAAAGTGAGCACGTTGCATTTTAACTCAGCTCTCTTCTCTTGTAATTAATCACAGGCAGCATGAAGAATCCAGGTGGCTCTTTTAATATTTCACAGGAAAAATGCTTAACTAGGTCATCAAATTCCTTCAGTGTATCTCCTTTTTTGTTGTATTACCACATGGGACAAGATGGCCATGCTCTCCACCACTAGGGTAATACGATTGATTCTGCTTCCCTCTAGCTTTGTAGAACATTTCCCTCCCCTTCCTCTTTCCCTTCCCTCTTCTCTTCTCTTCTCTTCTCTTCTCTTCTCTTCTCTTCTCTTCCCTTCCCTTCCCTTCCCTTCCAGCCTCTCCTCTCCTCTCCTCTCCTCTCCTCTCCTCTCCTCTCTCTCTCTTTCTTCTTTCCACAGCACTGGAACTTATCCCAGGGCATTCTGTCTCCGAACTAACCTCCAGCCCTATTTTATTTTTATTTTGAAATAGAGTCTCTCAAAGTTGCTGAGGATGGCCTTGAACCTGTGATCCCCCTGTCTCAGCCTCCCAAGTATTGGGAGTTGAGCTCCCCTTGCTTTTCACATCAGTAACCTTCCCATCACAATCAGGCTTCCATTAACAGTATCCTCAAGACCCACTCTACTACTCCAAAGCAGGGGTCTTGATGCCAATACCTTACACTTTAGTTTTTTTTATGTAGTATTACACCACTTACAGGTACCAAATTTTTGTTCTAGTTATTATTGCTATGTATAAAGTTACCCCCAAGGTAGTATTTTATAGCTACTATTTTCTCTTGCTCTCGTTGGGGACTCAGGCATTTGGACAGGGCAGAGTAGGAATGACTTATCTCTGTTCTAGGATGTCTAGGTCCTCAACAGGGAGGACTCAAGGAATAGATGACACATTATAGCTGAGGGCCAGAATCACCTGGAGCTCTCCATCCACATGTCTAGTGACTGACGCTGAGAGCTGGCAGGGACCTCACCTGGGGCTTTCTACTGAAACCCACCACAAGGCCTCTTCATGCAACCTGGACTTGCCTACAGCTTGGTGGCCCCAGAAGAGCTGGTCATCTCACGTGGTCACTAGAGGCCCCAAAGGGCCTCTCTCTGTCTCTCTCCTTAACATACTTTCATTGGTCCCTGTAACTGACATCAGAATGTAGTTGAGAGTGACAGACACACACATGCACACATCACTTGCTGAGCTCCGCTGGACCCCTCCCCTTCCCCATACAAGGTATTGAGATTGGCATTGGTAATGTCACATATGTACGCAACACCAATGGAAGTGTTTTCTTCATTAATTTTCTCTCCTTCTTTCCACCACCACCTTCCCCTTGACCCTCTCCACTGCTCCCTGGGATTTCTCCTCCATTGCCTAAAATCCCTCTTGTATCCCAATCACTCCCTAGCTTCCACAAATGAGAGAAAACATATGACCCGCCACTTTCTGTGACTGGCTAATTTCATTTCATATTCTCCAGGTCTATCTATTTTCCTGCAAATGACATGATTTTGTTCTTTGTTGCTGAGTAGAATTTCATTGTGTATATATCCCATAGTTTTGTAATCTATCTATCTGTTGATAGACACTTCGGTTAGTTCTATGATCTGGCCATTGTGAATTGTGCTGCTCTGAACATGGATATGTGTGATATGCATATATCACTATCGTATTCTGATTTCAGCTCCTTTAGAAAGATACCGAGGAGTGACATAGCTGGACTGCATGGTGGCTCCATTCCCAGTTTTCTAGGAATCTCCACAGCGATCTCCACAGTTGCTGGACTAATTTGCAATTCCACCAACAGTGTAGAAGAGTTCTTATTTCTCTACATCCTCATTAGCATTTATTTGTTGTTTGTATTATTTTGATTGTAAAAGGGTATATCTCAGTGAGCAAGGCAGAAGGTGACTCACTTTTAAATTTTAATTTAAAATTTTAAATACTTTTGTTGGTATATTAAATCTAGTCTCAGAACCTAGTCTCAGAAGTTAGCATGTGTCAGGTGTGGTGGCCCACACTTGTAATCCTAGTACTGGGAGACTGAGACAGGCAGATCACGGGTTTGAGGACAGCCTCAGCTACTTAGTAAGGACCTCTGCAACTTAGTGAGACTTTGCTTCAAAGTTAAGAATTAAAAAATGGCTGGGAATATAGCTCAGAGGTAGAATGCCCCTGGGTTCTATCCCTAGTATCAGAAGAAGAAGGAGAAGAAGAAGAAGAAGAAGAAGAAGAAGAAGAAGAAGAAGAAGAAGAAGAAGAAGAAGAAGAAGAAGAAGAAGATAGCATATGCTATCGATCTTGAATTCTATTATTTACAAACAATCCATAAACATACCTATTTTCAAGAAGAGGTTGTATAGTCTCTACTTTTTGTGTGAGGGTTGTGAAATAAATTGCAGCATATGTTTTGATACTTTTATTGGTGGAGTGTAATTATACATCATAGAGAAATTCAAAGTGAGACAGACGTACATGCACAGGTCATTGGTGTATTTCCCTCCTTACAGTCACCTTGCCCTCCCCTTCCTCCTTTCCCATCATGTCAGTGAGGTTGCAGAGACACCTTCTCATCTTATTTGAACAGGTTCCTTCCCTTCCTCTGTCTTCCTCCTCCCCACATCCTTCCTCCAGTTCCCTTCTACTTTCAACCATTTTCTCTCATTTGACAGGGGGTGATTTATTCTAATTTTTGTTCTAGCCTTGTGGACATATTTTAAAGTCTCAAGGATTATCTTATTTTAACATCAAAGTTAAGTAAGTGGGGTGGATGAAAAATTCAGATATTTCCAAAGCCAAACCTCTCAATCACTAAGGCGTACTACTTCCAAATATGCTAGACAGTAAAGGTTAATCCCAGAAGGGAACTCAGTTGGGGCTAGAAGATACTGCTCTTAAATTTGATTTGGGGTAGAAATGGTGAAATAAGAATTTTTGAGGTAAATAAAATTAGAAGACAAGTTTTTTTTTGTTGTTATAAAATAAAATGTTCATAATCATTAATGAGTTGGCTCTTAAAATCAGTCCAGGTAGGGGAATATCGCAGGTCAGTAGTAAGGGCCATGAGAGTCATTTTCTGAATACTTAGGGGCACAGGGTGGAGAGTCTGAGGTGGGGAGGGAAAGGCAGGGCAGGTCCAGGAACACTTGGTCTGAGTTTTTTTTTAAGGGGAAGGTGCGCTAGTGCTGCGCAGGGTGCTGAGGTCTGACAGGGAAACAGTAGCATGTTTTGAAGACTCTGAAGGTCACACTTCATGCTGTAATAATGCCATGCAAAGTTTCTGAGAAGGAAAGAAAATGATCTCATCTTTGTTTAAGACAGATAATTATATAAGTAATATCATTATGTAAATTATTGGAGTAATGTGATCTAATCTGTGTTTAAGACAGATAATTAATTTCAAGACACAAGATGGATGAGAGTGGGGTGAGATTGCAGGCAAATGGCTAGAGGATAATTATTAGGCATGATGTTATTTTACTGCGGATATATTTCTCTAAAGAGGCATCAATCTTTTGTCTTAGTTTTACTCTTCTAACAAAAGAAGAAAAGAAGCTCTGACTTTGTGAACTGCATTCTTTAACCAATGTAATTATTTACATTTTATACCCTCATTCATTTTCTAACAATTTTGATAAGTTTTGAAAACAACATATGAAAACCTCCAAGCTACACCCCAGCCCTATTTTTGTCTTTTATTTTTATTTATTTATTTATTTATTTATTGCCATTTGATTATTTTATTTTTTGGTTCTGGAGACTGAACCCAGGAGTGCTCTACCACTGAAATGCATCCCCAGCTCTTTTTTTTTTTTTTTTTTTTTGCTGAAACTTGTTTCTTTTTAAAATTTTTAATATTATAGCAACTTATCCAAAATTAACAATGATAATCCCACATAACAGATTCATTTGTCTAATATCAAACTTTTGATCACTTAGAGATAACATTTCAATATTTCTTTCTTGTTTTCTTTCTTACCGGAGGATATTTTTTCTTTTTTTTTTAAGGTGAAACTATGATACATTTTTTTTTCACAAAAAATCTATCCTAACATGAAATATGAACTCTAAATACCCCAAAAAACCTCGAAAAAGAACATATCTAGAAGATGTACATTTTCTGATTTCAAACCTTATAAAGCTATAATAATTGAAACAGTGTAGTACTGCTATAAAAGGAGATATATAAACTTACAACAGCTTCTCGTATAGGCCTTGAGCAAAAGCTTGGCCAGGGGACCCACAAAGGCTGGGGTCCCCCACAAGAAAAACTAGCCCTTCTGCCTTCAAAAGAATTATTTTTAAATTATTTGAATTAATATGTATAATTAGAATTTTATCTATAAGCATTATAAGTAAAATAGATGGGTAGCGGCATGTGAGAGACTCAATCAGCAAAGATCTTTTTTTTTCCCCAAGGATAAAGTTTGGGCCAAAGATTAAATTCAAACTGACCTTAGTTTGGGCCAACATATAAGATTAAGTTCAAGCTGACCTTATGATATGAGGCAAAACATACTTTTTATGATTTATTAAATGTCTGGCATCCTGTCCTGAAGTCTGTTAAAGACTTTTTCTGTCCTTGAAGTTTCCTGCTTACATGACTGTGGTTTTGTCTATGCTGCTAAAAAAAATATAAAGATTATAACAAATCCTAAATAAAGTGAAAAAAGCTTACATCTGGTCTTGTGTGTCAGAGTCTTCTCTCACTCTCAACCACAACTCTTCTCTCACCAACACACGACCCCTGACTCCTGCTAGGGCTGAACCCTGGCATGTGGTGCCTACTGCAAGGCAAGATTGGTGAATAATCCCCTCCTCAATTTCAGAGATTCATTTAGATTACTCAGGGGTGCTACAGACTCCCCCCCCCTCATCTTGGTAAAGCAGGTAAAGAAGGGCAATTACGTTAAAGATGGGTCATACTAAATTTAAAAAAAAAAGAGGTCTCTTCATTGATATCGCCAAACATATGTTTAAAAAAGAGGTATCTCAATTTCTACTAAGCAACTTAGGCAGTTTCTCTCCTTTTTACAAAAATGCTCTCCTTGGTTTCCTAAAAAAATAAATCTTTAAACTTAAAAACATAAAACAAATTAAAAAAAATAAAACTCTATTATACTAATCATGGACCAGAAAGGGTCCCTGTAGATGCTTTTTCTCTATGGAATCTTTTTAAAGATGCCTTAGATCCAACTCATGAGGCAGTTTGTCTGGCCACTAGAGTGGTTACCTGGGAGCAAGCACCTCTGCTCTCTTGTGAAACAAAACCTGATATTTTATTAACCTTTGGCCAAAGGCATGCTTTTGTTTTTCCACAGGATGCTCAAGCACCTTTGAATTGATGCCTTTACTTCAATGATTGCATCCTTTATTTCTTTTAGACTCTCTCTAAGTTCTTTTAGAAGGTCTTGTATTATTTCTACAGTTATATTCCTGATTTGATCTTCTGGAGATCTCTGAATTTCTGTGTTATCAGGTTCTGCTATTATGGGGTTGTGGGCATTCATTGTTCTATTGTTGTTTCTCTTTCCCATGATTTCAGAAGTTTGTGCCTTCACTGGGTTCTTCCCCGGGTCACCATGACTTCACTTAGGGTGCTCTGGATCTCGAGTTTGTGGTAATCTCAGCTGCCACTACTTCTTTACTGGTTGTATCGCAAAGTCTCAGATGCAGGGAGTTAGTTAATTGAGGCTGTGCAAGACCATGGGGGTGCTGGGCTGGGCGTTTTCCCATGAGGAGCTGCAACTAGGGTGTGCTATCTCTGCCACCGCTACTCCTTTACTGGGTTGGACTGCAAAATCTCAGACCCAGGGAGATTATCAAAGCTGTGCAAGTCCCTGGGGGTGCAGTGCTGGGATTTTTTCCTGTAGGGGCTGCAATTTCACTTATGGTTATTGTGTGCGCTGATCTGGAGCTGTTGCGGGTGTGGTGAACTCGCCATAGCTGCTGGCAATATGGTACCACTGCCACATACTCAGCTGTGAGGCTGGCGTATTTCTTTTCTGGTTTTGAGCTCTGTTCTGAGTCCCTGGAAGGCGTGATGAGCTTGTCAACTGGGAGTTTTAGATGTTCTTTGCACTGAAAGAACTGCTGAATTACACCCGAATGATCCGCAGCTGCTCACTTCAGCTCCTTGTTTACCTTTCTTCTCTGGAGCCTGGTGCTGTGAGGGAAGATGCGCCGGCGCGGCTCCGCTGCCACAATGCGGGCTGGTTTCTTTTCTGGTCTCTGGTCGTGCTTCTAGTCTTCTTTTTCTCTGTCCCTTGTGTTTACATTTTTTATTTCTCTGCTGATAGTGTTTTCTGGCTATGAAAAATGCTGGTTTTGTGGCAATAGAGATCAAGTGTTAGCAGGACTCATAAACGCTGCTTTTCTCGGTCGCCATCTTGCCAGAAGTCCATATACTATTATTTAAACTATTACCTTCATTATATATATCCCCTAAAACTCTTCCATTGTTCCACTGGAATCTCTACTCCTTTATCTGAGGTCTATTTTGTTACCCAAATTTCTCTCTGGCTTTCACATATGAGAGAAAGCATACAACTATTATCTTTGAGACTAGATAATCTCACCTAGCATATTTTCAACTTATATCCATTTTCCTGTAAATGACATAATTGTATTCTTCATAATGGCTGAGTAAAATTCCATTGTGAGTATATATTATTTTTTCCAGAGAACAGGAAAATATAAGAAAATTTATTCTAATAAAACTCTCCAAAAGAAATTCACATTTTAGTCAATTGCTCTTTTTTGCCTTCATTAGAGCTTTTGATGCCAAATAATGCAAAAGCCTATCCTGGATATTGACAGGTTTTGACATTGAGTTTTTATTTGATACTGATTTTTTACAACAATAGTAGCATGAATTATTTATTGTACATGGCTTGAATATTTATTTATTTAAAATACTTTTATTGGTGCACTGTAGTCTCACATCATAATATAATTCATTGTGATAGTAACATATGCACACAACAGTTGGTGGGCTTCCCCCCAGCTCCCTCTCAATTCCCCTTTCCACATACAGGATATCGAGATTGGCATTGGTATTCCCACATATGTACCTATTGTCAATGGAAATGTTTTCTTCATTCATTCTTCCTCCCCCATCCTCCCCTAATCCTCCTCCCTGGCTCCATTGGTGTTTCTCCTCCACTATCTACATAGTTTTGTGATTATGATCTGTTGATGGACACCTAGGTTGGTCCATAGTTTGGCTTTGATGAAATGTGCTGCTATAAACATGTGTTACAGTTAGATATAAAATGTCCCCTAAAGAGCTCATTTATTAATGTTTGGAACTGATGCAATTGAGTCATGAGGGTTATAATTCCTGCAGTGGATAAATCCATTGCAGGAATGGATTTGTCTGGGTGGTGACCCAGGCCAGAGGATGTGGCTGGAGGTGGGTTCCTGAGGGTGCGGCCTTGGGGATGATATGATTCCTCCTCCACCTTCTCTCTCTTGCTTCAGGCCTCCATGATGTGAGCTCAGCCCGTGCCTCTCCCCTCTCCGCTTCCTACCGCCATGTCCTGAGATCTTCGGTCCCTGGACTCACATGGGCTAAACTCAAAACCATAAGAAAATAAATCTTCTTTCCTCTAAGTTACATGCTCATTCTTTTAGATTATAGCTGCAAGAATTCCAATGAGAAGAACATGACTATGCATCTATCACTATAATATTCTGACTTCAATGCCTTTGGAAAGATACCCAGGAATAGTATAGCTGGATCATATAGTGGTTCCATCTTCTGAGAAATCTTCACAATGATCTCCACAGAAGCTGCACTTCTGTGATTCCACCAACGGTTTGTAAAAGTTCCTATTTTCACTTATCCTCAACAGCATTTATTATTATTGTTTTTGTCCTTGATGGTTGCCATTCTAAATGGAGTTAGATGGAATCTCAGTGTAGTTTTGATTTGCATTCCTCTAGTTGCTATTGTTGTTGAACATTTTTTTCATATATGTATCAGCCATTTGTATTTCTTCTTTTAAGAAGTGTCTATATAAACAAAGAAAAGTCAAGGAAGGACTTTGCCTTCACATGGCATGAGAATTATCTGCTATTATTAGATTACAGATTAATATTATATATAAAATTTTTGTTATAAATGTTATAGATGCAAATGAAATGCAAAGGCTGGTATTAGAGAGAAAATAAACCTTTGGTGGCAGGTCAGGGTCAGGACAAAGTGAGGGATCAAGCCGGACAGGGAGAGGTCTCAGTCTCATTCTGTACCTCAGAGAAAAAACATAGAAAATATGTATAGCACCAGTTGTTGAACGTGTTAGTAGGCATTTCACAGGAGTGTATAGGTTTTTCATTATATGCATGTTTAATTTATAGTATTGAGGATATTAAAGGACCCACTGGCTTGACCTAGCACATAGCCCTATTGGTGATAGCTTCTTGGTTACAAAATTTGGCTTTTTAAAATAATTATACCAAGGTCCTTGCAAAGTCAGGAAACCTACAAAACCAATGTGTTGTTCTACTGTTTATATTCTATGAATCTTTGCCAGTATGACGTCTAGCATCAGCTTTCATTTCCTCTCATTTTTGCCTTTTTTTTTTTTTTAGTGGAGATCTTACTTTTGAAATATAACTATTCAGGGCAAACATCCAGGGATAATTTTCAGGGAAACACACTTAAAGTGAGACCTCTGACAGCCTTGTGCTGAGCAATAATGACTCTGCAGCGTGCAGCTCTCTGAGTGTCTTGACAGACAGGTCGCTCCTATCACGAAAACAACCCCAAATCATCAGCCTGTAACCAGAGACGTCATTCCCTCTTTTCTTTTGTAGCAGGAACAATTTGATGCCTAAATTTATGGCTTGTATTAAAAGCTTAGGAGTCTGAGATCCACAATTTGAGGCATGCTGTATCATTGTTAATATCTTTTTTTAAAGGCTTCAAAGGAATGCATTTTCTTCTCCTAAGCCTCCTCTTTCTGGAACATAAAGTACTTTTGGTTTGAAGTAGGAGAATTCAATTCTACTTGCATTTCCTGGATTCCTATCTACCATGTGCAGAGCTATGGTAAGTATTAAAGAGAGGTAAGATAACAAAGGCATAGTTTAAGAAATGCAACTGTGACTCAAAGAAGGTACAAAAAACCACGGATGAGGTCAAGAGGCACAATTCCAAGCACAATCCCATTGGATTGGGGTGGAGAGATTCAGGAAAAATGTTGTGGGGTGATGGGGAATTTGACATATAGAAACAAGAACAACATCTTTGGTAAAATCAAGGGATGTATGCCATATTTAGAATGAACATCTCAGCTGGGCGTGGGACACACGCTGGTAATCTGAGTACTTGGGAGGCTGAGACAGGAGAATGGCAGGTTCGTGGCTGGCCTCAGCAACTTAGCAAGACCCTTTGCAACTTAGTGAGATCCTGTTTCAAAATAAAAGAATGGATATCTAATATTTAAAAAGCATCTTTTATTATAGCGCAAATTTAACACCCAACCAAATCTTAGGTGAAGAACAGAAGAAATATTTCCTTCTGAAGCTATAGAGTTCCTTCTATTGAATGCATTTTCCCAGTGCCTGTCAGAGAGAAAACATCATGTTCCTTCTCCTGCATCAAATAAGAACTTTGCCTGGAAAAGAATTAAGTTTGAGTCCTTGTACTCACACACCCAACTACACAGCAGCTATAGAGGAGAATTTCTATGTTATCATTTATGAATAGCAGAGAGGTCAGCCCTAAAGCATCTAAATGTGGGGATGACTTTTATAACGTGTCTCTTAGGACCCATCCACCTCCTTCCTGCCACTTTTAACGGCTGTGATAGGTTTTTTCTGATTATTTGCAATTCTAGTGAAAACTAGGCCAGGAATGACACTACTTCTACCAAATTTTCAAGACAAGATGAGCTTGCAGTCTAAGCTGGTGTGGCTTTTAATTTGAGGATTTGAGATATGTCATCCCATGGGAGCACTTTCTAGTGGAAGCTTTACTGGTCTCTTGAAAAATAGCTTGTAAAGAAAGCTTTAGCTCACAAGTCCAAAGTAACAGAAGAATGACAGAGAAGAGCCTTCAGTGCACATAAAAATGATTAAAAACACGTACCGGTCCTCATTCTAACCCATCATTGACTGGCAGGACATTCGTAACCTTAACACTCCAAAGGAAAGGCTTAGCAGGAGAGAGCTGCTTCTGGGTAACATTGATCTGGAATAATAGAAAAATCCCAAAGGGAAACCCTGACATCTTGAGCTGAAGATAAACAAATCTGCACAAATCCCCCATCTGTGTTGAAATTCCTTGTGTTTCAAAGGGAAGCTAAAGTAGAATACAGTGTGATGGTCAACAGAGGTTCGAATGAGAAGACGAGAGGCAGGTCTGCCATTCACGTCCTATGCTTCCTCTTGGAGAAACAGGAATAATAAATACTCTCATAAGTCTCTCTCAGGACTTTTGTTGGGATGAAGCGAGATAATACAGCCAGTTGTGATGGTGTACACCTGTGAGCCCAGTATTTGGGCGACTGAGACAGGAGAATCAAAGTTTTAAGGACAGTTTCAATAATTTAGTTAGACCCTGAGCAACTTAGTGAAACCCTGTTTCAGAATTAAAAATAAAATGGGCTGGGAGTGTAGCTCAGAGGTAGAATGCCTCTGGGTTCAATTTCCAATATTAAAAAACAAAAAAGCAAAAAATACAAGCAGCACTTCTTTGAGTAGGGTGAAGTAGAATCTAGCAGTAGTCACCACTGTTATGATATCTGTTTGGTATTGCTGGACATGGGCTTTGAGTGTGCTATCTTATTTAAGAGGCACAGTTACCTCATCAAGATACTCACCAGTCTTCAGACAGAGACACTGAGGTTTAGAGATGTCAAGAATTTGCTAACAGTCATGGAGATAACAAATGGTAGAGCTTGGATTCATGATTCAGTCACTGCTACCCAATTATGTAAGCATTTAGAACTGGAAGGATCAAGTGGGTCCTTGTGCTCAATTCTACCATTGAATGGGTATGCCTCTTTACTTTTTAATATTCCTCTTCCTTCTCCTCCTCCTTCTTTTATGTACTGCAAATTGAACTCAGGGACATTCTACTTCCAAACTATACCCCTAGCCCTTTTTTATTTTTTTTATTTTGAAGCAAGGTCTTTCTAATGTATTGAGTGTCTTGTTAAGTTGCTGAGACTGGCCTCAACCCTGCCATCCTCCTGTCCCAGCCTCCCAAGTACTAAGATTACAGGCGTGTGCCATTATGCCCCTTTCCTCCTTCATTCTAAATCAGGCATCTCCACTGTACACTGGTTCCTTTCCTCAGAGCCGTTGCATCCATCTTTGCCCCAAACATTCCTGTCCCCCACTCTTCATCCTGCTCTTACATATTTTTCTAGTGTCAACTTGAGCACTAATGCAGGGTTGTGATAGCACGCTCACCTCTGTATTTCTAGCTCAGGCACAAACCTTGCCACTTAGTATGCACAAAAACATTTGTTCATGAAGATACTGAGACCCAGAGGGTGGATCGAGTGGACCATGGCTTGAGGAAAGTGGATCTCAGGGCTCCCACAGCCACTGCTTTCTACTGTGTCAGTGGCTGTTAAGTTGATTTCTCCTCTCAAATAATGAAGTTTGAATTTGAATACTCTTATCATAATCCATTAATTAAAACCTCAGTAGTTCTCTAAATTATTCATGCACTATGAAAATTGAATGATATATTATTTTGGTTAAGAAAAAATAGCTGAGAGGACAGTGAGACAGCTAAAATAAGATGCGGGGCCAATTAAAGACAGGAGAGTGAGAAGCTGAAAGCAGCATTCAGATACTAGAAAAAGGCTCATGGCTGCTTAACATAAAATGTTGTAGTATACAGAATTTTTTATTCCATTTTAAAGAATATAGAATTTGTCCAACTACTTAGATATGCAAAATTTAATTTCAGCTTCTTCGTGCCAGATGTGGCCATGGTAAAATAAACTGAAAGGTGAACAGAGGCAAACATAAAAAATTATTATGCAAACAGAGGGCTTTATAAATTATGTTTAGGTTAACCCATAATGCAGAGACAGCATTATAATTTTAAAATGAAAGAAGACAATTTCATCTATGAAGATATGAGATAATTTCAAAAATGATATAACCATATCATGGCATTGACAAATGGCTTCGTTCATGTCCGTGGGATAATCCATTTTCTCTTTTGCCCGTTTAGTATAAAGCAATCACTATGCCACCTAGTGTTTATTAAAATTCATCGACACATGATATACAACAACATCCAGGGAAATGTGCCACACTCACAGTATGATTTATTCTTTCAACTTAGGGCCCACTTTCAAATGACTTGGTAACCTCGAAAGTTAATCTAATGTGCTCATTATTGTGGAATGGCTGAGATAAATTTGGAATAGAACAAAGGACATGACCGTGTGTTTTTAAACTTTTCCCAATAGACAGTTTCAAACATCTTCAAAATTCTAGAGGGTAGTATGATAAACCCCAGGTTTTACTACCTACTTTTAACAATTATCAGCTCAAGATAAAATTTGGCCCATTTAGGTTCCCAAGCGCTGGGATCACAGGTGTGTGCCACCAGGCCCCACCATTGCTTGATTTTATTTTCCAACAGTTTTCAAAATAAAGAGTTGATTCCCTTGCGGCTTTCACATGAGACAACTGAAACTTTTTAGATAATAACTATTGAGTAATGGATTGAAACATGCCAAGCATGTTTAGTTGTTTTCCTTTATATTTGAATTACCCCATCATTGCCCAGCTAGAGACTCTTCAATTTGACTCTGTAAATCTTTTTGACATGATGTCCCAGGCTTATTTGGCATAGTGATAATTTTTAGGCTCACCTTGTATATTTCTTACCCTGCCTGAAAGTAGCCATATATTCAAGAAGTTCTGTTTTCTTTTAGTGCAAAGTAGAATTTGTATTTCATAACCTAGACACTAGGGGCACGTACTGATAGAAAAATAGAAAAAACTATGACATACATAAGCACAAGTATCTACTTTTCAATCATATTATTAGTTCATGCTTACATTTCTAATTAGCTCATGTTTACATTTCCAGTTGAAATGTTAACAGTATAGATTTTTCATCTTTTTCCCTCATGCCCCCTAATATCTTGTCTCCTGACAAGTTACAGAATTGCTTATTTGATTTTTATTATATTTGAACCCAGCACTCTGGATTCTGATTTTTACCATATGATAGTTTCAGAAGAGCAATGCCAATATTATTACTAAAATTTGATTATGAAAAGCAGTTTGATATATTCTATTTGTTTTTAGGGTGCATAACAGAAATGTATCATAAGATTACCATATTTTAAAATCACTCAAAATAATTCCCTTTTCTGTGTTTATGCTACCAACTTGATGAATAGTTAGGTTTATTGATTTCGTTTTGCTTTGATTTATAGGGATTGCTTTTGTGTGTGCTTGGTTGGTACTGGGGATGAAACCCAGGGACATTCTATCTCTTATGTGTACCCCCAGCCCTATTTTATTCTTTTTATTTTAAAACAGGGTCTCACTAGGTTGTGGAGGGCCTCACCAAGTTGCTGAGGCTGGCCACCAACCTGTGATCCTCCTGTCTCAGCGTTTCAAGTACTGGGATTACAAGCGTGCACCGCCACATCCAGCTAGGGATTGCTTTTAAATTGTTTTTATAATTAGAGTTGTACTATATTGTGTAACAATTGTACTCTGTACTGTTACCCTAAGATCCATCATGTGGAAATTAGTTTTACGTTAATAACTTAATCTTTACATTCAGTGGTCTCCTTCCTTCCCTCTTCCTTTGGTCCAAGCATCTCCTCTTCTAATTCTGAATTGTGACAGTGTTCCACAGCCTCTATCATTCCCCCAATTCCTTAGGCTCATTTCAAAATATAAGGCTGAGGTTTTTATTGTTGTGCGGCCATTTCTCTATGATGCGATTTTGTTGTCTATGGGAAATAGCGTCCTCTGGTCATTATCCTTTTTCATAAGATAGCTCGACCTGCCTTTGCTGTTGCTGCTGGCTCTCCTGTGCTCTCAGAGCCAAGGGGCGTGGAATGCTTTCTCAGTTTCAGTCTCCAGGGCTCCCCCTTCCTAATGCTTTTGGGGTATGTTGGGATCCTTGGACCTGCCCTTTCTGTGTTCCCTTTGCTTCCTCCTTCTATGGTCTGGTCTTTCTCTCTTGCTTTTGGTGTTTTTATCATTCTGTTAACATTCAGTGTCTAATGGTTATTTCCTGGCATGGGGATTTGTCTTGCTTTGTCCAAGTGGTATGGAGTACTAGGGTGCATAAATATTAACTATTGCATTGTCACTGTGAATTTCAGTTTTTAAGAATTATAAAGACTTCTTCATGTTTTCAAAAAATTTTTTTTGTGGTACTGGGGACTAAACCCAGGGGCATTATATCTTGGAACCACATCCCCAGCCCTATTTTATTTTGAAACAGAGTCTCACTAAGTTGCAGAGGACCTCACTATAAGCTGCTGAGGCTGGCCATGAATCTGCAATCCTCCTGTCTCAGCCTCCCAAGTACTGGGATTACAGGCTTGTGCCATCATACCCAGCTTCAAGTACAGTGTGATCTGAGCAATCTGAGGGTTTGCAGCTTGGCCCTTCCCAATTTTGCTAGGTTTCGGATGGACTGATAGTACTCAGTCCACTTCCCTTTGGAGAGAGTTCTCCTTGGCAACCATGTTATCGGCGGGCTTTTGCTTCATGATATCAGTTGTTCCATCTACTTTTGTTGGGAAGGACTTAGGGAACATTAAAATGTGATCAATGTTGTTGCTGCTGCTTTTTGCCGGGGGTGACTTTGGAGCAACTGTGCCGTGTAGACATTTTAAAGCATGCAAAAGCCCAGGTGAGATTTTGTTTGTTTTTCTTTCTAATGGCATTGTCCTTCCCTCATAAGCATATCAGAAATAAACATGATGTTGTTTGAAATGACAATGAAAAGCAATGAACAGGATTTGGAAGATCTCAGTGGCCTCCGGAGAGAAAGCCATTTTATCTGTGTTTGTAACATTGCGGAAGGAATCATTGCAATACCCTTCAAAATAAATACTGAGAATTATGACCTTTTTTCCCATGATAAGCCTCCCAGAAATGCAGGCTCACAGAATGTATGAATAATAAATCCAAGAAACAGAGATGGGATGAACGCAAAGGAAATGAACCTCTACACTGGAAGACTGGCGTGCCGTCAGCCTGCTCCTGCGCAGCCTGCAACTGGCCAACCTCCTCCATCTATTATTTTCTCTTCAAAATGAGGAATAATGATAACTTATAATTTCAGATGATATGGCGTAAGAATTAACATGTTGATTTTTGTGTTTTTTAAAATAAATTTTAAACTTTCTTTTTCTCAAAGAGATCTGATTTGTTTTGGAGGAGTAATTAAGTACGATACAAAATCCCGATAGCTTTCCTTTCTCTTGTGCATACAGCTAATGCCGCCGTCATTATCATTCCTGGTCTCCAGGAAATGACAACCACTCAGAGGTCCACGCCGGAAACTCAAGTGTCTTTAACTCTTCCTTCTACCGCACTACTCTGATAAATGGGCCGTCATGTCCTAATGATTCCGTTTGTGACCGTGTCGAAAATGTTTTTCCTCTTATCCCTCCTGACGCCGCTTTAGCCTTGCCACCGTTGCTCTTGCCTAAGACATTTCCTCCTCCTGCACCATCTTCAAGTTTGGGGTTTTCAAAGCACAGATCTTGAGCCTGACACCTGATGGTGAGCGGCCTCATAATCCCAGTACTTGGGGAGCTGAGACAGACTGCAGGTTCAAGAGCAACCTCAACCATTTAGCGAGACCCTCAGCAACTTATTGAGACCCTGTTTCAAAATGTAAACAATAAAACAGGGCTGTGGGTTTAGCTCAGAGGCAGAATGTCCTTGGGTTTAATCCTTAGTATCACACTCTCACGTGGATGCACACACACACACACACACACACACACACACACACACACACACACACACAATCTTAATATGTCATTTCTCTATGAAAACCTCTGTGAAGTCTTCTATTTGCTCCATAGATAAAACCTAGAATTCTTTTGTGACTCTCAAAGTCTCCCACCTCCTATCCCTCACCTGTCTCTCAGCTTTTGCCAGACACTCTATGGTCCTCACATGTGCTGAATTTCATTTTCTGCTTGTATAGGGCCAAACTCTCTTGCTTATGGTTTTTCTTTTTTTTTCCTTGCAGGTCTGGGGATGGAACCCAGGGGTGTTCTACCTCCACGCTACACCCCAGCCCTATTTTTATTTTTTATTTTGAAACAGGTTCTCACTGAGTTGCAGAGGGCCTCACTAAGTAGCTGAGGCTGTCTGCGAACTGCGATCCTCCGGTCTCAGCCTCCTGAATGCTGAATTACAAGCGTGGGCCACAGATGTTACTTGTTCCTTCTAGAATGTCCATCTCCTCCCTGCCTCCTCGTCAATCTAGGCAGTGCCTCTGTATCATTAGGATAGAGAATTGCAGAGATGCTTTCCCCTGACTTCTCCCAGGTGAAGCCTCCTTGCTGCGGTACATGTGTGTGTACGTGTGTGCACATGTGTGCGTGCCTGTGTGCATGTGGGTGCATGCATGTGGATGTGTGTGTATGTGTGGATGTGTGTGTGTGTGTTCTCCATAACACTAATGGCCTCCATCGTCCTGCACACGTCTCCCTCCCTGAGAGCAGGCCTCAGGACAGGGGCCGCGTGCCCCGCAGACCATGCAGTCCTTGGAGCTGAGCCACGTCCCCACACGCAGTAGGTGCTCCATACATATTTCTTACAGTTTTGGACTGCGGTAAGATCCATATAGATCACACAGTGCTTGTGGTCCAGGGCTGGGATCTGGGTGATCCAAGGCCTCACTCACTTCTGGTGTAAAATTCAAGAGGCACCAAAGAACTCTATCAAGATAAATAGTAACTGTGATGATCAACTTTATGCATCAGCTCGACGGGGCCACAGGATGTCCAGGTAGCTAATTAAACCTTATTCCTGGGTGTGCCCGTGAGGGTCTTCCAGGAGAGACCACTGTTTGTATAGGAAACAGTAAATAGAGCAGTTGGCCCTCCTTGATGTGCAAGGGCTTTTGCTAACAGAGCAAAGAGGCAGAGGAAGAAAGGACGAGCCCTCCGTCTGCCCAACAGCTGAATACCGGGATGGCAACGCTCTGGTGCCTCACACTCAGGCTAGAATCGACACCACTGGCTCTCGGGATTTTTGAGCCATGCCCTGGCTTTCCTGGGTCTCTACTTGCACAAAGTGCATTGTGGGACTTCTTGACCCTCATACTCAAGTGTCAGTGGGCGTGGTGATGCACGCTTGTAATTCCAGGTTGAGTCAGGAGGATCATGGTTCGCGGCCAACCTCAGCTACATAGTAAGGCCCACTGCAACTTAGTGAGACCCTGATTCAAACCAAAGAACAAAAAATAGGACTGGTAGAATGCCCCTGGGTTCAATCCACAATACTACAAAAAACAAAAACAAAAAACATAATCATGTGAGCCAATACTTTATACTAAATCTCTCTTATCTTTCTATATGTATTATATATCTAGATATATAGAGATGAAAGAGATATACCTATGTACACAGATATAAGACATATTGTCATATATATATATATATATACATATACATATATATGTATATTTCCTATTGGTTTTCTTTCTCTGGAAAACCATGACTAATACAGTATTTTATACTTCATTTTATTTTGAGGTACTGTGTTCAGAACCCAGGATTCCCTGCATGCCAGACAAGCATTCGACCACTAAGCTACATCTCCAACCTCTGATATCAAATAAACGCAGGAGGACTGGGTGTGGCCATCATCCCGCCATCCTAGTACTTGGGAGGCTGAGACAGGAGAATCACAAGTCCATGGCCAGCCTCGGCAACTTAGTGAGACTCAGTTTCTAAACAAAAAATAAAAAAGCCTGGGGATGTAGCTTGGAGGTAAAAATAAATGCATGATGGTGAACAAAACATCAAAAATTTAGATAAAGTCAGAATCAGTCTGAGACTGAGCCATACTGGAGCCTGAGGAAGAAAGAAAAATATCATTCGTAATGATCCTGTCCTTATTTTAAAATTTGGTATTTGTTCTTCATGGATCTTTCTGTGTTGATGCTAATTAAAAGATCATGTGAGTGGCATCTCTGGAGCACCTGAGGTTGGTGCCTAAGGCCCCCCCTCCTTTGACCTGGCCCTGCACGGTCACCTGACCCTTTCTTCCTCTCTCACCCTCCTGCCTTCCCACAGCGGGTTGAGCAGCAGCAGGGCCATTCTGCCTGGCCACCAGGGTCCTGCGGGGCTGGGGGCTGTTCCACCTGCTCCTGAGTCAGTGTCGGCTGAAGCCAGTTCACTGCCTGCTTTCTAGACTCCCAAGGCGCCGTCCCTGGACTACGACCATGCCCATGGCCACCCTGGCACCCACCCGGGCCAGGACAGCCTCCTTCTACTGCTCAGACCTAAATCCCCTAGGATTCCTTGACATAATAAATAAATAAATAAATAAATAAATAAATAAATAAGTAAAATGAAATAAAAATGTGCACACGAAAGGTTTAAAGTACCGGGAGAGGATATCATACAGCATGTAAAAACCAGATGCCATAGTCCTGCCCGGGGAATCTCACCGGCAGGGCCCTGCCACATTGCCTTGCTAAGAAATTCTTTCCCGCTATCCCTCTCCCCCTCCCCTACTCGGGGCACTGCTGAAGGGTTCAGAGTATGCCACTCCAGAGTATTATGGTCTGCCATATGGACCACTTTGAACTGAAGGCAACTCAGAAAAAAACATAAAAGAAAACTCTCTGCTCCCCCATGGTGTTAGTCAGCTTCCTGTCACTGTGTTACAGCGAGCGTAACTGTCCACAGCCAATTACTAGTCCGTCAAGCCACACTTTATTACAGGTTCGAACCTGGACCCAAGCACCTCTGGCACAGCAGAAATGACAAGGGCCCAGAGCTCCGCTCAGGGGCCAAATTTATACCATTTACATTAAACTGCAAGTCACTGTTTTACATCATTGATGACGCTTTTTAAATTTCCCGTTCTACATTTCCCACTTTACAATTCCCGTGTAACTTGTACGGACATTTTTTTAAGATAACGTTGGGGGGATAGGTGCAGAGGGTCTCTTATCTAGGTTTACAGCCCTGATAGGGGCGGATGCTCTTAGCCGGGGCGGATACCCTATACTTTTAGCTTTTTTAGGAATTTGCCTGTTAATATTGGCCATTTGAGCTTGCTTATAATTAACACCCAATACTATTGAACTATTGGCGCACAATACTACTGATCATACTATTGATCGTTATTACTTAATAATATTACTGCCATAATTATTAATCTTATTTTAGTCACAGCAAACTTATAAAACTTAAACCAATTCCTAAAGCATCTAACTTTAAACTAGGCATAGGCAGAGGCTTCTTATCTAAGACCCACAGGAGGGCCAGGCCTGGGCAGTTGCTTTTGGGTGTTTCCTGTTTAGCTGCTCTCTGCCTGTCAGTTTAAAACTTTTAAACAAAACTTATAAACACAAAACCATATATGACATTAAAAACTTATTACTTAACTAGTTATTAACTAAATTAGTTATCTATCATTGATTTTCAACTCCTATTAAAATGGCACACAGTACTGCACTCATGAATTTTATTTATTTATTTATTTATTTATTTATTTATTTATTTATTTTTGTTGTACTGGGGGTGGAACCCAGGGGGTTTCTACCTCCATGCTACACTCCCAGACCTATTTTATATTTTATTAGAAACAGGGTCTCACTAAGTTGCTGAGAGCCTCACTAAGTAGCTGAGGCTGGCTTCGAACCTGTGCGATCCTCCTGTCTCAGCCTCCCAAGGGCTGGGATGACAAGCGTGAGCCACCACGCCCGGCTGCACTCACGAATTTAAAGACACACTATAACAACTGTGATAAAAATGCCTGAGATAATCGACTTACACAGAGGAAAGGCTTATTTTGTAAAAGACGCTTTTATTGCTGCATTATAATTACACATCATAATAATATCCTGGTGATGGAAACATACATGAGCTCAACACCTGATGTGTTTCCTCCAGCCCCCCCCCCATGCATCCTACTGAAATCGACATGATGGCTTCCTATATAAACAGCACTATTTGGGCTCAGGTTTCACTTCATGGTTACTTGGTCCATTTCTTTGGCCTGCAGTGAGGCAGAGGGTCAAGGGGAGAGCCCTGGTGGAGCAGAGCCGTGCCCCTCAAGGCTGAGCAGCTGTAGGTTGCCTGGGAGCAGGAAGAGAGGAGTGAGGTGGGGAGCCAGGTCCCAAGGTCCCTCCAGGGCAGCCCCTCATCTCATCTGCTGCCACTGGGCCCACCTCTTAAAGGGCCACCACCTCCCAGTGGCCAAGCAGGACCAAGCTTAGCACATGGTCTTTGGGCACACTTGGGACCCACCATAGCACCCACTTTCCAGGGACGGCAGGCCTGGAGACCCCCGAGACTGTAGTGAGTGCAGAGGACCACACTAGAGGAACAGCAGCGAGCCTCACACAGCGCCCTAAGATATTTACCAGGCCACGGTTTGTTGCTTCTAAAAGCCTCAACTTTGTCTTTTTTTTCTTTTCTTTGTCTTTTCACTTTTCTACAAAGTTTTTGCCCTTGTGAAGATGCTATATAAGCCCAGATTCCACCTATCCCTTTGAGTTTCTCGTCTCCGAGTTCTCTGTGTGTGTCCACAATGTGTGTGTTATTAAACTTGTTTTTCTCTTGTGAATCATTGTCAGTGGAATTTGTAGGGATCCAGCCTCCAGATGAGTAGAAGAAAAACAAAACTTTTGTCCCTACACTGTTTACTCTTATCTCCAGAGTTCTCACCAGAAAACAGTTTCCATTCCTGCTCCTTAATTATGGAAAACAATTGAATATTTTGCCTAATTTCTCTTCTCTATGACTTGTCTGATTTCTACCCAAAAAGATTCACCAAGGTGAGTTTTTCTCAATTGAAATCACATTTCCCACTAAAATGAATAAGATCCTTTCCCTCCCTTAAAAGCAAAGGTAATACATCACTGTCTCCTAAATACTGATTTTTCTCCTCTTTTACATATGGGGGTCTTATATTCACTGCTTCCAAGCCACTATAGTAAGCATTTAAAAATGCTTTTAATAAATGTTATATTCTCATAACTATGCAATATAGATATTATTATGATTGTTGTTGTTGTTGCTATTGTTATTTGTGGTGCTGGTGATTGAAGTTAGGGGCATTCCATATCCAAGCTATATCCTCAGCCCTTTTTATTTATTATTTAGAAACAGGGTTTCAATAAGTTGCAGAGAGCGTCCTTAAGTTGGCTTTGAACCTGCAATCCTCCTGTCTTTGTCTCTCAAGTACTGGAATTAAAGGCATGTGCCATCATGTCTGGCTCAATAGAGATATTATCATCTCCATTTTATAGATAGAACACTGGCGACTTAGGGAACTATAGTGTTTTTTTCGAAGTCATATAGCTAGTAAGTTGGTAAACACATTTGAATCTAGATTTAACTTTCCAGTCGGAACATTGCCATGAAACTATGGTATTTAATTGAATTTAGCCTGCCTGCATTCATTCTTCCTTTCTTTCTTCTATCCTTCCTTCCTTCCTTCATTAAATGTGACACTCTCCTAGGGGGCTGGGTGGGAATACAGCAGGTAAAAACAAGCCTTAGCCCTTATGAAGTTAACATTTGGTTTAGGATGGTATGTAGAAATGTAATCAAGAGGAAATCCGAATAAACCCACTAGCTTCTCTTGCTCTTTGTTGACTTAAAAATCACCAATTTCAGAGGTTCCACAGCTGGCCAGTACATTATTAGTCATCCACCAGCTTTGCAAGACACCTCTGCCCGTGCGGTTATGATGATAACGGTTGCCTAGGTTACTTTCCAGGGACCTGGAGGCTGCTCTTGCTGGAAGCGCTGACTCTTCACTCAGGTCTGCAGATGCCCACTCTGCCTTAAGATTGCATCTGAGTCCTTTGAAGCCTTGACCTTGGGGCAGATTCTGCTCAGCTCTGCCTGTAGGCATGTTGATCACTTAAGGAATGCATTGTCCAGAACTATATACAGGGACCCTTGACCTAGACTTACCCAGTCTTTCTCCCCCTCTTTGAATTTGAAAACACCAACAGAACCCTCACATTTCATTCTAATCTCATGTGTATGTTCCCACATCTGCTTGTTCCAAGAAAAGACATGAAGATGCCTCCCCCTTATTAGCCCATTGGCGACTCCTCGACCTCCCTGGATGCACAGTTGAGTTGTGATCAGAGCTTCCATCCCTCCATTCATCGGCCACTGAGTAAACCTGAGCTGCTAATGGGCTCATTGTGGGGCTTGAGTTTCTGGCTTTCAAAACCCAAAGGAAAAAGCATCCTGCTTTGGGGGCTTCCCTCTTTTAAGGGGGGAACCAAAATTATTGGTAACAGAGACAGACAAATAAGCAAGCGTGTATATAAATATGTGTTCGGTATGCCAGTTGGTGCTGAGTGCTCATCTTTACTAATAGAGAAAGCATACCACTTATAACTCTCTCCTCTGTGAGTTCAAGCACCTGAGCTGAATCTGTAGGATCCTGCATTGCTAATTGTTGTTGCTCCCTGATTCTCAGCAAAGCTGAGCTCCCTGTTCAGAGCAGGACAGGAGGCTGCTTCCTATAGATTCTACTGGGCCTGCAAGAGAAGGAGAGGCAAGTTTTATGGAGAACTGGGAACTTGATTAAAGCCATGGTTTCAAGGTAGAGGCTTGATTGAGGCAGAGATGGATCATGTTTAACAATTTAGGGCTGGTAGAAAGAGCAAAGCAAGACATTTGAGGCAAGAGTGTCTTAAGGAATCATGAAGCAACCTGTTGGTGCTTCCACAGGAAGTGGTGATGGATCTTTTAGAAATTTCCAGTAGTGAATATTCAAATCATTTACCAGGGCAAGAGTGTCCCAGAATAGTAAAGTTATGCTAATAAAGTTATAAAAACAATGGTAAATTAGGTCATGTTCAAGGAGATACACTGACCATATAAACATATTGAGTATATAGTAAAGCCAGGCAGGGTTTACACATCTTTATGCGATTCCCATAAAGCACACTGTGCAACAATTTTTTTTAATTTTAGAAAAGTGGGGTTTGGGAACTATATAAAACTACAATTATGAGAGATTGACAGCTTGAGATTTGTTTCTTCTATTTTCTGTTCTGAAATTTTGGAGATATTTTGACATTCATTCTTTTTGTCGTCTGGCTCCCCGGTTTAAAAGAGGATAAGAACTTTGTTTCCGACCTATCTTAAATCTGTACAGCTAAATTTCACAAAAATGTGTTGTTCTACTTGCCCAGGTTGGCCATGGTCCAAATAGTGGGTTCTAGGCCAAAACATTGGTTTCTTCACCACTTTGTCTTTGGCTGGTTGTTCGCTTAGGCCTTTACTTATTTTCCTTTTTAAACTTGGGCTTTGGGTTTACCCTCTGCTTCATATAGATGTGGTCTGTTTATGATGGCAGCTGTTATTAGGGGTGAAAAGGTGGAATGGGAAAATCATGCTTGGCAAGTTCCCCACAATACTTTTAAAAGCATTCTACCAATTTGGAGAAGTGGATGATAATTCACGTGTGGCCGACGGGGCCATTCATCCTCTGTGATACATTTCAGCTCTAGCACGGCTGTCGGTCCCAGGAAGTTATAAATCTCCCTACATGTTACCACTCATGTTTAATTAATACTAATAGACAAAGCTGTCTCTAGAGGGAGGTGACGCGATAGACTGAAGTTTCAGAAGTAGATAAAAAGGAGGCAGCATGTGAAGGTATCACTTCTAGATCCATCTGGTTTGATTGCTGATAGTATTATCCACTGTTGATATTTTTTTTCTGTGGTTTGCTCTTTAGAATGGCTCTTTGGTCTTTTGGATTGGGGATTTTCTAATGTTTGTCTTAAAAGATGAGACATGCCAGGCATGGTGACACACGCCAATAATCCTAGTACTTGGGATCCTGAGAACAGGTCAGCCTCTGCAACCTAATTAGTGACAGCCTCAGCAACCTATTTGTTTCAAAATAAAATAGGGCTGGGGGTATAGCTTGGAGGTAAGGTGTCCCTAATTTCAATCCTCAGTACCCAAAACAGAACAGACAGACAAAAGAAGAGGAGGAAGGAAAGGAGATGACAAGACATCTCTGCTTTATCTTTGGGTATCCTCAGATCCACCAAATTTCTCATACAAGGTTTCAGAGCCATTTCTTCCATTCCTGACATCCATCCGTTTAATCATAGTCCCAGGAAGTTTCTTCTGGCACTGGGCTATACCACTGCCCAGAGGCTGCGTCTCTACATAGACCTGGGGTTCAATCATTGTCAAGTTGGCTCAGCGGCGTGGAGCAACGCGGACGCTTTGACTTTCTCACCCTGTGCTTTCTCACGTTAACAGGCAGCTCAATGATGACCTTCCTCAAGTAGCTCTATTTAAACAAATGAACAATCTACACAGATTTCTAGAAACGCCCACCACGCACCCAGAACAGCCTTATTTCAGTGGACTTTTCTGTGCTGTGAGCTTCTGAGACTCATGAAGGGGGGTGAGAAGAGAGGCTGCTCGAAGCCGCCCTCCTGCGGCTCGCCGTCCATCTTCAGAATCGCGGAGGTGATGCCGGGTTGAGTGGCCCTCCAGGAAATTCCCAGCTGCTCCGCTTCCTCAGCGATGCTCTCACAGATTGTTCCAGTAACCTGCAGGCACCAACAAGATGGGAAGAAAGTGGCCCAGCAATGTCCCATCGAGCAATTGATGTAGGAATAGCAAGTAACTCGCTGATGTAAGAACGAATAGTATCAGTAGTACTGACATCCAATACCATTTATATAAAGCTGTAAGAAATGCACAGAAAATTAAATAAATACTTTATAGGAATAAATACAGATAAAGGGGTATTCATCTCGGATATTGGAGAGGTTGGTGGATGGTGATGGAGGAATGAGAATAATGAATAGATGAGGAGAGAGAACTGGACACAGGCCATTCCTAAAAGCAGCCCTTTTGCTTCTCCAGAATGGATGGGCCTATCAAAGGGCCCAGGCCCTGAAGGAAGACACAGGAAAATGGATGGGGACAGCGTGAGGACGTTGATTTGAGGCTAGTGGTGGGCGAAGGACAGCCTGGCAGGTGAGCTGATACAGATAAGAATTCCATCCAGGGGGAAACTGGAAGCTGAGTACAGTGTACACTGCCTTCTCCCCACAAGCCCAAGGAAACCACATAACCATTAGATTAAAAAAAATCTAAAACCCGACCCAAAGCCACATGGGGGCACTTTCCATTCACCAAAAGTGAAGGTCTGTCATCTCAGAAGCTGAGCGCACAGAAGCTGGTGGGAGGCTCAGCCCTGTTCACCTGGGAGTTTCTCTTCCACAGTTAATTGATTGCACCTGGGCCAGTCTCCCCAGGTATAATTTGCCTTCACAAGAGGCCAACCTTTAAAACCTTGAGAGGTGTCAAGTAGAGCAGAACGAGGTGAACTTGAAAGGGAAAGAAGTCAAATTTTAAAATCATCTCTGAAATAACATGAAATGGTGCAAAACGGGGACAATGCAAAATTTGTTTCTTCAAATTCCCCAGCAATGTGTTTTTTTTTTTTTTTTTGTTTTTTGGTGGTATTGGGGTTCCTGGAAGCCCTTCAACCTCCAGGCTACACTCCCAGACTCCCAGACCTATTTTATATTTTTATTTGGAAACAGGGTCTCCTAAGCCAGCGCGTGCGGCTGGCTTCGAACCTGCGCGATCCTCCTGTCTCTGCCTGCCAAGCACAGAGATTACAAGTGTGTGCCACCACGCCCGGCCTTGGCAATGTTTTATATGTCTCTACTTAGCAATTTCGAATCTCTCTTAAAACTCTTCCTAAACTCTAAGGGTTTATGTTTTCGAATAACTTTAATATATTTCTTTCTAAAGCTATCATTTTTTTCTCTGATTTCGCTATTGAAAATAATCTCAAATTTAGAGTTGCAGTGAAGTCAAGTAACAGTAAAATTATTGATATGTGGCAGCAATAAGGAAATAAGTTGAGAAACACAAGAGCTACTGTTAGGAAGAAGTATATTTTGGTACATGGGGTTGAAGCCAGACCCACCAGGGATATGCTCCCCATGAGCTAAACTCCAGCACTTTTTATTTTTTATTTTTAAACAGGCTCTTGCCAAGCTGTTGAAGCTGGCCTCTAACTCGTGGTTCTTCTGTCTCAGCCTCCCAAATACTAGGATTAGAGGCAGTTGCTGTCATGTTCATCTAAAATTAGTATCTTACATAGATATCAAATAATGTTAAAATATGTATCATTCCACGTACAAGTAAGTGTAGGGCAGATACATTATCTTGGATTTTTAAAAATAACAATATTTTGCCGGGCGTGGTGCCACACACTTGTAATCCCAGCATTCGGGAGGCTGAGACCTGGAGGATTGCGGTTCACGGACAGCCTCAGCTACTTAGTGAGGCCCTCTGCAACTCAGTGAGACCCGGTTTCAAAATAAAGAATAAAAAATAAAGCAGGGGGTGTAGCTCAGAGGTCAAATGCCCCTGAGTTCTATCCCCAGACCCACACACACAAAAAAAAGACAATATTTTAAATCAGAAACTCAAGGGAATAGCTGAAATTTGAGGTCAATTTTGAAAAATGGGTAGAGTTTAAGTGGCAAAATGATAATTTAGGCAGAGGGAGAAATTTAAACAAGTCGCAACACAGTCAAAGTGAAGACATATTTGGGAAATCATAAGTGGTCCTTTTCATTAGGTTATAGATTTGATAGAAAACAAAACAAAACCCTGAAACAACGTGAACTACTTGACACTGTTCTAAGTGCCCAGCGCACATAAATTAACTCCTTTAACCTATGACAAATGAGTCGCCGTAAAGAAAACTTTCCAAGTGATGAAGCTGATGCCCACAGGGCTAACAACTGAGCTCACACAGGTGGTAGGTGACAAGCCCAGGACATTGAACTCAGGTGTCTGGTGGTCCAGCTGTAACATGGCAGTGACATCTGGGTGTTGTTTGTGGAGTTTAATCTCAATTGACAGACAACGGAGAGACACTCTCCATCTGGAGACAGCAGCACAACATGGTTCAGTGTGGCAGCTCTAGAGAGGCGTATTTTGAGCCGGGGTGGTGACACACGCTGTAATCCCAGTACTTGGGAGGCTGTGACAAGAGGGTCACAGGTTCAAGACCAGTGTCAGCAACTTAGTGAGGCTCCGTTTCAATATTAAATAAATAGGCCTGGAGGTGTAGCTCAGAGGTAGAATGCCCCTGAGTTCCATTCCCAGTTACACACACACACACACACACACACACACACACACACTTTCTTTGGCAGTGGCATGCAGCATGTAGGATGAACCAGAACAGGAAATAAATGAAGTCAAGGCCCCAGTTTTGATGATGAGCCTGGTGAGCGTGTGTTGCAGTGGTGGGAAGAGAGGGGGCGGAATGAAGGATGAATCCAGAGAATCTACCATAAGAGGCTTGACAGCGGTCCATAGAGTCATCACATGAAACAGGAAGGGTAAGTTTAGTTTGGGGTGGAGGAGCCGATAATCTTGGAACTTTCTTTCTTCTTTCTTTCCTTCCTTTCTTCCTTTCTTTTTTTGTGTGCAGTCCTGGAAATTAAATCCAAGGGCATTCTACCTTCATACTATACCCCCAGCCCTATTTTATTTTTTATTTGGAAATAGATGCTGAGAGCTGCTGAGCCTGGTTTTGAACCTACAATCCTCCTGTCTCAGTCTCCCAAGTACTGGGACTACAGGCATGCATCACCATGCCCAGCTTTAGACATTTTTTGTTGTTTTTGTTGTACTAGAGATTGAACCCATGGTTGCTTTACTGCTGGGCTGGATCACGAACCCTTTGCATCATTTCATTTTGAGAGGGTCTTGTAAGATGAAAAGACCGCAGGTCTTCGGAGCGCACAAATACACGGGGCGTCCAGTATGAGTGCGGTTAGCCTTTATTAGTCCAGGGAGCCCACGCACATTCCTCCAGTGGTCCCAGCGGGAGTGGGAGAGGGAGGGCTGAGAGAGACGGGAATCCTCCTTTTGAGGAGGGGAGTGGTCCCACCCGTGGGGATACGGAACTCTCGCGGGGTACGCCTAGGGAGGTGGGTTCTTCCTACCTCCCTTCCGGCCCCTCCCCCTGCACTCCTACGGGACTCACATCTTTCAGGTCTCACTAAGTTGCCCAGGCTAGACTCAAACTGTGATCCTCCTGCCTCAGTCTTCCTCAGCTGGGATTACAGATGAGCATCACAAGGCTTGGTTGAGGAATTTAAGTGAGGTTCTGGTAAAAATAAAGATGGAGTTTTCAAGAAGATTACAGCAAGAGGAACTTTTTATTCACTAAAGAGGATAACACTGGAGTTCATATTTAGAAGTTATCCAGTTACCTGGGCCCCGGGTGGGGGGTCCCGCGGGGCACGCTGGCCCCCCCACCCCTTGCAAGGCGCTGGGCCCCATGCGGGGGTCGCACGGGGCACACCGGAACCCCGGAAAAACCAGGGCCTGGGTTCCGCGGGCATGTCCACCCGGAAATACTGGGGCCTGGGTTGCTCGGGGCACACCAGACCTCGGGGAAAACTGGGGCCCGGGTCGCAAGGCCCCCCCCTGGGTGGGGGTCACACAGGGCACACCGGACCCCCAGAAAAACCAGGGCCAGGCTGCAGGACTCTGGGCCCCGGGCAGGGGTCGCATGGGGCACGCTGGACCCTCAGAGGAACGGGGCAGCCGCCCTGGGGGCAGTCGCGTGGGGCATGCCAGACCCCCGGAAGGGCCAGGGCTGCAGTGCTACCGAGTGCCTGATCCCACAACCTTCTCAAACCACACATATGGTCTTCTCTTATTAAAAAAAAAAAAAAGTAAAAGTAAAAGAAAAGAAAAGAAAAATATAGGAGAGGGGACAAAATGGCCACGGTGGCTGCCAGAATACTGGAGATGCAGACAATACTTATCTGACTGAACTGGAACTTTTGGAAAAATTCCCCGCAAAGGAGGACTGCTTCTTCTCTACATCCTTAAGAATCCTGGACATCACCTGTAAGGAGAGAGTTTAGCAAAGACCTAGGAGGAAGGCGGTGTTGGAAGCAGTCACCACGATGGCGGTGGACACTTGTATTCGGGAGAGGCAGAAATCTGATCCTACCAACCTTATCTTCTGGAGAAATTACCCCAAATGTTGAATGTTACCATCATGCATGCTTAGGAACACTGGACAACATGCAGAGTGGAAAAAAAGCTTGGGAAAGATTTGAAATGGTGGAGGCAGTGGCAATGGCAGCGGCCAGTACTCAGGGGAGGCAGAGATCTGATGCATTACACCTGGAAGTTTTGAAGAAATAACCCCAGAGGCAGAATGCTACCACCACGCACCCTCGGGAACATAGGAAAAACTGCTGGGCGAAGAGGGTGCTCAGATCGGAGCCTGCCAAGGGGCAAGGCTGGTGACAGGGACAGCAAAGCTGGGATTGGAGCCTGCTGTGAGACAGGGCTGGTGAAGGGGCCTCCAAGGCCAGGATAGAAGCCTACCGAGAGGTTAGGCCGGTGCCGGGCCCAGCAAGGCCGGGATCGGAGCCTGCCATGAGGTAAAGCCACTACTGAGGCAAGGCCAGTGCTGGGGCCTCTGAGGCTGGGATTGGAGCCTGCCGAGGGGTTAGGTTGGTGCCGGGGCCAGCGAGGCTGGGATCGGAGCCTGCCATGAGGCAAGGCCGGTGCTGGGGCCTCTGAGGCCGGGATCAGAGCCTGCCAAGGGGTTAGGCCGGTGCCGGGGCCAGAGGCCGGCATCGGAGCCTGCTGTGAAGCAAGGCTGCTACTGAGGCCTCTGAGGCTGGGATCGGAGCCTGCTGATGGGTTAGGCCGGTGCCAGGGCCAGTGAGGCTGGAATCGGAGCTTGCCATGAGGCAAGGCCGGTGCTGGGGCCTCTGAGGCCGGGATCAGAGCTTGCTGAGGGGTTAGGCCAGTGCTGGGGCCTCTAAGGCCTGGATTGGAGCCCACTTGAGGGTTAAGGCTGGTGCCGGGGCCAGTGAGGCCGGGATCGGAGCCTGCCATGAGGCAAGGCCAATGCTGGGGCCTCCGAGGTCAGGATAGGAGCCTGCCGAGGGGTTAGGCCGGTGTCAGGGTCAGCAAGGCTGGGATTGGAGCCTGCCTTGAGGCAAGGACGGTGCTGGGGCCTCCAAGGCCAGGATCGATCAGAGCCAGCAGAGGGGTTAGGCTGGGGCGGGGGCCAGCGAGGCCAGAATTGGGGCCTCCCAAGAGGCAAGGCTGGTGCTGGAGCCAGGGAGGTCGGGATCAGAGTCCTCCGGGTGGCCAGGCCACTACTGGGGCCGTAAAGAGTGGAATCGGAATTTGCAATGTGGCATGCACAGAGAAATATCACAGAAAATAAAAACCAGATGCTTCCCCTAATTAGCAAAAACTAGGAGGAAAGGCATAACAGGAAGAGGTCGAAATATAGAAAGGGCCCTATAGTGAAGCAATTAAGGTGACCAATCAGAGGGGATGGGATGAGGGAGGATGGAACCTCTTGAAAACTCATGATGTACCCGGGCATGGTGGCACATGCTTGTAATCCCCGCGTTTGGGAGGTGGAGACAGGAGGATCGCGTAGGTTCAAAGCCAGCTGCGCTGGCTTGAGAGACCCTGTTTCCAAATAAAAAAGTATAAAAATAGGTCTGGGAGTGTAACCCAGAGGTAGATAGGTTTCCAGGAACCCCAGTACCACACACACACACACACAAAAAAAAAAAAAAAAATTCATGATGTACATAAACAAATGTATCAAAGATAATCACCAATCAAGCATAGGATTGAGGGAGGGGGAGGGAATGGGATGGGGATTGGATGAGGGCTAACTGGATGATGTGTGCTTGTGTATCCTCTCAAGTCTTGTATTCCAATGTGATGTATGATTACAATGCACCAATAAAAATTAAAAAAAATAGTAGTGTAAAAAAAAAAGAAGTTATCCAGTTAAAAAAGAAAGGGAGCCAATCCAGACCTATTAAATGTTTCCTGAGAAGTACAACAGAGTGGTAAGACTGAGTACTAGACCTCAGAGGGAAATGCTTATGTTTTTCAAAGACTTTTGAGCATTTTTAAAAAATATTCTTTTATTGGTGCATTGTAATTATATCTCATAATGAGGCTCAAAGTAGTAGGAACATACATACACATGCTCTTGGTGTGTTTCCCTCCTGATCTCACCCCTTGCCTTCCCTGTTCTTTACATATTATTGATACTGGAATTGACAACTTTATATGTGCACATATAATCATTTGAAGTGACCCCTTCATCTTGTCTCTCTTTTCTCCTTCCCAAGTCTCTTGACTCTACTTTATTGTCTTGTATCCTCATTTATCTGAAGTCCTTTTGTTTACCAATTTCTCTCTAGCTTCCACATGTAAGAGAAAACATATAATCCTTCACTTTCTGAGACTGGCTAATCTCAGAATACAATTTCCCAGTTCTATCCATTTTCCTGCAAATGACATTTTTTTCTTCTTTATGTCTGAGTAAAATCTATTGTATCGCACAGTTTCATAATTCATTCATCTGTTGGTGGACACCTAGTTCCATACTTTAGCTATTGTGATTTTTTGTTATAAATATGGATATGCATTGAAAAGATATCCATAAGTGGAATAGCTGGGTCCTAGGGTGGATCTGTCCCCAGTTTTCTGAAGAATTTCCATACTGATTCCCATAGTGGCTGTGCTAATTTGCAATCCCACCAACAGTAAATAAGGGTCTCTATTTCCCCACATCCTTGCCACCATTATTATTGTTTGTCAGGCTTTTGATCTTCCACACTCAGTTCTAAGATATACAACCTACTCGTGTCATCAACAATTTAGGAAAAAGCAGTGTAACTAGACGCTGATATGGCTCCTTTCAGATGTTGATAATGAAACATTCTTTCTGTTTAAGAATGACTTTCTCTGCCTTCTACAGCGTATGTGTGTGTGTGTGTGTGTGTGTGTGTGTGTGTGTGTATTCAACTGGCTAAATGGTGCACTTTTTATAGCTGTGGATTTTCCTCAACAAGCTATAATTTAAACTTTCTGGTTTTTCCATTTCTAAACGAAAGCTGCAGGTGTTGGTGTCATTACTTCTAAAATAGAATTTGTCTCTTTTTCCCCTGTAAAAATGGGAGCATTAAGGCTGGCTGCTCAGTGGTCTCAGAAGAAAATTGTATGCTCCATGACTTGTCATTCTAGTGAATCCCACTGAGCTGTCATTCTCAAGTTGAAGAGGTCACTTACATTTTTTAAAATATCAAGATAATAGGAAATTTATTTATATGCATTAAAGAGTATAATAATGTGTGAATATGTGTGTATGTATGTATGTATGTATGTACATGTGTACTTACTGGATTGAACCTAGGGACATTATACCTCTGAGCTATATCCCCAACCCTTTATTTATTTATTTTAATTTATTTATTTAATTAATTAATTTATTTATTTATTTTTGCAGTACTGGGGATGGAACTCAGGGGCATCCTTCCTCTGAGCCATACCCTCAACTCTACTTTTTTATTCTTTATTTTGAAACAGGGTCTCACTGAGGTGCAAGGGTTTCACTAAGTAGCTGAGGCTGGCAGCAAATCCAGATCCTCCTATCTCAGGCTCCCAAATTGCTGGGATTACAAGCGTGTGCCACTATGCCCAGCTTCTCTTTTTTATTTTTTATTTTTTATTTTATTTTTTTTATTTTATTTTATTTTTATTTTATTTTATTTATTCTTACTAATTTTCTGAGAGTCTTGCTAAGTTATTGAGGCAGGCCTTGAACCTGCAATCCTCCTCAGTTTCCCAAATATTGGAATTACAGGCATGCAACACCACATCTGGCTAATGATGGATATTTTGCAAATGAACTCCTCGTCTCCTGCTTGGTGTTTTACATGTTTTATTTAAGCATTCATTCTGTAAATGTTGTATATTGCCTACTTAAGTAACAGTATGGCTCTGAGTGTTACAGATAATGTGAATAAGACAATCATCATTCTCGTCCTCAGAGACCTTTGACATCCAGACAGAAAGACTTTGAGCTATAATGTATTTTCTTAAGTGAACTGGACAATGAGAAAGGAAGTAAGTGGAGTGGGAGACTAGCTCGATGGTGTAGTGCTTGTCTAGCGTTTACGGTCAAGGGTGGGATATGGAGCACCAAAAGCAAACAAACAAAAAGAAATAAAAATGAGAGTTTGAAATTTCTTAACTATCTGGATAAGTAAAAAAAAAATCAAATAAAGTTAATTGATCATTTGTGAAATAAAAAAAGATGGGAGAACCGTTGGCCACTTTTGTGCAGGGCATTCTGCTAACTGTATCAAACATTATGAATTCTGAAAATGTGCTTTATTAAAAGAAAAGGTGATGTGGAAAAAGAATGATGATTTTCCTTCCATTGGATGTGTAAGGGATGTTCCAGCGTGGTGTTATCTTCTTTATCTATGTTGGATGACATCTGTCCATGCAGTTCTCCCTAAATCTCATGACTGACTCTATAAACAGGTGAGTTCTTAAAATGGCAACTCATTCTCAGTCTATAATTTTAGGCTTTTCAATCTTTAGCATTAAATTTTAATTCTCCAGCTGTCCTTTGCTTTTAGTTAAATCTCTAAACAGTCTTTGGAGGCACTAGCCTATTTTGCTCTCTCTTTCCTTACATCACCAAGAACTTCCTCCAATTTGTACTTATGTATTTTTAAAAACCTAAGTAAAAGTCTTTGACTTTTTAAAGCATTTTTCACTAAAGGTATAAGCCCAAAGAATGCTACAAATATTATTATTGTCATGGTTTTTAAACTATTTTCCAGAATAGATTTAAAATAATTAGGAAATCAAAAATTCTAAGGTGGAGTGTAACAGCAATAATCGACAGCTATTCTCAGAAAAATTGAAAAGTGTCTTTTCTAAATCAGTGGATGTATGGGGCAATATATATATTTTTATTTTGTTTATATATATATATATATATATATATAGGTACATTGTAGTCATACATCACAATGGAATACAAGACTTGTGAGGATATATAAACACACATCATTCAATTAGTCTTTACCCAATACCCATCTCATTCCCTCCCCCTCCCTCGATCCCATGCTTGATTGGTGATTAACTTTGGTGGTACTGGGGGTGGAACCCAGGGGCTTTCTACCTCCGGGCTATACTCCCAGCCCTATTTTATATTTTATTTGGAAACAGGGTCTCACTAAGTTGCTGAGAGCCTCACTAAGTAGCTGAGGCTGGCTTCGAACCTGTGCGATCCTCCTGTCTCAGCCTCCCAAGCGCAGGGATTACAAGCATACGCCACCACACCCGGCTTGGTGATTAACTTTGATAAATTTGTTTACGTACATCATGAGTTTTGAAGAAATTCCATCCTCCCCTATCCCATCCCCTCTGATTGGTCACCTTAATTGCTCCTCTATAGGGCCCTTTCTTCAACTAGATCTCCTCCTATTACCTATTTCTTTCTAGTTTTTGCATATTAGGGGAAGCATCTGTTTCTTTATTTTCTGTGATATTTCTCTGTGTATGTCGTGTTGCACGTTCCGGTCCCACTCTTGATGGCCCCGGCACTGGTTTGGCAACCCAGCAGACTCTGATCCCAGCCTTGCTGGCTCCAGCACTGGCCTTGCCTCATGGCAGTCCCCAATCCCAGCCTCGCCGGTCCCGCAGCAGCCTCACCTCTCGGCAGGCTCTGATCCTGGCCTGAGAGGCCCCAGCAGCGACCTTGCCTCATGGCAGGCTCTGATCCCGGCTTCGCTGGCCCCAGCACCAGCCTTGCCTCATGGCAGGCTCCCATCCTGGCCTTGGAGGCCTGTATGGGGGAATATTTGAAGGGTAACTTTGTAGACAGTAGAGATTCCTGAGCCCACATCTACTAATAACTTGCTCTGGGACTAGGGCAAAATCATTTTACTTCCTACTGGTAGGACTTTTACAGCTGGAATAGAAAAGGTAATTAAACTGTTGTTTGGCTAAGGCAGGGAAGAAAATTCTAGCTCTGCTCACCATACTCTAATAATTCAAACACAAAACATGATATTGGCTCAAATGATCTGAACAACTTCTTAGACTTTATATTTTTGTCAATATTGGAAATGAGTGAAGCAGGCAAAAAAATTTTTTGAATGCAAAACAAATAAAAGTGCCTGTGGATAAAAGCAGAGAAGATATTTAGTCCAGAGGATCAAAGTTCAAGTCTCTCAGAGAACACGCACTGAGAATGCCAAGTTGTCTTGGTACTATAATTCAGTTATAATAAAATTTTAACTAATTCATATTTTAATTACATAGCTGTAAGATGTTAAATATCATTGAAATATCTTAATAGCATTAATGAGATGGTAAAATAGGTTATAAAATGCCATTTAGGTCAAACATGTAAAGTCCATTATCAAAGAGGACAAAATGTAATGGTATCTTTTCTCTAACCTAGAGAATCCATTAACATCAGGTGCCTTTGAACACAGGTGGAAAATGAGAATCATTCAAATATGCAAAACATAATTAAAGGAACATTTTCCAAGGGGAAATTAATTAACTAAGTAAACATATGGGTTATCTCATAAGTTAAATGCGAAGTTGCTACTTTATACATCATGTGAGACTCCAGGAAAATAAGAATTCTAGTTTATAACATAAATGTATTGGGACATTGCAGAGATCAGTGTAGTTGTATGAATCCATCCTAACAAACTCAATGAATCCAGGCATGGTGGCGCACGCTTGTAATCCCAGCACTTGGGAGGCTGAGATGGAGGATCACAGATTCATAGCCAGCCTCAGCTACTTAGTGAGGCCCTCTGAAACTTAGTTAGACCCTGTTTCAAAATAAAAAACAGAGGAGTGTAGCTTGGAGGTAGAATGACCCTGGGTTCAATCGCCTCAAAACCAATCAAACAACAACAAAAAAACTCAGTGAAGATAAGAGTGTTAGAAAGTGTTCTTTGATGTTGCATCTTTTTTCATATGTTTACTGGCCAGTGGTATTTCTTGCTTTGAGTCGTGTCTATTCAGTTGTATTGCCCATTTTTGTTGCTTTATTTTATGTGTGTTTAGTTCTTTATACATTGTGTGTATGTGGTACTAGGAATTGAACCCAGGGCCATTCTACCCCTGAGCTACAGTCCCAGATCTTTTTTATTTTTAGTTTTAAAACAGAGTCTTTCTAGGTTGCTGAGAGTCTTGCTACATTGCTGAGACTGTCTTTGAACCTGTGACTCTCCTTTCTCAGCCTCTCTGGTGCTAGGATACCAGGCCTGTGCCACCACCCCCAACTATGCATCCTAGATATTAGTTTTCAATCAGAGAGGTAAGAAGTATCTGGCAAAGACTTTTTTTCCAATTCTATGGGCTCTTATTTTTTTCCTTTGCTTTGCACAAGCCTTTTGATTTGGTGCCATCCTGTCTGTTGATTCTCAGCTTCATTTCCTGAGTTTCTATGAAGTTTCTATGGGTGCTTACATGTTGGAGAGCTGGTCCTAAGGCTCCTCTTAGTAGTTACATGTTTCTGATATGAATTCAAGGACTTTGATCCATCTTGAGCTGATCTTTGTGCGGGGTGAACAATAGGGACCTAATTTCCGTTTTCCACATACGGATATTCATCTTTCCCAGCACCATTTGTTAAAAAGCCAGTTTCCCCCCAGAGTGTTTTTGGCTCCTTTGTAAAAAATCAACTGTCAATAAGTGAAATTTGTTTCTGTATCATCTCTTCTATTCCATTGGTCTGTGTGTCTGTTTTTATGTCAATACATTGATGCTTTTGTTATTATAGCTTTGTCGTATAATTTAAAATCAGGTATTGTGATGCCTCCGGCAGTTTTTTAAATACTGGGTATTGAACCCAGGAGCATTCTACCTCCGAGCTACACCCCTAGTCTAATTTTTTTATTTTGAAACAGGGTCTCACTAAGTTGCAGAGGGCCTCACTAAATAGCTGAGGCTGGCCATAAACCTGAATCCTCCAGTCTCAGCCTCCCAAGTACTGGGATTACAAGTGTGTGCCACCATGCCTGGATACTCAGCATGGTTTTTATTGCTCAAAATTACTTTGGCTCTTTCGGGCCTTTGTTCTTCCATATGAATTTTAGGATCGTTTTTTCTAGTTCTGTCAAGAATGTCACTGGTATTTTGACTGGGATTGCACTGAATCTGTAGATCACTTTGGGTAGTGTAACTATTGTGATGATACTTTTTTTGCCTATCTAAAAACATGAGAAATTTTTTCATCTTTTAAGATCTTCCAAGCTGGGCATGGTGGTTTACGCTTGTAATCCCAGGAGGCTAAGACAGGAAGATTGCAGGTTGATGGACAACTTCAGCAACTTAGTGATACCCTGTTTCAAAATAAAGAATAAAAATAATAGGAATAAGGGTGTAGCTCAGAGGTAAAATGCCCCCCACACATACAGTAAGATCTTTCTCAGTGTTTATAGTTTTTGTTGTGAGGTCCTTTACTTTCTTGGTTAGATTTATACCTAAATATTTTATTCTTTTTGAGGCTATGGTGAATGAAATTGTTTCTTGCATTTCTCTTTCAGTGAATTTATGGTTGTATATAGAAAAGCTGTTGACTTTTGTAAGCTGGTTTTGTATCTGGCTACCTTGTTAAGTTTATCAGCTCTAGAAGTCTTCTGGTTAAGGTCTTCTAAGTATAGGATCAAGGCATCTACAAACAGAAATAATTTTATTTTTTATTTCCCTGTTTGTATCTCTTTATTTCCTTCTCTTCACTTACTGCTCTGGCTAGGATTCCAAGTACTACATTGGATAGGAGTGCTGATAGTCGACATGCTTGCTTTGTTTCTCCCATTCCGTAGGATGCTGGCTTTGGGTTTATTATATATCGCTTTTATTATATTGCTGTAATTGCCTTCTATCCTTAATTTCTTCAGTGTTTTTAACATAAACCAGTATTGTATTTTGCAAATATTTTTTCTGTATTTATTGAGATGATTCTGTGGTTTTTGTCATTTTTCTGCTTTTATTATGGATTATGTTTATTGATTTGCATATGTTGAATGTATTCCTGGAATGAAACCTACTTGGTCATGATGCACTATTTTTTTAAATTTGGTTTTGAGTGTGAATCGCTAGTATTTTATTAAGAGCCTTTTCATTGATGTTTATCAAGGTCTGTAATTTTCTCCTTTGACGTATCTTTATTTGCTTTTAGTATCAAGGTAATATTGGCTTCATAGAATGACTTTGGGAGTATGCCATCTCCTTAAATGGTATAATTTGATGGGCATTGAGTTTGTGCTTCCTTCAAGGTCTTTTAGAATTCAGCGGATTCTCTTTGCTAGAAGGCTTTTTATTGAGGCTTGCATGTCATTGTTTGTTATTGGTCTTTGAAGTCTTCTATATCTTCTTGCTTCAATTTAGTTAGGTAGGTGAGTAGGTTGTATGTGTCAAAAATTTGTCTTCTCAATTTTTTGATTTGTTGAAATATAACTTTTCAAAATAGCTCCTGATGACCCTCTGGATTTCTGTAGTGTCTGGTGATTTCTCCTTTTTTGTCTCTTATTTTTTTAATTTGGGTAATTTCTCTCCTCTTTTGGTGCAGTTGGCTAAGGGTCTGTCAATATTGCCTATCTTCTCATTAAATCAACTTCTTTTTGGATTGGTTACTTTTGTATTTTTATTCTCTATTTCATTGACTTCTGATCCGATTTTAACTATTTCCTGCATGCTTAAGAACCAGGTAAATGCAAATCAAAACTACACTGAAATGCCATCTAACTCAAGTTAGAATGGCAATCATCAAGACTACAATGAATAACAAATGCTGGTAAGACATTAGGGAAATAAGAGCTTTTACACATTGTTGGAATTATAAATTAGTGTAGCAATTATGAAGATCAGTTTGGAGGTTTTTTTTTTTAAAAAAAAATTAGGAATGAAAGCACCACATGAACAAGGCATACCACTTCTCAGTATTTCTCCTGAAGAAGTGAAGTCAGAATACTATAGTGATATATTCATACACGTGTATAGCAGCATAATTTACAAAAGCCAAATTGTGAAACCAAGCCAAGTATCCATCAACAGATGAATAGATAAAGAAAATGTGGTGCATACATACAATGAAAATGTACTTGGCCATGAAAAGAAAAAGAATCGTGCCATTTGCAGGAAAGTATACAGAGCTGGGGAATATTATGCTAAGTGAGATTAGCCAGTCTCGGAAAATCAAGAGAGGTATGTTTTCTTTCATTTGTGGAAGCTAGAGAGAAAATAGGAAACACAGGGAAGTTTAGATAATGCAAAGAAAGATCTGTAGAGTAGTTGAAGGAGGATGGGAATGAGTTAGGAGGGGAAGAGGAAGGACTAAAGAAAGAAACAGCTCAAATAATGCTCTGGCACTAAGTAAAGATATTACTACCAATCTCACTAATTCATGTGGGAAAGCAGGCAGGGGAAGATGGGTGGAATGTGGGGGAAAATTCACAAAGAATTGTGCACTTTTTGACATCTGTATGTTTTTAATACATCGAATTTCACTATAATATATAATTGCAATGCACCAGTAAAATAATTTAAAAAAATGAAAATGCTAAACCGGGCATGATGGCGCACGCTTGTAATCCCCGCGCTTGGGAGGCAGAGACAGGAGGATCGCGCAGGTTCGAAGCCAGATACGCTGGCTTAAGAGACCCTGTTTCAAAAACATAAAATAGGTCTGGGAGTGTAGCCCGGAGGTAGAAGGGCTTCCAGGAACCCCAGTACCACCAAAAAAAAAAAAAAAAAAGAAAATGCTCCCTGAAGGTAGGCATGGTGAATCAGATGTGAAATACTAGACAGGGCCCTCCTTATAAATAGTTCTACTAAGGTAATCCCATTTATAGGTCCATGTGTAATATAATGGAAAAGATAACTAACATGATGCATTTTATTCACCAAGAATTTTCTTAATTATCAGAATGGTTTGGGCACAAATAAAAATTTCAATGCTGGTCATGTGACTTTATGCTTTTATTTCTCATCTCCTACTTCAGTGGGCTACAGAAGAAGGGATATTTACTCTTTATGATAATATATTATTTTCCAACATGATAATATAATTTTCCAATCATAATAGTGCTATTTGCTAATCCCAAATGATTATTTTTGATTTTCTATTTGGGCATCCAGTTTTCTCTATTTAGCTTTTGAAACAATTAAGTCTCCTTGGGGGTGTTTGATTTTCCTGAATTGTATTTTTTTGGCCTTTCAGGAATGCTTTTTCAAATCTTTGCTACTGATCCACAAAAACCTGTTTTACCTGTGGAAAGAAATGGTGAGATGTACTACTGCACCTTGAATAATTTATAGTATCTTTTTTTAGAAAAAAGTAAATATTTTATAAATTTTATCATAAATGAAAAGGGTACAGCATTTAGAAAAACAACATAAATACTTGATAGGTCCTGGGCCATTGCTTTGGGCTACTTTTGCCCACTGTGTGTGTTGGCTCCTTAGATCCACAATATATTTTATGGCTTGCTCCTAGCAACCAGAGCCATATGTAAGTCACCGTAGCTTTCATGTCATCCTAGCTTTTCCAGACCAGCCTGTTTTTCTCTTTGAAAAGAGCCTTGTGTTCTACCTCATGTTCAGCTCGTTTCTGGTTTTGGAAGTGGGGACCTGAACAGGTAGACAGATATTGACTTAAGGGGTTGGTTCAATGAGAGGACTTGCAGATATAGGTGTGAGGACACCGACAGAGCTTCAGCGGGGGGTGGTTCGTGAGTTACAGGTATCTGTTTGCTCCCATGTGAAAATGAAGGTTTATGTGGAAATACTAAAAATGTCTTCCAATCTAGGCGTGATGGCACATGCTTGTAATCCCAGAACTCGAGAGGCTGAAACAGAAGGATCGCGGGTTTGTGGATGATTGTCAATCTGCCCTGGGAAAGTTCCCCACACACAGACAGGGGAGGCCTTCCTCTATATTCACTTTTGCATCATTAATTTGTTCAGCACTTCTAAAGACTAGCTGCAGAAAATGTCAATAGTAAGTTATACACACTTAAGAACACCTTCACTTGCGCCGTTTAGGTGGGGGACTCCGCGGGACCCTCTCGGCTCCCTCTTAGACCTCTTGCTAGGAGGATGAGCTCCTGGGCACACTGGGTCCTGCGGAACACTTTCCAACTGAAGGTGATGTCCGAGTGGCTTTGGTGGCTCTGCCCCTGCGAGGCGAACAGAGATATTTGCAACTGAGAGAAGGAAGTTCATGGGCTACGGGTTCAGAAAAGGCCACCTGAGAATTTGGAGAGTTTCTGAAGGGCGAGTGGAAAGTCTCCAAGGGGAGGATGGAGGAGGATTTTAGGCGGGGGCTAGTGCAGAATCCAGAAAGGAGAGAACGTGTCCTGCTAGCTCGACTGCGAGGTGAGCGGGCGATTCAGAGCAGGCTAGGCCAGGCGTTCAGGGCCCCTGCAGGGGAGCTGGAGGGATCTCAGGACAGGCCAGCTGGGGCTCGCCTCTCCCGAAGGATGGATCACTGGTGTGAGCGGAACCGGGATTAGAGGCAAGAGTATTTACGATCTAGTTCTGGAAACATCAAAAGGGCTCGGAAAATGGGCATGGCCCTGCGGGGTCCAGGCCGGACCACCCGCCTGGCTGGGACGCAGCTCTGCACCAGGCCACCAGTGCCCGGGCGTGCCAGCAGCTGCCCGCGCCCAGCTGGTGTGGCTTCCTCAGTATTCAGATCTGTTGGGGCTGAGCCTGAGCATCTGGCCGGCCACATCTGGGTCAAGTGTAGTTTCTGGCTTGGGCTTTCTGCTGACGAATGATGGTCTTCATTTAGAGAACCCAGGAGGACAAATAGAATCAATAGAAAGTTCTCTTACGCCTGCTTTGCAGATGAAAACACATGGGCTACACGCGCTGCTCAGGGTTCCATGCCCTGCCTGTGGTGTGTGTGTGTGTGTGTGTGTGTGTGTGTGTGTGTGTGTATGTACATGTATACATATATACACATATATACGCATATATACACCTACAGTATACACATATATGCAAATGTGTATATATGTGTGTATGTATATGTGGGTGTATAAATACATGCAGCAGACTTGGGATCAAAGCCTCACGCCATTTATCTCACACCCAGTTGATCTGAGAATCAAATAGGACGATGGTGGAAAAGTCCATTAAAATCTTGCTGCTACGTTTTCACATGCCATCTTTTTCAGAGAAACAATATCCACCTAGAATTTTTAATGGAAAGAAATATTTTCATAGGAAAACAACTTGCTTTGACTTTTCAGTCTGCAGCCAAACTTAAAAAAAAATTTCCTTGTCTTCCACTACACTTTATTTTACACTGTTTAGTGACTAAAGTATTCCTTTATATTTACTCTTGTATTATTACAGTTATTGTTTCCAGCAATTCTAAAGGCTAGTTCAGAGGAAAAAGAGTGGTTAGGTTAGCTGCAGAAAATGTCAATTACATAGTATAAACACTTAGGAATTTGTATTCATTTCTTTATTTAATACATACTCATTTTGTACTATCTACATGTTCAGGCACCAGGAACACAGAAATAAAGCAAAACAAAGCCCATGCCTTTGTGAAGCTTCTACGTAATTAGGAGAGATTGGCAATATACAAATAAATACATGATGTGCTTGGTCATAAGTGCCATGGATACATAAGGCAAGGAAGGAGTCAGGAGATGCTGAGCATCTGGGGTAGAAGGTAGTCCTTCTTTCATTATGATGATATTTGACCAGGTCACAGTGGCATCCTGTGCTGAATACATTTCCTTCATGTCAGTATAGGAAAAGAGTCTTAGACATGTTGAAAGGCAAAAATATAATGATCTGAGATTTATGGTTTCCATATATTTCTATTTTTCTTCAATTATAAATTAGAAGGTCATATACCAGAGGGATATCTGGGAGAAAGATTTATTTAGTGAAAATAAAAGTTCAATCATTTCTATCTTTATAGAGACGCTCTACAGAGTCTCAATTCTCCATGCACAGAGGTGGGGAACACACTGACCATATAAATGAGTAGTGAGAAATATCATTCTTGTTAATTACCACTGACTATAAAATGAGACATTTTCTAATTTTATTCTCTTTTCTTAGACACAGCAGTAACACCAGTTTTAATTTAGATTGCTAAGTATGGAATGGAACAATTAATAATTTTCTTAGACTATGAATAAAGGTTTTGAATATTTTATCTGGCCTCATTTAGGCTTAGAGTTTTGATATTAAGAAACTTGTTTTTAAGCCAGGTGTGGTGGCACATGCCTGTAATCCTTGTACTTGGGAGGCTGAGACAGGAGGATTGCAGGTTCAAGGACAGCCTCCACAAATAGTGAAAATTGTATCAACCAAGGAAGACCCTATTTTCAAATAAGAAATAAAATTGGGTTAGAGTGTTCACTTGAAGATAGAATGCCTCCAGGTTCAATCCCCAGTACTCCCCCAAAACACAAAATGAAGCAAAAACTAAAACAAGAAATAAAAAACTACAGCTTATTTTCAGCATGTAAAACAGGTCAAGAATATAAATCAGATCAGGAATATGTTACACTCAACAAAAATTTTTGAGACAATCGCATACCTGATCTGAGAGGAGTTGTTGTTACTAAGCTATTCAGCCTGAGACTGCCTTTTGATTCAACATATTTATTTATCATTTTATTAGAATCTACTGTCAAATTTATATTGTTTCACTTGATGTTTTTCTAAATATGGGAAAGGTTGCTAAATTTTTTGTTTGCTAAGATAACCGTAGTTTTCCTGCAATGACCAAATAAAACGGCAAATACAATTAGACTTTTAAGTTGAGCCATCCTTGCATTGTGGGAATGAAAGCTAATTGTTCTTGTTTAGTAATTTGAGGATTTATGGTATATGGACCTTATTAATTCATTTTAGTTGTAAAATGAATAAACAAAAAGATTGTTCTCTTACTGAGGGGCAATTAAGACATTTTCTACTTCTTTTTTGGTATAAATTCTAGGTTGAAAATAATTTTGCCTTAGAATTTCAAAGATATCATTCCACTGTTCTAGCTTCTGGTGTTGCTGCTGAGAATGTAATAATTACTCTCCTATCTAGTGTTTAGTACGTGCCTGGAACTGTGATAACCTCTTTATATATAACAATTCATTTCACCTTTACAAAAGTATTATGAAATAGATACTTTTATTATTATCTTAATTTTATATATGTGGACAGAAGTGTTAAGTACTTTGCTCCAAATTCTACAGCAGGTAAGTGGGAAGGCCTAGATATGAGCCCTCGTAGTCTCCCTTGAGAATTCTTTCTCTATTACCTGATCTTACCACCTCTCAGGACAGCCCTGACCCCGTGAGCTGTCAGAGAAAGGCTCTCCTGGTCTGACGTTCAGTTGAACAGTTATGAGATGTACTCCATACGGTTCTTTAGAGGGTGCCAGATGGGACTAGGCCTCATTCCCCATAGAAAGGATCATTGAGCCATGCTTTATCCATCCCTTGTTTTGAGCTAAGACTTAATCTTATGGGGGCCAGAAGAGAATCGAGGGCATTGTCAAGTCTACTTTGCAAACACCAAGATTATAAAAGAAAAGGAGTGAGACTTTGAGAGCTGTCTTGGGGACACTCGGCAAGATTATCCAAGAGTCTTGAACCTCAGCTTCCCTAGACCCTCTGCATGGGCAGCCCCTCCCTGTTGATAAGAGAGAGCAGCTTCACCATGCCCTGTAAAGACCTCAGCAATGGCAGGTAGCTCTTACCGTGACATCCTCCTCAGGAGCTGCCGGCATCTCCCTCATTGCCTGCATATCCCTAAGTAGGTGAGGTCACAGCATGGCTGAAGCAAGAAATACAGTCTTTCCTCTAGGAGAGAAGAGCACCAACCCAAAGAATTCCTGGACCTACTGGCAAAAACCATTGGGATTTGGGTATTGAAAGTATTGAAGCAGATAAGGCAGACTATAAGCTCGAAGAAGGAAGAATTTATGAATATAGGAACTCTCTTCTGTGAGTCTACATCTGATATGGGGAGATGGTATTCTTGTTCAACCTAACAAAGCAATACGTGTCAGGAACCATAGAGAAATGTGCCACCATGCCTGGCAGGGATTTATTTTTAAATAAACTACCTGCACAAAATCTTTGCTTCTGAAGATGGGTGGGGATGGGAAGGAGACCGCTGCTAAGCTAGCCTATTGTTTAGATGATAGATTCTTCCTTTAGCTTGGTCTCCTAATTTTCTTATGTCAACAATAGAGGCCATATTGTACATTCTTTGGGTTTATTTGTGCTATCCCAGTGTAAGTTAGATGCTCAGCTCATTGATTTTTGATGTTTAATTTTTAATAGCTACACTAAGCTATACATTTTCCTGGTTTTCCTATAGCCCACAATTTGGTATATTCTTTTAATTTTTGGTTTTGTTAAATATCTTCTAAACAAAACTAAGATGACTTATTTGTTCTATAAATGTGAGGTTATAAATAAGGATGGTTTTATTCATCTTTTAAACATTAGTTTATAGTGTTCCTGACTTGTGAGGAGAGAATATGACTGTTATAATTATGTGGAATTTGTTGGGGCTTGCTTTATGGACTGAAATATAGCTAGAAAATTTCAGAGACATTCTGGGTTCACTCGATCAGAATGTGTTTTTCAGATTGTGCTGTCTAATCCATGCTTTAAAAAAAATTTTTTTTGGCCTTAAGAGAGAAAGAGATAAACAAGGAATGTTGAATCTATCAGATTTGTTTTATGTAATTTAAAATTATGATGTTGGTTATTCCATATAGATTCAGCATTTTTATCTCTACCTAGTGAGATATGCATTTTAGTTTTCTGAAATTAGCCTCTTTCTTTCTTCTTTCTTTCCCCTTCCTCCCTCCCTTCCTCCCTCCCTCCTTTTTTTTTTACTTCTTCCCTCCCTCCCTCCTTTTTCTTTGCAATGCTAGGAGCAAACTCAAGGCCTTATACGTGCCGGGCGAGTGCCCACTGCTACACTACACTCCATCCTTCTCTTTATTTTTGTATATGCTTTTCATTGCCTTGACTCTTTTATCCGTGTTTTAAATTTCTTTTGGATATTTCCTTTGTATATAATTTTACAAATCTATGAGTGGTAGACCTTTTTTACCTTTGTAAACACTTTTTAGTTTAACCTCATCTTAACATAATAGTTTAGCCAGATATATAAAGTTTAAGAATGATAGTTATTGCCAGGCATAGTGGCGCACGCTTGTAATCCCCGTGTTTGGGAGGCGGAGACAGGAGGATCGCACAGGCTCAAAGCCAGTCTTGCTGGCTTAAGAGACCCTGTTTCCAAATAAAAAAATATAAAAATAGGTCTGGGAGTGTAGCCCGGAGGTAGAAGGGCTTTCATAAACCCCAGTACCACCAGAAAAAAAAAAAAAAAGAATGATAGTTTTTTACCCCCTAGCACATTAAAGATAAATACTAACTTTAGGGCTCAGCTGTGTGTGTGTGTGTGTGTGTGTGTGTGTGTGTGTGTGTGTGTGTATGACTGGAGATTGAACTTAGGGGAGTTCTACATCTGAGGTACACCCCCAACCCTGTTTTATTTATTTATTTATTGAAACAGGGTCTCACTAAGTTGCCGAGGGTTTTGCTACGTTGCGGAGGCTACCCTTGAATCTCCAATTCTCCCGTCTCAGCCTCCCAAGTACCGGGATTCCAGGCGTAGTCTTTCTATCTTTTGCTAAGAAGTCTGAGTTTTCTTCCTCTTCCCCTTTTGTTGGTAGATACTTAGCATTGTTTCTTTTTATCTTTTGGCAAAATTGCTCTTTTGATGAACAAGATCACATATCTATCCATCTTGAAAAACGAGGACAGCAATGTGCTTTCACCTCATCCCTCATTCTTATTTCATTTTTTGATCCTTGGAGTTTTCTCCCAGATTTATTGCATCAACTTATTAGTTTATATTTATGTAGCTACTTTAAAAGAAAATGTAACTCATTGTACAATTCTGTTATTTATACTTAATGTAGTTTTGTTTTAAAACTGATCTCTCACATGTGAGTTGTTTATAATCTTTGTCATGCATGCATTGTTTAAAAATGTGGTTGTGTTCTGAGAAATGCTTCCTTTAGCCAATTCTGTGTTGTGCAAACAGCATAGAGTATCCTGACACTACACAGATGATTTGACCTACATCATACCTGGGCTGCGTGGTGAGCCTCCAGCTTCCAGGATACCAAACCTGTGCAGCAGGTTGTTATGCTAAATACTCTAGGTTAATGTAACATAGCGGTATTTATGTAACCTAAACATTAGAAAGTACAGAAAAAAGCTGGGTGTGGTGGCACACGCTTGTAATCCCAGCATTTGGGAGGCAGAGACAGGAGGATCGCTGTTCGAGGACAGCCTCAGCTACTTACGAGGCCCTTTGCAACTCAGTGAGACCCTGTTTCAAAAATAAAGACTTAGCCGGGCGTGGTGGCGCACGCTTGTAATCCCCGCGCTTGGGAGGCGGAGACAGGAGGATCGCGCAGGTTCGAAGCCAGTTGCGCTGGCGTAAGAGACCCTGTTTCAAAAATATAAAATAGGTCTGAGAGTGTAGCCCGGAGGTAGAAGGGCTTCCAGGAACCCCAGTACCACCACCAAAAAAAAAAAATAAAAATAAAAATAAAAAAATAAAATAAAATAAAAAAAAATAAAGACTTAAAAAAAAGTACAGCAAAGATACTTAGTGGTAGGAATGTTTTAGTTCCCTTACAATCTTGTTGGGACCATGGCTGTATATGTGATCCATTGTTGACTGAAACTTTGTTATCTGATGTATGACTGGACTTATTTTGATTCATGGTAGGTGGCTGGATTGTGACTGAATTTTTTTTTGGGGGGGGCGGGAGACATATATAAGTGTTATGTATTCTGAGTTCTTAAATATTTGAAAATATCATACATAAAAAGAATTGCTTTTATGTATGAAATCTACCTTGGCTAGGTATGAAATTTTGGGGTCAAATTTTTCCTGCTCAAAAAAAATCATGTTCCTTTTGAGTCTCCTTGCCAAGGTGAGGTTGGAATTCAGATTAATTTTTACTTATTTTTTCTGTCTGGATATTTTTAGAATTCTTTCTATGTCTTTGAATAATCTCTGTTAATAGAATATCATGAAGTTAGTTGTTCCCTATTAGATTTCTTTGTAACATAATGAATTCACCTAGCAAGTTCAAACAATAAAACATGGAACCTCATAGTCACATTTTTTTTTTTGTTTCAGGAAATTTTTCTTCTGTTAGATCCTTAAATATTTTTAATATTTAATTTATATTCTTTTTAAAAGAATATCTTATACCTATATAACATATTCAATCTCTTTGATACATATAATTTTTTCTCTTTTTTTTGTGGTACTGGGAATGGAAACCAGAGGCATTCTACCTCTGAGCTACACCTCCAGCCCTATTTTTTAATTCTTTATCTGGAAACAGGGTCTCATTGAGTTGTTGAGAGCCTCAGTAAGTAGCTAAGGCTGGCTTCAAGCCTATGCAACCCTTCTGTCTCAGCTTCCCAAGTACTGAGATTACAAGCATGCGCTACCACACCGGCTACATATAATTTTTTTCTAATAAATATATTTTACCTGTCCTCTTGTGTGTGTGTGTGTGTGTGTGTGTGTGTGTGTGTGTGTGTGTAACTGTCAGCAGTCCAAATTCTATGATACCAGTTCAGATTGTTACTAAGTTCTGCGACACAGACTTCTGAGATAATTTGAACTTCTGCAATGATTTTTGTTTTTACTGTTTGTCAGCTCAGTTTCCATAATATTTTCCTCCTTCACTATCTCTTATATTAGTTCTATTTCGTCTCTGAATTCTTCTACCATAGTGTTTTAAACCATCCTTAATTTCCTGGAAAGCACGAAGTGGCTGTTGCTTAAATTTTCTGCTGTTTCCTGGAGTAAGTCTTTTCCCAACATACATTATTTATTTGCCTTTTTACTGTTTGCCTCTCTTTTTATGTTTTGCAGAACTTTTCTGTAACTATTTTACTTCTGCTTGTGCATCATTGGAAGAAGTCATAGCTATTTCTCTCTGCTACCTGCCAGTGATATTGTGAAGAGGATTTTTTTTTTTTTTTGCAGCCCTTCCTTTATATTTGTGCACTTATTTTTTTTTATTTTTTGCATTACTGGAAATGGAGTCCATTACTGGAAAAGGGGCATTCTATCTCCAAGCTACACCCCCAGTCCTATTTTTTATTCTTTATTTTGAAACAGGGTCTCACTGAGTTGCAAAGGGCCTCACTAAGTAGCTGAGGCTGTCCACAAACCCGGATCCTCCTGTCTCAGCCTCCAGAACGCTGGGATTATGAGCGTGAGCAACCACATCTGGCGGGTACTTGTGCACTTATGGAAGCTTAGTTTTATATTAAGGGCTTCTCTTGGATATTTTTATTTAGTTATATGTTTATTGCCTAGGTTGTATGTAATTAAGAGATGAGGAAGAAAAGCTGGGAGATGCATACAGCAGGGTTTGGTGTGTGATGTCTCTGCACTCTCCCTCCAGTGTTCAGTCTGTTGAAATAGATGTGGCTCTGCCTGGTCTGCAGACTACTGGGCAGGATACCCTTGGAGAAGTCAGCATCATGTAAAATCCCGTGGCTCACTGGATTTCCCTGTATTTGGGCAGATAAGCTATGTGCTTCTTTTTCTGTGGTAGATTGACTTTAATCAGTAGTTACAACAATCTTTGGTAGTATCTTGCCCCAAGATTAGAATTAGCTTTAGGTTATCATTACTCTGGCAAAAATAGCTGTATCAGGGATGGGGATGTAGCTCAGTGGTAAAGCCCTTGCTTAATATGTGCAAGGCCCTGGGTTCAGTCTCAGCAACACACACACACACACACACACACACACACACACACACACAGAAACATTGGATCTATTAATAAACTCATATAATAAAAATTAAACGCAAATATTAAAAGTATTCACTAAAAACTGAAATATTACCTACCATCTCTTTTTCAGCCTTGTATTTCTGGCCATTCACATCGACTCCGACTTCTCTTTGCCGTGGCCTATTCCTGGCCTTTGAGCTTTCACATTGAGTATCAGGAGGACCTCGCACTTTTCTAAGGTCACACATGGAGAGCTGTGTCTGGACTTGGGATTCTTCTGCAATTGTTTGTCTTCTTTTTATCATTTATTTATCATTCTTGGGAGCTCATGATATAGTATTGTAACCATTTTATAGACTCAGGATAAATAGTTTCCATCTCTCCTTTTGATTCTTTATGATCTTTTAAGTGGATTTCAGAGGGAAGAGTTTTGAATGTTTTATATATTAAAAATCTCTTTAATAAAGTAAGTCGTAACTCTTACTTTTCCTATAATTTTAGTTATATTATCATTAAAGTTAAACTACTTTATATATGCAATCGCCTCAACCTGTTATATTCAATCATCACAGGGCACGAATCTATAATAAGACATACCTGAGAAGATGTTCCTCATACAAGGTCATTGATTTCTTCATGTTATTTCTGCTTTTATTTCTCTCCTATGACTTATTGAAAATATGCAGCCCTGTTATGCTAAGAAGGGCCTGAATCTCCTCTCCAAGGAGGAGTTGATGTCCTGAACGCCTTGTTGCCCTTCAGTCCTCACGAGTTTTAATATTACAAAAACCAATCAAGCAGTCTGGAGATATCAGATGTCATTCTTTCTAGCTATCCAAATGAGAGAAAAGATTCTTGGTGCTTGAGTTTTCTCTGTTTCTCACAGCATTTCTTCCTTCCCTTATACTGAGGAGACTTACTCACACAAACTCAAATATATATAAATATACATATGTGTGTACAAATATACCTATGCTTGCTCATTTACATATGAGTACATGAGAATCCATATGTATGCATATATACAAGAATATATACACACAGATATATACATGAATATCATACACATGTATATCAGTGGATCTCTTTCCATCCACACGCATATATATACACATAGATATATGTGTATCTCTCTTCACATATATCAAGTGTTACTATATATATATGTGTGTGTGTATAATATGTGTGTATAAACATATACATATATATATATATATATATATTTTTTTTTTTTTTTTTTTTTTTTTTTTTTAGTGGTACTGGGGATGGAACCCTTCTACCTCTGGACTACACTCCCAGACCTATTTTTATATTTTTATTTGGAAACAGGGTCTCTTAAGCCAGCTGAGGCTGGCTTCGATCCTGCGCGATGATCCTCCTGTCTCCACCTCCCAAGCACAGGGATTACAAGTGTGTGCCACCACGCCCGGCTCCAATTACTTTTTAAAAAGTAATTTTTGAAAGTACAGACATTCGTGCTAATGAACAAAAAATACTATCTGATGAAGGAAAGACTTCAATGAGTGCCATGCACGCACAGGACGTGATCAATGCCGCTCTCAGGACAGGCGACAGGAAAGGGAAAGCGCGGGGCTCACCAGTCGCTGCTTGCAGGTCTGTGTCCAGCACTGTGAGCTTCATCATGAAGCCTGACTGTAATGCACCGATACAAATTCTAAAAATGATTAAAGAACAAAATAAATTCCAGAAAAGAAGAGGAGAAGGAGCAGCAGTCACCACCAGCTCCACCAAATGGGCTGCTGGACACGGGCTGTGAGGTCTGCCCTGTTCGAGAGCAGCTTTCGCAGATCATACTAAGTTTGAAAGTTTGTAAGTTTTCATAGATCTTGGGGTTGCTTGTCATACCCGCACAGTTAAGTCATCCGATGCAGAGTTTTTTAGTATCGGCTTTATGTTTACTGAGGAACTCTGTGTGTGTGTGTGTGTGTGTGTGTGTGTGTGTGTGTGTGTGTGCGCTCTTTATTAAGTTCTTTTGTTTCTCATGGATAAGCAAGATAATTCATATCTTACCAACACGCATCTTAAATTACAAAGCTTATGGTAAAGTTCCCTTACTGTCAAATTTTAACACTGGGCTGGGATTCCCATCGCAAATTTACACTTGGTTTTCCAATTAAAATGGGCTTTTGTGAGTCTCCTGCTGATCGCCATTGGCTTGATAAAAAGTAACTTCATTTGCAGGAAGGGTGTTTAGGGACCCAGTGCAAGGCTCACTTTTCTTCTGTTGCTTTGAGCCCAGCTGTGCTGAAATATTAAACTTTAGTAAATTAGGTGAAATTGCAGCTTCTTGGCTGATACAATAATGCTCTTTTTTTCTTTTTCTGCAAACCATCCTTAGAATGTGTTGTCTGTACATTTTTTCTGCACTGAGAGAAATAAAATTCAGAATATCTTTCAAATTCAGGTAAAGCTTCCATTTTTTCAGGATAATTAGGCCATATCTACTTATTTAACAGAGTCCTTACACTTTCAAGTATGTATATATTATTTTTGCCCTATCTAAACATAGCATTATTTTCTCATATCAAATTCAGATTAACAACCAGATCCCTAAAAATGTCAGTTTTATGTGAAAATAGCAGCTTTTTCTTTCTTCATTAGTACATATTTTAGCAACAGAGGTGAGCTATAGAAGAAAATCATATTTTTAATCACACTTATTTTTGGCTTCTTGTTCCTTTTTTTCTTTAAAAATAACACTAGGAGCCTGGTGTGGTGGCACATACCTAAAAATTCCAGTACTTTAGAGATGGAGACAGGACGATCCCAGGTTCACAGCCTCAGAACTTAGCCAGGTCCGTCAAAGCTTAGTGAGATCCTGTTTCAAAATAAAAAATAAAATAAGCGGGGGTGTAGCTTGGAGGTAGAATGCCTCTGGTTCAATACCCAGCAACACAAAAAATTAAATTAAAAAGGACTGAGGTGTAGCTCAGAGGTAGAATGCCTCTGGGTTAATGCAGGGTGTGGTGGCCCACGCTTGTAAAGGAGGCAAAGAAAGGAGGATCGCGCAGGTTCAAAGCCAGCCACGCTGGCTTAAGAGACCCTGTTTCCAAATAAAAAAAAGTATAGAACAGGTCTGGGAGTGTAGCTCGGAGGTAGAAGGGCTTCCAGTAACCCCAGTACCACCAAAACAAACAAACAAACAAAAGCCTCTGGGTTTAATTCCTAGTACAAAAAAAAAAAAAAGAATTAGTTCACAAATGTTTTTGTTTTTATTCATTAACCAAACATTTATTAGTCAGCTGCTTTGTGCAAAATTCGGATTTGTTTTCAACCAAATAGGTTTTCAAGTGCATGCAGAATCAGCAGAAAGAAACTAGACACTATTGCTTTTTGTTGTTGTTGACATACATTGCTATTTTTCTCTTGACAAAAATCACCGGTGACAGCTTTATCCAGCTGTCTAGCCCATTTATTCCTCCAAATTTCTCATGTTGGTCTCTTTTCGACTATGACCTGATGTCTTCATGAGATTCCAGTTGAAATAGAAATCTTTTGTAACTCATTAAGGCTTTTGTAAAGTTTAAACTTTCTCTAAATACTTTTTTTTTTTTTTTTCTGTCAGTGCTGGGGGCCAAACTCAGGGCCCTGCACATGCGTGCACTCTACCACTGGGCTACATCCCCACCCCTCGAAACACTTTTATCAAGGAACTCTTGGACTCTTGGGATGGAATCCAAGAGTTGCTTTTGGAAAAAAGAAAATCTCAAATCTATACAAGAGTAGAATTAATAGTCTAATGAGTCTAATGTAGAAGTAATATACTTTCTACACTATAAAGTATATACACTAAGCGTGTACACACTACGAAGTGTATATACTTTGTGATTTTCCTCAAGGGTCCAGAGTTACCTATGAATCTTAGGAAGTTGCTGAGTGGGGGCCTGGGCAGTCCCATCCATGTCCCTGCTTAGGGAAGAAAGAATGAAGAACGGCGTCTAAATAAATAGAGCCAGATAATATCACACTGTCCCCGAATCACTCTCCTGTAATAAACGAGATACTAACCAATAAATGAGATATAATTCAAGATGATCTAAACCAGGAGTTTGCCCCAGCCCCAGTTTCTTCTATAACAAAAATACCATAGACTGGGTGAGTGAAACAACAGAAATGTATTGTTCAAAGTCCTGGAGGCTAAGTCCAAGTCAGAGTGGCAGCATGGCCAGGTTCCCATGAAGGTCCACTTTTATGACATGTATTTGGACAGTTGGCCTCTTGTGGCTTGCTCACAATGGAGAGGAAGGGAAGGGAGGAAGGCAGGAGAGAGCGAGCTAGCCAGTGCATAGACTCGTGAATCCTGCTAGAGGGCGCCAGCAAGCTCTTTCTGTTCTAAGTGCACTAATCCCATCAGGAGAGATCCACCCTCCTGCAAAGCTCATCTCCTAATACCACCCAATGGTGTTAGCACATATATTTTGGAGGGACACAGACATTTAGGCCATGGTAGTGATAAAAGAAAAACGTTAGGCAAACTAAACGTAGTTTATTTGTGCAAAGAACGATTCATAAACCAGGCAGCACCCCAAAACCGAGTAAACCGTCCAGCAGGCCTAACAGCAAGCTTTTATAGGGGGATCACGGAACACCTGATTGGCTACAGCGAGGTGGCTGCCTAATTTGGGCATGGTGTGATGAGTTGGTTGCCTTTGATTGGCTGAAAGCCGGTTGCCTGTGATTGGTTGAAATTTAGGAGCTCCTATTATTATTCCATTAGGTTTCTGGTTAAGTAGTAGCTTAATTACAGAGACAGCCACAGGCTAACGAGCTCTTTACCAACAGAAGGCCAACTTTTCCGGGAAGGTGTCAGGGAGTAAACAGGCTCTGAGAGCTTTAGGGACTGTGCCACCCCTTGCTCTACCCAGCCCGGGGGGCAAAAGCGGCCTTAGACCACTCAGCCCAACACAGGCGTCGAAGATGCCAATGGACGCGGCTCCGATCAAACGGGGCGCGGGTCCAGCCTCTGGAGAGAGGTGTCGCGCCCCGGGCCGCGGCCGAGTTTAGGCAGGGGTGGGGGCGCCGCTTCCCTCGGGCCTCCATCCCTCCAGCGGCGTCCGCGTCCCCGGCAGCCCGCCGCCGCCGCACTTTCCCAAGTTCGGGGCGCGAGCCCGGCGGGCGGCGGGGCTGCCCGGGCCGCGGACGCCGCGCCGGCGAGGGCGCCCCAAAGTTGCCGGCGATCGGCGCGGAGTTGCGCTCCCGCGCCAACCTTCAGGTGACCCCGCGCGCGGCCAGCCCGGCGCGGACGAGCGCCTCCGGGAGGACGCGGGCGGCGGCGCCATCGCGGCCCCGGGCGGCCCGCGCAGCGTCGTGGCGGCGGCGGCGGCGGCGGCGGCGGGTCGGGGCCGCCCCGGCTGCGCCTCGCCCGGGCGGCGGCGGCGGCGCTGGCGGCCGCGGCTCAGGATGCGGCCGGGGGGCGCGCTGCTCGCGCTGCTCGCCAGCCTGGGCGCCAGCCTGCTGCTGCTGCGCCTGCTGCGCTGCCCCGCCGCGCCCGCGCGCGCCAGGTAACCGCGCGGCCCCCGCCGGCGGGCCCCGGGTCTGCGCTCCGCGGTCCTCCCTTCCCGCCCCGGAGCTCCCCAACTCCGGAGGGGGGCAGTCCCCGGAGTCGGGGTGCGCAAAGGTGCCCCAAGACGCCCCGGCCGGGCTTCCGGCGCGCCCACAGCCGGAGGCTGCCCGCGAGGTCCAGCAACTTAGTTTCTCCCCGGCCGCGCAGGGTCTCGGCGGAGGAAGCCCGGGAGGACGCCGCCGGCACCGCCGCAGCCCAGAGGATGCTCCGGAGCCCCGGGACCCCGGCGCCGCGCGCCGCGAACAGGTACCTGGGCTGCGGGGCGGCGAGGGGCCGAGCCGCGGCCAGACCTGCAGCCGCTGCCCGGCTGTGCGCCTGAAACTCCACGGCTCGCTCCAACCCTTTAAAGCCGGCCCTCCTTGCGAGTGTTCTTCCAAGGCAGGGGATACTAAAAGAGCCAGGCTTTAGAAATGGCACCGGGTCTCCCTCTGCATCAGGTGTGCGTGAGAGCCCCCGAGGGAGCCGCGCAGTCCGCCTCTACGGAGGGATTTAGTTAGTTTGCCTATTGTTTTCTATGCCTTAAAGTGCACCAGTGTTTATGATTCGGGTTGGGAGGAATGGAATTCTTCTGTGTGCTATGAATGTTTTTTTTTTTTTGTCCTCGTTGAATGAAGGCTTACCTTTTGCATTTTTCACATAAATACTTATGGGTGTGCGATACCCATATCTCTATTTTTCTAATTATGAAAATAATCCAACTTAGTGCAGAAAGTTAGACAATAATAATAGAAGCGAAAATAATGTTCACGTAGTTCCTGCCCTCCGAGCCCTCGTTCAGGTTGGTTTTTTTCCAGCAGTTTTGCATCGTACTCATGTGTTTTTTTAGAAATGCAGTTGAGATTGTGTTTTGTCGTTTGTGTTCTGCCTCCCTCCCTAAACAGTCAGAGATCTGTACATTTACCAACTTTCCCCAAACATTGCTTTTGGTTATTATAGACTTCATCATCTGGATAGTCCCTAATTTATTTGACTGTTTCAGTTTTAGACATTTAGATTGTTTCCTGCTTTTGTTTGTTATGAAAATTCTATTAAATCTATCCTTGTATATAAAGCTTTGTCTTCATTTCAAATTATTTCCCCAGAATGGACTGATAGAAGTTGGGTTATTTAGTCAGAGTGTGTGCGTTCACAGCTCTAAGTCACCTTCCAGTTGCTTCCTAGAAGGGCCGAATCAATGTATGGGTTCACTCGCACAGTGCCGGGCGGTGTGCCTCCACACCCCTGTTTAATACTGCAATCTCCTACGGTCTGCCTCTTTGGGCATCTCTTTGTGCGTCCTGTATATTCTTGGTTCTTGGACCACCTTATTCTTCTGATTGCATGATTGGAGACTTCCTTCTATGTGGTCCTGGGAAGCTAAGAAGGTATGGATGTACCTAAAAAAACTGGGGTAAAAATGAGCATGCCCTGCCACAGTCCCTCACTGGAATTTCATAGTATATTAGAGGCACCGAGAAATCCTGGAGTGACCAAAGCTTTTGAGAAAATATCGGCCTGTTGTTGTATTTTATGCAGACTCCTGTTTGCAGGTGACCGCGCTTTCTCTGTGAACTGGGTAGCATTCCATTTTCTCCCAAGTCATTCAACTATTAATGCGTCCTGGGGTTGCTCCTTAGAGGAAGTTTGAAAGCATGTACTCATTAAGTGATCTGGACCCAGGTCTTGTGAGGTAATTCTTTGATGAATTTTTCAGTTTCTTTTGGCATACTTTTCTACTTGGCATAGTTCTTGAACTAATATAGGTAATTCATATTTTTGAATTTGGTCCATTTTATTAAGAGTTTTTCATTTATGCCCATACTGGTATATTAGTAGAAATCTCTTTGTCTTTTGATCTATTCTATATCCCCTTTATCATTCATGATTTTGATTATTTCTATAGTAGGAAAGCAGATTTTAAGTCACCATGCAATTTGGTTGTATAGAGAAAATGTAATTTTTTTTTCTGTAGCTGGTCTGATCTCTCTCATTAGTGATGCTGATTGTAATAAGAGTAGCCAGAACTTAATGAACTGTCCTTATATGCCAGACACTGATCTAAGCACTTTTTATTTTATTAACTGACTTGATCCTTAAAATATACTAAGAAAAACTACTGTCCTCATTTTATAGAAGAGGAAACTGAAGAATAGAAAAATTAAGTAGTTGCCCAAAGTTCCAAGTTTATAAACTATGTCATTAGCAGTCAAACCCAGGGCACGTGGATTAAGAATCCCACACTTTCATCTTTCTGTTGTGCAGCCTCTCATAGGTGCTAGACAAGCTGGCGTGTGTATGTGTTATGGTCAGATATTGAATGTCCCTGATATGCATAGGGTTGATACAGTTACATCATGAGAGTTGTGATCTCATAAGTAGATCCACTGTAATGGATTATTACTACTATTATTATTGTAATGAATATATCTGGATAGTCATCTCAGCTGTGGGGTGTAGCTGGAGAAGGTGGATGCCTGGGGTGCGGTCCTGGGGATTGTGCTTGTGTCTTTGAATCCTTGTGTTTCCTCTCTTGCTTCTGGCCTCCATGAAGAGAGAGCAGAGCCTTGCTCTCTTGTCTCTCTGCTTCTGGCCTCGATGAAGTGAGAGTGGAGCTTTGGATGCTCTCTCTGCTCCCCACCACCTGCCTTACATGGATTGAACTCTGAATCCCCAGGAAACTGTGAGCAAATAAATCTTTCTTTTTCTAAGTCATGTGGTCAGTCGTTTTGTATTATAACAGTGAGACTGTTGACCAAGACAGTATGTATGTGTGCTTAGAAGCGACAACGTAAGCCACTCTTTCTGGCAAGAGTTATTCTCTCTAGGAGCAAATGCTTTATCTCTCAGATTGTTTCTGCCATCTCTTCTCACATAAGGATGACACCTCCATATACAGAGCAGAGGGGCTTTGATGATGTGCTGGTGAGGTATGAGTTGGATTGAAGGTCATGATGTACCTTGACTCCTCTTATCTCCAGAATGATGCTGTCTCTCTTCTGTCTGGTGGCGAGGCACCTTGTCACTAGCCAGTTATTGAAGCTTAGGGTTCATTCTTTTTTCCTCAGTCTTTCTACCTGCGAGGACTCCCCAGTTGTCCAAAGGCTCACTGAGGCTGCCCCTAAGTCATTGGAGAAAATTCCCTTGTGGTCTTACCACAAAGGAATATCACAAGTCTTTGACATTTCCTACAGCACTATCTCACTCAGTATCTCACTCAGTTCTGGCTAGTTCCAGCTGAGTTCCAGCTCAGTTCCATGGCCAGGCTTTTAGCTATATTTGGACCCCATCTAAACATTTAAGAACCAAGCCTGGTGTGGGGGTACATGCCTGCAATCCCAGTACTTGGGATTCTGAGACAAGAGGATCCCAGGTTTGAGATTAGTTTCAGCAACTTGGACCCTCTGCAAATTATCAAGACCCTGTTTCAAAATGAAAAATAAAATAGAGCTAGGGTGTAGCTCAGAAGTAGAAATGCCCTGGGTTCAATCTCCAGTAACACCAACAAACAAATAAAACAAAACAACAATAAAATCCACGCATATTAAGTTCTAGAGCCAAGGAGAAAAATTCATGCATATAAGACGCATTGTTGGGTCAGGGGCTCCTTCTACTTGCTCCGCCAAGCAGATGGGAGGGACCCTATTCAAAGTTAACTTCAAAATACGGTACTGCCAAAGGTGATCTGTTTCTAGAATTGATTTTTTAATTGGGCCAAGAGGCAAAACCCTCTCTGCCCATGTTACCTCAGTTACTTCCCCTGCCTTTTTTATACAAGCCTTTAGGCTCTGCTGCCTTTGGTTTCTTCTCCCCTATACTCGATGCTAGAAATGTGCAGGCTTTCCTCTGCTTCATACTGTCTCTGCCTTGATTCAAACATAAGCTTTGCTGGTGAGTTGTGGGGACTAGAGTAAAGGAATTGGGAAAACTCAAGGACTTGTACTTCCAGGTAATGTGGTTAACCAGCTAGAGGAAAGGAGTGGAGGAGGTTGGGAAATCTAGTCTTAGAGCTGCTGTACATTCTATTTTGTTTGTCAAGAGTAGAATGTTAGCTGGGTGTGGTGGTGCACGCTTGTAATCCCCCCACTTGGGAGGCTGAGACAGGCGGCTCACACAGGTTCGAAGCCAGCCTCAGCTACTGAGTGAGGCTCTCAGCAACTTAGTGAGACCCTGTTTCCAAATAAAGTATAAAATAGGTCTGGGAGTATAGCCCGGAGGTAGAAAGCCCCTGGGTTTCACACCCAGTAAAACACACACACACACACACACACACACACACACACACACACAAGAGTAGAGTGTTTTTATTTTTTCTGTAAAAAGTCTTTTTCCATTTCCCTGCCCACTGAAAGGGTGTTTCAAATTGATTAGGGGGATGCTCATATACTCAGAAAGATAAAGAAAAAATATACTAATAGTTTTCAAAATATGCCCCATTACAAGGCATTCTTTCTCTTTTAACTAAACTATGTCAAAGTCTATCTTTGGCTTTCTTGTTTCTTTCCAATGAGTTTCTATTATTTTTTTATGTATTTATGTGTTTATGTATTTATACATGTATGTATATATGTATGTATGTATGTATGTATGTATGTATGTATGTATAGTACTGGGGATTGAACCCAGAGGCATTCTACCTCCAAGCCAAACCCCCAACCCATTTTATTTTATTTATTTATTTTTTGTTTTGGAACAGAGTCTTGCTAGATTCCTGAGAGCCTTGCTAAGTTGCTGGGGCTAGTTCCTGTCTCAGCCTCTCAAATACTGGGATTATAGGCATGTGTCACCATTTCCATCAGAAGAATTGTTTTTTGCATTTATTTCTCAATTCTGTTGTATTTCTGTATTCTATTCCCTTTGTATTCTTTTTTTATTTTGAAATATCATTCTTTTTTTCCCAGTGTAATATCCTGAAATGCATTTTTTATTCACATACTTAACTTTCCCCTTTTCCTTTGTAACAAAAATATTTAATACTATGAATTTTCCTTTGAATGAAGCTTTGGACTAAACAAAAAAAGTATTTAAAAAAATTTTGGAACTATGAAGGATCAAACCCAGTATATATATATATATTCCTACCCCTGAACTACATTACTAGCCTTAGTCTTATTTCTTAAGATTTTTTTTAACGGTACTGGGGATGGAACCCAGGGACATTCTCCCTCCCAGCTACTCTCCCAGTCCTATTTTTCAGTCTTTTATTTTTTGAAACAAGGTCTCACTGAGTTGCAAAGGGCCTCACTAAGTAGCTGAGGCTGCCCAGGAACCGCAATCCTCCTGTCTCAGCCTCCCAGATGCTGGTAGATTACAAGCATGTGCCACCATGCCTGGTGTTATTTCATAAGTTTGAATACAAAATGTCCATATTTATATAAGTGTACTCTAATTTTTTATAATTACATTTCTTTTTTGTTTTATCTCCACCATTATTTTAGGGCTTTACTTTTGAATTTCCAAGTAATAAATTTTTTCTTAAGGATTGATTTAACATTTTTCTTAACGTTTGTTTTTTATTATGAAAGAAATCCAATAAAATGTTAGTAAAATGGCATAAGTGAGTTCCTGAAAATATTCAACTATTAAAAATGAGGAGCTCGATTATTGTGAGTTTAATGAAATGGTTAGTACAAGCTTGCATAGCTAGTTAATTTGGAGTTAGGGGTCTCTCCTTGGGAACTGTCCAGGTCTAGTACCATTTAGTGGCCATTGTCCATTCTGGCTTGAACATCAATGGTCCTGTAGCTGGCTGGGACATTTTGGACAGTAGTACCTCTTTTTTGAATGTCGTTTTGGTGTCTGTTTTGGCTCGTGGGGAATGACCGGACAAATAGTTTTTTTTTTTTTTTTTTTTTTTTTGGTGGTGGTACTGGGGGTGGAACCCAGAGGCTTTCTACCTCCGGGCTATACTCCCAGACCTATTTTATATTTTATTTGGAAACAGGCTCTCACTAAGTTGCTGAGAGCCTCACTACATAGCTGAGGCTGGCTTCGAACCTGTGCGATCCTCCTGTCTCAGCCTCCCAAGTGCTGGGATTACAAGCATGTGCCACCACGCCCAGCTGGACAAATAGTTTTTTAAAGGTGTGGGGACCCATTTCCACTTGTTTGTTTTTCTAGACAGATTTGTCTGCTATCTTCTTTAATGATCTTTCTCTCTCTTTCTGTGCTTCCTGCAAAGATGCTTCAACTTGTCCATGTTTGAGAACTTGGGCAGGCAGAAGTCAGACGGCCATTGTGTTATGTTTTAGGTATGAAACCAAAGGAAAAATTCTCTGTCATTTTAACATTTAAAAGATGGCTACTATTCATAATTTGTTACCATTTCAATGTTTTTGTATGCATTTGCCTGGTAATTTTGCTATGTGTATTTTGATATGAATTATTAACTGTGTGTGTGTGTGTGTGTGTGTGTGTGTGTGTGTGTGTGTGTATGTGTGAGAGAGAGAGAGAGAGAGAGAGAGAGAGATAGATAGATACTGGGGACTGAACCCCCAGAGGCATTCTGCTTCTGAGCTACACCCCCAGCCCTATTGTTTGTTTTTATTTAGAAACAGGGTCTCGCTAGGTTGATAAGTCTCACTACTTTCTGAGGCTGTCCTTGAACCTGTGATCCTCCTGTGCAAGTATGGGGATTAGAAGCATGCACCACCACACCAGGCTCCTACCCCTAGTTTTAAATTTTGAAACAGTGCCCCACTAAGCTGCCACGGCTGGCTGGAAACCTGTGATCCTCCTGTCTCAGCTTCCCAAGTGCTAGAATTTCGGGGGTGCACCATTAAGCCTGGCTGAATTAATAACAGTTTTCCATGCCATTAGTATTCTCCTGTAATGATTTTAAGGCATGGGGTGGATCTTATGGATATATCCTAATTAATGTGTTCTTTCCTTCTGTACACTTGGGATATTTATTGTCTTTGATTTTGATTTATATTCTAATATGAATGTCTTTAGGGCCCTATATACATTTTGATTATTTGGATTAGTACCTAGCAATGGAGGGCCAGCATCACAGAATATATGGAATTTAAAACTGTTGCTATGACTTGTCTGCCAATTTATCACAATGGTTGTCTCAGTTACCCTTTTAGAAGTATAGAAGAGCAATTGTCAACCCTAACCTTTTCCAGTACTGTATATTAGGATTTTTAAAGTTCTTTTTCTAATTTCACCCTCAGGATGAAAACCGACACCTTAATTTGTAATTGTTTACCATTGTACTTAATTTTTAAGATATTTGCTGGCTATTTATATTGGTTTTCTTTTCTAAATAGGCTTTTTCTATCCTTGCCTATCTTTCCATTAAGATAGCCTACTTTCTTATTGATTTATAAGAGGTCTATACAAACTGAAAGTTTATTAAGACTTTTTTTCACCATGCACTTAAAATATTTTACAGTTTAGCTAACATTTGTTTGTGGTTGCTTAGTCTGTAGAGGTTTTCTTTCGTGTGTGTGTGTGTGTGTGTGTGTGTGTGTGTGTGTGTGTGTGTGTTTGTATTGGGGATGGAACCCAGGGGCGTTCTACCTCCAAGCTATACCCCCAGCTTAATTTTATTCGTTTTTATTTTGTAACAGGGTCTCACTAAGTTGCAGAGGACCTCACTAAGTTTCTGAGACAAGCTGTGGACCTGCGATCCTCCTGTCTCAGCCTCCCAAGGACTGAGATCACAGACATGCACCTCTTGCCTGATTCTGTACAGGATTTTAGTGTTTCTGTTGTCATATCCCTTATATTTACTTTTATTTAATTCTACTTTTAAATGTATCTATTTATACTACCCTGAAATAATGTATATCCCTCTCTTTCTTTCTTTTTTGATCTTGGTAGTTTGGATCAAACCTAGGCTTTGCAGGTGTTAGGCAAGCTTGCTGCCACTAAGCCGTATTCCCAGTCCATCCCTCGTGTTTAAATATCATTCTTCACCACCCCCTCCCTGTGAACAACTTTGGATTTCTGGTCTGTGTTCTCCTCCTCTGTGCTCTGGGGTGGCGTCCCAGTCGTGTCCTCTCTCTGACTGAGTTATGTTTCTGCAGTGGCAGATCTCTGTTTTGCTAAAACAGCACATCAGTTCCACTTTGAGTCTTTGCAGTTTTCTGGTCTCCCAGGCTACCCCGTATCTTGTCGGTTTGCGCCTCAGTAACCTAAGTCCCTCTTCTCTTCTCTTCTTTCCTGTGCTCGTGTTTACTGAGAGCGCGAAGCCCATGCTCTCTAAAGATGTCTTCTGTTTCTGGTAGTAAATATTTTTCAAAAGTAAGACTTTTCTTTGCATTTGAAGAGCAATATTTTCCTTCTACAGTATGGAATCTTTTCATAAGCTTTACAGTTATTTTGGTCTGCTCATCTGGATATCCCTCCATGAGGAGGCCTTTCTTTGGCCATATGTTAATTGGAATGGGGGTCTTAGGCATTGTGCTGTACACCCAGCACCTGGGAGAACGCCTTTCTCAGGGCACATGTCAGATGAGAGGCTGAGCCAGAGAGCCTTCCAAATTTCAGTTTGTTTTTATTTAAATTTTGGTACTGGAGACTGAATCCTGGGACTTCTACATCTGGGCTACACCCCCAACTCCCAGCCTTTTTATTTTTGGTTTTGAAGCATGGTCTTGCTAAGTTGCTGAGGCTGGCCTAAACCTGTGATCCTTCTCAGCCTCAACCACTGGGACTATAGGTGTGTGCTACTGCACCCAGCTGAGTTTGTTTTTAACTGTGATAAAATGCATATAACACAAAATTGACCAATTTGAGTTTTTAGGGATCAGATCCAAAGGCTGTCTCTTGCTCTCATGTCTTGGTCTCCTGCCTGTCAGAAAGTGCATGTAAGAGCCTGACGTGGTGGCACGTGCCTGTAATCCTAGTGCTTGGGAGGCTAAAACAGGAGGATTGCAGATTTGAGGACAGCCTCAGCAACTTAGAGGCCCTGAGTAACTTAGTGAGACCCTATTTCAAAATCAAAATAAAATAGGGCTGGAGTTGTAGCTCAGAGGTAGAATGCCCTTGGGTTCAATCCCCAGTACCAAATTAAGAAATAAATAATAAATATAAACAAATAAAAATAAAAAATAAAGAAAGTGCATGTATTCCTGGGTGACCTTGATCACCCCAGACTTTTGCTACAGCTAGGGATGGCGCATGACAAATGGCACTTAAAACTGTCAAGAGTGCAGACTCTGGGCTCTGAGTCCACGCACCCGTCAGGTCCCAGTGTGCGAGGACTGACTGAGTCCCTGTCCTGTCTTCCTCTATTCCTTTAGCACTGCTGTGTAGTGTAATGTAATACAGTACAAGGCAGAATGACATGACTATCGAGGCATGATATCAAGAGGATGTAGAAGGAGAACAATGAATGAATTTTTGGCTCAGCAGCACGCAAACACCTTCCTGCCACAGGAAGCAGGTCCTTCCTGTGTGGGAGAAGCCACCTGATTTTCTGGTCTGGGCAGTCTGTGCGTTCCCTGTGGAGGAAGGCAGACATGGGAGGGGAATCACAGCCACACTAGGTCCTCCTCCCTGGACAAGCTCACTTCCAAGGTGAAAATTTACATCCACGCTGGTAATGCTCTGGTCTGCCTCCTCCTCCCTTCTGGTGAACAGCATCTCTCCCTGAACTAGACAAATTTCCAGAGCAGCCGATCTGTTCCCACCCAGATACGTGCTTGTCATTCCGCGTCGACGTGTGCGCCTTGATGAGAATGTAAATAGCCTGGGCCAGGGAAGATCAGGCCCAGTCTGCTCTCCGCTGTCATATACTGAAAGTTGTAATAATGTTTTATTTGACATTTTTTCTGTTGTATATGTTCACACTGGGATCATAACTGCAGGCTTCAGAAAATTCAAGAGGAGCATGAACTAGGACTTGGAAAAAGGACCATATTAGCAGGCATCCGTGCCGCAGTCAGGGCAGCTCATTCCTGCCTCTCGCCCTTCCCTCCCCACCCAGCCACCCCTCCAGGAAGGCCATTGGATTTCACTTCTGAGAGCAATAAAGCCTTTCCACTTCTGTTTCTCTGCTTCTTTGCTTTTGGAAGTAATAATGCTGCTGCATTTTGATGTTTAAATTCAGAAGAACACTCTGTTTTTGGGTATAGGGGCCGAACGAACCCAGGACCTCACACAAGCGAGGCTAGTGCTCTACCGCTGAGCCACACCCCCAGGATGATTTTCTATAAACATATTTTTATGGGTGCATTGCGTCTCATATTATAGTAACATTTGGAGTGATAGGAAACGCACGCACACAGCACGTGGCGAGCCCCCGCTCCGTGCGGCTCCCTCCCTTCCCTGTACACGGTGTTGAGGTTGCCATTGATAATTTCCTGTATGTGCAGACTGTCCCCTCCACCTCCGTCCCTCCTTTATCTAGAGCCCCTCTTGGATCCTAGTTTCTCCCTAGTTTCCATATATGAGAGAAAATCCGTGATCCTCCACTTCTGAGACGGGCTGGTCTCACTCAGCACCGTATTCTCCAGTGCCATTCATTTTCCTGCAGATGATATGATTTTGTTCTTCTTTATGTCTGAGTAGAATTCAGTTGTGTATCTCTCCCCTGTTTTTGAAATCCACTCACCTGTCCATGGACAGCTACGCTGGTTCTGTTGCTTGAGTGTTGTGAATCCCGCCGTCTACGTGGCTATGCGTCTGTCACTGAGATATTTCACCCCAGCAAGCTCCCCAGGCGCGGGACGGCTGGTCATCATGGCTCCCTTCCCGTCGAGGCTGGTTTCTGAATCGCTGAAATGAGGCTTGAAGTCTCGCGAGGCCTCTCTTCTCCCTCATTGTCTTCCTGGCAGGCTTCTTGGAAGGCACAGGGGCTTCTCTGCCCTCCTCTCCTGACGTCCATCGCGTGGGGGTGGTTCCTTGCCTCCCAGGTGAGGGTTTTCTGTGCCTTCATCCTCTGGCTCCACGTCACCCCTTGGCCGCCCTGTGCTGGGAAAGCTGTAGGGCGTCCCGGTGGTGCAGCCAGAGAGCGCTTCAGAGCTTGGGCTGCGGGCCTGCTTGGGTGCCTGGGGCTCCTGAGGAGGGAAGGGACGGGCCTGGAGCTTCAGGGTGCAAGGAGCTGCCCGCTGTCACTGTGCGAGCTGGGGGATGGGGCAGGCAGTTCACGAAGCCGCTTCCCAATGACCCGCCTGTGGTTTCTGAGGCTTCAGAAGGTGGGATCCCACGGTGCAGTGTCCCTTAGAGTCCAGGCCACGGCCTCCTGGGAGCCCCAGGAACACCCCAATGCTCAGGCACCTGAGATAAAAAGGTGTTGGGTCTCCACATAACCCATGCAGGCTCCCATAGTCTTCGAGTCCTTTACTTATAAGCTGTGACATCGTGTAAACGCTGTGTAAATAGGTGTTGAAAAATCTGGTCTTGTTCTGTGGGTAGGAACCCACAGACACTGAAAGCCGGCGGTACTTACTTGGCTGTACTTTTGTAAAGAGAAGTCGGGATGTGTCTTTTCTTTCCTTTTTTCCTTTTTTTTTTGGTACTGGTGATTGAACCCATAGCCTTCTACCTCTAAGACCCCCAGTTCTATTTTATTTTGAAACAGTCTTGCTAAGTTCCTGAGGGTCTCATTATGTTGCTGAGCCTGGCCTTTAACCTGTGGTCCTCCTGTCTTCACCTCTCAAGCATGGGGATTACAGGCGTGAGCCACCACGCCCAGTTTAGGTGTGTCTTTTTCCGCACACATATGTCAGGGTGAAGGTGGTAGCGTTTCGACATCACTCCAGGTTGGCTTCGTGTTGTGTGGCTGTCACTGCCCCGATGAACATTTCCTCGCACGGATGGGCATTAGAGTGGATTGGAAAGAGGAGAACTGCTGGCTTCCTGTGGGGGTGAAGAAGCAAGGTCACGGTGTGGGTACAGCTGCAGAAAGAAGACAGGAGGCTGGGCACAGAGGAAGGCTGTGAAAAGAAGAAAGGTGCAGGTGATGCTTTTTATAGTCCTCGGTCAAAGGGCACGGCTGCAGGGAGCAAAGGTTGTACAGCCTCTTAGCTGGGTGCAGAAAGAGAAGCCTTTTAAGAGCCTGGAGCTTTGCCTGCAAGCTCCAGAGAAGTGCTGTTGCCCTGACACCTTTGCTGGGTCTTCTTTTGTCATTAGGAAGATGGCTGTTGCCGTGGTATGCTCCTTTGCACACACTTGGCAACCTAGCTGTCCAGGGCAGCTAAATCCGTCTTTTCTGCACTTTAAGATTGTGTATATAAGCTGGGCGTAGTGGTGCACGCTTGTAACCTCAGTGCTTGGGAGGCTGAGATAGGAGGATCGCACAGGTTCAAAGCCAGCTTCAGCTACTGAGTGAGGCTTTCAGCAACTTAGTGAGAGCCTGTTTCCAAACAAAGTATAAAATGGGTCTGGGAGTATACCCCGGAGGTAGAAAAGCCCCTGGGTTCCACCACCAGTAACACAAAAAAATATTGTGTATATATGCTTATCATGTATGTATGTGTGTGTGTGTGTGTGTGTGTGTGTGTGTGTGTGTTTACCATCGACTTAGAATGCTCCCTTCTTGACCTTTTAGCTAGGATCAAGTGTGAAGTACTTAGAATGATTGGTATGTGCTATAGATAATCAGTCAGTAATTCTTGGGAACGTTTATATCCATGGCTATAATTATTTCTGAAGATAACTTTCTAGGGTACAACCTGTCCTTTTGCAGTTGACTGTAAAATAATTTTGTTATCTTGTTAGTTATTGTTAGTTATTTTGGAGTATGTGAAAAGTCTTTAACATATAATTTCTAAACGGTAGCATCCAAAGAAATTGAGGTGGTAAAGGGGTCACTAATTCTGCAAGTGATTAGTCTCTCACTGTCTGCTGAAGCCTTGGTTGGGATGGAAGTGGTTTCCTATTATGCTTCTTTAGAAAATGCATCCATATTCCTGTGTGTGTGTGTGTGTGTGTGTACTGGGAACTGAGCCCAGCGGCCTTGGGACCTTGGGACTACACCTCCAGCCCTTTTTAAGATCTTAGTTGCTGAGGTCCTTGCTGAGTTCCTGCGGCTGGCCTCAAACTTACAATCCTCCTGTCTCAGCCTCAGCCTCCCATGTACTGGAATTACAGGTGTGTACCACCATGCCTGGCTCTGTATTCCATGTATTCATTTATGAAATTTTATCTCATTATTTCTTTTTTATTTTTTAGTGATACTGGGGTTCCTGGAAACCCTTCTACCTCCAGGGGTTACACTCCCAGGCCTATTTTTATATTTTTATTTGGAAACAGGGTCTCTTAAGTCAGCGAGGCTGGCTTCGAACCTGCACAATCCTTCTGTCTCCGCCTCCCAAGCGCAGGGATTACAAGCGTGCACCACCACGCCCGGCCTCATTATTTCCTTATTTATGAAATATGATACGTGATTTCCAAACCTGATATTTGAAATATGTCTTTTAATGCCGCAGTATGTGTTTTATTATATCCTCGGTACTTCCTTGTTTCGGGAGGATGCCTATATCCTGCATGTGAATATTTGTCAAGCTAGCATTATTCTTTCTTTTCACAGTAAGTTTATGGGTATATTTTTGTGTTTCTGACTTGGGTATTCATCGTACCCTCCTGTTCAGTTTGGAGGTAGTATTTATGCCGTCTGTGTCTGGACAGGAGCACTCATGCCACAGGCTCTAGTCCTGTGAGGTCTACGCCTGTCTATCTCTTTCCACTGCACCCTCTACGATCTGGAACGTTGCTGTGTTGGGACATGTGTCTTGTATTCATGATGGTACTGGTTTTTGGACATACACTTTGTCATTTTACAATGAAAGATTGGCTCATCGTGAGATTTACTTGGTAAAATACCAGTGATAGTAAAACCTGAGTTTCTGGTTGTGTGGATATAAAACATAGAAATATAGCCAAGCATGGTGGTGCACGCTTATAAGCATTTGAGAGGCTGAGACAGGAGGATCTGGGTTCGCGGACAGCCTCAGCTACTTAGTGAGGCCCTTTGAAACTCAGTGAGACCCTGTTTCAAAATAAAAAATAAAATACAGGGCTGGGGATGTACCTCAGAGGTAGAATGCCCCTGGGTTCCATCTCCAATACCAAAAAAAAAAAAAAAAAGAAGAAGAAGAAAAATATGAAAAAGAAAACTGGAATATAAAAAAAAATCCATAGACTAGGAGAAAGTATTTTCAAATTATATCAATCTGATAAAAGAGTGTGTCTAGGATATAGTTGTATGTTAGTAAATAAAATAAAATTTTATAATTGGTTGAAAATGAATTAAGCCGTGTGTGTGTGTGTGTGTGTGTGTGTGTGTGTGTGTGTGTGTTTTGTACTGGGGATTGAACTCAATGCTCATGGCATTTTACCTCCAAGCTATACCCCCTGCCCTATTTTTTCTTTTTTGAAACAGAGTCTCACTAAGTTGCTGAGGGCCTTGATAAATTGCTGAGACTTCCCTTGAACCTGTGACTCTCCTATCCCAGCCTCCCAAGTACTGGGATTACAGTGTGCACCATAACATCTGTCCAGAATATGTGTATATTAACAAAGAATTAGAATAAATAGGCAGCCGGGCATGGTGGCACACGGTTGTAATCTCAGCATTTGGGAGGCCTTTTGCAGACAGCCTCAGCTACTTAGTGAGGCCCTTTACAACTTAGTGAGACCCTGTTTCAAAATAAAGAATAAAAAATAGGGCAGGGGGTATAGCTTGGAGGTCGAGTGCCCCTGGGTTTCATCTCCAGACCTGCAAATAAATAAATAAGTAGGTATGAAGTCTTGTGGTATTTGTCATTAGAAGAATCTAGTTTTTAAATAAAAAAATTTAGGGATTACTGACCATATGCCTCTTTAGTTTAATTTTTGTTTTTGCAGTACTCGAGATGGAACCCAGGGGCATTCTATCTCCGAGGTACATTCCCCAACCCTATTTTTGATTCTTTATGTTTTGAAACAGGGTCTCACTGAGTTGCAGAGGGCTTCACTAAGTAGCTGAGGCTGGACAAGAACCATGATCTTCCTGTCTCGGCCTCCCTGGGATTCCCCTCTCAGCTGGGATTACAAGTGTACCACAAAGTCCGCTTTCAGTTAATCTTAACATCCTTGCTTCTGTGGAATTTTTTTTTTAACACTCTCTGAAAAACCACATATCAGTGGAAACTTTTTATAGGGATGTAACTTTAGATATATAATGATAAAAAATATCTCCAAAGCAAGAATGTAGTGTTACTGAGTTTTATGCTGGGCTGCTGCTAGAAGATTCTTTTAAACAAAGTGGCATGTTTAAAGCTATAAAGTCTCTTTTTTATTATTATTTTATAGCACATCAGTACCCATGTACACCAACTTTAGGCTGACTTTTTAGAGAAAAACCATGACAACTTGAAAAATTGTTAATATTTTACAAAGTTTTGAATGTTGTGTAAGGTTTTCTCCATTTTATATTAAGAATGTTTTTGAAGAAAATATGACATGTTTCACATTTAAGAGTGTATTTTATTATTTTTCATATGAAAGCAATAAAATCAGAATAGAACAGCTGTTTGGAGAAAAATTCAAATGTGGAAGTTTTAGATAAGCTTTTTTCATATAAATGTGATGTTATTGAGTGTGACAGAGTCTTTCCAATGAAATTAATTAAATTAATTAACACATTTAGAGGTGAGATTTCCAGATGGTCTAGTGAAGATAGTCGTTTCAACAAATAATACTGGAAAAATTAGATCTCTACATGCAAAAGATTTAACCATGTTAGTCTGTTTCCTGCCGCTATAACAGAGTACCAGGGACTTGGCCATTTACAAGAGCAGAGATGTATTTGACTTAGGGTGCTGGAGGCAGAAGAGTCTAATGGCATGATGCTAGGGTGTGGAGGGGCCCTCCTTGCTGTTTACCAACAGGAATATAAAATACAAGCACAGAGTGGGAGAAAATGTTTCCAAATTATGTATCTAATAAAAGACTCATGTCTTGAATATGTAAAAGACTTTTTCAACTCAATAATAGGAAAGCAACAAACAACTCAGTTTAAAACAGAGACGATCTGAAGAAATTTCACCATAGAAGGTGTGTGTGTGTGTGTGTGTGTGTGTGTGTGTGTGTGTGTGTGTAGTATGCTCATGAACAAATGTTTAACTTCATTATTCATTATAAAAATGGAAGCCAAGAACACAATGAGACACTATTTTACACCTATGATGACTTTGGTAGCAAATTCACTATGACATGGAGAAGCTCCCTGTCAGTGTTAGTTTCTGATGCTGAAATTCCTGACAGAAGTCCTTTAGTATGACCACAGACGACCTCTTCACTCAGGTAGGAGGAAAGTCCTGGCAAGGGGAGGGAGTATAGCAGCTCTCGAATCTGGAACAAAGTAAGAGTAGACAGTGACCAGCGGTTTTGCACTTTCCTGGTGAATCCGGGGGAGCCCTAAGAGTGTGGCAAGGCTGCAATTTGAAGGATTCTTAGAGAAGCAACTAGAAATCCCCCGCAGGTCGTTTGGAAATAGATCTCAGCAACACAAAAGCCGCGGGCCTGGTCACCTACGCCTGTGGTCCTCTCATTCAGATGACAACGGGTGGAACAGGAGCCTCCAGCCCATCTAAGAGTGCGGCTGGTGAAAACCAATCAAAATTTTTTCTTTCTTCAGGAAGATTCACAGCTCTAGAAGGTTTTAGTCTGTGTTTTACAATTTAAGAAACCTGTACTTGGGTTCCCTGTTTTGCAGAAAAGCTGCCAAGATACGCGGTGCCCTTTGAGTTCTGCTGGGCTTCTCTCCTGGGAGGACAGTCCTCAGCATGCTACACGGCGATAGCTGCTCCACATTTGGTCCCAGCCAGCCAGGCCCCTGCACAGTAGATACATGGGGGTGAATGTATATGTGTTAGAATTGTGTAGGAGTGACAGACAGGAGTGGGGCACGAAGCTAGAGGTTGCTGGCACTAAATAGATATTAGAATAGGTTCAAGTGCAAATACTTTGTAAAAGTTGGGGTTTCCTAGAAAGTTGGGCATGAATGCCAGCCATGGTGAAACATGTCTGTAATCCCATTACTTGGGAGACGAAAGCGAACCAGGAGGATCTTGACTTCAAGGACAGCCTCAGCATCGTAGAAAAGCTCGCAGCAACCTAGTGAGGCTTTGTTTCAAAAACAAGAAATAATTAAAAGGGCTGGAGTGTAGCTCAGAGGTAGAATGCCTCTAGGTTCAATCTCCAGTTACAAAAAAAAACAAGAAAAGTTGAACATGAACTTGTCATATGATGGGGAACTCTGCTCTCAGGAATCTACCCAAGACAGATAAGGACATATGCCCGCATGAATGGCTTGTTTGTGAATACTTGTAGCAAACCCTGGAAAGAATCCAAAGGTCCATCATTGGGGGAATGGCTGAGCAAAGGTGGTAGGTTCACTCATAAAATACTATTCAGCACTAAAACGGATAAGATTGATACATGCTTCACATGTACAAGCAGAAGAGCCTCAGAAACATTGCAAGGGAAATTAGCTAGACACAGAATACATAAGATAGATACCCAAGCAGTCATTGCTGGAGGCTGAAGGATAGAACTGTTGTTGGCTGCAGATGGTATAAGGGACCCATTGGGATGATAAAATTGTTCTAAAGCTGGGTTGGGGTGATGGGTGCATACTTCTATAAAGTTACAAAATACCATTAACTATGTGTTAAACCAATTATGTGCAGAAACTTGCTACGTGCAAAAAAAAAAAAAAAAAAATTTGAGCCAAGCTTGGTGGCCCACACTTGTAATCCCAGCATTTGGGAGGCCGAGACAAGAGGATCACGGTTTGCCGACAGCCTCAGCTACTTAGTGAGGCCCTTTGCAACCCAGTGAGACCCTGTTTCAAAATTAAAAAATTAAAATAATAGGGCTGGATGTATAGCTCTGAGGTAGAATGCCTCTGGGTTTTATCCCCAGCACTGCAAACAACAGCAACAACAAAAAGTGATAAAATATACTTGTTTGTGTTTTTTTTATAACAGAGATTAAACCTAGGAATACTCTACCTCCAATCTACATACTTAACCCCTTTTTTTTTGTTTTGTTTTTTATTTTGAAACAGTCTCAGATGGGTGTGGTGGCTGGGGGTTTAGCTCAGTGGTAGAATGCACCTGGTTGAATCCTCAGTGCCCATGCCCCTACAGATAGTTTTGTTTTGTGACTTGGTACAACATTTAAAGCAGATGCACCCTCATGATATTCCTCGTGTCTGTAGTGTCCAGATTATCCATGTATGTGCTCTAATAAGAGTTGACTTCATATTTAGAAACATCTGGATCCTAAGAACACTTAAGTTGATTTGAGATTTTTTTGCTAAGTAGTCCATTGAGTAGTTAGAAAGCCAGAGTACTAGTAAATACATTTTCTCTTGAACAAAAAAGGGTTTATTTGTGACTTAGACTAGTGCTGGTTGTTGGCAGGACTAGATTTATCCTTTTATTCTTCATCAAAAGACAGAACAACACACACATACACACATACAAACACATATACACATGCACATTTTTCTCTCCATACTTCTGATATTTCTATGCCAATTTTCAGTCGATTCTTTATTCAGTTACATTAGTATGAGTTTGCAAATATTATTCACAGCCGAACCATTGCAGTGGTCTGTGTTTACATCTCCTTTTTGTTTTTCTCCTACTTCTTTTTTGTTTGCCTAGATTGTAAGTAGTTGTCATAAATTTTACCCCAGATTCTCCAAAGGAGCTATGAAATCCCACTCTCCAGTCCAATAATCAGATAATTTATCAGCGTGATTTCTTTTCTAGAAAACACCTCCTTAGAGCCTACCTCTTGTCCCTCCCCATCAAGACCGGCGCTTTCTCTGCTATTTCAGTGTGATGCTAGTCTTGCATTTCAGGGCCATTATGGAATTTCCTTTGTCTCTCCCTTAAATCAGGACTCCCATTTCCAAAATCTCAAACCTTTTTGTATGTTTCCTTGTTTGGGTGGATACATCCTCCAATCACTCTCTTAGAAAGGACACATTTAAGATAAAATTTGTTTTAATGTCTGAAAACTTCTTTATCCCACCTGTTTCAGTTAGCATTCTCACTTCTGTGACCCTAAAAATCCTGACCAGAACAATTTAAACCCAGGTGGTTTATTTGCTCACAGTACCGGATATTCGGATATTTCAGAAGTGGAGTCCAGGTTAGGTCAGGTCACATTTGTAACATTCAGGGCATGGTGGTGTGAGAGAGAGAGAGAGAGAGAGAGAGAGAGAGAGAGAGAGAGAGAGAGAGAGACAGACAGACAGACAGACAGACAGACAGACAGACTGATTGACTTCCAGGACCCATGGTCCCCAAGGCCACACCCCCAGGGACCTCCTGCCTAGGTTACCACCTGGTAATTCCATTACAGTGGATTACTACACTGATGAGATTACAGCCGGCATGACTTAATTATATTAACTCTGAACACCAATACACGCGCTCTTTCAGGGGATATTCTATATCCATCTATGATACCACCTTAACCCTTACATGAAAGTTAAGCCTGGAAGTCCAGGTTGGAAATCACTTTCACTCAGAAGATGAAGACCATCGCTAGCTTCTCACGCTGTCCTTGAGAAATCAGAAATCTGTCATTGCGTTCTGACTGTCCACCAGTTCATGCATCCACTCACTTATCCAACAAATATCTAGGGAACTGTTTCTTTCACTTATGTGCCAGGCTCGCTTTAGGTTATGGGAATCCAGAACAAAATCGAAAACGTTTCTGACTTCATAAAACTTGCTTACTTTTTGATCTTTTTAATATGACCAATATTTATTTATTTAGTATTTATTTCCAGAGGACGCCCCAATCCCTTGCCTGGGGGTGAGTCTGATTGCTAGCACTAGACCTTCATTTTCTGTCTTTACATAGATTTTCACTTATCTTCCCTATCCTCTGTTTGGGGTAGGGGTTCTGGGGATTGAACACAGGGGCATTCTACCTCCAAGCTATACCCCTAGCCTTTTTTATTTTTGTTCGAAGCAGAGTCTCACTAGGTTGCTGACAGTCCTGCTGAATTGCTGAGGCTGGCCTCAAACCAGCTTCGCAGGTACTGGGATTACAGGCATGTGTCACCACGCCTGGCTGTCCCCACCCTCTGGCCACGTTTGTATCAAGGGTGTAGACTCTCCGATTCCATTTCTTCAGAGATTATGCATCCCGGTGTGTATGAGGGATGGCTGGAGAGGAATTGAGGGTCTTCCTGTGTAAGTGACCCCTTGGTGTATAGTTCCCCACTCTGTCTTTCTTTTTTTTTATTTTCTTTTTTTTTAATTTATTTTTTATTGGTGCAATGTATTCATACATCATAGTGGTATAAAGAAAATACTTTTGTAGACATACATGCACATCTCGCCTAGTTAGCCCCTACCACGATCCCCACCCCATTCCCTCCCCATCCCTCCTTCCCACGCTTGGCTTACTGGTTGACATCTAGTATTGTAGCAATTTATACAATATTAACATTGATAATCTCACATAACAGTTTCATTTGTCTGGTACCAAACTTTTGATGACTTAAAGATAACATTTCAATATTTCTTTTTGCTTTCTTTCTTACCAGAGAATATTTTTTTCTTTTTTTTTTTTAGGTGAAACTATCATACATTTATTTATTTATTTTTCAGAAAAAATCTATCCTAATATGGAATATGGACTCTAGATACCCAAAACAGTCTCAAAGAAGAACAAAGCTAGAAGATGTATGTTTTCTGATTTCAAACCATATAAAGCTACAATAATTGAAACAGTGTAGTACTGTTCTAAAGGCAGATATATAAACCATTGGAGCTAAATAAAAGCCTAGAGATAAATTCTTCCATACATTGTCAAGTTTTTTTTTTTTTTTTTTTTTTGGTGGTACTGGGGTTCCTGGAAGCCCTCCTTCCTCCGGGCTACACTCCCAGACCTATTTTATATTTTTGAAACAGGGTCTCTTACGCCAGCGCGGCTGGCTTCGAACCTGCGCGATCCTCCTGTCTCCGCCTCCCAAGCGCGGGGATTACAAGCGTGCGCCACCACGCCCGGCCGTCAAGTTATTTTTGACAAGGTTTCCATGAACTTTTGGTGGAGGAAATACTAGTCTTTTAACTAAATATTGTTGAAAAATAATAATAAATGAAAAAGAATAAAATTGGACCCTTACCTAACACATATACAAATATTAACTCAAAATAGATAAAAGACCTAAATATAAATCTTAATACTATAAGCTTTTAGAAGAAAATCTGGGTCATAAAACCTCACAACATTGAAATTGGAAGTGATTTCTTGGATATGATTTCAATGGCACAGGCAACAAAAGAGTAAATAAACTCCCTAAAAAAATAAAAAAAATATTGTATATCCAAAGACAATGTAAACAGAGTTAAAAGTTACTGATCCTCTTCCAAGAGTTCCTCCTATGACCCATTTCTCCCTAACTCTCACATATTAGGGAAAGCATCTGATTTCTTATTTTTTGTGCCTGACTAATCTCACTTAGCATAATGTCCTCCAGTTCCATCCATTTCCCTGAAAATGATGTAATTGAGTTTTTTTTGATGGCTGAGTAAAATTCCATTGTGTACATATCCCACAGTTTTGTAATCCATTCATCTGTTGATGGACATCTTGGCTGGTTCCATAGTTTGGCTATGGTGAATTGTGCAGCTATGAACATAGATACACATGCATTAGTTTGGTAGTTTGGTTTCCTATCTTTTGGGTAGATACCCAACAGTGGTATTGCTGTATCAAATGGAAGATTTGTTCCCATTCTTCTGAGGATTCTCCATACTGTTTTCCAAAGTGGTTGCACTAATTTGCAATCCCACCAACAATGTCTTAGAGTTCCCACTTCTCCACATCCTCGCCAGCATCTGTTGTTGTTTGTGTTTTGAATGATGGCCATTCTAGTTGGAGTTAGGTGAAATCTCAGGGTAGTTTTGATTTGCATCTCTCTGATTGCCAGTGATGTTGAGCATTTTTTCATGCATTTATTGGCCATTTGAATTTCTTCTTTTGTGAAGTGTCTATTTAGTTCATTTGCCCATTTTGTTATTGGATGCTTTGTTTTTTTAGTGTTGAGTTTCTTGAGTTCTCTGTATATTCTAGATATTAGTCCTCTATCAGTGGTGTAGGTGGCAAAAATCTTCTCCCATTCTGTTGGCTCTCGATTGAGGTTCTTGATAGTTTCCTTTGCTGAACAGAAGCTCTTCAGTTTCATGCAATCCCATGTATTGATTCTCCTTTTAATTTGTTGTGCCTTTGGGGTCTTGTTGAGGAAATGTTTGTCTGTGCCTATGTGTTGTAGTGTTGGACCTATGCCCTCTTCAAGGAGCTTCAAGGTCTCTGGTTTAATTTCCAAGTCTTTGATCCATCGTGAGTTGACTTTTGTACAGGGTGAAAAAGTGGGATTAACATCCAATTTTCTGCATATGGTTAACCAGTTTTGCCAACACCATTTGTTGAAGAGGCTATCTTTTTTCCACTGTATGTTTTTGGCCCCTTTGTCAAAAATCAATTGGCTGAAAGTGTGTGGACTTGTTTCTGGGTCTTCTATTCTGCTCCATTGGTCTATATATCTGTTCTTTTGCCAGTACCATGCTGTTTTTATTACAATGGCTTTGTAGTATAGTTTAAAGTCAGGTATTGTGATTCCTCCTGCGTGGTTTTTGTTGCTGAGAACTACCTTGGCTATTCTGGGCTTTTTGTTATTCCAGATAAATTTAAGGACTGATTTTTTTATGTCTGTGAGGAATGATCTTGGTAGTTTAATGGGCATTGCATTAAATCTGTAGATCACTTTTGGGAGGATGGCCATTTTAATGATATTAATTCTGCCAGTCCATGAACATGGAAGGTCTTTCCATCTTCTAAGATCTTCTTCGATTTCTTTTTTCAGTGTTTTATAATTTTCTTTGTAGAGATCTTTTACTTCCTTGGTCAAGTTTATTCCTAGGTATTTTATTTTTTTGTGGGAGATCCTGAGTGGAAGTGTTTTCTGAATTTCTTTTTCAGTGGATTTATGGTTGGTGTACAGGAAAGCTTCTGATTTTTTAAGATTGATTTTGTATCCAGATACCTTGCTGAATTTGTTGATCAGTTCTATAAGCCTTTTGGTTGAGTTTGTTGGGTTTTCTAAATATAGTATCATGTCATCTGCAAATAGTGAAAGCTTAAGTTCTTCTTTTCCTATTTGTACTCCTTTGATTTCCTTTTCTTGCCTTATTGCTCTGGCTAGAGTCTCTAGTACTATATTGAAGAGAAGTGGTGATAGTGGACATCCTTGTCTCGTTCCAGTTTTTAGGGGAAATTCTTGAAGTTTTTCCCCATTTAATATGATGTTGGCAGTGGGCTTATTGTAGATTGCCTTAATAATGTTGAGATATGTTCCTTCTATTCCAATTCTCTGCAGTGTTTTTATCATAAATGGATGTTGAATTTTATCAAATGCTTTTTCAGCATCTATTGAGATGATCATGTGGTTTTTGTCTTTGATTCTGTTTATATGATGAATTACATGGATTGTTTTTCGTATATTGAACCAGCCTTGCATCCCTGGGATGAACCCTACCTGGTCATGGTGAATGATTTTCTTGATGTGGTTTTGAATGCGTGTTGCTAGTATTTTGTTTAATAGTTTTGCATCCAAGTTCATCAGAGATATAGGCCTGTAGTTTTCCTTCCTTGAACTGTCTTTATTCGGTTTGGGTATTAGTGTGATGTTGGCTTCATAGAATGTATTTGGGAGAGTCCCGGTTTTTTCTATTTCCCGAAATAGTTTGAGTAGTATTGGGATTAGTTCTCCTATAAAGGTTTTATAGAATTCACTTGGGAAACCATCTGGTCCTGGGCTTTTCTTTGATGGTAAGCTCTTTATTGCTATTTCAATCTCTTTGATTGTTATTGGTTGGTTTAAGTGTTCTATATCTTCTTGACTCAGTTTAGGAAGGTTGTATTTATCTAGGAAGTTGTCGATTTCCTCCAGATTTTCCATTTTGTTGGAGTATAGTTTTTCAAAGTAGTTTCTGATAATCCTCTGGATTTCTACGCTGTCAGTAGTAATGTCTCCTTTTTCATCCCATATCTTCATAATTTGGGTTGATTCTCTCTTTTTTTTAGTTAGGTTGGCTAGTGGTTTATCAATCTTGTTAATTTTTTCAAGAAACCAGCTTTTGGTTTTGTTGATTTTCTGTATTGTTTTTTTATTCTCTATTTCGTTAATTTCTGCTCTAATTTTAATAATTTCCCGTCTTCTGCTGGCTTTGGGGTTCAATTGTTCCTGCTTTTCAAGGGCTTTGAGGTGTGTCGTAAGGGTATTTATTTGAAGATTTTCTGTTTTTCTTATGTGAGCACTCAGTGCTATAAATTTTCCTCTTAATACTGCCTTCAAAGTGTCCCAGAGGTTTTGATATGTTGTTTCTTTATTTTCATTTGTTTCTAGAAATTTCTTGATTTCACCTCTTACATCTTCTATGACCCATTCTTCATTCAGAAGTGTGGTGTTCAGTCTCCACATGTTTATGTTGTTTCTCTGGGTCTTCTTATAGTTCATTTCTAGTTTCATTCCATTATGGTCTGAAATGACACAGGGAAGTATGTAACATTTTTTAAACTTGCTAGTGCTCATTTTGTGTCCCAGGATGTGATCTATTTTGGAGAAGGTTCCATGAGCAGCTGAGAAAAATGTAAACTCTGCTGTAGTTGGGTGAAATATTCTATATGTGTCCAAAAGGTCCATTTGGTTAATGGTGTTCTTTAGTTCTGAGATATCTTTACTGACCCTTTGTCTGGAAGATCGGTCTAGTATTGTGAGTGGTGTGTTGAAGTCTCCCAGTATTATTGTGTTGGGATTTATGTGTGGCTTCATGTCACAAAGAGTTTGATTTATGAAAGTAGCTGCCCCTATGTTTGGGGCATAGATGTTGATTATTGTTATTTCCTCTTGCTGGATTATGCCTTTTACCAGTAAAATGTGACCTTCTTTGTCTCTTCTAATAAGTTTGGGTTTGAAGTCTAACTTGTCTGATATCATAGTTGCTACTCCTGCTTGTCTTCGAGTACCATTAGCATGGATTACCTTGCTCCAGCCCTTTACCTTGAGTTTGTTCCTATCTTTACTTGTGAGGTGTGTTTCTTGTAAGCAGCAGATGGATGGATTCTGGCTTTTAATCCATTTTGCCACTTTATGTCTTTTTATTGGGGAGTTAAGGCCGTTTACATTCAGTGTGATTATAGAGAGATAATTTTTAATTCCCAACATGTTAAGATCTTATTTCTGTTTGAGATACTGTTTATTCTTCTTTGCTTAGTTGTCTGCTGGATGGGAATTCTTGTTTCTTTGGTTCTGGCGTGAATTACCCATTTCCTCTTTGCAGTTAATTTCCTTGAGTATTTTCTCTAGCGCTGGTTTTGAAGACATAAATTCCTTCAGTTGCTGTTTGTCATGGAAGCTTCTTATTTCCCCATCTAATTTGATGGATAGTTTTGCTGGGTAGGAAATTTTTGGCTGGAAGTTGTTTTCTTTCAGAGTTTGGAATATGTTACTCCAAGCCCTTCTGGCTTTCATAACTTGGTTTGGGAAGTCTGGAGTGATTCTAATTGGTTTGCCTCTGTATGTCACATGGCCTTTTGTTTTTGTTGCCTTTAAGATTCTCTCCTTGGCTTCCACATTAGTCATTTTGACAATTATGTGGCGTGGGGATCCTCTTCTCTGATCCTGTCTAAAGGGAGTTCTATAAGTTTCCTGGACCTGTGTATCGACCTCTTGCTCTATGTTTGGAAAATTTTCTGCTATTACTTCCTTGAAGAGATTGTTGATCCCTTTGGTTTCACCTTCTTTTCCCTCCTCTATTCCAATTATTCTTAGGTTAGCTCTCTTGAAATGGGCCCATATTTCTTCAATGTCAGATTCCTGCTGTCGGGTTTTTTTTTCTAAATTAGAAACTATGCGTTCATTTTTAGAATGATCATCTTCAAGAAGCGAGATTCTATTCTCCATGTGGTCTAATCTGTTGTTTATACTTTGAATTGAGGCCTTTACTTCATTAATTGCATCCTTTATCTCTTTTTGACTCTCTCTAAATTCTTTTCGAAAGTCCTCTATTATTTCTAAAGTTATTTTCCTAATTTGATCTTCTAGAGACCTTTGGGTTTCTGTGTTATCAGATTCTGATGTTGTGGTGTTGTTGGCATTCACTGCTCCATTGTTATTTCTCTTTCCCATGATTTTGGAAGTTTGTGCCTTCTCTGGGTTCTTCCCTGAGTCACTACGAGTTCACTTAAGATGCTCTGGATCTCTAGTCTATGGTATCTCAGTCACCACTACTCCTTTACTGTGTTGTATCACAAAGTCTCAGACCCAGGGAGTCAATCAAGGCTGCTTAGACCGTGGGGGGTGCCAAGTTGGGCGTTCTCCAGTGGGGAGTTGTGACTATGGTATGATATCTCTGCCACTGCCACTTTCCCACTGGGCTGCACTGCTAAAATCTCCGACCCAGGGAGACTATCTGCGCAAGCCCCTGGGAGTGCAGTACTGGGATTTCTCCCCTAGGGGCCGCAATTTGACTCACGGTTGTTGAGTGCGCTGATGGAGCTGTAGTGAACTCGGTGGATTCGCTGCTGCCGCCACTGGCAATATGGCACCACTGCCACGCCCTCGGCTGTGATGCGGCGTATTTCTTCTCTGGTTTTGAACTCTGCTCTGAGTCCTTGCCAGTTGTGCTGCGCCCAGCCCTTGGGAGCTTTAGATGTTCCCTACACCAACAAAACTGCTGACTGCCGCCCGGCTGTTCAGCACCTGCTCACCTCGGCTCGCTGTCCACCCCTCCTCTCAGGCACCTGGTGGCTGGTTGAGTGGGTTGGTCTAGGGCCGTCCGGTGAACTCGCCGCTGCCGCCAGCAGTAAGACACTGCTTCTGCATCCTAGGCCGCGAGGCCAGAGTACCTCCTCTCTGGATTTGAGCTCTGTTTTGAGTCTCCCTCCTCTCTGGAGCCTGGTGTTGCTAGGGGAGATGTAGGCCGCGCCGCTCCGGCCGCTCTGCGCCGCGGCTCTGGCTGCTCCGCACCACGGTTCTGGCCGCTCCGGCTGCTCCGGCCGCTCTGCACCGCGGCTCTGGCTGCTCTGCACCGTGGGTCTGGCCACTCCGGCCGCTCCAGCCGTTCCGCGAAGCGGCTCTGGCTGCTCCGGCTGTTCTGGCCGCTCCGCTCCGGCTGCTCTGGCCGCTCCGCTCAGCTGTTCTGGCCACTCTGCTCCGGCTGCTCCGGCCGCTCCACTCCGCGGCTCCGGCCACTCCGCGCCGCCGCTCCAGCCAATCCGCGCTGCAGCTCTGACTGCTCCGGCTGTTCTGGCCGCTCCGCTCAGCTGCTCTGGCCGCTCTGCTCAGCTGCTCGGAACCGCGACTCCAGCTGCTCTGTACCGCGGGTCTGGCCACTCTGGCCGCTCCGGCCGTTCTGCGCCGCGCGGCTCTGGCTGCTCCGGCTGCTCAGGCCGCTCTGCTCCGCGGCTCCCCCCAATCCGCGCTGCGGCTCTGGCCGCTCCGGCTGTTCCGGCCGCTCCGCGCCGCGCGGGCGCGGCACTTCGGGCTGGTTTTTTTCCGGTGACTTGTTTTTCCAGCCCTTTTTCTCTGTTTCTTGTATTTACCGTTTTTATTTCTTTGCTGTGGTGTTTTCTGGCTCTGAAAGGCCCTGGTTTTGAGGTAGTAGAGTTGGATTGTTAGCGGGACTTGTAAGTGCCGCTTTCCTCCGTCGCCATCTTCCCGGAAGTCCGTCCCACTCTGTCTTTCTGAAAGCCCTCGTGTCCTCTGAGGCTGTGTGGTGCTAGGCCTCTTTATTGGTGGGTCTCCCTTAGCAAAGCTTGAGCCTTGCTTTGCTAAGCCAGTTCCTATTCATACATGGACTGTCTGTCCAAAAGTTGCTTATAGCTCTCGTTTGCTATTCTCTCTCTTTTTTCTCTTTATGTATTTATATTCTTGTTACTTAATCTTCTTTATTATCTTAGTGAGAATTTAGTGGAAAGCAGAGATAAACATGTTCATTTACTGTCATGTTCCTACTCAAATTGTGAAGTATTTTTCCAACCTTTTAATCTAAATGAATATTTACTTTCTGTGTTAACGTATTTGTTTAAATTACAAAGCAGAGTATGTGTCTATTTCCAATTTTAGATTATAGATTTTGCATATTAATTGACAAATTAGTTTGTAAGTAGATACCTAAAATTTTCTCAAAGCAGAATTCCCCACATTATTATTAGAGTTTTTTTTTCTTTTTTGCGGGTTTGGGGGCAGAACTCAGGCACATTCGACCTCCCAGCGACACCCCCTGCTCTATTTTTTATTCTTTATTCTAAAACCAGGTCTCATTGAGTTGCAGAGGGTCTCACTAAGTAGCTGAGGTTGTCTGCGAACTGTGATCCTCTGGTCTCAGCCTCCCGAATGCTGGGATTACAAGCGTGCGCCACCATGCCTGGCTAGAGTTTTCTTGATAGGGATAAAGTTTATAGTTACACTAAAGGGAACTCTTTCCCACTGTGATGAAACATTTATTGATTTAGAACTTGTACTAAGATAGTCTTTTTTTTTATAAGTGTGAGTGTGAATGTGTGTGTTGGTTCACCAAGAAACATTCTACCTGTGAGCTATCCCCCCAGCCCTTCTTTTAATTTTTCATTTTAAAACAGTCTCATTAAGTTGCTGAGGCTGGATTCAAACCCCAAATCTTCCTGTCTCAGCCTTCCAGGTACTCCCGGCTGCTTTATAAGTTGTTATATTAATTTTAAAACAGATTATATTGTAAGAAAATACCATATCTGGGTGGCTTAATGGCAAAGGGTATTTATTTCTCACAGTTCTGGAAGCTGAAGGTGCCAAGTGATGGTGCCCACGGGTACTAATGAGGCCCATCTTCCAGGTTGCAGGAGGCCAACATTTCCTAGCACTCCTACATGATAGAAAAAGGACGAGGGGACTCCCTGGGGTCCCTCCTCACGAAAGCCCCACCTCACGACCTAACCACCCTAGAGCCTCAGCTCCCGATACTTTGGGAATTAGGATTTCAACGTATGAATTGTGCATGGACACGAACATTCAGTCTGTAGCATAGACGTATTTATGTTCATTTAGCACCTAAGACTCAAATGATTCTTTTCTTAGGTTGGATGATAGGCCTACCAGCCTTCTGTTGTCACAGGAAATGTTAAAAATGGTATGAGCTGCTCCTGCTGAGATCATCTTATTCTAGCACATGCCATTTAAAACAAAGGATGTGACGGTAAGGATTTGTAATAAAAACAAAAGCCAAACACAGAAACAGAAAATCTTCCTCTTCTTTCAGGGTTTTCTCCCTGTGGTGTAAGCCAGGACTCACCCTGGGACCCAGAGTGGAGGCCGGCCGGGGAGGCTGGGAGCCGAGGCACGGCAGGTTTCTGGCCTCCAGGGCAGGACTCTGGTGGAGCCAACAGAGGCTCCATCCATCGGGCGACCCTGGAGGACTCGGGTCCGGCAGACCCCACAGGGAGCTCCATTTCGTCCTCAGAGTTCCCGCGGCCCAAACGTGTTCATCCAAGGGCCTGGATTTCTCAGACCTACATGCAGCGTCCTCCATCTCACCAATTTTTGTGAACAAAGCACTTTCTTGACTTTTTTTTGCCCTCTTTAGTATGTCATTGTGAAGCACATCAAAGTCATCTAAAAAAGTAACTTTTTAAAAGCTGAGAGTATTTTTTATTATAAAAGCATCACAGAGCCATTTAGAAAACTTATAACAAATTATGAAAAGGGAAACGAAGATGACCTACTCTATCACCATTGAAAGAAACTATTATTTCCTTGATATAGGGGTACTTTCTCCCATTTTGATGTGCATGTGTACATCTACATTTAATACAGGTGGGATTATATACACATAATTTTGTCTACTCCTGTTTGTACGTAACGTTATTACAAGTTCCTTATAAATACATGTTTTAAATGAACCTTCTTTTGCCCGAGACTCCCATAATTACTCTTCCTCTCTTCTCATTCTGTTTCTCACTGGTAGAATGCCATCTCCCCTCCCGTTATATTTCCATGACCTTTATCCACACATGATATGCACATGTTTGATCGATGAATTGGTTGTCTGTCTCACTGGGAGATTTTTTTTATTTTTTTTATTTTTTGTGTGGGTCTGGGGATAGAACCCAGGAGCATTCTACCTCCGAGGTACACCCCCCTGCCAATTTCTTATTCTTTATTTTGAAACAGGGTCTCACTACGTTGTAGAGGGCCTCACTAAATAGCTGAGGCTGGCTGTGAACCACGATCCTCTGGTGTCAGCCTCCCGAATGCTGGGATGACAAGCGTGCGCCACCACGCCCGGCTTCACTGCGAGGTTTTTAAAGTTTCAGTTCTCTCACCCTACTCTCCCTACTCAGGTTCCAGAACAGAATCTGGAATAGGATAGGTAGTCAGCAAGTGTCTGCTGAACCTGTGAGTAAGCGCTGTGGTGAACAAATTTTTGTCCATACCTTTTCACTTCGCAGATTCTTTTCTCTAAGACACTTTGAGAGGATGGGCACATCGGCAGGGGTGAGAAGTTTTAAAGCTTTGGTTCATATGCAAGTCAGCTTTTCATTTTAAAGAAATACCTTTATAGTCAACTTATAAAGAGAAAAGGTTTATTCTGGCCCACTGGCCCACAGTTTTGGAGGTTCCAGTCCATGATTGATTGGGAACAAAGCCAGGCCCCTCAGAGCCTTACTGTCCCCAGGCAGCAGCCCTTCCGGGCCCCTCCTAACCGGCCATCTCCCGATAGCCCAAACTGGGCCTCAGCTGTAACACACGGGTCTTTGGGGGATGTTCTAGGCCTTTGCTATAGCAACACATATTGAAATTTCATATTCTGGGAAGATCATGCCAATTTAGACTCTCACTTCTATAATGTAAAAATTCCCGTTTTCAGTTTTTCCATGTTAGATATTATTATGTTTTGTGTTTCTTTGATTATTAAGCTGACTATAAAGCTCTACCTTGGAACTTTAGCCTTAAAAATAAGTTGATGCCATGTTGTTCTTACCAGAAGTCTTCAACAATTATTAAGACAAGGCTGTGTGTGTGTGTGTGTGTGTGTGTGTGTGTGTGTGTGCGTGCGTGTGTGTGTGTGTGTGTGTGTGTGTAACAACTTGATGTAGATGTGTTATGTGCATTTAAACAGGTTGATGCAGAAATTTGTTTTTTCCCCTTTGAGGAAAAGTACAGGTCTCCCCGCCTCCAGACATTGAAGACCAATTAGTTTCCCGAGTCACATAGAGAAGCCAGAAAAGTTGGAGTGTGATCTGTCCACAGTGTCCCTCATCTGTTTCCTTGGGCCATTGAGCAGGCGCTAAATGTGACATTGATCTAATCCAGTGTCAGTTCCCTGAAAAGCTGAAAAGTGTGCCTTCATCATTTTCTGTGAGCTCATAATATTCAGCCGCACTCGTGGGCTGTATTTTTTCCTCCCAGCATGTTTTTAGCATAAAGGTCAGACACTGGCAGCGTAATGCATCTCCTGCACCCGGTGTCTTGTAACTTAGGTCCGTATGCATGACTTCATAGCAGACTGGTGGAGCGGGAAGGCCTTGCTCCGCTGGCTGCCTGGGGTGTTGTCATTGCCTCAGAACTCCTGGCCCCGCCGTGTCCGTTCTCAAACAACGTGCTCAGTGGTCCCCACAGATACTAACTCTCCTGTCACGCTCCTCTGCTGACCCCTGGTTCACTCAGTAAAAGCCCAAGGCCTGTGAGTTGTTATCAGCTCTGGCCCCGGCTGCTCCTCTGATTCACCCCTTCCAGCTCTCCTCCTCCCTCACTGTGTTCCAGCCGTAAGGAACTTCTAGCTATTTCTAGAACATTCTTTCATCGGATCTCTTTTCTCTGCTGGTTCTCTGCTTGGACCAGTGCTCCCCAACCCTCCCCCAAAATACCCACCTAGCCTGCCCCCTCACCTCCTCGAGGCCTTTCAAGTTTCCAGCTTCCTGCTTCCTGTCACCCAGAACATTCTCTACTCCTAATCCTGCTCCCTGTGCTTCCTTCCTTTCCCTATCCCACTTTTCACCTTATGACAATGGTTTTCTTTTTCCTCCCACTAGGCCGTAAACTCCACGTGGCTTTGGCATTTTGCCTGTTTTCTTTACAGCTAATCCTGGAATAACAGCAAGACACTGCATATGTATTGCTTAAGTTAATTCCTGTTTTACAAAGAAAGAAAACAAGACACAAAGAAAGTGAGTGATTTCCGTAACACTGCACAGGTAACAGGTGTAAGACTTGGGCCTTGAACCCCACTGGCCTTCCAGCGCTATTTTTAGTACAGAGAGGCTCTCAGAATTCTTCTTTGTTTTTATAGCAGGTTTTCCATCACTCTTATAGTTAATGCTTTTTTCACTATAGCCTGGGAAGCCTATATTTTTCAAAAATCCAAATGAATCTGTATTACAATCACACACACCCCTTTTAAAATAAATTTTTTATTGTTCACTAAAATGACTACTTTCAAATCAATATATCATTATTCTGGTCACACCTTGAAGTGACATGCTTAAAATACCTCTAAAATAGCACTTTGATGAAACTCCTTTTATATACAGGTAATGAATGAGGTTTAAAATACACTCCCTGACTTTCTTTCCTTGTCTTCCATCTCAGGGTGGAATTTGCCTGGCCATCAAAGAAAGACCACAAAGATTTCCCCTCATCTCTGTCACTCTGTTAAAGTCCTTTGTTGGAGTGGACCCGGGAGGCCGTGCGGGAAGGTGACAGATGAGGGCAGGACTCCTTTGGTCCCCACACTCTTCATAAAGGTGCATCCTGTTCATCAGTTGTGTACAAAGTGATCAGATTTGTGTTAATGTTATTAGTTAACAAAACAAGCCCTGCAGCTAAGCTTGAGACCCACTTGTTGAACTGGTTACAGCGGAGGCCCAGAGAAGCCCCTGTTTCTCCACTGCTCAGCCCAGGCCTCCTCCACCAGCTGATAGTTTAGCAGAGTTTAAGAAGCTGGGTCCTTATGCATTATTATCACCTGCAGTGCTCATGACAAACAAAGATTCCTGGGTAGAATGCCGGGGGCAGGTCCCAGGAATCTGCTTCTTTGAGGGAAGGACACTAGATATTGAGCCCTACATGCTACACTCCCAGCCTGTTTTATTATTTTTTTTAATTTGTTGGCTGAGGCTAGCATTGAATTTGCCATCCTCCCCTCTCAACCTCCCTGCATTTTTAAACCGGCCATGTCATGCTTTCTTGGTCTCGGTCGATGCTTCCTGCCGACCATTGTGCCTGTGGGCTTCTCCCTTTTCACTGAAGCCTCAACACCCTGTACACGTTCCTTGTCTCTGATTGACTGATGAGGAGCGTACAGGGTCTTGAGACTCCCATGAAAAGGCTAGACATGCTTCCCCTCCTATCCCGTTTCTCTTCTCTTTAGCTCTCAGTGTATTGGGATGGGGAGCTACACATCCTTGTCTCTTGGTGGGACTCACGCAACATTGCCCTTTCTTGCCTAGGCAAGTTTCTGAGCACTTTGGTGCTTTTTGTCCAGAGGATCAATAACCTGTAACCAAGCTGCAGAGCTGTCTGATGGATGCCGTGCCAGCAGGGGCTGTGCGTGCCATAGCAGCTTGGTAACAGAGGCGATTTCCTTTGTGCAGACTGGGAGCTCCCTGGTGAGGTGGCACGAGGTCAGAGGGCTCCCCACACTCAAGGGCCACACAGAGTAGCAAGCAGCAACCAAGTGCCTGCGTCTGCGGCTTCCAGGACCCTGTCACCTCGGATTGTCTTTGGCAACAGGTAGCAGGGGCTACTCGTAACGACAGGGATTTCCACTTCTCACTAGGCAAGAAGTCCTGGCCAGCCGTCCAGGCCAGTCTGGCAGCTTGGCTACGTAGTCATACTCTCATGTGCCTTCCGTCTGTCTGTTCAATGGGAGTTCTCATCCTCCTGCCTTCCCGGGGTGGCTTTCCCCTGCAAGGTCTGCATTGTAGCTAGGAGGAAAGGGAAGGGCGAGGAAGAGGCTTTGACTTTATCATTGGGAAGAAAATTCCAATTCAGAGATTTCTGCCTAAGTATTCTTGATTATAATTGTTACATGTCCAGCCTGCCTGGACATGTTCTAGCTTTTGTATATTAAGTCTTAGAGGGAGGCAAAAGAAAGGGCTTTGGGACTGTGATCCATAGTCTGCCAAAAGGGAAACCCCTGATCACAATGAGTAAGTGCTTCCTATAACCTTACTAAGAATATAGATAGTTAGAGGGGGGAAGAGCACCACAGGACAAAGTACAAGATGTTAAGTGAAGCCCCAGATCATATCATGTGAGGTAGAGACAAAAGCGAAAACGTCCACTGAAGTATGTGTAGGTATTGGTAGTGGGGTTGTTGCTGATGGTGTATGCTATTCCTAAAGAGAGAAAACTGGCAATATGAATATATAAGGTCTGACAAGGTAATAAAGATGGTAGACTTTCTCATTCCCCGGCCATCTTGACTGCTGCTTTTGGTTGGTTGCTGTCCCTCGCCTAAGGCAGCAAGATTGTGGTCACAAAGAAGATGAGAAAGTCCCTGGAGTCGATCATCTCTAGGCTTCAGCTTGTTATGAAGAATGGAAAGTACATGCTGGGTACAAGCAGACTCTGAAGATGATCAAACAGGGCAGAGTGAAATTGTTCATCCTTGCCAACAACTGCCCAGCTCTAAGGAAATCTGAAGTAGAGTACTTGCCATGTTGGCCAGAACAGGTGTTCATCACTACAGTGGCAATGATATAGAATTGGGCACAGCGTGTGGAAAATACTATCATTGATCCAAGTGATTCTGGTATCAGTAGGAGCATGCCAGAACAGACTGGTGAAAAGTAAGCCATGCAATATTTTTCTTTAATAAAACTTGCCAGAGCTTGTTTAAAAAAATATGGTAGATATAGTCTAAAACATGAGCTATGGATGGAAAGATTGAGATTTAAAAACCCTAGCTGTCAATAGCCTGCAGTGCACCTGTGTTCACTCCACATCTACTGGCACAAACACGAATCCCCAATGTAACAGGAATTGGGGTAGTGTGGCTCTGACCACAGAGTGCGTGTATGTTCAACTCGAGTTAATTGCTCAAGTTACCACAAGGCTGACTTCTGTCCCCACCTCCTGTTCTTAGCATCTTTCTGCTGAACTTATCGGCAACATGGCCAACCGACACTTGTGAAGGCCTGGGTTATGCGTTTCTGTGGATTTGACCCTCCTTTCTTCCCTGCCTGGTTTTCTCCTTGGGATGCCATGAGGCAAGGTTGTGGGTCTAACTTCTTTGGCCTGCCCCTCCCGGGCCTTTTTTCTAGTGGTTCAGACACATCCTATGCCCTGGCCTCTGAGCCCTTGTTCTTTCTTGCTGTTTCTTTTCTTTGGCCACCTCCTCTACTGGTTGTTTCTCAAAAGTTCCTTGTGTGGAGACCTAGCTCAGTCTCCCTTTCCCATGGAAAGTCTCCAACCACCTTTCCTCCTGTGTTCCTCTACAGAGCCCACTATCACCCTAGAGTAATTAGACTCTCTGCCCAGCTCTCAGGCTGATGGAGAACTTTGCAACAGCAGAGACTGCCGATCAATATTATATCACCAGCATTTACTGAGTGCCACATAACAAATAAAAATAAGTGTTAAGACAGTGAGTGAGCAAAAATAATGTGTTAAGGTTTATAATGCATCGAGACAGCTACTTAGGTGGATGGAATGTGGGGATGGATGGCTCAGTGGGATGGGCCCAGCTGGGCAGATGACCTATATTACTTTATCATCATAGTAACCTGGGGATCTATTATCATGTTTATGTTATAGTATTTAAAGAAATGGACATTGAGAGAGATTTAGTCACTTAGCTAGGAAGTGAAGGAAACTGGTTGGGATAATACTAAAAGTTAATAGGGCTTAAAATGAAGTAAAAACAATGTCTCTAAACATTGACAATGAACAAAATGATTTTATTTTCTTCACACAAGTGGAGGAACTCTGTACTTTTTGCATTCTTGAGTTCAGAGACAAAAACATTACTAGTCTTGTTCACTTTTTGTGAGTGAAGGGATTTCCATTAAACCAAGTTGCCAGGCCATTTCCAACAGACTCCTGCATCTACCCCTTCAGGATGAAGGGTGGAAGTGGCAGGCATGCCCCGATGTCCACCTCAGTGTGGCCTTTGGAAACTCTTCATTACTCTGTCTATTCAGGAGAATATCCAGGTGTTACTGTGTGGAAGTCACCGTGGGTCTTTTTCTTAGCTCAGTTTAGAAATAAAGAACCAGAAAACCTGAATGTGCTGCTAAAGTAGGATTTATTAGAGTGACAGGAAAGTGCCTCATGCACAGAGAAGGGTGAGATGGAGTGCTCGAGAGAGACACTGCATCTGAATCTTCAGGGTTCATATTTAAGTCCTATTTCCTTATCTCACGAGAGCCAACAGCTAGAGCTGGCCAGGACCATCACAACAGGGTATGTCTTCATCAGTAACTGGGTGAAGGGATATGTGGTGTTTTCCAATCCCCTTTAAGTCCCAGTGTCTGTAACCCTTTAGGTCCCAACGTCTCCATTTATCTTATCTTTGTTGCTATGACAACAGCCTGCCTGATGCAGAAGCACATGGCGAGTACATGAATCATCTGCGCATGACCTGGGTCACAGATACATCAGTACTATGGCAGATCTCATCTATCGTCCTTAAATGTAATCATGCATAGCTTAATGAGGAAGATACATTCCAAGACGTGTGTTGGTAAGCAATCTTGTTGTCTTATGAACATTAGTGTGTATTTTTATAAGCCTAGGTGGTCTAGATCGATCCCTTCATGTGGCCCCTTGAAATGGTCAAGAGATGATTAACATGTGATCCATGAAGGCTCCTGCCAGCTTACTGGTTTTACATAACCTTTTTTATTTAGAAGCATAGGTACACTAAAACAATGGCAAAATATACAATATACATCTGGCATGGTTGGGCACACCCGTAATCCTAGTACTTGGAAGGCTAAGACAGGAGGATTGTAGGTTCGAGGCCAGCTTCAGCCATATAGCAAGGATCTGTTTCAAAATAAAAAATAAAAAGGGTTGAGGATGTAGCTCAGAGGTAGAATGCCCCTGAGTTCAATCCTAGTGCCAAACAAACAAACAAAAAATAGCATAATTTAATAAAGTATAAACTAGTAAGGTAGGGACTTATTGTCATTAGCAAGTAGTATATCCATACATAATCAATCATATGTGCTACACTTTTATACTAATGGCCGAGCAGTAAGTTTGTTCACAACAGCATCAGCGTGTGTGAGGGACTGACTGCACCAGGACATCACAATGGCTCTGACACCACCATGCCACAGAAATGTCAGCTCCATTGCAATTATGTGGGGTCACCAACCGTAAAAGTCGGTCATTAACTGGGATTTTGTTGTGTGGCTCAGGACTCTGCCTGTCTCCTTGACCTTGATCGACATAAAGGAAATCTCATTATCTCCTCTAAGTACAAAAGAGCAAAAACAAAGCTGATGAATTTTCTTCTCTGATTTCCCCTCCCTCTTCGATGGCTGGTCCCACTGTTGAAGTGGCCTACTCTATCTTCCTTATCTTCCTTGTGGCCGCTTCATGTCCTATCCTTCAGCCCAGGTCTCCATGACGACGTTTGAAGACTTGGGTTGCAGAGGCTGGCCCTGGACCAGTAGGGCCTCTCCACTGGCAGCATCGGCCTCATCTGGAACTCCTCAGATAGGCACATTGTCAGGCCTCATCCCCGACGACTTTCTGCCAGCCTCCACATCGAGACCCAGGCCTTCCAAAAGGTTCTGACACATGCTAGTCTGAGACCCACCTCAATCCTGAGTGTTAGCGGGAAGGGAGGTTTAGTGGCATATAGTTTATCAAATCATGGCATTAAGCCTTGCATAGCAACACAGGTCTGCAGTCCCAGGACTTGGGAGGCTCAGACTGGAGAATCGCAAGTTCAAGGCCAATCTCAGCAACTTAGCAAGATCCTGTTTCAAAATAAGAAAATAAAAATAGTTTTGGGGATGTAGCTTGAAGGTAGAATGTCTCTGGGTTCAATACCCATTAAAACACACACACACACACACACACACACACACACACACACACACACTTATAGAATTGAACATCTTTACTTTTGTTTTTTCCTCCTTTCATGCCTTGAATTTTATCTGTATGAAAAGAATTTTTTGTATATGGATTAGTGAATTTTATTGAAAAATCAGGAACCACTATTTTGGTATGGCCATCATTCTGTCACTTTTTCATACCATCAGTGGGGGCTCTGGCCATCTCCCCTGAGGCCTCCAGCAGGAGTGCGGCCCACTCCCACCAGCCAGGCTCAGCATCCCTGCCTGAGTTGTGGGAGAACTGAAGACTCTGGAAGAAGCAATCATAGGTGACTGATAAGAGCTGACTCAGAAGTTCCAGTGCACCTGGGCACGGTGGCACATGCCTGTAATCTCGGTACTCGGAAGACTGAGACAGGAAGATGGGAGGTTCCAGGACAGCCTAAGCAAATAGTAAGACTCTCAGCAATATAGGAAAACCCTCTTTCCAAACAAACAAAAAACCAAAAAGAGCTGGGGGTGGTTCAGAGGTAGAATTCTCCTGGGTTCAATCCCTAGTACCAAAAATAATAAAAAGACAATAAATAAGTAAATAATGCCAGGCATGGTGGCGCACGCTTGTAATCCCTGTGCTTGGGAGGCGGAGACAGGAGGATCACGCTGGTTTGGAGCCAGCCTCGCTGGCTTAAGAGACTCTGTTTCCAAATAAAAATATAAAAATATGTCTGGGAGTGTAGCCCGGACGTAGAAGAGCTTCCAGGAACCCCAGTACCACCAAAAAAAAAAAAAAAAAAAAAAAAAAAAAGTAAATAAAATGAAAAGTCCTAGCTCAGTCTGGAGCTGTGGTACAGGACCATAATCCCAGCAATTTGGGAGGCTGGAAGAGGAAGTTTGAGGCCATCCTGAGCAATTTATCGAGTTGTTCATCAAAAATCCAAAGGGCTGGAGTATAGCTCAGTGGTAGAGCACCCTGTGGTTCAGTTCTCAGTCCTGCAAAAGAAAAAGATGAGGGAGGGATGTCCGAGGCTGCTCCTGACTGGCTCTCCAGACTCTCCAGCTTCAGCTCTGATGTCGTGTAATTCTGTAATAACTGGCACACAGTAGGTGCTCAACTAAGACTTGTGATCTCAGTGTCACTTTACTTACATATAAAGGGTGGTGGTGCATGTCTGTAATCCCAGTACTTGGGAGGCTGAGACAGGAGGATCACAGGTTCAAAGCCAGCCTCAGTTACTTAGCGAGGCTTCAGTGACCTAGAGAGACCATGTTTCCAAATAAAAAATAAAAATAGGGCTAAGGTGTAGCTTGGAGGATTGAGGCCATTGACTTCAATCCCCAGTACAAAAATGGAAGAGTGAATGAATAAATAAAATGAAGGGCCTAGTAGAATATATATTGTGTTTTTCTAGAGATGATTTCCGTGAGCCATGTGAGTCCCTCGTAGGTCACTGCCTCGTGTTTGAGGCCCAGAGTGGACGCCAGGATCATAGGAACAAGGGGTCTATTTTGGGGTGCGTAGCGCAAAGGGATGGGAGGGACCCACTTCTGCAAGGGTCACGTGTGTTCTGGGGTGCTGTCTGCTAATGTAGTCTCATCAGCGAGGCCACAGAAGAGAAGGCAAGAGTGTCTAGAGAAAATGCCAGCCACAGCCAACCAGAGAAGGGAAAATGGAGGAGACTGCCACTAGGCCAGGATCGTGCCTTGATTTGATCGTGCCTTGAAAAGCAGCGCCCGTAACGGGTAACGGAGCTTGCTCTGCCGAGGTGCACAGGAGCGTGAACAGCCACGAGGTCTTGCCAGGCTGTCGGCCTAGGTGGAAGAGGGGAAATAGAAATTTCCGGATTCCTGTCATGTTATGTGCAAGAAAGAGGATCGGAGGCTGCGAAGACAGGGCCATGGGATCAGTTCTGGGGGATTCGAGGTTTTCTGAAGGAAATTATCAGGGTTGGGGAAACAGGAATGAGCAGTTTTTATAGTTAATCTGGTGATTTTCCCAAACGCCTGTTTATTTTATGCGGCTGGAATTTGTGGGATGGCTGCTGCTTCTGGTGTAGTTTCAACACTTCTCTCTAATTATTTGCTAATTTGGCCACATAATATATCAGACACATATTTTTTTTTGTTACCCAGCACTCCCTGAGTGTCTCTTTGGCTCTGGAGCTGCCAGATGAATGGCGCTGATATTCTATTAAAGTCACTCCCATGCACATTTATTTTCTGTTGCAACGAGAGGGATTTTCATCATTTTCCAGTTGGTTTTATTCAAGGCAAAATTACCACTGTCTATCATCCCGTTGAGTACATATCCTTAAACAATTTCTGTATTTTCTATCCTCCCTCTCTCCCTTAGCTTGCTTAAGTTTATTCAGAATTTCCTGTTTCATTTTTTTGAAAATTGTGGCACAATTCAGTAGACTTTTTAAGTGGAATGGAATCAGCGCAACCCAGGCATTTCAGACAGTTTTCAAGTACCATTGACTGTAAAGACATAGACTTAGCATCGTCATTAAAGGAGAAGATAAATTGTTGCACCCAAGAGTCAGTAAAATAGTTTTCCTACAGTCCATTTCACTAAGTGTTTAGAATGTATATTACCTGATTAATCAATGTGTCATGAGCCATGGCAGCGTCAGTGTATTTCCACTGCTTAGCACAGGGAAAGCAGAAAGAGGGGATAGGATTATCTCAGGCTCTATTTGCCTTGGGTAGTTAGTTCATTATCAGGTTTATGATTAAAGTAGCTGTTGGCTACCGGTGGGTAAGAGGAGCCGTATTATGTGAGGACAGAAAGGAATGCACAAATGCTGCCTTTCAGACTCACAGTAATTGGAGCTGACTGGCTAAAGCCTGTCCTGAAAACCAGTTCTTACTCACTGATGGGGAGGCAGGAGACACTTTAGGCAAAATGCTAACCCAGAGCATAAATTCACTAATTGGGAGAATCAAAAGGATATCTCATCAAAGTTTTAGAATAGTTGACTCATTCAAATATAAGCTTTCCCCTAAAGATTTTTGAATATTGTTTTATTTTTATTTTATTTATTTTATTTTTTTGGTGGTACTGGGGTTCCTGGAAGCCATTCTACCTCCGGGCTACACTCCCAGACCTATTTTTACATTGTTATTCGGAAACAGGGTCTCCTAAGCCAGTGCACGCGGCTGGCTTCGAACCTGCGCGATCCTCCTGTCTCTGCCTCCCAAGCGCGGGGATTACAAGCGTGCGCCACCACGCCTGGCTTTGTTTTATTTTTAAATGTCAACATTTTCCTTTTGCGACATGATTTAATACTGCTCCAACTGGCTCTTGATTAAAAGTGAGAAGAAAGACCTAATATCATTGTTACATGTTCTACCTTAAGGAGATTTAGATTGGAGCTATCTGTGTGCATGGAATTGAAACTATCTAAACTATTGTGATAAAAAACAAACTATTAGATCCTAAAATAAATCTAAAAGCACTGTATAAAGCAAAACATTGCAAACTTTTTATATTTCTCCGTGGAATCTAAGGGTGTCTAACACTGAACTACACTCCTAACTCTATTTTTTAAAATATTTTGAAACAGGATCTCACTAAGTTGCTGAGGGCCTTGCGAAGTGTCTGAAACATGTGATCCTCCTGCCTCAGCCTCCAACGTACTGGGATTCCAGGTGTGCACCCCATGCCTTTACTTTAATGGCTTTGTTCCTAGGGAGAATGTCCCTGAAAGGCAATAAAATTGTTTAATCCTTGTTCTAACTTTGTGGGCATCCTTTTAACTTGGAAGATCTTACTCAGTCAGGGCTAACTAATTGGACAGTTTATATAGACATTATTGTGTGTATCCGTCAGAAGCCCAAGTCAATTAAACTACATACAATAAAGTCTGGATTGCACTGGGGAGCATTGTGAATGTGCTTCCTGAGAATCAGAGTTTGCGATGGAGACTGCTGTGCAGGAAGCCCCGTAGGACATGCTCCCTGCAGCCATACCCCCAAGGACAGCAGGAGTGGGCGCAGGGAGAAGATGGGCGGTTCCTCAACTGCTTGGGTGACTTGGCTAGTTTCACAAGGAGTTCCGAAGCTGGATTAGCTCTTCTGAGCAGTGCTGAGTTGAGGCCAAGGCCAGCCTTGGTCAGCCATTGCACAGGCTGCCTTCCATACAGCGTGCCTTGGAGGAGGCATCTCCTCCTGATGAGGATGGTTTCTGGAAAGGACTCAGTGTCAGCATCATTCTACAAACTCCCAACAGCTGAAGGAATGAACACTCCAGTCCACACAGAGGGGCCTGTGTGGCATGCCACAGCACGCTCTGCTAACATTACCCCCAAGTTCTGCCACCTGAATTGGCTCCAGGAGGTGCACAGAAGTAGCTCTCCCCCGGATGGTTCTTATAGAGAATTTCTGAGGATGTTCACAAGTAATACAAAGACTCCACTACTTTCACCAAAATAGAAAAGTGCACATTCTCATTCATAAAATCTTGAGGTTATGGTTTTTAAAAATAGATTATCGGGGACTTCCGGGAAGATGGCGATGGAGAAAAGCGGGGCTTACAAACTCCGCTAACAACCAGTCTCTATTACCACAAAACCAGCACCTTTCATAGCTAGAAAACACCATCAGCAGAGAAACAAAAAATGTAATTACAAGGGACAGAGAAAAATAGGACTGGAAAAACGAGACACCAGAAAGAAACCAGACCGCAGTGCTGCAGCCGGAGCCGCGGCATGAAGCGGCGGGTGCCATCTTTCCTTGCAGCACCAGGCTCCAGAGAGGAGGGGAACTCATAACAGAGCTCAGAAGCAGAGAGGAGATACGCCGGCCTTACATCTGAGGATGCAGCAGCGCCTTACTGCCGGCAGCAGCGGCGAACTCACAGGATGGCAACAGACCAGCGCACTCAACAGCCCACCAGGCTCCAGAGAGGAACGGCAGACAGCTAGCTGAGGTGAGCCACTGCAGATCAGCCGGAGGAATTCGGCAGATTTCTCGGCGCAGGGAGCATCTAAAGCTCCCAGAGGCTGGGCTCAGCACACTCTGCAGGGACTCAGAGTGGAGCTCAAAAACAGAAATATGCCAGCCTCACGGCTGAGGGCATGGCAGCGGTGCTATATTGCCACCGGCGGCAGCAGCAGTGAATTCACCGAGTCCACTACAGCTCCATCTGTGCACTCAACAACAGTGAGTCAAATTGTGGCCCCTAGAGGAGAAATCCCAGTACTGTACTCCCAGGGACTTGACACAGTGGGGGAGTGGCAGAGATATCACACCATAGGAGAACGCCCAACCTGGCACCCACCATGGTCTAAAGCAGCCTCGATTGACTCCCAGGGTCTGAGACTCTATGATACAACCCAGTAAAGGAATAGTGGGGACTGAGATACCACAGACTTGAGATCCAGAGCACCTTAAGTGAAGTCATAGTGACCCAAGGGAAGAACCCAGAGAAGGCACAAACTTCCGAAACCATGGGAAAGAGGAATAACACTGGAGCAATGAATGCCCACAACCCCACAACATCAGAACCCGATAAAACAGAAATTCAGAGATTTCTAGAAGATCAAAACAGGAAAATAACTATAGAAATAATAGAGGTGTTTTGAAAAGAATTCAGAGAGAGCCAAAAAGAGATAAAGGATGCAATTAATGAAGTAAAGGCCTCAATTCAAAGTACAAACAACCGATTAGACCACATGGAGAATATAATCTCACTCTTAGATGATAATCATTCAAAAAATGAACGCATAGTTTCTAATTTAGAAAAAAAAACCGACAGCAGGAATCTGACATTGAAGAAATATGGGCCCATATTAAGAGAGCTAACCTAAGAATAATCAGAATAGAGGAGGGAAAAGAAGGTGAAACCAAAGGGATCAACAATCTCTTCAAGGAAGTAATAGCAGAAAATTTTCCAAACATAGAGCAAGAGGTCGATACACAGATCCAGGAAACTTACAGAACTCCCTTTAGACAGGATCAGAGAAGAGGATCCCCATGCCACATAATTGTCAAAATGACCAATGTGGAAGCCAAGCAGAGAATCTTAAAGGCAACAAAAACAAAGGGCCAAGTGACATTCAGAGGCAAACCAATTAGAATCACTCCAGACTTCCCAAACCAAGTCATGAGAGCCAGAAGGGCTTGGAGTAACATATTCCAAACTCTGAAAGAAAACAACTTCCAGCCAAAAATTTTCTACCCAGCAAAACTTTCTATCAAATTAGATGGGGAAATAAGAAGCTTCCACGACAAACAGAAACTGAAGGTATTTATGTCTTCAAATCCAGCGCTAGAGAAAATACTCAAAGAGATTAACTACAAAGAAGAATTAGGTAACACCAGAACCAGAGAAACAAGATTTTCCATCCAACAGACAACTAAGATTGATTATCTGTGGAGATTCATTATTTATGTTAGTCTTTTACCTATCTCTAAAGGGTATTGTTTGCCTTTATTGTTGTTAATTTTTAGGATTTCTAGTTGGAGTATTAATATACCTTCAGATATAGCATTTGGAAATATTTTATCCCATTCTCTCAGTAACTTTTAACTCTGTTTACATTGTCTTTGGATATACAATATTTTTTTTATTTTTTAGGGAGTTTATTTACTCTTTTGTTGCCTGTGCCATTGAAATCATATCCAAGAAATCACTGCCAATTTCAATGTTGTGAGGTTTTATGACCCAGGTTTTCTTCTAAAAGTTTATAGTCTTAAGACTTATATTTAGGTCTTTTATCTATTTTGAGTTAATATTTGTATATGGTGTTAGGTAAGTGTCCAATTTTATTATTTTTCATGTAATTATTTTTCAACAATATTTAGTTAAAAGATTATTATTTCCACCACCAAATGTTCATGGAAACCTTGTCAAAAATAACTTGACAATATATGGAAGAATGTATCTCTAGGCTTTTATTTAACTCCAATGGCTTATATATCTGCCTTTATAACAGTACTATACTGTTTCAATTATTGTAGCTTTATATGGTTTGAAATCAGAAAATATACATCTTCTAGCTTTGTTCTTCTTCGAGATTGTTTTGGGTATCTAGAGTCCATATTCCATATCAGGATAGATTTTTTCTGAAAAATAAATATATAAATGTATGATAGTTTCACCTAAAAAAAAAAAAGAAAAAATATTCTCTGGTAAGAAAGAAAGCAAAAAGGAATATTGAAATGTTATCTTTAAGTCATCAAAAGCTTGGTATCAGACAAATGAAACTGTTATGTGAGATTATCATCGTTAATATTGGATAAATTGCTATAATACTAGATGTCAACCACTATGCCAAGCATGGGAAGGAGGGATGGGGAGGGAACGGGGTGGGGATCGGGTAGGGGCTAACTGGGCGATGTGTGCATATATATCTACAAAAGTATTTTCTTTATACCATTATGATGTATGAATACAGTGCACCATTTAAAAAATAATAAAAAATATCTTGGTTTCTTAATACCTCATTATTATCTGATTGCAAAACCAGTGTATATATAGCTTTCCATGTGGAAGAATGGTTTAAAAAGGAAAATCTGATGATATAAATGCAAATGAAACTATAGAGAAGCATCTTTTCTCTTTCTTTTTGTGGTGATGGGGATTAAACCCGGGGGTGTTCTACCCTCTGAGCTCCATCTCCAGCCCTTTTATCATTTTTTATTTGGAAACAGGGTCTCACTAAATTGCTAGGGCTGTTCTTGAACTTGCAATCCTCCTGTCTCTGCCTCCTAAATACATCTGCTCTTGTGTCCAGCTGAGAAGCATATTTTATTTTATTTTATTTTAATTTTTTGTGGTACTGGAATTGGACCCAGGGGCATTCTACCTCCAAGCTACACCCCAGCCCTACTTTTTATTCTTTTTTTTTTTTTAACATAGTGTCACTGTTGCCGAGCGCCTCACTCAGTAGCTGAGGCTGGCCATGAAACTATGATCCTCCTGTCAGCCTCCCGAGTACTGGGATTTCAAACGTGCACCCCATGCCCGGTCTGGGACACATCTTTTAAATTAGGATGATCTCAGATTCAGAAAGATTAGGTGGACAGATAAAATAAGAGTGTACAAGAAGGATGTGTATGAAAGAGTGTCCTACCATTAGAAGATCACGGAAAAACGAGACACATTTTTAATAGTTTTTTTTAAATTTTAAGCAAAACCAAGAATGGAATTTGCTCATTTCTTGGGTGTGTTGGGTATTGTTCTCCTCTGGTGGGAACATCAGGACTGTTTTGTTCACTTCTGTTTCCAGCTTCCTTTTCAAGGACAGTGATCTTTAAACCTGAAACACAGTGGCACAGAAGGGAGGGAACAAAACCCAAGGTGGCAGAGCTAGGCAAATGCCTTCCACTGGATGTAATTTCATTTCTTCAGAAGGAGACAACTGGTCTACCAGGCACTGACTGTTCTTTGCATGTAAAATGATGCTCACTACGTGTGCTCTTTAAGGATCGCAGAGCAGTGGACATAGAAAACTAAAAAGGGAGCTGGACATGGTGGCGCACATTTGTGATCACAGTGCTTGGGAGGCTGAGACAGGAAGATCACAGGTTTGAGGACAGCCTCAGCAAGAAGCGAGACTTTCAGCAACTTAGTGAAACCCTGCTTCAAACTAAAAATAAAATAGGGCTAGGAGTGTAGCTCAGAGGTAGAATGCCCCTGAGTTCAATCCTCAGTAAAACACACACACACACACACACACACACGAAAACTAAAAAGGGGACAAGTGTTAGTTTGACATTTAAAAGAAGGAGAAAGATGTGTTTTGGAAACCAAAATTGGCAAATTGATTTAAATTACTGTGTAGGCATAGTAGTGCACACCTATTATCCAATACTTAGGAAACTGAGAAAGGAGAATTTCAGGTTCTAGGCCAGCCTCAGCAACTTAATAAGACTCTCAAAATCTGAACAAAAGACCCTGTTTCAAAATCAAAAGTGCAGGAGGTGGAGGTGAGGATGCACTTTGGAGGGGGAATGCCCCTGGTTCAATCCCCAGTACAAATAACTAAGTAACTAAGTAAATAACTATGAACAATTAGAAAAAAATGGCAACAGTAGGAGACCACATATCCAAATGGCCTACTGTGTGCAGAAGTCTGGGGTTTTAATTCTATTTTGCCACATTTACAGAATGACTGTGATCCTGCAGGTAACCTCCCATGTAGTTCAGGTCTAGGAAGCAGAAAATAACATGCAATCAATCAATCAATCAATCAACCAATCAATGAAAGAAAGAAAGAAAGGAAGAAACAAAGAAGGGGAAAAATTAGGGGGAAGCCAGGCATGGTGGTGCTTGTAATCTCAGCACTGGGGAGGTGGAGACTGGAGGATCGTGGTTCACAGACAGCCTCAGCTACATAGTGAGGCCCTTTGCAACTCAGTGAGACTCTGTTTAAAAAATAATTTTAAAAAAGCAAAAAAAAAATAGGGCTGGGACTGTAGCTTGGAGGTATGCCCCTGGGCTCTATCCACAGTACCTCACACACACACACACAGAAAAAAAAAAAAAAGCAAGAGGAAAAGAGAGGGAAAGAGAAAAGGAATTACATCATTTTCGTTTAAGATGCCTACAAAGTCATTCAATTCAGAATCCTCAACTGTTCATAGTTCAGATTCTACTCTAGCCAAGACACTCATGGGCAAAATCAGAGTATGTACAAGAGGACACAGAGCTGAACTTAGGGCTGGCTGAAGAGGACATTAAAATAGTTGAGTCCACTTGTTTTGGTCTAGGCTAATGCTGGAGCCAACAGTCTTGACAAATTATTGATAGGTCCATGTCAGACAATGCTTAAATGAGAAATTTCAGAATGCAATATTGTGTTAGGAAGGTATTTGAAGTTTTCCAGATGCCAATAATAATTCAGTGGAAAAGATATCAAGGAACCATCATTTTAATTTCAGTAATTTTCAGTAAAGAGTTACAAGAACTCTGAAGAAATATATGAACAGTCTGTACTTTTTATATCCAGAATTGCTCAGGCAAAATAAGAATGTGATAAGACTTGTAAATTCTTAATTATATTCAATTGTATCTAAGAAAGAGATTTAAGAAGATGATAAAATATATATTATTACTGGGAAAGAAATAGAAAGTTAAGGACAAAAAGAAAATAAGTAGTTGAATTAGATATATGCAATTGATGACTAAAGAAAAACCCAACCATTGTAACAAGAATAATCATTCTGAATGTTCTATTCCTTGAATTAAAAAATGCATGCAGTCTTTGGTAGAGTTGAAAAAGGTGGCATCTTAGATACCATTTATCTCAAATTCTCCTTAGTTATATTTATATGCATTTACATTGATGGCTGGTCTATTTCTGGAAAATTCTGTAAGAGCCCCATATATCCAGATAATACTGGTTCAGACCAAATGAGGACATCTTTTAAAAAGTTTTTTTTATTGGTGCATTATAACCTCACATCATAATGTAGACCATGTTGCCAGTGGCATACATTCACACAGTACTTGGTGACCCTCCCCTGCCTCCCCATTTCCCTCCTCTCAATACTAATGTCCAGACTGATGATTTTTTATTCACATGTATACACATAGATGCAGGTAGCATGTCCATTAATGAGCCTCAGCCTTCCTCCTCCCCTACCCTTCCTCCCTGGCTCCACTGAGAATCTCCTCCGTTACCTGGAGTCCGTCTGGTATCCCAGATACTCCCTAGCTCGAGCATATTAGAGAAAACATATGTCCCTTCTCTTGGAAATGAGGACACCTTGATGCAGCCATTTAACGCAGCAGTGACAGGTTCAAAAAGGCGTCTACTCTCAGAGGACAGCACGGGTCCTCTCTCACGGGATCCCAGGCACCACCTTGTTAGGCCGCACCGTCTCCCTCGCCCACTGCCCGACCCTTGATGCAAGGATGCTGAGGGTTTTGTCTCTGGAGGTCCTGGGCTCTGCCAAGTTAAAATGGGAGGCAGCTAAGAAAAAGGAAGAACTTGAAGCCCAAACTCCAAAACAAGACCAAGTAGCTCTGATTTAAGTAGATTCAGATTATTCCAAATTGTAAGTGAAATAACAGCAAGACATCTCATCAGCTGGCAAACTCAAAATTAGCAGAGAAAAATCAGAGGAAGTTCTGGAGAAGGAGACCTCAACTCAGGACAGGGTTCTTGATGAATGTCCAGAAAATAATTTAAAGACACATTACATCATGGAAGGTGCAAGCAGAGATTTATCAAGGAAAGCAAGGAAAACACACTCAAAGAGACAGCGTGCGGGCTATGGCATGAGTGAGAAGCAGCTCCTTGGGTCAGGAGTCGGGCTGAGTTAGAGCTGGAGTCTGGGCAGGACTGTGTGATTTCCTGCGAGTTTCCCTCTGGCTCACAAGGTCTTGTCCAGGCTACATTCTTGATACATTGGGCACAAGGATGTGGTCTCTTTGCTCAGGACCTGCTAGATTTTTATTTCAGTGGTTCTTGTGTATTTCTAACATTCCAGTGGTTCGTGGAAGCTTCTCTTTTGAAGCTTTCTGTTGTTGTTACCAAATTCCTATTTATTTATTTTATTTTTGGTGGTACTGGGGATGGAACCCAGGGGCCTTCTACCTCTGGACTACACTCCCAGACCTATTTTATATATATTTATTTTTAATTTGGAAACAGGGTCTCTTAAGTCAGCTGAGGCTGGCTTCAAACCTGTCTCAGCCTCCTAAGCGCGGGGATTACAAGCGTGCGCCACCAAGCCCAGCCTTCCTATTTCATTTTAAGGAGCCTCTCTTTGTCCAAACTTTGAGACCTGATTTACCATCAGAATCTCTACTTCAGGCCGGATGTGGGGGCGCATGCTTGTAATCCCCGCGCTTGGGAGGCTGAGACTGGAGGATCGCGATGGTTTGGAGCCAGCCTTGCTGGCTTAAGAGACCCTGTTTCCACATAAAAGGTAAAAAAAAAAAAAAAATAGGTCTGGGAATGTAGCCTGGAGGTAGAAGGGCTTCCAGGAATCCCAGTACCACCAAAAAAAAAAAAAAAAAAGAAAAAAAGAAAAAAAAAATCTCTACTTCAGGGCCTTTAATTGAGTTAATAATTTCTTTAAGCTCTAGTCAAGGGAGATAGAGGTGAGACTAGGGGTGTGTGTGTGTGTGTGTGCGCGCGCTCGAGCACAAGAGCAAGAACAAGAACGAACACAAGTGTTTCCCAGGGCAATGAGATCCAGATCCAGGTGGAAGGTTACATGGATCACTAACCCTGGCCAAGAAGGACTTTCCAAGGGGAAAACTGAGACAGCAGATCGCTTTGGCAGGAGTGGGGCTTGAAGCTGATACCTGGTGTGCAGGGGCAGGAGGAACTATGGTAGAGAGGACTGAACTGTTGGCCTTCTCTAAACAGACAGCTGGGGCTCTTTTTGGTTCGTCTTAAAGCTAGCAGAGTTGGGAGTGGGAGCAGAAAGAAACATCCCTTAAAAGCAGTGTTTGAGCCAGGTGTGGTGGCTCACGCTTGTAATCCCAGCATTCAGGAGGCTGAGACCAGAGTATTGCAGTTCCCGGACAGCCTCAGCTACTTAGTGAGGCCCTCTGCAACTTAGTGAGACCCTGTTTCCAAAACAGTAAAGAATAAAAAATAGGGCAGGGGGTGTAGCTGTAAGATAGAATGCCCCTGGGTTCCATCCCCAGACCAAAAAAAAAAAAAAAAAAAGCATCATTTGAAATGCAGTATGTTCATTGTAAGGTGTGACACATTAAAAGCTCATTACAACTCCCTACCTTACAGGATCCTACTCACAAAGGCTAGTTTTTCAAGTGAATAAGAAATGGGACTCGAAATTAGTGAAAAGGCAAGAACAGGTACCTTCCAAGGGGAAAGTGCTTGAAAGGAAAGCAGGAGAGGTCTTGGGAAAGGGCTTTTTTAGGGAATGGAAATGGCCCCTGGGATCTGCCCAGTTAAAATAGGAGAGAGCGGAACAGAAGGAAGAACTTGAAACGAAACCCCTACCACAGCGACACAGCTCCCGTTTAACTAGATTCAGATGATTTGAAATTGTAAGAGAAATAACAGCAGGGCATTTTATCAGCTGGGAAACTGAGTAAGCGGATAAGAGATTAATACACTTTAATGTAATCAAGAGTTCAATTTTGTTGAGTAGGTTTATTGCTCCTGAGTTGCCTGAAATGACACTTGATTGACTGTACTTCCCAGAAACTAACACCGCATTCATGTAATTCTATTCCATCTTTTCAAAGATTATTACGTTATGCGGTTTCCTTGTTAAATTTCATCAATAATTATATGGCTTCATTTTGTGATGCATAGGTCTCTTGGGACCTCTTCTAACCTTTTCTAATTATAGTTTACCTAAGCATGGTAAATTTGGTTAGTCAGCTCTCTTAAACTTTCATTAAATATTAATGAGGACATTTGAATAACATCATTTAAAATACAATAAAATCTCAATTAAGCAGAAGGAACAGAGATGGAGATCTTCCAGTTAACTTATAATTAGCTGGAGGTTAATCAGGGGATCTTTTTTGCTTCTAATTCTTCCTGTTGATTTTTCTTCCTAGAATGTTCTTTTTATTTCTAAGTCTGATCTGTTCTAGAATTTACTTTTCCTAGGTGAAGGGCAATACTGCAGACCTCAAGGTTAATTTGTTACTTATTCACTTACTTGTTTGCCAGAATTTATTCAAGGCAACTGATAGGGGAGGAAGAAGGAACAGTGGGCCCAGGGTGGACCCTGGAGTGGCTTTCTCAGCAAACCCTAGGCAGTAGTATTTTCATTATTATCTTAAAAAATATTGGTCATAGGAAAAAAATCTTGGCTGGTAGATTCTGGTATACTTTGTGTAAATAGAATGAAGTAGTTCGCTTCTCTGCATTTCAGAATTTCAGAAATATTTTTTTTTTGTTTGTATTTTCTGGTGCTGGGGATTGAACATAGCGGCATGCCACCTCTGAGTTACAAAATTTTTTATGATGAAACAGGGTCTCACTAAATTGATGAGGTTGGCCTTGAACCTGTGACCCTCCTGTCTCAGCCTCCCCAGTCCTGAAATTCTAGGTATAGACCTAGCTAAAATCATTATTCCTTAATAGGCTCTTTTACCTTATGTCATGTTTATAAAATTGTCATGGTAAAATATGAAATCATTGTTTTTTAATAGGATCGTTTTACCTCATTTCATGTTATAAAATTGCCATGGTAAAATGTGATATTCCATTTGCTATTTTTATTATTACTCTTCTTGTTATTTGAATTCAGATTTATGGTGGTGTCCCTAAACATTTTGTCATGATTTCTGACTTTCTTTTTTTGCATGAATCTTTGTTCTGATGGCACTAACCTGAATTCTACAAATAAACCCCAAACAGCCTTTAGAAGATGCAAAACCATCGCCACTTTCTACTGTCCAGCTGGTTAGCTGGGCACCTGCTTGCCACCCGGTGTGTACGCAGGTTCGCGTAGTCCACAGCATCCCTGGAGCCGAGCGCTGCTGAGGCTGCCTCTCCTGATGGGCACTCAGCCTTGCACCTGTCTTCACTGGCTCCGTCCCTTCTGGCTCTGATGGTCAGAAGTGGACACACCGCCTTGTTGAAGTTTGCTCTTCATTTTTTTTTTAATTTTATAAAACTATTTACAGGAAGTCCTTGTTTTTTTTTAACATAATACCTTCCTCAAAATGAATATAAACTATGAATATATAAAATATGAATATGTAAAAGCTGAGTTATAGGATTTGTGATTTTCATTCTTAGATGACTACAATTATTTTTAAATTGTTATAGTTCAAATATTTAAGTTTTTATAAATTTTTGAGTGAGGGAGTGCTATAGCAGACTATCACTCTCTCGAGAGTGACAGTCAACATTCAATACAGATAAAAAATATCTTTTTATTTTATTTTTGTTAGTAGGAGGTGAACCCAGGGTGTTCTCCCTCTGAGCTACAACCCTAGCACTGTTTTATTTTTTTTACTTTGAAACAAGGTCTTGCTAAGTTGCTGAGGGCCTCATTAAGTTCTGGAGGCAGGCCTTGAACTTGCAATTCTTCTTTCTCAGCTTCCCAAGGACTGGGGTTACGAGTGTGCACCACCACACCCAGCCTAGATAAATGATGTGTCTCATTAAAGCTCTTATCTCAAAGAGGCAGGGTGGTGCACATCTGTAATCCTAGTGCTTGGCAGGCTAAGACAGGAGGATTGCAGGTTGGCAGCCAGCCTCAACAACTTAGTGATACCCTGTTTCAAAATTAAAAAAAGAAAGAAAGAAAAATTGGGTTTGTGATGTAGCTCAGAGTTCTCCTTGAGTTCAATCCCCAGCACATCAAAACAAAAACAAAAACAAAAACAAAACAAAACAAGTATCTGTAAGGTTGAAAATAGAGTTAGGGAGTTTAGGAGGGAGGTAAAAACACCAAGGGGGTTATCAGACCACTGCTTTATTCGGACCTGGTACCCTCCAGGGAGTCAGCTGGCTGTGGGGGAAGGGACAGACAGGCCACAGGTCTGGAGAGTTTCGCATAGTCCTGATTGCCAGCTGAGTCACGTGGTAGATTATTTCATAGGCATGCCGATTCTCTCGCGACATCTGTAGTCTTGCGATCTCAAGTATGTCTCACAATACCTGTAGTCTCACGATATCTCTGCTTCTGGCTTCCGGGGTTCCGCCTCCTGTTCCCACTGTGAGATCACGTGGGGGAGGGGAGGGACCCGACTTATCAGTATCTCAAAATAAGTTTTTCTGAAATTTAATAAAAGAATATTTAGTTGGCAGAGAAAATTATTTATTTGGTTGGAAGACCCTTCCAGTTGTGATTACAAGCTGATATAGACACTAAGGGACATAACCAACATTTAAAGACATTTTTTTTTTTTTTTTTTTTACTTTTTAAAATTTTTTTTATTTTTTATTGGTGCACTGTATTCATACATCATAGTAGGATACATACTTTTGTAGACATACATGCACACTTTTCCCAGTCAGCCCCCACCCAATCCCCACCCCATTTTCTCCCTATCCCTCCCTCCCATGCTTGGCTTAGTAGTTGACATCTAGTATTATGGCAATTTATCTAAAATTAAAAATGATAATCTCACATAACAGTTTCATTTGTCTGATACCAAGCTTTTGATGACTTAAAGATAATATTTCAATATTTCTTTTTGCTTTCTTTCTTACCAGAGAATATTTTTTTTCTATTTTTTAGGTGAAACTATCATATATTTATATATTTATTTTTCAGAAAAAAAATCTATCCTAATATGGAATATGGACTCTAGGTACCCACAACGATCTTGAAAAAGAACAAAGCTAGAAGATATATATTTTCTGATTTCAAACCATATAAAGCTACAATAATTGAAACAGTGTAGTACTATTCTAAAGGCAGATATATAAACCATTGGAGTTAAATAAAAGCCTAGAGCTAAATTCTTCCCTATATTGTCAAGTTATTTTTGACAAGGTTTCCACGAACATTTGGTGGTGGAAATATTAATCTTTTAACTAGATATTGTTAAAAAATAATAATTACATGGAAAAGAATAAAATTGGACCCTTACCTAATCCCATATACAAATATTAACTCAAAATAGATAATAGACCTAAATATAAATCTTAAGACTATAAACTTTTAGGAGAAAATCTGGGTCATTAAACCTCACAACATTGAAATTGGCAGTGATTTCTTGGTTATGATTTCAATGGCACAGGCAACAGAGGAGTATACAAACTCCCTAAAAAATAAAAAAAATATTGTATATCCAAAGACAATGTAAACAGAGTTAACAGTTACTAATAGAATTGGATAAAATATTTACAATTGCTATATCTGAAGGTATATTAATATTCCAACTAGAAATCCTAAAAATTAACAACAATAAAGGCAAACAATACCCTTTAGAGATAGGTAAAAGACTAACATAAATAATGAATCTCCACAGATAACCAATCTTAGTTGTCTGTTGGATGGAAAATCTTGTTTCTCTAGTTCTGGAGTGTGTTACCTATTTCTTCTTTGTAGTTAATCTCTTTGAGTATTTTCTCTAGTGCTGGTTTTGAAGACATAAATACCTTCAGTTTCTGTTTGTCATGGAAGCTTCTTATTTCTCCATCTAATTTGATAGAAAGTTTTGCTGGGTAGGAAATTTTTGGCTGGAAGTTGTTTTCTTTCAGAGTTTGGAATATGTTACTCCAAGCCCTTCTGGCTCTCATGACTTGGTTTGGGAAGTCTGGAGTGATTCAAATTGGTTTGCCTCTGAATGTCACTTGGCCCTTTGTTTTTGTTGCCTTTAAGATTCTCTGCTTGGCTTCCACATTGGTCATTTTGACAATTATGTGGCGTGGGGATCCTCTTCTCCGATCCTGTCTAAAGGGAGTTCTATAAGTTTCCTGGACTTGTGTATCGACCTCTTGCTCTATATCTGGAAAATTTTCTGCTATTACTTCCTTGAAGAGATTGTTGATCCCTTTGGTTTCACTTTCTTTTCCCTCCTCTATTCCAATTATTCTTAGGTTAGCTCTCTTAAAATGGGCCCATATTTCTTCAATATCAGATTCCTGCTGTCGGATATTTTTTTCTAGATTAGAAACTATACGTTCATTTTTGGAGTGCTCATCTTCTAAGAGCGAGATTCTGTTCTCCATGTGTTCTAATCGGTTGTCTGTGCTTTGAATTGAGGCCTTTACTTCATTAATTGCATCCTTTATCTCTTTTTGGCTCTCTCTGAGTTCTTTTCGAAGCACCTCTATTATTTCTACAGTTATTTTCCTGATTTGATCTTCTAGAAATCTCTGATTTTCTGTTTTATCGGGTTCTGATGTTGTGGGGTTGTGGGCATTTATTGCTCCAGTATTATTCCTCTTTCCCATGATTTCAGATGTTTGTGCCTTCTCTGGGTTCTTCCCTTGGGTCACTATGACTTCACTTAAGGTGTTCTGGATCTCGAGTCAGTAGTATCTCAGACCCCACTACTCCTTTACTGGGTTTTATCACAGAGTCTCCGACCCAGAGAGTCGATAGAGGCTGCTTTAGACTGTGGGGGGTGCCAGGTTGCACGTTCTCCTATGGTGTGATATCTCTGCCACCGCCCCTCCCCACTGGGTCAAGACCCAGGGAGTACAGTACTGGGATTTCTCCTCTGTGGCCCGCAATTTGACTCACTGTTCTTGAGTACGCAGATGTAGCTATACTGGCCTCGCTGAATTCGCTGCTGCTGCTGCCGGTGGCAATATGGCGCCGCTGCTATGCCCTCGGCTGTGGGGCTGGTGTTTTTCTTCTTGGTTTTGATTTCCACTCTGAATCCCTGCAGCGTGTGCTGAGCTCGGCCACTGGAAGCTTTAGATGCTCTCTGCGCAGAGAAATCCCGCCTGGCTGTTCCGCAGTGGCTCACCTCGGCTTGCTGTAGCCGTCCCGTGAATTCGCCATTGCCGCCGGCAGTATGGCGCTGCTGCCGCGTCTGCCGTGTCCTCGGGCGTGAGCCCGGTGTATCTCCTCCATGGCTCCGTTCTCAGTCCGCTTTCTCTCTGGAGCCTGGTGATTCTTTGTTTCACTGGTGATGGTGTTTTCTGGCCATGAAAGGCGCTGATTTTGTGGTAATGGAGATTTGTTGTTAGTGGGGCTCTTAAGCCCCGCTTTTTTCGGTCGTAAAGACATTTTGAGAACTTGTGTCCCTTGATGTTTTCTCAGAAGCAACCAGCACCCTTCAGGTTTCTGTCACTGCTGGCTCGGACAGTTCCCATTCAAGGCTGCATTTGCTGTGCTGGGCCCAGCTAGAGGCTCAAGACTCCCTGGAGGCTACGGTATCTTCTCCAGAGCTGAGCTCACAGGAGTCTAAGCTGCACATCTGAGTCAGTAAAGCAATTGTGCTAAGTGTTCTCAGTCCATAAGTCACCTCTTCTACTAATTTTTTTGTTGTTGTACTTTTTATCTGGAAAAAAAAACTAGCACTTATTGGTATGTGACTTAGAATTCATTTTGCTCTCGTAATTTTGTGTGTGTGTGTGTGTGTGTGTGTGTGTGTGTGTGGTGTGTACTGGGAATCAAACCCAAGGACATTCTACCTCTGAGCTACACACCTTCCCATAGCCCTATTTTATGTTTTTATTTTGAAACAGGGTCTCACTATGTTGCTGAGAGTCTATCTACATTGCTGAGCCTATCCTGGAACCTGGGATCCTCCTGTCTCAGCCTCCCAAGTACTGGAATTGTAAGTGTCACTATGCCCAGCTTTTGATGTAGTAATTTTCAAGTCATTTCATTACTCTCATCCTAATGCTTCACTTCTAGGTACAAAAAATTCTCAAATTTCTGGTTTGTGAAGTCTTACTGTGTAGATTATTATGAAAAGGCTACCAGAGCCAAAGGATTTGATCTGTGAGACTTTTAACACTGTAACCCAAAGAGCATCCCTTAGTGCAACCCTTAGTCAGCAGATTGGCATCTCTGGAGCTTATTAGAAATGTAGCATATTATAGGGAGACACTGGGATGCAGGAAGGACTCTAGACAAGGGAGGAGAACCCTTGGTGGTGTGATGCAGGGGCTGAAGGGAGGCAGGGAGGGGCTTCCTTAGATCTGATGAAGGAGACATTTGAGTGGACATGGTGACCATACACATCACCAGCGCCGGCCTCAGGACTGTGCAGGGGAGGGTGGAGCAGGCGGAGCTGGGAGCTGCCAGGTGCCGCGCTGTTGCCTCGCTCTGTAGCCCTGAACTTCATCGTGATACATGATTACAGTGCACAGCAAAACCTTAGAAGAGAAATGTAGCACCTTAGGCTCCGCCCCAGCTCTGCTGAAGCTCTGCATTTAATAAATTTTCCAAGTGACTCACAGGCATGGTGGAGTTGGAGAACCAGTGCGTCCAGAGGTATGCCGAGACCGCGGCTGCCGCTGGACCGTGACCCCTGAGCACCGCTGATGGCAGCACTGCCCGTTCCAGGCTCAACATTTCCCGCATTACCTCTTACAGATTCCATTAGACCCATTTAGAAACAGTCTTATCCCCATTTTGCACTGGAGGAAGTTGAAAGCGTGGGAAGGTCAAATACCTTTCTTAAGGTTACTTGGCTCGTATGTAGCAGAGTAGAGAAGGGAATTGTCTTCCTGCCACTCAAGTTTCTCTTTTAGATCACCATGCTCTGTTTATTCAATTCAGGAGTACTTTCAGCCCTCTCATTCAGTGTTAAAGGATTTTTTTTCCTTTTTGGTAGTACTATAGATTGAACCCAGGGGCATTCTACCTCCAAGCTACAACCCCATCCCTATTTTATATTTTATTTGGAAACAGGGTCTCGATAACTTGCTGAGGGTCTTGTAAGTTGCCAAGGCCTGCTGCAAACCTGTGATCCTCCTTTCTCAGACTCCCAAATATTGGAGGACAGGCATACCCCACCATGCCTGGCTCACGTAGTTTGTTTGTTTGTTTGTTTGTTTGTTTTGGTGCTGGGAATTGAGCTTAGGAGCATTCTATCTCTGACCTACACCCCCAGCTCTTTTTTCTTTTGTGGTACTGAGAATGGAACCCAGGGGCCTTCTACCTCCAGGCTATACCCAAACCTCTTTTATATTTTATTTGGAAATAGGGTCTCACTAAGTTGCTGAGAGCCTCACTCAGTAGCTGAGGCTGGCTTTGAACCCGGGCAGTCCTCCTGTCTCAGCCTCCCAAGTTCTGGGATCACAAGTGTGCACCACCAGGACACCCCCGCCCCCCCCACCAGCTCTCTTTATTTTTTCATTTTGAAACAAAGTTTCACTAGTTGCTGAAGGTCTTGCTAAGTTTTTCAGGTTGGTGGCAAACCTGCCATCCTTTGATCTCAGTGAGTCCTGTCTCAGTATTTAAAAAAAAAATGAAAAGAGAGGGGAAGCTTAGAAACATTGCACTGTAGAAGACCTCCACCGACTCCACCCTTTGAAGCTTGCCTGGAGCTCCCAGGGGCTCACACTTCTGGACCAGTGAAATGCAGTGTGGTGCTCAGGGATGTGACACCTGTTCCCAGGCAGGCGGCTCCTAGTTATCTTCTCTCCACTTTGCTAAGGACACCGTTTTCTCGTTATGACCCCACTCTTACCCATCTGGTAAGAGTTGGGGTTTTCATAAGTCTCCAGATCAGACCTGTCCATTCAGTAGCCTTCACTTCAGTTGACTCCACACGTCAGTGCTTCCTGACTGATGCCCAAACTCCTACCTAACCAGGTCCTTCAGCTCGTTTTGGAGGCAAGCTGTGGGGTAAGTGGAAGCTGAGATTCAGAAGCATGAATCCTCCTTGTAACTTGTAGAGATGGGCAGTGATGATGTTAAAGGTGTGGGAGACATTTGGTGTTTCACGGGGTAAGTTGGCTTTGTGTAAACCACATATTTCTGCAGTATCTGGATATCTGATTCTGATCCCAGGTAGCTGTTTGACAACTCAAAGTTGTAATTAACTGATAGCAATGTAAAGTAATTCTTATCTATAAATATGCAGCCGGGCGTCAAGCTTGCTTGTAATCCCAGCATTCGGGAGGCTGAGACCTGAGGATCGCGGTTCGCGAACAGCCTCAGCTACTTAGTGAGGCCCTCTGCAACTCAGTGAGACTCCGTTTCAAAATAAAGAATAAAAAATTGGGCAGGGGTTGCAGCTTGGAGGTCAAATGCCTCTGGGTTCCATTCCCAGGCCCTCAAAAAATACGCAAATTATTCTCTATCTGGTAGAGAGCCAAAACTGGTTGGGAGAGGGAAAAACCTGTTTTGTGCCTGTTTGCCCATTCATCTCCATGGTCCAGTTTATAATGTTGCTTCAGATTCTTGTTTGAACTGGTTTCCTTATTTTGAACAAAATAAAATCCTTCATACATACTCACTTTATATCTGTAGTTATGATTTTACATTTTTTAGAACACTTTCCATAATAGTAGGGGGGCAGATTGCATTGTGGTAACTGGTTTAATAGTAGAGAGCTAGCTCATTAATCTTCATCAAGGGAAACTGAAAACAGAAGCCAAATAAGCAGAAATGATCTGTGGAACCTTTTACAATTTAAGTTGCCAGCAGTTTCATGTATAAAAGAGTAAAGGTCTATGTAATCATTGTAAAAGCGGTTCCCATATTTTGAATTAAATGGCCTCCACCAAAACACAGATTTGTGGTTTCTTGAAATTCATGTAATTATGGAAAATAGCTGGCTTTCCTTCTGCAAAGCCAGGTAGTAACTAGTGAGTATCGTCCATCCTCACTGCACACTGCGAGCTCAAGGCCACAGCGGCCAAGTCCTGTTTGCTGATCTCTGGCTGCCTACCCTCTCTCTGGCTCACACATGGGCACCACATTAGTCTGTCAAATGACTAAACAAAAAGGCAGACCAGGATCTACCCCTCATCGTCATAGGCACCAAGACTTGTTTTATTATTCTGTTCAATTTCTGGGTATAATGGGTATTTCAAAGGCAGACTTTGATAAATCAGACTCATAGGAAGATGATCTAGGAATGAGAATATTAACTTTGTCATTAAAGAGAGTGATCAAACTATATAGCAGGTTGGGATGTGTTTGCCTGTATCCCTTCAGAAAACGACACAGGGAGATACATTACAATGAGAAGCTGGCTTGATGCGCTTGAGTCGGGCAACTAGCCTGTTATACCCTGGGCTAGAAGGGGTGGGGCGCTGGAAGGAAGAAGGAGTGTGAGAAATACATGGAAAAAAATTTGTTCTTTGGTCTTTCTGTAATTAGGAGATATCCTATCTGTTAATGAATTCATTTTTTAGAGAGAGTAAAATTGATTAGGCCTTAAGCTTTAGATTCACAATTCAGTTTTGACCTTATTATGGTCACCACAAATAGAATTTGGATGTGCTCAGAACTCCTCGGTCACTTACATGCAGATTGTTCTTTGGGGTGTTTTGCTTGGCTGGGGGATTGATTGCATGATTGCAGGTCGCACTCAGAAGGTGACATCAATTCTCTGCTTTAGAGGTCTTTCTGGATGCTTGCTAGGTCTGATGACATTATTTTGGCGAGCTAGAATAACTCCTTCCCTTTTAGAGATGTTTTTCGCTTTATCGGAGTCCTAATTTTTATTATTTTGCAATACCTGATGTAGTCTCTACGCTTCTTGCTTTTCTGTGAAATCTTGCCAGCCGGTCTTGTAAAGCGATCACTTTCAACTCAAGAATGACTTATAAAGACAGAATTTTTAAAAGGCAGAGCATCCACACAGATAACAGTGAGAGCGGAAAACCTTGCCTTTGTGTATCTTTTCCTCCCAATCTTATTAAAAATGTGCCTGAAGCTTTGGTCACCAGTACCAAGCAAATAAATTCTGTAATAAAAGTATAAAAAAATCAGAATCTAACACAAGACTTAGAAGGAATGGAAAGAGATAAATTTGTAGCATTTAATGGTTAGTAAACTGTCAGCAAACTCAGAGTCACAGGACAGATGGTCGATGGCTCTGTATGTCCTCTAAGGAGTGGGGAGCATGCCCCCAGAGTGATGGGCCCCCAGGGGGCACTGGAGCAGGGAAATGACATGACCAAATCTTGGAGCAGTTAAAGATGGATAGACAGGAAGGAAAAACAGGTTACATTTTTTTGTTATTATTGTTTTGGTAGTGGGGATTGAACCCAGGGTCATTCTATCTGAGCCACATCCCAGCCCTATTTTATTATTATTATTTTTTAAAACAGACTTCACTAAGTTGCTGAGGGTCTGGTTAAGCTGCTGAGGTGGTCCTTAAACCTGCAACCTTCCTGTCTCAGCCTCCCACGTACTGGGATTACAGGCATGTGCTACCATGTCCAACTTAGGTTGCAATTCAAATGAGAGGCAGGGCAACAGAGAATGGAGTATAGCAAAGTACAATATTTTGATTCTTTGACTTTTATTTTTTTGGTGGTACTGGGGTTCCTGGAAGCCCTTCTACCTCCGGGCTACACTCCCAGACCTATTTTTACATTTTTATTTGGAAACAGGGTCTCCTAAGCCAGTGCGTGTGCAGCTGGCTTCGAACCTGCGCGATCCTCCTGTCTCTGCCTCCCAAGTGTGGGGATTACAAGTGTGTGCCACCACACCCAGCTTTGTTTGACTTTTTAATTTTGAGATGGTAGAGAATAGAGCAGGAGACAGTGGCAGAGACAGATGGGGTAAAGACCCAGCTAAGGGGGCGGCGTGGTCTCAGAGGAGACAGAGGAGGGTAGATGGCAGGTGGGTTATCCTTGTGCAAGAGAGGAGACACCTCTTTCTCAGAGATGGAAGGTCAGGATGACTGACAGCCAGTGATTAATTCACACTCAACAGCGTCATGTCTCTCTGAAACAGGAAAGTCCATTAATGAGAAACAGGAGGGCAGAGGACGGGCCAGCACAGTAAAACTATAAATGTGTAGAGCAGGGGTGAGGGAACTGGGACTTGGAGCAGAGGTGTTAGGTACAGAAGGCCCAGGCAATTGGACACCAGGGGTGAATCAAGGCACCAGGCTGGCTGGGCAAGTGAGGCACACTTTTCATCCCAGTACTTGGGAGGCTGAGACAGGAGGATTGCTGGCTAGAGGCCAGTGGACAATAACTTAGTGTTAGTAACCTGTTTTAAAATGAAAAAATAAACCAAGAGCTGAGGGCATAACTCAGAGGTAGAATGCCCCCCGAGTTCAATTTTCAGCACCACAGAAGAAACAAACTGATAGAAAGCACCAGACCATTCGCCTGTGTGATTTCTCTCTCCTTTGGGCCGTCAGGGGTCAGGTACAGGGACATCTGTATTGTCAGGAGCTGTATTGCTTTATTGTTGTGATATGAGATGTCACGGCCAGAGAGCTGAGTGTGGCAAGATGTGACAGATGCTACAGATGGGCGGGCAAGCACACCGCGGAGGTGCCATCTGAGCAGAGCGCTCTTGCATGCAGGACCGCAGACGCACTGGCCGGATGGTGGGAACCCGCTCGGCTCCCTGGTGTCGGCTCCCTGGTCTGGGGGGCTGCAGGTGCTAACCTGGTCGAATGCTCCAGCAGCTCGGTAGCAGGAGGGCTGTGTCCTGTCCATGACCCCTCCCCTTTTCACGGTAGGGTTTGGCAGTCTGTATATGAGCCGATGCTTTCATTCGCTTCATCTAATTTAGGCAGGAAGTTTCTGAAAATGCTTTCACCAGGAAATTGGAATGAAATGGAAATTAAAAGGAAAAAATGGCCTGAAGTTGCTAGAAACAGAATTCCTACTTTGAGCCACAGAGTCTGGCCCAGGTAGCTTGTTACTGAGGGCATGCCTGGCACCCTCCTAAGTCTTGTTCTGGCTTTTTCTCCCTACACCAACTGCTCAGACCATCAGCTTAAGTTAGTTTTAGGGCAGGTGTTATAGATAAATGTCCCCTAGAGTGCTCGTCTATTAATGTTTGGAGCTGAAGTAACTGAGTCACGAGGGCTGTGATCCCAGCAGTGGGTTCGTCCATTTTGATGGGTCTGTCTCAGTGGAGACCCAGTGCTGTAGCTATGGCTGGAGGTGGGTCCCTGGGCGTGCAGCCTTGGGGATTATATGAACGGCTCCTCCTCCCCCTGCTCGCTCTCTTGCTTCCGGACGCCATGATGTGAGGAGCACAGCCCACGTGCCCTCTCTCTGTCTGCCTCCTCTCACCACGCTCCAGGATCTCTGGTCCCCAGCCTCACATGAACTGAGCCCCAAACCTAAGAAAATCAATCTTCTTTCCTCTAACTTAAGGGTTAGGTCTTTATATTATGACTGTGAGAATGCTAAGGGAATGGTGGGGAGGGGTCCCCTTCCCTCTATACTTAGGACTTCTACTGAAAATGAGACCCCAGTGCAGGCTGTGATGTCTCCACCTCGAGGGCAGCTTCCTGCCTTGCTCGTGTTCACCCTGACGGCCATCTCCCTGACGGCCATGTCCTTTAGGATGGATAATCTGACCTGATTGCTGAAAACCCTTCCTGGGATCTGGGTCAGCCCTCACCTGTCTGTGGCAGCCTCCCCGTGCCACGTTGCTTCTCTTTCCAAGTCTTTGGAGTTCCTGTTTTCATCTTGATCATTTTATGCGCCCTTTGACTCATCTGAGAAAGGTCCTCAAATCAGAATAAGGAGGATACACTGTTACCTCTTCCTCTGCAGGTGTGCCAACCTCTCAGACAAGATCTGCCTACAAGTCCTATCTTTTTTCTAAACACCACCATGTCCAGCAACATTTATTTATTGATTTCTTTATGTCTGGCATTTTATTTTGTTATTTTATTTTATTTTTTGCGGTACTGGGGATTAAACCTAGAGGCATTTTACCTCCAAGCTACACCCCCAGCCCTATTCTTTTTATTCTTTCATATATATATATATATATATATATATATAATATATATATTTTTGGTACCGGGCGTGAAACCCAGGGGCTTTCTACCTTTGGGCTATACTCCCAGACCTATTTTATATTTTATTTGGAAACAGGGTCTCACTAAGTTGCGGAGAGCCTCACTAAGTAGCTGAGGCTGGCTTTGAACCTGTGTGATCCTCCTGTCTCAGCCTCCCAAGCATGGGGATTACAAGCATGTGCCACCACGCCTGGCTAATTTGAGTTTTTATTTTTTATTTATTTTTTATTTTTATTGGTGGTACTGGGGTTCCTGGAAACCCTTCTCCCTCCGGAATACACTCTCAGACCTATTTTGTATTTTTTAAATTTGGAAACAGGGTCTCTTAAGACAGCAAGGCTGGCTTCAAACCTGCGCGATCCTCCTGTCTCTGCCTTCCAAATGCGGAGATTACAATGGTGCACCACCATGCCCGGCTGAGTTTTTATTAAGACAGATACTAAGGAAAGGGACACGAGACACAATTCTACTAGTGCCTGGTTGTCAGAATTTTACTATTTACTATCACCAAGCCATCATTATTCAAAGCACTGCTAGCTCAGTAATTCAGTTCATTAACGCTGCTGCTTGAATAAAACACACAGCAAATTAGAAATAAACAAATCCTTGGAAAGAAGAATAATATATTCAGAAAACATAGAAGGTGAGGCATATAGACAGAACAGGAGGGAGGGAGAAAGGAAGTGGTAAGGAGAGAAATTATATCAGGATTAAGAAGGATTTTGTGAGCTCATCTATGCACTATACCCAGCATTTTTAGAAAACATTTCTGAGAAATCCTGGAGAATTAAATATAAAGCTTTCTTGTTTATATCTTTACCTTTATATCTCCCACATCAAATATATTAATGCATGGTGGTGCAAGTTTGTAATCCCAGGACATGGGAGGCCGAGACAGGAGAATAATCACAGGTTTACAGCCAGCCTCAGCAACTTAATGAGGCCCTGTTTCAAACAAACAAGCAAACAGACTAACAAGCCAAAAAACAAAAACAGAGCTGGGGATGTCACTTGGAGATAGAATGCCCCTGGGTTCAATCCCCAGTACCAAAAAGAAAAAGAAAAAAGATGAACAGGAGGACTTAATTGTGTGTATGTGTGTATGCCTTTTTTTTTAGTATGTACGTGTATATGTATTTTATTCGTCAGTATATTCAGTCCTATAATCTCAAAGACCGACCATGCAACTTAGAGGAAGGAAATTTATTTGCTCATGGTTTTGGGCTCAGTCATGTGAGGCTGGAGACCCCAGCTCTCGGGCATGGTGGTGGCAGGCAGTGGGAAGAGGGAGAGCAGAAGTCTGTGCTTCTCACATCATGGAGGCCAGAAGAAGAAAGCGAGCAAGGGGAGGAGGAGCCCTGTCTAATCGCCAAGGCTGTAGCCCCAGCGACCCACCTCCTCCACCCACATCCTACCTGCCTGGGCCACCGCCCAGATAAATTGTAGTAGACCTGCCCACTGTGGAGAATACAGCCAAGCCTGGCTCAACACTGCCATGCCACCTGCTTCCATGATTACACACACACACACACACACACACACACACACACACACACACCCCACACGTAACATTTTTCTCTTTTTGGTACTAGGAACTGAACATAAGGGCATTCTACCTCTGAACTGCACCTCCAGGATTACAGGCATACACCACGATGCCCATCTTACCTCCAGAATTATCTCAAATTTGTCCACTTCTCTTGTTTCCAGTCAACACAAGTGTGGTGTGGCCCTCAGTGCACACCTATGTCTGGGCACACAGGATGGTTGCCCATTGCTGTTTCCTACTTTGCTATCAGCTAGGCATTGACTCTGGCCAGTGGCACATCTTCCCTCTTTGATGAAATGTTCAGATACAGAGTCAGACCTTCCAGCACTTTGTTCTTTTGCCACAGTAATTATGAAAGTAGGTTGTTGAAAGGAATATAAGACTGAAATAGTTTGGGTCCATTTATTAGTCAGGGATCTCCAGGGAAACAGAACCAATAGAACAGATACAGTTGTAGAGAATGCTTTCTTTCTTTCTTTTTTTCTTTCTTTCTTTCTTTCTTTCTTTCTTTCTTTCTTTCTTTCTTTCTTTCTTTCTTTCTTTCTTGTGTTGCTAGGGATTAAAACCAGGGACATTCTACCTCTGACCCTCAGCCCAATTTTATTTTTTTCTTTTGAAAGAGGGTCTCCCTAACTTGTAGAGAGCCTCGCTAAGTTGCAGAGGCTGGTTATGAACCTGTGATCCTCCTGTCTCAGCCTCCCAAGTACTGGGACTACACGCATACAGCACCATGCCCGGCTTAAAGAATGCTTTGTGATGGACAGCTCATATGGTTATGGCGGCTGAGGCATCCCATGCTGTGCCATCTGTCAGCCCACAAGGGCTAGTGGTGTGGGTCAGTCTTAAGTCCAGGAGCCTGAGAAGCAGAAAAACCCTGGTGGAAATCCTGGTCTGATGCCAAAGGCCTGAGAATCAGGGAGTACAAGTCCCAGTGTGTGGGCACCAGTGCCTGAGAACCCGGGGCACTGATGTCTGAGGGCCAAAGAAGGGCATCCTGCTCTGCAAAGGAAGAATTCATCCTTCTTGGACTTTCATGCTGTTCTGGCCCTCAGTGGATTGGACAAGGCCCATTTGCACGGGTGAGGGTGGATTTTTTTTACTTAGTCATCAATTAAAATGCCAATTTCTTCTAGAAACACTCTCACAGACACACCAGGGAAGTCATGTTTTGCTAGCTATCTGGGCATCCCTTAATCTAGTCAAGTTGACACATAAAAGTAACAATCACAGTCTCTAAATTGCATGAGGCACAGCTGCCCTAAAAGGCCATCTATACAATGCAGGGGACATTTTATTAGACAACAAACTAAACAAAACCTTTGTTGTGTAAAGCAACTGAGCGCTTGGTGCAGTTTGTTATTATATCATAATATAATAGTGCTATTCTAAAGCCAGGCATGGTGCCACACACCAGTAATCCAGTACTTGAGAGGCTGAGACAGGAGGATTGCAGGTTCAAGGCCAGCCTCAGTAACTTAGCAAGACCCTGTTTCAAAATCAAAAATAAAGTAGGGCTGTGGGTGTGGCTCATCAGGGGAATGCCCTGGTTCAATCTCCAGTACCACAAAAAAAAGGAAGGAAGGAAGGGAGGGAGGGAAGGAGGGAAGAAAATCGCTATTCTATTTTGAAGAGTAAAACTGGTAGGATTGCTCTGTCTCTCTCCTAGAATCCTGTATAAACCTCCTAATTCTTCTGTATCCCTTTGATCCCTCATTTCTCTGCAAAGCATCTCAGTGAACTTTTTAAACATACATCAGGTCACATCCCTATCCAACACCTTGCCCTGCTTCCCCTTTTTATTACGATACATTCCAAACTTGCTAACATGGCTTCCTCGGCCTGCGTGTCTGGCCCGCGCTGACCCCTCCACACACCACAGGAGCTGCTTAGCAGTTAGTCTCAGGGTCCTCACTCGCCCGCCTGCCCCCTTTGCACACACTCTGCCTCTGCCTGGGAAGCCCTTCACCACCCCCACTGACTTCCCAAGCTCCCCAGTCCCCCTGCCTCTGGCCCGGCTGGGTGGGAGGCCCTCCGTCCCGTCACCCATGCCTCCCACTCTGCTTCACCTCTCCTCATCACACCTCACGAGCCTGTGTTCTCACTCATGTGGCCATTTCTATAGCAAACATCTTTCTCCCTCGCCAAGAGCGGGCTCCACTAGGGAAAGGAGAAGGCGCCGTGTCTGTTTTCTCTGCTTCTCTTTCCTAAGCATGCTGTGCCTGGCCCCCAGCCCATGATACATGCTCAAATGAATCTCAGAATCTCAAGATGATTAAATAAGTGTGTTAACAGTACATTTAATAGTGTGCAGATGTCTAAAGCCTACGGGAAGCGATCCTTGGCATTTTCTGGGCACTTAGTATGTCTGAGGCGTGGCATCCTGAGCATAATCATGTTCGCGTAGCTCGTACATATCATGACGGTGATCGCGGTGGCTGTTATCCTCATGTTAGAGCTGCAGGACCATGGAGCAGTAAGTACCATGCCTGTGTCCACGGGGTTTAGTATGTCCAAGGCGCCATGCCCTATTCTCCCAGCCTGCTTCTCAGTTTGATTTTATTTCACTTCTGTTTTCCAAATTCATAATACAATAGCGTTAGGCCCTTATATCACCGCGATTGTAATTCAAAGGCCGACTTTACCTGTGCTCTTTATAGAAAGACTATTAGTCTCATGTGTCTGCCCGCTTCTTACCTGAGGTAGCATCTTTTGAAAATAAAGGCTACTTTCTTTATTAAAACTATTCAGTAATCTGCTCACTGTAAATGCTAACCTCAAAATATGAAAACCTAGAAATAGAAAGTCTTCAATATAGATTTCTTTTCAGTTTGACTTTGTAGTTTAAGCTTTTTTTTTTTTTAGTTTAGACCCCTCTGAGGTAAAAATATCAATTTCCTTTTCCATGGAGAAATTCAATAATGGAATGAAAGTCAGGCTTCATTTGGACACACTTTTATCAATTAAATCTGATTTTGGTTAACAATATCTCATACACTTTCATTTTAACTCAATGTTTTGTTTTTCTTTTTAATCTCTTTCATGAAACAGCACACATCTGAATGAAAAATCCCTCGAACTGACAGAGAAATGCAAAAATCTGCATTATGGCATACAGTCTTTATCTAACAAAACAAGAAGGTAAGTTGCACTCTTCACATTTGATTTCATCTTAAAAGTGTTTTGTATTCCACGTGTTTGTTTCAGTCAGCATTCTTACTGCTGTGAACCCAAATACCTGATGACCACAACCTAGAAGAAGCACAATTTATTTGCTCACAGTTCTGGAAGTTGTAAAGGTTTCAGTCTGTGTTAAGCCAGGTCACATCTGTGGAAGTCAGGGGATGGGTGTGGGAAGCAGAGAAAGAAGGGAACCTGTTAGTACCCAAACCACACCCCAGCAGCCTGCCTCCTCGAGCCACAGCCTACCTGCTTAAGTTACCACTCGGTACACCCAAAGGATTCATCTCTCAGTGAATTTCTCCACCAATGAGATGAGAACTGTCTCACATTTTAAGTTTTTTGAACTGTGAACATTTTTTAGTGGCCAACGCTTGAGTTTTCCCAGGGGACATTGTACATCCAGGCCATTATGGTGTCCGTGTAAGAAACAAGACCGTTCACTCCCAGCCTTGCAGTTGGGCTCTAAGGAGCCTTTGTTGATGAGGAGGATGGACCAGGCATCAACCATGCAGAACAGGGTCACATCATGGCAGTGAGACTCAACCCATCTGTCCTTAAGTACACATTTATTAAAAATACTGGGCAATTTTGCTGGATAATATTTTAAAGACCCTCAACACTTTTGAGAACGCATATACATTCTGGACCTTATCCTAGAAAAACACCTGCCTCGTGCAAACTTATTTCAGGTAACAACTTACCCCATTTCAGAGGTGGCTCTCACTTCCTCACTTTTCCTTACAATCCACATTAGAGTCCACTATCTCCTCCAAATAGAATGAAATTCCAAACCCCAGTGCTTCATGGAAGAGCCCCGGGCGGCCTCCGATTCTGATCTGAGGAGCACTATTTGGATTGCAGTTGGAAGGAGCAGAGTCTAAACAGTGCTGGGGCAAGGTCTCCACGCAGAATAGGGTGTGAGCCTGTCACCTCCAGCGAGGAGGTGAACTCAGGTTCACTTGGCTGTGTGCTTGCTGGATAAAGTTAAAAGATGGTCCAGGTAAAAAGCATGCCAGCAAGGACGACAGTTGACTCAGACTTCCTCCTTCGAATTGTTCTCTTCTAATTCCTAATAACCAGAGTGCCCCCCCCGCTCTCTCTCTCTCTCTCTCTCTCTCTCTCTCTCTCTCACACACACACACACACACACACACACACACACACACACACACATCTCTGCATCTTTTAATTCTAAAAATAGTGCTTGTGGGCGGAAAGAGTTAAAACAGCTGTCTATAACCCATTCTCCCTTCCTGGGGGCGTGGGACGTTGCCCTGGAGGAAAAGAAGCCAAGGTAAGTGACCTGGTCTAACCTGCTTTTCATCTGACATTCTAGGTAGATAGATTTACACCACTTTCTTGGAGGGAGACCCCCATCTTTTGCCTATCAGAGCAAACGGATCCCTGGTTCAGGCAGCAGTTACAGTAAATGGAACCCAGGAGCCAGGAGTAATAAGGTTCTAGTTCTCCCTAGAAAATTACATGCACAGCCTGTATGTAATTCTTTGGGCAGCCAAAGGGAAATGTTTTTTAATTCAAATGTTCCTGCTGTGGGAGGAATACCATGGACCTCACTTAGAGACCTCACCTGGCTCTTGGGCCTGATCCAGTGTGGGAAGACAGGACCAGTGTGGTCACTCTTAATATGAACCCTTTGTTTGACTGGATCCTTGGAGTTATTAGAAAGCTTAATGCCAGAGGTGAGCTCTGATTTTAATTAGTATGGTTTGACCACCCAATCCTAAGTTGGCTCTGTTTATCACAGAAGGAGAGCCCTCTGAGCTGCCGCACCTGCTGACCTCCCACCCCCGCAGCCCTTCACTCTGCTTTGGTCCTTCCTTTGCCCAGAGAAGAGTGAACTACAAGGACTTCATCAACCAGCTCTGGGCTATTTTGCCATATATATTTTTTCGTTTTTTCCTTTGGATTTGACTAAGCAAGAACACGTGAGAAAGATCAGAAAAGGTAGAGGAGGAAACACAACTCTATCCTAGGGGTGTTGTTGCTAGTTAACTTTATCTTTGGACTAAAGAAGGCGCTGTACCATTTGAATGAAAGTCATGTCTTTAATTAGGTCTCTCCTGCTCTTTCTGTATTGGCATGTTTGTTCTCCCTCTCCCTCCCCCTTAGCTCTGTCTCCATCTCCATCTCCATCTCCTTCATTGAAACCTTCAATTTAGGAATAAGTTAGTAGTCTGACAGCCTGCCCAGACCTTTAAGAATTGTCCCTTCTTAGGTTATACAATTCGAGCTGGCCGTGGTTCCCGCAGGGACCCTAGGTTACTGCTAATTGGTTAGACGACTTGTACAAATGCTTCTTGCCAATGAGAAACTTTCTGGACTTCTGCCCATGTTTTATACATGGTGCTGGGGATGGAACTCAGGGGCATTGTACCTCTGAGCTACACCCCCAGCCTTATTTTTTCAGTCGTTTTTATTTTGAAACCGGGTCTCACTGAGTTGCCGAGGGCCTCACTAAGTAGCTGAGGCTGTCTGCGAACCTTGATCCTCCGGTCTCAGCCTCCTGAATGCTGGGATGACGAGCGTGTGCCATCCCGCCCGACTTGCACATATGTTTTGATCATGTTGAACTGGTTGCTTTGTTTTTGGGTGTGTGGGTGTTACAGGACTCTCAGACATTTCTAGAGGGGCTTTAATTCCAAATGTCTTGCACTAACTTTCACACACAAAACATATGGTGTGAAGGAAACGTGAAAAGTACAACTGAGAAGCCACACGTGGTGGTACACACCTGTAATTCCAGTTCCTGGGAGGCTGAGACAAGAGAATCGCCCATTCAAGGCCGGCCTCAGCAACTAGTGAAACCATGTTTCAAAATAAAAATATAAGGAAGGCATGGTGGGGCAAAATTGTAATCCCAGCATTTGGGAGGCTGAGATAGGAGGATCACAGTTCATGGACCACTTCCGCTACTTGGTGAGGCCCTTTGCAACTCAGTGAGACCCTGTTTCAAAATAAAGAATAAAAGCCAGGCGTGGTGGTGCACACTTGTAATCCCAGCGCTTGGGAGGCAGAGACAGGAGGATCACGCAGGTTCAAAGCCAGCCGCGCTGACTTTAAGAGACCCTGTTTCCAAAAATAAAAATAGGTCTGGGAGTGTAGCCCGGAGGGAGAAGGGCTTCCAGGAACCCCAGTACCACAAAAAATAAATAAATAAATAAATACATAAAAAAGTAGGGCTGGAGCTGGGCGTGGTGGTGCACGCTTGTAATTCCAGTGCTTGGGAGGCTGAGACAGGAGGATGGCACAGGTTTGAAGCCAGCCTCAGCTACTTAGTGAGGCTCTCAGCAACTTAGTGAGACCCTGTTTCCAAATGAAGTATAAAATAGGTCTGGGATTATAGCCCAGAGGTAGAAAAGCCCCTGGGTTCCACCCTCAGTACCACACATACACACACAAAAAAATAAGACTGGGAGTGTAGCTCAGAGGTAGGATTCCACTGGATTCCATCCCCATTACTGCAAATATACATATATAATAAACTGGGGCTGTGACCCAGAAGTAGAATACTCCAGGGTTCAGTCTCTACATACCAGGAAAAAAATAACAGTACAACTAGGAAATATTGGTACTTGCTCCAGTATGCACCGCGGACACCTGGTTACTCTTGCCCAGTGCATATATCAGACATGTGTCACTTGCGTTTGACTTTGTTCAAGTGACAGGGGTCTTCAGCTTAAGGATGACAGTTAGAGAGGCATCATGGCAAAGCCCTGAGTCAGCAGAGGAGGAGGAGTCTCTAATCACCGAGGGCATCTTTTTTAAGACAGAATTTGCCAGCTTTTTCCTGTGCATCAACAGCAATGGTGAAGGGCAGTCTGTCTGCTAATGAGGATACCGGGGCACACGCTCACCAGCTTGCTCTCTGTTTTTTGCAGTTGTTTTGAATTTGATGGTAAGACCTTTTCTCAGCTATTCTTTAGGGGGTTGCATTTCCATTAAGCACACAGTTTTTAGCTAGCTCGTGTAATTAGCCCGCACGGGTGTTCTTCACGGCAAAGGTCTAGAGAGAGCAGGCCCGAATTGCCCATTGTTATGAAAGTGTTATTTTGCACACAGGAGACTAATTTTTTGGTTGCATTGTCTGTTGTCAGGAATTGTGCGTTCTGCAACGACTGCTGTTACAGACTTGCAGGGGACAATTGGGAAGCCATTCCACGGACGGTGATAAAAGTAATTTCATTTTCTTAGAAATAATTATTTAGCCCTATTTTTGTCATGGTCTGGTAAAGACTAGAATTTTCTCTTTCTTCAGCCAATTTGTCCCTTTCATGTTGCTAAAGTAGGATTTATTTAGGAAGACAGTTATAGTAGCAGAAAAGTGGCGCTTCTTTCCTCTGATAGGCCTGCTACATTTGAATAAAAGTTAAGGATGGCCAGTGGGAACAGAATACCGTGTGTCGGGGATTCTCTAAGACACAAAGGCAGGACAGTGTCTCGTACATGCTTCTATCTTTGGTGCCTATCACAGGCCTGAGCATAAAATAATTGCTCAGGAAACACCTGTTGAATAAACAAATGACCCAGGAGCGGTGACACATGCCTATAATCCCAGTCCTTGGGAGACTGAGACGGGGGGCTTGCAGCCTCAACACCAGCCTCGACAACTTAACGAGACCCTCGGCAACCTAGCAAGACCCCGTTTTAAAACAAGAAAACCAAAAGAGGGCTGGGGTTATAGTTCTGAGGTAGAATGCCTCTGGGTTCAGTCCTCAGTACCCCCAAAAAACTAATGGAATGAATTAATGTATTCACTGGATCTTCAAAACATTTTCTATGCCATCTCTGATAGGTGTTAAAAGTCATCTATAAATCCACAATCTTCAGCTCCGTTTTGAAATCAATTTTAGCTTGAATCTCTCCTCCCTCCTCACTTCTCTTTTATTCTCTTCTGAAGATTGAACCCAGAGGCTTTACACCTCTGAGCTGGGTGACACCGTAACCCTTTATACTTTGAAATGGAGTCTTGCTAAGTTTCTGGGGTTGACATTGGACATTCGATCCTCCTGACTCAGCCTCCCAAGTCCTGGGGTCACAGGTGTGCGCCACCATGCACCCGCCCGCCTCCTGCTTACTCTGGATCTGTGCTTTTCTTTCTTTTTCTGCCTCATCTTTTACTTTCCTGTTTTTCTGGGTTCCTCCGGTACAGTCCCTTCACCAGGTCATCTCCCAGATAAAATGTTACCCTGTATCCACGCTGTTACATAGCCATCCTACCATTCCTAGTTTGCTCCCTTTGCAGAATGGCACACTTATTACTCCGTCTTTTCTGCTTATAATTTTAGGAAAAGGGCTCCATGGAGAGCCAAGCTGCCCAACTTAGTCTTCATTGCTTCAGATAAAAGCAGTGACTTTTTTAGGCGCAGTTGTTCAGAGGTTCTGACCCAGGAAATAAACTCATTTTCCCTCTGGGTTTTTTTCTGCCACGGTTGCACCATGAGTCAGTTTTCCATTGATGTAACAAAACCTGAGATAAACTGACTTATTAAGAGAAGTTTCTTTTAGCTTATAGTTTGGGAGATTCCTGGCCAGGACTGGACAGACACATTGCTTTTAGATCTCTGGTGTGGGGAAGTTTACCTTGGTGAGGGCACATGGCAAAACAAAGCCATTCATTTTATCACTGAGATACGAATGAGGAGGAGCCCTGGATCCCACAGTCCTCAGTCCTTCTGTAGGAGAGTACCCCCTGCACCCTGAATCCTCCCAGTGGGCCCCACAGTCCTCTTTGAGGTACCCCAGCACCCTAAAGCCTCCCAGTGGGCCCCACAGTCCTCTTTGAGGGTACCCCAGCACCCTAAAGCCTCCCAGTGGGCCCCACAGTCCTCTTTGAGGGTACCCCAGCACCCTGAAGCCTCCCAGTGGGCCCCACAGTCCTCTTTGAGGTACCCTAGCACCCTAAATCCTCCCAGTGGGCCCCACAGTTCACTTTGAGGTACTCTAGAACCCTAAAGCCTCTCAGTGGGCCCCACAGTCCTCTTTGAGGGCACACCAGCACTCTGAAGCCTCCCAGTGGGTCCCACAGTCCTCTTTGTGGGTACCCAGCACCCTAAAGCCTCCCAGTGGGCCCCATAGTCCTCGTTGAGGTACCCCAGCACCCTAAAGCCTCCCAGTGGGCCCCACAGTCTTCTTTGAGGGCACCCCAGCACCCTGAAGCTTCCCAGTGGGCCCCATAGTCCTCTTTGAGGTACCCCAGTACCCTGAAGCCTCCCAGTGGGCCCCACAGTCCTCTTTGAGGTACCCCAGCACCCTAAAGCCTCCCAGTGGGCCCCACAGTCCTCTTTGAGGTACCCCGGCACCCTAAAGCCTCCCAGTGTGCTTCACAGTCCTCTTGGAGGTACCCCAGTATCCTAAAGCCTCCCAGTGGGCCTCACAGTCCTCTTTGAGGTACCCCAGCACCTTAAAGCCTCCCAGTGGGCCTCACAGTCCTCTTTGAGGTACCCCAGCACCCTAAAGCCTCCCAGTGGGTCTCACTCCCAAAGTTCTGCCACCTCCCAGTAGTGCCGAACTGGAGACTAAGCCTTTCACACCTGGGCCTTTGGAAGACTTAAGAAATAAGTAGGTAGAAAGGAGACACAAAACAAGGAAAATGGGACTTTAACATAGAAACCTGTGACAAGGCCTGTTATTCTTGGGTGGTTGGGTGGTGTCTGTTTATTAAACAACAGATCACACAAAAGAGGGATCTCCGTGGGCGCTACTCAGGAGAGCACCCCCCTCAACACACATGGCTGATGGATGATAACAGTGCAGGTCAGGACCAGAACACCCTGTGCCTCCTGTGACTAGGGCACGGGACTGAGGTCATCCTCACACACCCCCTGCACGCCCCTCACGGAGGCCCCTAGAGGAAGAGTCCCGCACGCCCAAAGGGTCTCGCTCACTCTTGAGGTGGCTGGCATTCTTTCTTGAATATGTATCCTCCACTTTTCTAAATAAGCAGTGCGGCACTTCCTCGGCCCTGGATTCCTCTTTCATAACCGTGACTCTGGGATCCCAAGCAAATTTGTTTAGTTTCTGCTGTTTGGTCAGAAGATGAATTACACTGCTTTAACAAAATCTCGCAAAGCCCTTTGCATCCGTACAGACTTGTGCTCTCTCAGGCAATGTTTCACATTCCTTCTCGACCAGGCAACTCTTGGTCAAGCTCTTCCCCAAGCCTTGGCGCAGGGGTTATGACTTCTACCGCTGCAGCAGGGGGTGTGCGGCCTGCTGCCGAAGGGGAGACACGTGGAAGCCTGTCCTCCACCAGCCCAAGGGACTCGGATAACGAGTCATGCTCACATTCCACTGGCTGGGAGCACTGACTCTATGCAATGGGGTCATGTGACTGGTTGTGGCCATTAGAGTGGAGGGTTGGTGCTGGGTCTATAGTGCCTGGCTGGGCAGCTGCTCGCATCAACAACGTTATACATCTATGCCACATATATATTAAGTAATGGGCCGAGCGTGGTGGTACATGCCTACAATCCCAGCACTGAGGCAGCTGAGATAGGAGAATTACAGGTTTGAAGCCAGCCTCAGCAACTTAGTGAGACCCTGTTTCTAAATAAAAATTAAATAGGACTGGAAGGTGTAAGCTTGGAAGCAGAATACTCCTGGGTCCAATCCCCAACACCTCCCCACCCTAACAGTAAAATGCCACCCTCATCATCTTATTGATTGGCTCCAGTGGTATCCCTTAAATGGGAAGAAGCATTTTTTTAATATACTACAATTTTATTTCAGTTGCACACATGAAGTTAGCCTGTAGGAAACTGAAACAAAACAGTTACTGTAAAAATAGCAGAGAACCGAAAAATCTAAAAAGGAATGAAGAAGCCCTTTTTAAACAACAGCAATCTTGTATGGCTTTTGAACTCTTAAGCAGTTTAAATAATATCTCTAGTGAAAAAATTTAGAGGTCTTCTTTGGAACAAAGTGCAAGCCACTACCCTATAACTTTCGGCAAAACTGAGGGGGCATGAAAGGCTCACTTTCTATTTTATTTTTATTTTAAATTTTTAAATGTTTGTTTGTTTGTTTGTTTTTGCAGTACAGGGGATGGAATCCAGGGGCATTCTATCTCCGAGCCATATCCTAGCCCTATTTTTTATTCTTTATTTTGAAACAGGGTCTCACTGAGTTGCAAAGGGCCTCACTAAGTAGCTGAGGCTGTCTCTGAACCGTGATCCTCCTGTCTCAGCCTCTTGAATGCTGGGATTACAAGTGTGTACCATCATGCTTGGCTAGGACTCACTTTTATTTAGATAGCTTTGGGGGAGGTAAGATGGACATACTTATAGTTAAGATTCGGAACCTCTGAAGCCAGTTGTGGTGGCACCTGCGATCTTAGCACTTGGGAAGCCAAGTCAGAATGATCACAGGTTCGCAGCCAGCTTCATCAATTTAGCAGGGCTCTCAGCAACTTAGTGAAACCCTGTTTCAAAATAAAAATAAACTAGGGATGTGGTATAGTTCACAGGTATAATGCCCCTGGTTTGAACCCCTAGGAAAAAAATTTAGGCTATCTGCCTTCCCCTGCCTACATGTGGCTTGAACCATGCACTGTCTGATGGGCTTATGCATTTGACAAGATGTTACAGGCAGTTGTGTTTAAAATCACTGGCAACAGTAGAATTCTCTGTAAGATACTGTCTTCATGGGCAGCATAACGATGCTAGTGAGTTGAAAACTGGCCCTGGATATTCCTCATTCTTTATTATCCTGGAAAGAACAGCGCGACCTGAATTCCTGGATGAAGAGAGGAGGCGTACGTTCCAGCAGATCCAACTTCAAAAAGCCGGAGCCCTACGTGTCACTTGACAGCCTGCTAACAAAGCAAGGATTCCTAAATTTCAAGTCGTCTGCCAGGAAGAAGGGCTTTTGGTCACTGGCAGGATGTTTCTGTGGATCTAGTCATCTAGAATGAGAGATGACTTGTTCCTCTCCAGCTTTCAAACCATGGTGCCTTAATTGGTTTTCAAAGTGCCGCATACGCTTTTGTCTGTCTGCTTACCTCTGACTTTTTAAACTTGCCTTTTCTGGTCATCTTTTAGAGGCTCCAAAAATCTAGCACTTCTTTCTTTAATTGATGGGGGCAAATAGGCCAGAAAAGATGAAGTTAATACCAAATGGCCAATTCGACCAGCATGATCTATTACATAGTGCACATACACACACACATGTACATACATGTAATTTTATTGGTGCGTCATCATTAGCATCATACTGAGGTTCACAGTGAAGGAACATCCCTGCGCACAGCACTTGGTGTGTTCCCTCTGAGTCCCACCCTGCCCCGTACACGTTAGTGCGATGGTAGTGATACCTTCACACAGACACAGCATCACTGGAACTGTTTCCTTCATCAGTTCTCTTTCTCGTCTCCCTGCCTCCCTTCCCTAATCCCCTTCCACTGTTCTGCTGGTCTCTTTCCTCATGTAATTGAAGTTTCTTTTGTTTTCTATTTTTTCGCTAGAGAGAAAACATGTGACCCTCGACGTTCTGAGACCGGCTGGTCTTTCTTAGTGTTTTTAATATCTTAAATTCTCTTGGTAGCCAAATCAGTGCTTTGTTTTCTGTTATAAAATTTTAAGTTGGGAGGTATGTAAACTAATGTTGAGACCATCACATCAATCTCTGAACCCCCTTTCGCATTTACACCAAAGAGTTATACCAAGCCTATTCAAAGGTCACTTAGCAATCACTTGTAATCCCAGCATTTGGGAGGCTGAGACAGGAGGATCGCGGTTTGCAGACAGCCTCAACTACTACTTAGTGAGGCCCTCCGTAACTTAGTGAGACCCTGTTTCAAAATAAAGAATAAAAAATAGGGCAGGGGATGTAGCTCGGAGGTCGAATGCCCCTGGGTTCCATCCCCAGACCTGCAAAAAAAAAAAAAGTATATGAAAAGAATCACAATCTAAGAGATTGAAAGAATAGTTTCTTAAATTCTCCTAACCCATATACTTTTTTTTTGCTTTTACTTTGAGAATTTTTTTTTTATTGGTACACTGTATTCATACATCATAGTGGGATACAAACTTTTGTAGACATACATGCACACATTGCCCAGTCAGCCCCCACCCGATCCCCACCCCATTCTCTCCCCATCCCTCCTTCCCATGCTTGGCTTAGTGGTTGACATCTAGTATTATAGCAATTTATCCAAAATTAAAAATGATAATCTCACATAACAGTTTCATTTGTCTGATACCAAGCTTTTGATGACTTAAAGATAACATTTCAATATTTCTTTTTGCTTTCTTTCTTGCCAGAGAATATTTTTTTCTATTTTTTAGGTGAAACTATCATATATTTATATATTTATTTTTCAGAAAAAAATCTATCCTAATATGGAATATGGATTCTAGATACCCAAAACGATCTTGAAAAAGAACAAAGCTAGAAGATATATATTTTCTGATTTCAAACCATATAAAGCTACAATAATTGAAACAGTGTAGTACTGTTCTAAAGGCAGATATATAAACCATTGGAGTTAAATACTAGCCTAGAGCTAAATTCTTCCATATATTGTCAAGTTATTTTTGACAAGGTTTCCACGAACATTTGGTGGTGGAAATAATAATCTTTTAACTAAATAATGTTGAAAAATAATAATTACATGGAAAAGAATAAAATTGGACCCTTACCTAATCCCATATACAAATATTAACTCAAAATAGATAGAAGACCTAAATATAAATCTTAAGACTATAAACTTTTAGGAGAAAATCTGGGTCATTAAACCTCACAACACTGAAATTGGCAGTGATTTCTTGGATATGATTTCAATGGCACAGGCAACAGAGGAGTATACAAACTCCCTAAAAAATAAAAAAATATTGTATATCCAAAGACAATGTAAACAGAGTTAACAGTTACTAATAGAATTGGATAAAATATTTACAATTGCTATATCTGAAGGTATATTAATATTCCAACTAGAAATCCTAAAAATTAACAACAATAAAGGCAAACAATACCCTTTAGAGATAGGTAAAAGACTAACATAAATAATGAATCTCCACAGATAACCAATCTTAGTTGTCTGTTGGATGGAAAATCTTGTTTCTCTGGTTCTGGTGTGTGTTACCTATTTCTTCTTTGTAGTTAATCTCTTTGAGTATTTTCTCTAGCGCTGGATTTGAAGACATAAATACCTTCAGTTTCTGTTTGTCGTGGAAGCTTCTTATTTCCCCATCTAATTTGATAGAAAGTTTTGCTGGGTAGAAAATTTTTGGCTGGAAGTTGTTTTCTTTCAGAGTTTGGAATATGTTACTCCAAGCCCTTCTGGCTCTCATGACTTGGTTTGGGAAGTCTGGAGTGATTCTAATTGGTTTGCCTCTGAATGTCACTTGGCCCTTTGTTTTTGTTGCCTTTAAGATTCTCTGCTTGGCTTCCACATTGGTCATTTTGACAATTATGTGGCGTGGGGATCCTCTTCTCTGATCCTGTCTAAAGGGAGTTCTATAAGTTTCCTGGATCTGTGTATCAACCTCTTGCTCTATGTTTGGAAAATTTTCTGCTATTACTTCCTTGAAAAGATTGTTGATCCCTTTGGTTTCACTTTCTTTTCCCTCCTCTATTCTGATTATTCTTAGGTTAGCTCTCGTAAAATGGGCCCATATTTCTTCAATGTCAGATTCCTGCTGTTGGATATTTTTTTCTAGATTAGAAACTATGCGTTCATTTTTGGAATGATCATCTTCTAAGAGCAAGATTCTATTCTCCATGTGGTCTAATCGGTTGTTTGTGCTTTGAATCGAGGCCTTTAATTCATTAATTGCATCCTTTATCTCTTTTTGGCTCTCTCTGAATTCTTTTCGAAGCACCTCTATTATTTCTACAGTTATTTTCCTGATTTGATCTTCTAGAAATCTCTGATTTTCTGTTTTATCGGGTTCTGATGTTGTGGGGTTGTTGGCATTCATTGCTCCAGTATTATTCCTCTTTCCCATGATTTCGGGAGTTTGTGCCTTCTCTGGCTTCTTCCCTTGGGTCACTATGACTTCACTTAAGGTGCTCTGGATCTCGAGTCTGTAGTATCTCAGACCCCACTACTCCTTTACTGGGTTGTATCACAGAGTCTCCGACCCAGGGAGTCGATAGAGGCTGCTTTAAACTATGGGGGGTGGGGTGCCAGGTTGGGCGTTCTCCTATGGTGTGATATCTCTGCCACCGCCACTCCCCCACTGTGTCAAGTCCCTGGGAGTACAGTACTGGGATTGCTCCTCTGTGGCCCGCAATTTGACTCACTATTCTTGAGTTCGCAGATGTAGCTGTACTGGACTTGGTGGATTCACTGCTGCTGTCGCCGGTGGCAATATGACGCCGGTGCTATGCCCTTGGCCGTGAGGCTGGCTTATTTCTTCTTGGTTTTGAATTCCACTCTGAATCCCTGCAGCGTGTGCTGAGCTCAGCCACTGGGAGCTTTAGATGCTCTCTGCACTGAAAAATCCCGCCTGGCTGTTTCGCAGCGGCTCACCTCGGCTTGCTGTAGCCGTCCGGTGAATTCGCCGCTGCCGCCGGCAGTATGGCGCTGCTGCCGCGTCCTTGGGCGTGAGGCTGTTGTATCTCCTCTGTGGCTCTGAGCTCTGTTCTCAGTCCGCTTTCTCTCTGGAGCCTGGTGATTTTTTTGTTTCTCTGGTGATGGTGTTTTCTGGCTATGAAAGGCGCTGATTTTGTGGTCATGGAGATTGGTTGTTAGCGGGGCTCTTAAGCCCCGCTTTTCTCGGTCACCATCTTCCCGGAAGTTGTGTCTACTTTCAGAATTTAAGAGTTAATTTTTAAAGAAATGGCAGCTTAAAGATTAAAAAATAGTATTATGACTTGGTCCAGTCAGGCAACTTGTTAGTAGAAGATGAGAAATAAAATACTTGCACAGCAGTTTCTCAAGTGGCAGCTGAGAGGATCAAGGTGTCTTTTCTTAGTAAGATCGTGACTGATTGCTGATTACTGTCCTTGTTCAAAATTAGTATCGGAAGCCTTTTACATACTTGTCATATGTTTTTTCTTATTTTTTTCGTTTTGTTACTAGGTATGGAACCCAGGGGCACTCTACCCCTGAGGTCACCCCCAGCCAGATTTTCTTTTTTATTTTGTAACAGGGTCTTGCTAAGTTGCTGAGGCTGGCTCAGATCTGCCATTTTCCTTTTGCAGCCCCTAAGTACTCCTGGGATTATGCCCAACTCATATGTTAAATATGAATATCAAAAATCTATAGTAAGTACTGTGTGCCCAGCACTGTGATAACACAGGGAGCATATGCCAAGCCCTCACGTGGGGCTATGCCTCAGATTCATTGGAGAACTTTCTCGAAGTATGCATGGTTGAAAACAGACGGAGAACTCATGCACCAGGAGCATGGCAATGGACACACTTTCTACTTTTTAACAAACTGCAATATATCAAGAGAGACATTTACGACACACTGGCGTCTCCCTTCTTACATTTCCGATCCTTTCATCTCTCCTCATTTTTGACACTAGTTTGCCCCAGAGCTCAATTCTCAGCCTCATTTCTCTTTACTCTTTTAGGTCCATAGATTTAAATACCATCAACCTACTGGTGATTACAAAATTCATATCTACTGCCCGACCCTTTCCCCAGATGTGTATGTACTTCTGCCCAGTTCACACTTTCCTAGAATGTCCACAGGGGACCTAAAACCTGGCATGTCAAGCTGGACATGGTGGCGCATGAGTGCAAAACCAATACTTGGGATACTGAGACAGGAGGATTGCAGGTCAGAGGCCAGGCCCAGCAACTGAGCGAGATCATGTTTCAAAGTAAAAAAAAATAAAAAAGCTGGAAGTGATGGTGCATGCCTGTAATCCCAGTACTTGGGAGGCTGAGATAGGAGGATAGTAGGTTTGAGGACAGCCTCAGCGAGTAGTGAGACTTTCATCAACCAAACTAGACCCTGTTTTCGATCGCCAGCATCGAGCAAACAACAGCGACAGCAGAACAACCCAGCACGCCTCACACTGGTCTCCTGGACTCTGCCTAGACTCCGCTCCAGCATTTGTACCCATTTCAGCAGGGGCCTGGCTGTCCTTCCGTCTGCTAGGGCTACAACAGTGGGGTTATCATCGACTCCTCTTATCCATTCATGTTTCCTCTGTCATTATAGTAGCTACCAGCACATCACATCCAGAAGATGATTTCTTGCCATCGCACCAGTCCCACTCTGGGCCAAGTCATCATCACCTCTCTTCTGGAGTATGGCAGGCCTCTCTCAGTTGCTCTCCCAACTTGCTGTCTTAGAGACTCTCCTTAGCAAAGTGGACAGGGACCCATTTCTGTAAGTCAGATAATTTTCCTGCTGCAGTTGCTTTCAATTTCACTCAAAATTAAAGACAGTGTTCTCCAATGGATGTGCAATGTATTTGCCAATAACAGAAGAAAGGAGGTGGGTAGGAGGACGACCACATGGTGCTAAAGAAATGAGTGGAGATTACTTTATTACTTTATTTATTTATTTTTGTGGTACTGAGAATGGAACCCAGGGACATTCTACCTCTGAGCTATACCCCCATCCCTATTTTTCATTCTTTATTTTGAAACAGGGTCCCAATGAGTTGCAAAGCACCTTACTAAGTAGTAGCCGAGGCTATCCTCAAACTGTGATTCTCCTGTCTCAGCCTCTCAAATGCTGGGATTACAATCATGTGCCACCACACCCGGCGACTTTACTTTTTAATAAGTAAATAATTAAAACCATATATCTAGTTTGGTTTGTAACATTAATAAATGTAATGTGTGTAACAAAAATATCACTAAAGAAAAAAGGAAGGAGACTTATATGGTACTAATTATATCAGTGCAATTAAGCTAAACAAATATGCAGCTAATTTTGGTAGTAAGATATATATATGGTAAATCATAGAGTAACCACGTAAAATAATTAAAAATTATTAAAGACATTTACATGCTACATTAGATAAGCTGTAAAAATGGAACATATGGAGAATATAGAAATATATGAAACATAAAAAATAAAATAGACATAAATCTCACTGTACCTATGATAGCATTAAATTTGAAAGGGTTAAATCACCCAATCATAAGGCAGAGATTGTCAGACTGGATTAAATGATGTGATCTACCTGCGTCTGGTGGCACATTCTTGTAATACCAGTATTTGGGGGGCTGATATAGAAGAATCGCAGGTTTAAAGTCAGCTTCAGCAACTTATTACTACCTTGTTTCAAAATAAGAAAAAAATAAAGCTAGGTGTGTAGCTCAGAGATAGAATGCATTCAATTCAAAGTACCCAAAACAAAACAAAACAAAAAAAGACGTGCTCTAATTCTGTGTTGTCTGGAAAATATTCATTAGACTTAAAACAAGTAAAAAGAAAAAGACACACAAACAGCAACCACATGAAAGCTTGGGTGACCCTACTGATATCTGATGAAATAGACTTTTAAAACAAATGTTAAGAAATAGTGAGATTTTACAATGACTGAAGGTTAGATCTATCAGAACTGTAACAAGTATGAACAAATATGCATCTAATAACAGAGCCCCAAATACATGAAGCTAAAAATGACCTAAATAAATCTTGGCTCAGTTAGCCCCTCCTAGTGAGGGCTTCCCTGACCACCCTACATAAACTGCAATCCTATCCCAGATTGTATTTCTTCATGTTACTTAGTACATAGAAGTACCTATTACTTTAACATGCCATTAATTTATGTTTTATCTTGTTTTACTGTCTATTGTCTCCTACTACAAGAAGAACTTCATGAGAATATGGATTTTTACGTTAGTTGAGTGTACTGAGGGTGCCCATATAATGCCTCATATATAGCAGATGCCCAATAAATATTTATTCAATAAATACATGAAAATAAGAGGATAGAGCCAGACGTGGTGGCGCACGCTTGTAATCCCAGTACTTGGGAGGCTGAGACAGGAGGATTTTTTTTTTTTTTTACACTCCCAGACCTATTTTATATTTTATTTGGGCCACAGTACACCTGGCTCTTCTACCCACTATTCTACAAACAATCCCAGGCCCTTTCCCACAGTCCCGCCACCGCGTACTTTCCTGGAAGACCATTATCTCGGCCTGCACTTCTTTCCCCTGACCTGGGCCGATGCTCCTCGGGCAGGGCCAGAACCTGCCCTCTCATGGAGCAGACCCAGAAAAGAGCTAGAGAGTAGAACGAGAAGCCAGGCTCTGACCACGGGCTGGCCCACCTGCTCCAGCTGCAGCTGCATGGTGCGCTGGGCCGCCATGTCCCCCAGCGCGATCTCCACGTACGGGTAGCTGGAGTTGGCTGTGGGCCGCTGGGTCCATGTGGACTGGATCTCCTTCAAGGGGAACTTCACCATCAGCTCATGGGTCTCGGTGCTGAGGAAGTTGAGGCCGTTGTGGTTGACGGCAAGGATGCAGGGGGCTGGCACAGCCGCTGTTGCTGCAGCTCTGGATGAAGAAGAAGGAGGAGCCAAACACAGGGAAGGCACTGAGCAGGCCCAGGAACTGGGCGCGGGCCTGGTGCGGGCTGAGCACCTGAGTCTGCGGCCGGTGCTGAGGCTGATGAGGTTTGTGGCCAGCCTCAGCTATTCAGGGAGGCCCTTTGCAATTTAGTGAGACCCTGTTTCAAAATAAACAATAAAAAATAGGGCTGGGGTGTAGCTTGGAGGTAGAATGCCCCTGGGCTCCATTCCTATTAACCCTCAAAAATAATAAGAGGCTAAATTTTGTAGGTATGTGTGACAGATACAGAGGTGATAAACGGGAAACAGAGGAGGGAAGAATCACCTTTGCCTATGTGAGTGAGAAGAATTTGACAGGGTGAATAACCACTCATATGGGGCTTTAAAAAGGGGGCTGCAGATGTCCCTCAGTGGAGAGTGCTTGCTTAGCACGCACGCAGCCCTGGCTTTCACCCCCAGCACTGCAAAAGGAAAAGAAAAATCTTATCTTGTGCTTTATCATGCTAGCTCTTTAACGATTATAGCTCACTTCATATAATGTTAAGCAATGGCAAAATGTTAAATTTGCTGATGTTTCTTGGGCCATTTGCAGTGTATTAGATATTTGTAAAAATTGGCACAATAAGATCATATATTGTTACTTCCATCTCTGCATATTTTCCTGTGTCTGGAGGTGTCTTTGTATACACTTGAAAAGAAAGTCATCATTTTTCATCTTCAGAGATCTGACAATGGTCATATTACAAGAGAAAATATGAAAATCTTAAATAACAGGTCCATTCTGTGCTTATTATCCATGTCCTGATGATATATTTGAATGTTGCATGTATTTGTGAAAAAGTGACTTATAGATACTAGAAATCACATTTTGTGTTTTGGGAGGGGGCACTGCTTTATTTTTGCATCATATCACACTAGTTCACTCAAGTAAAGTACGTTTACTCCCAAATAATACCAAGAAACAGCACCGGGCATAGCTTTTCATCTGTGCTCTTTATTGTTTGCTGACTGTCCAGTGTACTCTCCATTTTTTCCTTCTTGCTGGGTTACTGGAGGTTGACTTCCTTGGACCACATTAGTTGGACTCTCTTACCCTTGGGCTTCTGGATAGGATTAGCCTGTGAGAGTAATTGGCCCGGGCAGGACTTGGAGGCTTTGTTCCCCTGGATCTCTCTGTGGGCTGAGGTCAGGGATGCCTGGACCTTCTACTGTGCACCGCAGTTCATGCCCGGCAGCCCTTTCTTGACCTGGGTAACTGTGGACACGGAGCGGCAATAGTTCCACTCTACCTGGTTGCCAGCCCGACCGTTCCCAGGCCTCTCCTCGGTCCTCTTCATTGGCTAAGGCTACTCATTCCTCGCAGCATTCCTAGCACCTGTTTTATGTAATCAATACCAGTACCCTCAAATTTAATTTTCTAGGGCAGATGAAGTATTTTTTTTAAAAAAAATCAATATCTGACTCTTTTTGAATTATGTGGTATGACATTTGGTGTATATTGGTGTGTTTAGGAATTAATCTCTGAAGTTGCTTTGTTGTATTTATCTAAGTGATCTGAGGTATAGTAAACATTATGAAGAGAATGAATGGAAGTTTGAGGTGCCTGTCTCCCGTACCCATTGATGATACCTGCCACATGCTAATTAGAAGTTACCATCATTAAGAATTAAAAAACCAATAGAAACTGAAATCTACCATGAGTAGAGCTGTGCTGGTACCACTGCATAGCTCCATGCAGTCTCTGGGCCATATACTTCCCTTAGTGTAGCTTTCATATTAGTCAGAGTTCACTAGCATAACAAAACTCACAGGAATATATATATATATATATATATATATATATATATATATATATATAGTAAAGGGGGATTTGTCAAATCAGCCTACAGTTAAAAGCCGTGTAGTCCCATGTGGCTGCCAGCAGGCAGAAGTGGAGGGGCCGGCAGCCAGTCAAGCAGTCCAAGGGCTGGAGTTTCAGAATAGGAGAGATAGATAGATAGATAGATAGATAGATAGATAGATAGATGTATTGCCTACATATCCAGCACCACAATAAATAAATAAATAAATAAATAAATAAAATAAATTTATGTAATTCTCCAGAGAAAATGAATGGAAATATTGCTTCAAAATCCGGTAACCTTGTGTTCGTTTGCAAACCTGCCAACTTAATATTAATGGGTTGCCCCCATTTGTTTCAGTGGACAGAAGAGCTTGACTTGCACCATGAAGAGTTGTTATAAGAAACTAAATTAGTGTGTCAGCTGATTGAATGAGACTAGTAAGTGAATCTCCCTGAGATAACTTAGAGGCACCTAATAAGTATTCAATAAATATTTAATGCTCAATTAATTAACCATAAACTAGAGCACTTAAATGCCCTATTTGTATATTAATTGAGATAAAATGAGTCTCAGCATGTGGGTCTTCATCTTTAAAAGGGATATTTCTGGAAAGAATATTTAAACATTTAATATGCTATTTGCTTAGAATCAGTTATTATCTTATTTATAATTTATCTCATTTTGAGTACTATTAATAATGATTTAAATAGACATTATTTATTCTTTTGAAAACAACTTGCTACATTATTTAGTGTGATTTATTGTATGTCTTGGGACCAGAAAGTGTTTCTGATGGGATTAATTTTAAGTTTCATTATGAAAATAGATGAGATGTCGCATGATATATTGGAAAGAAAGGCAGGCCGTGAATCAAAAGACACGAGCTTAATTCTTAGCTCAGCCGCTTACAATGTAGCATGAAGCGACCAGCTTACCTGCCAGGACTCGTCATCTCGTCATCCATTAAAGCAGAAGTCATGTCGTAAGCGGGGCTTTATAAACTGAAAAGCCACTGTAAAGTGAACGAGCAGAAAGTGTGCTGTGCTTCAGAGTATTTTACTGAACAGGCAGCTTTTGGAGAGATTTATGCCACAAACCGGTCCACACGTGTAGAAACCTCCCCTCAATCTTCTGCTATAGCCATAGACCACATTATGACTATGATGGCACTGGGCCAGTCTTGATTTTCCAAGACAAGTGATTTCTTTTTCAGTAGAAAATAATAAGTATTTAGTAAAAGAAAACTCTCTATGATAGTCCACATTCTTTTAGTCTTCCCCTTTATAATATCAGAAGATAATGCTTCATTTCTAGATGGGACATCGGGAGTCTTTGAACACAAATATCTCAAAGGAGTGAGTATTTTGAGTATCATCTTCCTGTTATAAAATGGAAAGGAATATATTTTTCTTTCTAATATATTATTTATAGTTTTTTCTTTTTAAAAGTTGCATCTGCTATAACTCACTTATATGCCTTTAAATGTGAGTGACTATAATGTCAAAAGCCAGTTCAGGCAGCTACTTCCCTAGCAGAATTAGATACATCATGATTGACAGCTTTCAATATTAACTTAAATTGGAGCCAGCTACAATTTATTGGGGGACATATCTCATTACAAAATGTTTTAAAGACCGCACACTTTACAGTGCACTTCTATTCTTGTTGACAATGGATGGCAGTTTTACTGTTCCACACTAAACTCATATAGGCAAGAATAACTTCAAAAGGGCACCACTTTGTTTTTCAAATAAGTCCAACTATAACAACTCAAGATCATTTGCACACAGTCTCGGTGGAAATAAGGCCATCTCTAACTTCCCAAAGTAATAGTCACGTTTTGGCCCCTAGATGATAATTTGTTTAATCATTTCCATAATTTTAGACCCCTCTGGATCGGTCTTGCTTGATGAGTCAGGCATGGCAGCAAAGTCTCTCCTTGCCCCTGTGGTGGCCACGGTAAGGCTCAAGCTATAGGGAGCAATTGGGAGCCAGGCCAGCATTGCACGATTTAAGTGAAGAGATGTAGAAACGGCGGGAACTCATGCAAGTTTAATAACCAGCTTGGGCAGACAGGCCTCATTTGTCACATCTGCCGATTCTTACGGTGTAAATACTCCCACCCTGGCCAGTTTCAATTTACCAACGGTTTAACAACCTGCTGACAACACTCCCCAAAGCTTAGCAGTCAGTTCCCACCATCTTGTGTGAACCAACTCAGCACGCTAATGAGAGAGGATGGAGGAAGGGAAGAGAGGTCGTCCATATCCACCCTGTGCCAATAGAGAGTAGGGAAAGGAGAGTACACTTAAATCCCAGAGTTAGCCAAAAAGAACAGGCAGGAATTGTATTCTGTTTTTAAATTGCAGAGGTTTTTATTATGTTGTGACCATATAACAACATAAGCCCTTTCTCTATTTTTTTCTTCTTTTTTTAAGTATGTGTGTATGTGGTGCGGAGGATTGAATTCAGGGGAATTCTACCTTTGAGGTATAACCCCAGCCCTATTTTTTTTTTTTTTGAAACAGAGTCTCATTAAGTTGTGGAGGGCCTTGTTAAATTGTTGAGGCAAGCCAGCCCCAAACCTGCAGTCCTCCTGTCTCAGCCTCCCAAGTACTGGGATTACAGATGTGTGCCACCATGCCCGGCCCTTTCTTTATATCTTTTTACTTTTTTTTCCCTTTTTATTTTCATTCTAGGATAAAATGCAGGGCATTATACCTCCAAGCTATACTCCAGCCTTTTTAAATTTTGAAACAGGGTTTTGCTAAATTGCTGAAGCTGGCCTCAAATCTATAATCCTCCTGTCTCAGTTTTCCACGTACTGGGATTCAAGGCATGTGCCACCACACTTGGCTCTTTCTTGAGTTCTTGTGTGAAGTGTTCAGCAAGTTCTACATTGTTCACTATTGTAGGAGCTCAGGTAAGAAGATGAGTACAGTCAACATGTAAAAAAGCCAACACGTGCAAAAGTAGCAGAAGATGCCCATATACTTGGCCCTTTCATGCTAAGAAACTGGGAAACAAGGCAGGGTGTGTTGGGTTATTGGAGTCCTTGTCATGTGAGAACATGACTTGTAGATAGTGCAGGTCAGTGGAAGTCAGTCCTGGGAGAGTTACCAAGTAGAAGCCACCACTAAGGGACGAGGGAAATGTCACTCTGAGGCCTACAGTCTCAGTCTTTTTCATGTTTATATTTATGGATTCATTTCTTAGATCAGCAATAATAATCAGCATGTCTTCGGGAGTATGCTGGGTTAGAAATGTGGAGCTTCAAAGGCTTGAGGGGAAGGGGATAGAGTGGGAACTAACATGCGAATGCATCATTAAATTCAGGGTAAGAAAAGCTGTTGTGTAAATACTGGGCACATACTCTGAGAGCTCAGAGGAAATAGCAACTTAGTTATCCAGGAAACTCTTTAAAAAGTACCTCATAGGTTGAAATATGTTCTGGGTTTATAGTAATTAGAACTTCAGTTTTAGATATTTGGTCCATAACAGTGGCTGATAAAATTGTGCTTTATTATTGTCTTTGCTTTATCATCATTGTAATTTTTAGTCCAATAACAAACATTTTAAAACTTTTTTGAGAAGCCGGGCACAGTAAGACGCTGGGTCCCGAGTGGGGGTCGCGTGGGGCACACAAGCCGGGGCCCGGGTCGCGGGACTCTGGGCCCCGGGCCGGAATGCGCGTAACACGCCAGACCCCTGGAGAAGCCGGGCACAGTAAGACGCTGGGTCCCGAGTGGGGGTCGCGCGGGGCATGCAAGCCGGGGCCCGCGTCGCGGGACTCTGGGCCCCGGGCCGGAACGCGCGTAGTACGCCAGACCCCAGGAGAAACCGGGCCCAGTATCCTGGGTCCCAGGTGGGGGCCGCGTGAGGCATGCCAGCTGGGGCCCGGGTCGCGAGACTCTGGGCCCCAGGCAGAGTAGTGCAGAGCACTCTGGACCCATGGGGAAACCGACCGGGTCACAGTGCTACTGAGTGCCTGATCCCACTACCTCCTCAAACCACATATACTGTCTTCTCTTATTAAAAAAAAAAAAAGAAAAAGAAAAAGAAGAAGAAAAAGAAAAATATTGGAGAGGAGTTAAGAAAGCTGTTGCAGATGCCAGGACACTGGAGATGCAGACAAAACTTATCCAAATGCACTGGAACTTCTGGAAAAATTCCCTGTGAAGGAGGACTGCTGTTTCTCTATATTGTTAGGATTCTTGGAGATCACCTGTAAGGAGAGAGTTTAGCGGAGACCAAGGAGAAAGGTGGTGTTGAAAGTGGTCTCCGCGATGGCGGTGGAGACTTGTATTCAGGAGAAGCAGAAACCGGATCCTACCAACCTTATTTTTTGGAGAAATTACACCAAATGTCGAATGCTACCGTCACGCATGCTTAGGAACACTGGACAACATTCAGAATGGAAAAAGAGCCTTGGAAGGATTTGAAATGGTGGAGGCAGTGGCAATGGCAGTGGCCAGTACTCAGAGGAAGCAAAGATCTGATACAATACACCTGGAAACTTTGAAACAATAACCCCAGAGACAGTGATCGGAGCCTGCTGAGGGGTTAGGCCAGTGTTGGGGCCAGCGAGGCCGGCATCAGAGCCTGCCGTGGGGCAAGGCTGGTGCTGGAGTCTCCGAGGCCGGGATCGGAGCCTGCCGAGGGGTTAGGCCAGTGCTGGGGCCTCCGAGGGTGGGATTGGAGCCTGCCGAGGGGTTAGGCTGGTGCTCGGGCCAGCGAGGCTGGCACCGGAGCCTGCCATGAATCAAGGCCGGTGCTGGGGCCTTTGAGGCTGGGATCGGAGCCTGCCAAGAGGTTAGGCCCTTGCTGGGGCCAGCGAGGCTAGCATCAGAGCCTGCCGTGAGGTAAGGCCAGTGCTGGAGCCTCTGAGGCCAGGATAAGAGCCTGCCGAGGGGTTAGGCCAGTGCTGGGGCCAGCGAGGCCAGCATCAGAGCCTGCCGTGAATCAAGGCCGGTGCTGGGGCCAGCAAGGTCGGCACCGGAGCCTGCCGTGAGGCAAGGCCGATGCTGGGGCCTCCGAGGTCAGGATAAGAGCCTGCCGAGGGGTTAAGCTGGTGCTGGGGCGAGCGAGGCTGGCACTGGAGCCTGCTGTGAGGCAAGGCCAGTGCTGTGGCCTCCGAGGCCGGCACCAGAGCCTGCCGAGTGGTTAGGTCGGTGCCGGGACCAGCAGCCAGCATCGGAGCCTTCCATGAGGCAAGGCCGCTACTGGGGCCTCCGAGGCTGGGATCGGAGCCTGCCGAGAGAGTAGGCCAGTGCTGGGGCCAGCGAGGTCGGGATCGGAGCCTGCCGTGAGGTAAGGCCGGTGCTGGGGTCCCCGAGGCCAGGATCGGAGCCTGCAGAGGGGTTAGGCTACTACCGGGGCCAATGGCCGGCATCGGAGCCTTCTGTGAGGCAAGGCCGCTACTGAGGCCTCTGAGGCCGGGATCGGAGCCTGCTGAGGGGTTAGACTGGTGCTGGGGCCAGCGAGGCTGGCATCAGAGCCTGCCGTGAGGTAAGGCCGGTGCTGGGGCCCCCGAAGCCGGGATCGGAGCCTGCCGAGGGGTTAGGCCGGTTTCAGGGACAATGGCCGGCATCAGAGCCTGCCTTGAGGCAAGGCCACTACTGTGGCCTCCGAGGCCGGGATCGAAGCCAGCTGAGGGGTTAGGCTGGTGTGGGGGCCAGCGAGACCAGAATCAGGGCCTCCCATGAGGCAAGGCCACTGCTTGAGCCAGCAAGGTCTGGATCAGTCCACCAGGTAGCCAGGCCACTACTGGGGCCGTCAAGAGTGGGATCGGTACTTGCAACGCGGCATGTACAGAGAAATATCACAGAAAATATAAATCAGACACTTCCCCTAATCAGCAATAACTAGGAGGAAAGGGGCAACAGGAAGAGGTTGAGCTATAGAAAGGGCCCTATAGTGAAGCAACTAATGGGACCAATCAGAGGGTATGGAATAGTGAGGACGGATCCTCTTTAAAACGCAGGAGATACATAAACAAATGTATCAAAATTAATCACCAAAGAAGCATGGGATCGAGGGAGGGGGAGGGAATGGGATGGGGGCTGGATGAGAGCTAATTGGGTGATGTGTGCTTGTATATCCTCTCAAATCTTGTACTCCAATGTGATTGATATATGACTACAATGCACCAATTAGAAAAAATAAATTAATTTAAAAAAAAACTTTTTTGAGCCAGGCATCATGGAGCACACCTGTAATCCCAGTACTTTGGAGGTTGAGACAGGAGGATCACAGGTTTGAGTCGAGTCTCAGCAACTTAGCAAGACTTTCAGCCACTTATACCCTGTTTCAAAATTAAAAAATAAAAAAAAGGCCTGGGGGTGTGGCTCAAAGGTAGAATATCCCCTGCATTCCATCTCCAGTATTTTTTTTTTAGAAGTAAATGACATTAAGTAAAATCCAATATAAGTGTACAATTTGAAGGGTTTTAGTGTATTATTACCCTTGCTCCAATCAAAATTATGAGCACGCCGGGCGTGGTGGTGCACGCTTGTAATCCCCGCACTTGGGAGGCGGAGACAGGAGGATCGTGCAGGTTCGAAGCCAACGGTGCTGGCTTAAGAGACCCTGTTTCAAAAAAAAATTTAAAAAGCGTAAAAGAGGTCTGGGAGTGTAGCCGGAGGTAGAAGGACTTCCAGGAACCCCAGTGCCACCAAAAAAAAAAAAAAAAAAAATTAGGAGCACAGTTTTTATCACTTAACATGCTCTACACTAGTTTGCATTTTCTGGATGCGATCTACAGTGTGTGTGTGTGTGTGTGTGTGTGTGTGTGTGTGTGTGTGTGTGTGTTTGGCTTCTTCCACTCAGCAAAATTATTTAGAGATAGATCAGTGTCAACTGTCAATAGTTGTTTCTCCTTTAATACCTCTTTATATGACCTCTTTATATGACTTTTAATATGACCTCTTTATATAGATAGCACATTTTTCTTCTGAATTCACCTCTCAGTGGACATCTGAATTATTTTCAGTTTGGAGCTGTTACAGATAAAGCTGTTTTCAGCAATAATTGTTCAAGTCTTTGTATAGCATATATTTTCATTTCTCTTGAACACCAAATACCCCAGTAGTAGAACAGCTGGGCCACACTATTGGTGTATGTTTAACTTTTGAAGGAACTGCCAAAAAGCTTTCCAAAGTAAGTTTACATTCCTATCAGAAGCATATGAGAGGTCCAAAATCTCTATTTCTTCTCAAATTTTGTATGATCCACCTTCTTAGTTGTAGCCATTCTGGTGGATGGATAGTGGTATATCATTATATTTTTTTTTTTTTTTTTTTTTTTTTTGGTGGTGGTACTGGGGTTCCTGGAAACCCTTCTACCTCCGGGCTACACTCCCAGACCTATTTTATACTTTATTTTTCATTTGGAAACAAGGTCTCTTAAGCCAGGGAGGCTGGCTTCGAACCTGTGCGATCCTCCTGTCTCTACCTCCCAAGCACAGGGATTACAAGCGTGTGCCACCATGCCCGGCTATATATCATTAGATTTTAATTACATTTTCCTAGTAATTGTTAATATGAATAAAACCCGATGTCACTAGATTTTTTTGTTCTAATGTTTTCTTCAAGAAGTTTTCCAGTTATCGCTCTTCAGGTTAGGTTAGTGATTCACTTGTGTATGAGGTAAAAGTTGAGGGTTTGCTGTTGTCATTTGATGTAACTATTCAGTTGTTCAAGCAGTGTTTTTTAGATTATTCTTTTCCCACTGAATTACCTTGTTGAACATTTTTATTTCTGGATTTTCTATTATTTTATTAATTGATTCTTTGTTCTGATACAAGCTAGACACTCATCTAGTTATTGTGGTGCAATGGTGAGTCCATATATCAGGTAGTATAGTTACTCTAGTATGCTTCCTAGTTTTCCAGTTCTGTTGGATATCCTAGGCTTTTCAGTTTCCATACAAATTTAAGGATCTTCTTTTCTTTTCTCTTCTTTTCTTTCCTTTTTTTGTGGTATGAAGATTTAACCCAGGGGCATATTACCTCTGAGCTATATTCCCAGCCAATTTTATTCTTTATTTTGAAACAGGGTCTCACTAAGTTGCGGAGGGCCTCACTAAGTAGCTGATGCTGGCTGCAAACCCAGATCTTCCTGTCTTAGCCTCCCAAGTACTGGAATTACAAGCGTGTGCCACCACACCCAGCAAGAATCATCTTAGTTTTTATAAAAATTACTGCTGGGATTTCTATTTAAATTGCACCAAAACTATAGCTACATAGCTACATTTGGAGTAAATTGATGATCTTGAGTCTCTGACATGGTCATTGGCTCAGTGTGTGTGTGTGTGTGTGTGTGTGTGTGTGTGTGTGTGTGTGTGTGTGTTGAATCCAAGGGAATTCTACCACTGGCTACTCCCAGCCTTTTTTATTTTTATTTTTTTAAATTTTGAAACAAGGTCTTATTAAATTATTGTGGGGTGGCCTTGAACTTATGACCCTCCTGTTTCAGTTTCCCAATTACTGGGATTACAGGGATATACCACTGTGCCAGGGTGGCTCCATTATTTAATTTGTTGATTTCTCTTATCAGTATTTACTTTGCAGTGATTAGGCCTTTTGCATCTTTTATCAAATTTATTCTTATGCATTTCCTATATTTTATTTTATTTATTTATTTATTTATTTTTGGTGGTACTGGGGTTCCTGGAAGCCCTTCTACCTCCGGGCTACACTCCCAGACCTATTTTTACATTTTTATTTGGAGACAGGGTCTCCTAAGCCAGCGTGCGGGGCTAGCTTCGAACCTGCGCGATCCTCCTGTCTCTGCCTCCCAAGCGCGGGGATTACAAGCGTGCGCCACCACGCCCGGCTGCATTTCCTATATTTTATATAAGTGAAAATGTTCATTTTAGTTCCAGTTCTTTCTTGTCAATATATAGAAATGTAAGTATTTAGTACATTAATTTTTGTATTCTACAATTCTGCTAAATTATTATTAGTGTAGCTTTCTTGTAGATTCTATTAATGATTATGTCATTTTGGAATAAAGACAATTTTACTTTCTCTTTTTTAATCTGAGTAGCTTTCTTTCTTTTTTCTGCCTTATTGCAATGGTTGGAGCTCTAGTACAGTGTAGAGCAGAGGTGGTGAGAGTCGACATCCTTCTATGTTCCTGAATTTCCTGAGAGTCTTTTTCATGGATTTATGTTGGATTGGGCCAGATTTTTTCTTCTTTAAGGTATTAAGATTCTCATTTGATGTTTCTTTATTATGTTAATATGGTGAGTTGTATTGATACTTTAATAGACCAGTTAGAATATTGATATTCTAATAAGCCAACTTTCCATTTCTAATATATACACTTCACTTGATTATGAAACTTAATCCTATTTTTATATGATTGAATTCAATTTGTTGTTGGGGATTTTTGCATCTATGTTTATAAGGCACATTTGTAGTTTCTTTTAATTTTTTTTCTGATTTGATATCAGAGTAACACGTTTTCATGGAGTGAGTTGGGAGATGCCCCCACCCTTTTAATTTTTTATAAAGTTTGTGTAGAGTGGTATTAACATTCCTTAAGCGTTTGATAAAATCTCTATTGAAGCCACTTAGCCTTTGTAGAAAGGATTTTAATTACAATTCTGTAATAATTATGGGACTTTTCATGTATCGATTTCTTCTTAAGTGAACTTCAGCAGTTTGTATGTTTCAATAGCTATGTCCTTTTCATTCAAGTCAATCAAGTTATTACACTATTATTATACCTTTAAGACTGCTGCACTAACCTTTTCTCATTCCTGACTTGTCATTTGTGTCTTTTTTCACTTTTTCCTGATCCGTGTAGCAAGAGTCTAATCTAGTTTATTGATGTTTTGAATGAACCAGATTTTGACTTCATTGATTCTTTCCTTGTAATTTTATTGATTTGTATCTTACCCAACTTTTTTATGGTGTTTTTTATGGCAATATTCTTTCTCAGAATCTACTAGGATTATCACCCTCCAGCTTTGTTTTAATTATTTGTATGGTATTTCTTTTCTCATCTTTTTAATTTTAACTTACTTGCTTATTTACGTGTAGTTGGTTTCTTATGTATAAAACAATCGGTAGGTTTAAACAATCCGGTCTAACAATTTTTGCTTTTTAATTGGTATGTCTAGTTCATTTTATTTAATGTGATTATTCTTATGATTGGGTTCAAATCTACCATCTTGCAATTTGTTTTTTATTAGCCCCGTCTCTGCTTCTTCCTCTTTTCCTGCTTTCCTTTGGATTGAGAACTCCTATGATTAAATTTTTATGGTTTTGTTTGTTTTTACTGGTCACCTTAGAGTACATATATTTTTCTTATTCCTTTCTGCTTTCAAGTAATTTATACCACTTCTATTCCTGCTCCTTCTTCCTTCCTTCCTTCCTGCCTTTTGGCCTCTGACCATATCACATTTTTTATTTATACATATACTATAGCCCCCATATAACATTATTATATTTACTTTCAAATGCTCCATTATCTTTTAAGGAAACTTAGAAAAATAAAACAATTACATCTATGTTTACACATTTTATTCTCAGTGTTCTTCACTACTTTCGGACAATCTAGATACCAGTCTGATTAAAGGGTTTATTTAACCGCGCTTCTACTGTAGATCTGCTAGTTATGAATTGTTTTGGCTTTTGTATGTCTGGTAACGTCTTTATTTTACCTTCATCTTAAAAAATATTTCCTGAGTATAAAATTCTAGGATGACAATTTCCCACAAATCCCATTTGGTATTTTCTGTTAGTGTTCCACTATCTTCCAGCTCACATTGTTCCCCACAAGAAATCTCCCATCATTCCTTGCTTCATTCCCCGTTTCTTCAAGAAAGACATGGCATGGTTTTTCTCTAACATATTAGAGGAAATATGTTTTTTCTCTAATTACTTTTAAGATTTTTTTATCATCGGTTTTACGAATTTTATTACTGTGTGTCTCATTTTTGTTCTTGTTTATGTGCTCTGGGTTTATTTAGCTTCTTAGATCTCCAGATTCATAGTTTTCATTCAATTTTGGGGAAAGTTCACTATAATTTCTTCAAATACTTACTTTTGTTTTCTCTCATTAGGACTATAATTACACATAAACTAGGCCATTTTGGAGTGTCTCACAAGTACAGATTTTTTTGTTCATTTTTTTATTCTGTCTTTTTTCTTTAATGTTAATTTTCAATATTTTCTATTGCTAAATCTTCACATTCATTAACTTTTTATCTTATTCATCTATCACGAGAAATTTAATTTTCTTTTCATCTAATAAATAACAGTTAAATAAAAATTTAAACTCTGGAACATTTAGTTTTATAGTAGGACAATAGCTTTCCATTTATTTTCATGTTATAGTTTAACTTGATGACTTAAACACAATTGTCATTTCTAGAGAGGATATTTATTTTTGCCCCCTCCCTTTACAATGTCTCTTCAGTTGAGCTTTGTGATAGAACATTCTTTTATTACTTTGGTTCATGGACCCTTATACATATACAGTCAGTCCTCTTATTGTTGACTCATCAATATTATGAAAAGAAATGAATACAAGCCTAAGGTCCAGACATGAGAGAAGTCATGACGTTATGTCTCTCTTAAAGAACTAGAATTGACATAGTTTGGGGTAGTTTGCTAAATGTAAATTTATTCTTTTTGAGTTTACTTGCAAAAGATCCTTGGGTGTCATCCATCATGTGCAGACAGGAAATGTTCCCCAGGAACATTTCCTCTGTACAAAATTCTGGGGTCAGAACACAGATCTTGCAAGGTATTTAGTGTACTAAAATAAGTCTTTTTAGTCTTTCTAGTGGTAGCTCTTTTCTTTTAGTATTTAACAAACTCAAGTGTTCAACTTTTCCCAGCTGGATCAGTAAGATCCAAAGGAAAATATTTTTTAATTCATGTTGATAGTCATTGAGTGGAGAGAAATCCAGGAGGAAAGTAAATTTCAGGGACAAAGTAGTTGCTTGGTTGACTACATTTCCTCTTTATAAGGAAAAAAAAGGAAAAGAAAAGAAATAAACCAAGCCGGGCGTGGTGGCACACGCTTGTAATCCCCACGCTTGGGAGGCTGAGACAGGAGGATCGCACAGGTTCGAAGCCAGCCTCAGCTACTTAGTGAGGCTCTCAGCAACTTAGTGAGACCCTGTTTCCAAAAAAAGTATAAAATAGGTCTGGGAGTATAGCCCGGAGGTAGAAAGCCCCTGGGTTCTACCCCCAGTACCACCAAAAAAAAAAAAAAAAAAAAAAAGAAAGAAATAAACCTTATTGTCCGGTATAGTGGTACAATCTCAGTATTTGGGGAGGCCAAAACAGGAGACTCTTCAATTTGAGACCAGCATCAGCAACTTAGCAAGATGCAAGACCCGGGTTCAAAATAAAAAGGGCTGGTAGTGTAGCTTGGAGGTGGAATGCCCTGGGTTCAATCTTCAGTATGAAAGAAAAAAGAAGGAAGGAAGGAAGGAAGGAAGGAAGGGCCGGTGGGTAAGAAAGAACATTAGACAAATTTCATTTTGTTTATGTGGGCTGGGGAGTGATTTTTCAGAACAAGGCTGCGTCTTCCCTTCCCCACCTCGCCAATGTGTACTCCATCTCACTGTTGCACAGACTTGATCTGTAATTGTTGGAAATGAATGTCTAAAGGAGTAATTGAAACAACATTTAAGTATTTACTCACTCACTTAGTAGTCTTTGCTTTAGAAATTAATTTTTAATGTTCCAATTTCAGATAGGAAAGTCTCTTGGTGTTCCGGTTTAAGAAGATGTTATGGTGAAAGATGGATGTTACCGTTTGGGACTGTAACTGTTACCGTCTGGGGAAACTGTCCCAGGGACCTTTGTTAGACCCCTGGGAATAATTCCCCTCCAACACAAAAAAACTGTGGGTTCTTGTCCTGATCTAAGGATAAATATGCAATAGTCCGGACTCTTGCTGAAGATTTAAAGAAGTTTATTCAAAAGATAGAAATATGCTGGGCGTGGTGGCACACGCTTGTAATCCCTGCGCTTGGGAGGTGGAGACAGGACAGGGGGATTGTGCAGGTTTGAAGCTAGCCGGGCTGGCTTAAGAGACCCTGTTTCAAAAAAAATAAATAAAGTAGGTCTAGGAGTGTAGCCTGAAGGTAGAAAGGCTTTCAGGAACCCCAGTACCAACAAATAAAAGAAAAGATAGAAATATGGAAGACAGTTACAGTCTCATGTTACCCAACATGAGGGGGTGCTTCAAACGAAATCACCGAAATACAAAGCACAGAACAGACATTTTATATACATGACATCCTCCATCTTGTTTCACGTAATTCTTTTTTTTTTTTTTTGTGGTACTGGGGTTCCTGGAAACCCTTCTACCTCCGGGCTACGCTCCCAGACCCATTTTTATATTTTTATTTGGAAACAAGGTCTCTTAAGCCAGAGAGGCTGGCTTCGAACCTGCATGATCCTCCTGTCTCGGCCTCCTAAGCTCGGGGATTACAAGTGTGCGCCACCACACCCGGCCTGTTTCACACAATTCTGACATAGTAAAAAGTCCCTTTAAGTTCCTCCCCGTACTTTTCCACTGAACTGAGTTTATGCCCATTTTTCTCCTTTCCCAAAGGTTGACCCCCTCCTCCCATTCAAACTAGATTATTCAATTATTATGTAGATCTGTCTTTAGAAAGAGGAAGTCCTAGCTCCTCTCTCCTATGGACTTGCTAATTACTTTTAGCTAAGTCAATTTAAGTTTCAGTAGCTGTTCGCTTCCTGACCAAAATCGAAACCAAGTCTTTCCCCAGGTCTTCCATTTTTACCCAATTAGTTCTGAAATATATTTATTAATAATCAGAACTTTCTCAAATCTTCCTAGGCCATTCCCAATACTGGTACACTGGGGACTGAGATCCTGTTCCATGCTTTTCAAACAGTGCCTCTGTCTGTCTGTCTGTCTCTTTCTCTCTCTGTATCTTACCTTAGCACGATCTGCCTTTTTAATATACTGTTCAAAACTAAAATTTAAGAAATTATTTGGGGGAAGTTTTAACTATACATCCCAAAGTACATCTGTCAACTTAGTCTTAAGAAATATTACATAGTAAACTCATAATAAACATCTATAAAGTAAGTTTATATTTGTCAGTAAGTTAAAGCTAAGATGAAATGGCTGTAAGACCCATGTATGAGTTGGTGTGCTGTTTACATACGGTCTGTGACACTAGACTTGATGTGTAATTCACATACCTAAACCAAGATAGTAATTAATTGCAAGTTGTAGATTCCTAGGTGTTTTGAAATGGGTATAGTATTTAATTATATTTTCTACTTCAGAAACATTTGGAGGCTAAAAGAAATAGATTATAGAAGTGTCCTCTGAGGATACACTACGTGAGATCTTTATTTTCTAATCTCATCGACATTTAACTTTCAGATATTCAGAAGATGATTATCTTCAGATCATCACAAACATACAGAGCTGCCCATGGAAACGACAAGCAGAGGAATATGCAAATTTCAGGTAAAAAAAGACTTTTCACAAATTCTTTAAATGAAAAAAATGTTCATTTGCTTCACAGAAAAATAGACAACGTGTTATTAAAAAGAAAGATAGAGGGGCCAACTGGCAATCAGGATGACTAAATGCTAAGAAAGCCTTCCTGTGGGGCACGAGATGTTCCACCCCCACTGTGTACATAGAAATGTTTAATTTTGCTATCAGAATCCATTGCAAAAATACCAAGTTTCAAAGAAAGTGTTTGCTGGTGGACACCTAGGCTGGTTCCATAGTTTGACTGTTATAAATTGCTGCTATAAATATTGATATGTGTGAGTTACTATTGTAGTCTGTAGGTTTCAGTCCCTCTTGGTAGATACTCAGGAGGGGTATAGCTGAGTCCTATGGTAAGTTCATTCCTACTTTTCTGAAGATCCTTCACAGTGATCTCCCAAGTGCCCGCACCAATTTGCAATCTCATCATCAGTGTGTCAGAGTTCTTATTTCCCCACATCTTCACCAGTATTTATTATTATTTGTGTTTTTAATGATTGACATTCTAATTGGGGTTAGGTAAAATCTCAGTGTCGTTCTGATTTGAATCTCTCTGGTTGCTAATGATGTTGCACGAATTGAAAAATTATGGGATAAACATACAATGGATTTCTACTCAGTCATAAAGAAAAATAATACTATACCATTTGCAGGAATATGGATGAAACCGGAGAATATTATGCTAAGTGGGATTAGTGAGTCACAAAAGCAAAAGTTGGGTGTTTTCCGCCATACGAGGAAGATAAGGAGAAACTGGAAGTCAAAAGGGCTCTAGGTAAAGGAGAAGAGCGTGAAGTGTTGGAGGGAGGCAGGCGGGGAGGAAGACGAAGGAAACACTTCTGCAGGCATGACTGCAGACACACAGTTATCACTGCCTATCTCAAGGTCTCATGAGGCGGGTGTGGGGATGGGGGAGCCTCTCTAGCACTCCCAACTTCATCATGATGTGTGATGACAATGTTACCAAATAAATAAATAAACATGAAAAGAAAATTTTATCAATGTTTCATTGTTTTAGAAAATGTTAATTCTCTATACCATTTGTGTTTGGTATAAATTTATTTTGTAAACTAAGTATAATAGCATTAGAGAATATTTTTAATTTTTTTTTTTTTTTTTTTTTTTTTGGTGGTACTGGGGTTTCTGGAAACCCTTTTACCTCCAGGCTACACTCCTAGACCTATTTTTATATTTTTTATTTGGAAACAGCGTCTCTTAAGCCAGCGCAGCTGGCTTCGAACCTGCACGACCCTCCAGTGTCCGCCTCCCAAGCGCGGGGATTACAAGTGTGTGCCACCACGCCCAGAAAATGTTTGGAAATTTTAAAAGGCAAAAAGCATCCATGATCTCATCACTTAGAGCCAAAATTGTTTTGTTTTCTACATGTTTTCTTGCAGTTTTTCATTAGCTTTTTTTGGGGGGGAAGGAGGTACTGGGGATTGAAACCAGGGACATTCTACCACAGAGCTATACTCCCAGTCCTTTTTTAAATTTTTTGTTTTGAAATGGGGTCTTGCTAGGTTGCTAAGAATCTCCCTGTGTTGCTGAGGCTGTCCATAAACCTGCCATCTTCCTGTCTCAGCCTCCCGAGTACTAGGATTAGAGGTAGTTGCCACCACAGCTGGCTCTCTAGCTTCTTAACACAAGCCATTTACAGGAGCATGAGTCTGCTCTAGGTAATGACTTAGAGAAGCTATTGACCTGGTGAAACTGGGTTACCACTGGCTGTTGATGAGCTGTTTGCAGTGCTTACAGAACTTCAGTGTACCCAAATAGAAAAAACTTCGGTTAAGTCATGCTGCTGTGGTGCATGGGCACCTATTTGGTCTCCTTTTTCCTCAAGCCATCCATACATCCACATCATAGAGTTATGTCAGCTGTTCTGTGTTTCTGTGGTCTATGTTGTTCTGATGATGATGATGATGATGATGATTATTATTATTATTAATTACTATTATTTTGGTGGTACTGGGGTTTCTGGAAACCCTTCTACCTCCGGGCTACAATCCCAGACCTATTTTTTATACTTTTTTATTTGGAAACAGGGTCTCTTAAGCCAGCGCAGCTGGCTTCTAACCTCTTGTCTCCGCCTCCCAAACACAGGGATTACAAGCGTGCGCCACCATGCCCTGCTATTTAAATTATTTTTAAATTTTGAAACAGGGTCCTGGTACAAGTTGCCGAGGGTCTTGCTAGGTTGCTGAGGCTAACCTCGCACTTGCAGCCATACTGTCGCAGCCTCCCAAGCACTCCAGGCACTGGGCGTACAGGCGTGCACCGCCACACCCAGCTGGAATCTGATTCTTTGCAGTGTATCCCACTTGGATTTTGATCTGTGCCAAGTTGTTCTAGTGTATTACAATCCAGAGGCGTTTCTTTATCCTCGCTTGTTCATATTTTCAAAGTTTACTTTAGGCATGAAGTCTAGAAATCTCAATAATGAGATTTTGCTTTTTCCTGAAATGCTCTAAGAAATACCTGCTGCTTTGTGCTCCTTTCTGTGGGAAGGAAGGTCTTCTCTTTGCCTCCTGCTCAGGTCCTGCTTGTCCCTCCTCAGTTACTGTGCTCTGGGAAAGCTCCGTGAACTGCCTCTGATTCTGCCGGCAGGATGAGAGGGGTTCTGGCCAGTGACCCGTGGGTGAATGAGTAACTTAATGTGATTGTCTCCCTCCACTGGGTAGACATGGGTGTCATGACTTTCTGCAGGATCCCATTAAGCATTTTTCCTTGACGTCATTTCAAGGTGAGAAGCTGAAACACAGATTTCTGTGAGTTGTTTCCATCTCCAGGAAATTAATTGTAGACGGGCCTCAGACATCCTGTTGGCAGAGAGACCTGATAGAAAGCTACACAAACATTCATAGCCTGAACCATCACAGGTGCAACAAGTGCAGTGGTCTGATGTTCACAGACCTTTTGCATGTGTAGACTAGGCAAAAAAGGGTGAGGTAGATATCAAGCTATTGCAAATCCATTCAAAACAATTGGCTAAGATAGTGATGTGTGCATGTATATCTCAAGGTTTTTTTATCCTATTAAGAAGTATGACTACAATGCACCAATAAAAATTTATTTAAAAAAAAGATTTGGCTAGATAGACAGCTGAGGAGTGACAGCAGTAATCAAAGCAGGGAAGAAAGAGCCTCTGCTTCCAGCAAACTCAATCCAAACCAGGCCTTTGAGAGCAACACAAAGTACCCCAAACATCTGTCAAGAGCGTTATAAAGCTCCTGGGCAGGGAGACTTGACCAGACCAAGATCCAGGCAAAGAGGCGGCCAAGGGAGCCGCGCCTTGATCCTGGATATCCCCCCCCCCTCCCGAGACTTGCCGACCCTGGAAGGATGAGAGGCAGGGAGCTGAGCAGAGCGTCCTGCAATCCCTGGAAAAGACCAGTTCTCAGAAGAACCGAAGTCTGGCTTTGAGTCATTTCTATCCTCAGCTGGATTTAGATCTCCCTTAGCCCAGATAACTAATAGAAGCAAGGTAAATCCTCCCTGGAAGAAGGTAATGCCACTCAGAGCCTTAAATGATCTCTACAAGTTTTCCCACGCAATATCTGGCTCAATTTTTTAAAACTCTATTTTCTCTTTAAAGTGTTGTTTTCTTTCTTTCCTTTCCCTTTTCTTGTTTCAAAACAAAAATCAGCAGTCCCTTTAAACCCAAAGCTGTGTGAGCATCCTTGCTGTAGATTGTGACTGATAGAAGCTATATGACGGATGGTACATTTCCCCCTTGGTATCATCTCACTATAAAAAGTGCATCAGTAACCATGGCAATTACTCAATTGTCTATTTATCCCTTCTGGGCCAATTTAAAGTGAACATCTGGGGCTATACTCGTATTGTGTATTATCATTCAAGAAAATAGTCATGGTGACATTTATTTACTCAGATATACATTATATTATAATGTTTATTTTATGGACATATGTGTAAGCTAAATTATACAAATCCACAACAGAAGTCTGTGCAATTAAATCATAATAAACCATTTAGCCACTTAACTTTTTTGCTAATGTAACTGGCCAAGTCTGGAAGTCGCTCCCTATTTATAAAGCTGGTACTATAGAAACATTCCCTGTTATTATAGCTGTCAGATAGCTAAGTAGCTTTCCATTTTACTTATTTATAGCATTTTATATCAAATTTAAGGGAATTAAAATGTGAACCTTAAAAAGGCCATAATATTCTTTTAGCAGCCATTATAAAAGTTACAGTAAATTCTGAAGAATATGAGCAAGTGAATATTTCTAAGCCCATCTGCAACTCAATTGCCGAAGCTTCCTATAATTGATACCTAGGGACTCTTTGGAAATTATGTGACTCCTGTGGTTAAGTGATCTCAAAATAAGAGAGCATAAATGTCATCTTCCTCAAGTAAATATGCTCTTTCTTAGAAAAATGGGCAAGAATAAGTTGGGCGTGGTGGCGCACGCTTGTAATCCCCGCGCTTGGGAGGCAGAGACAGGAGGATCGCGCAGGTTCAGGTTCGAAGCCAGCCGCGCTGGCTTAAGAGACCCTGTTTCCAAATAAAAAAATATAAAAAAAATAGGTCTGGGAGTATAGCCTGGAGGTTGAAGGGTTTCCAGGAACCCCGGTACCACCAAATAAATAAATAAATTAATTAATTAATTAAATGGATGCATGAAAGTAACAAAAGAAGAAAGGTTTTTCTACTGACTTCAAAGAATGTGTGATCACTTTGGAAAGACAAGAAAGAAAAATATGAATGCTTGTTATTTAATGTCAGAATGAGTGATTTCGATAAATACTATTATTGTTAGTGCAAGATCACTGTGAGATCTTTTATTAGAAATTAAAGAAAAATTTTAATTTGTGCATTATAATTGCATATGATAATGTACATGGCCTCTCCCTCCCAAAAGATGGCTTATGTAGAAATATACCCTTGGAAATCTGTCTTTACAATAGTTTTATCCATTGTGCTCTGAGTTTGTCCCCCTTTTTTTTTAATTCTGGAGGTTTTACGCATTCAGTTCTCTCTCTCTCTCTCTCTCTCTCTCTCTCTCTCTCTCTCTCTCTCGTTTTCATTGTACTAGAAATTGAACCCAGGGACATGCTACCTCTCAGACACTTCCAGCCCCCCTCCCATTTTGTTCTCTTTTTAAAATTTTAATATATGGTCTCAACAAGGTGCTAACCTGCAACCCTCCTATCTCGGCCTCCCAAGTACTGGGATTATAGATGTGTGCCGTCATCCCTTGTCTGTTCAGTTTTTAATTATGTGCCAAGAACTTTGTAGCTTGGTGTTTGTATCAGTAACTTCTCTTAGCCTTTACCTGGAAACATGAGAGACTTGACTAGAATAGTTCTTAATCCAAAGTCCATGCTGGAGCTCTCATAGAGGCCTTGAGATTGTATGGGAATATGTTCCTGGGAAAAGGATCCATAACTTCCATCAGCTTCTTGCGCAATCTAGGATATCCCAAATGGACCAGATCATTTCTAAGGATGCTTCTGGACTGGAGTTCTGATTGCTTTGGGATTTGACTGCCTTCACCCTCCTTGTAGGCATGGTTATCACAAGCCCAGGGATGGAGCCGGCTCAAATTTACCCCTCCTTCTTCTCCAGTCCAAGTTTCAAATGTGAATTGATGCTTTTTTTGTTTGTTTGTTTTGTTTTGTTTTGGTACAGGGGATTGAACAGAGGGGCATCCTACCTTTGAGATATGCCCTTAGCACTTTTTATTATTATTTTGAAACAGGGTCTCACTAAATTGTCGCGGGCGTTGCTAAATTGCTTAGGATTACAGCCTGTAAAGGTTTGGATTTAGAATGTTTCCCTCTGCCTCTGGAGACAATGCAGCAGTGTTGAAAGTGCGGCTTGGTTGCTCAGGAGGGGTCCTCCCGGGTGTGGACTTGGAATTACATAAATTCCTTTAATCCTGCCCTGAGCATGTGTTCTCTCTGTCTCTCTCTCTTTCCCTCCCTTCCTCCCTCCTTCCCTTCATCTCCCTCCCTTCCTCTAGCTTTTGTAAGAACAGAGTCCCCCCCCCCTTTCTTCTTTCCCTCCCTCCCTCCCTCTGGCTTCTATGAGAGCAGAGCCTCACACTACCATGTCCTGAGCCTCAGACCCTAGCCTCACATGACCTGAACCCAGAATAAAAGAAGAAAAAAAAACAACCCTGTGGGCAAATAAATGTTCCTATAAGTTGTGTAGTCATTCATTTTGAGAACGTTAACTGAGACGATATATAATTCCACTTAAATATACCTAGACAGATTCAATAAGGTTGAGCTACCTACTTTCTCTGCTTCTAAATAATTTAATAACTTTAATTTTTTAATTTTTTATTTTTGGTGGTACTGGGGTTCTGGAAGCCCTTCTACCTCCGGGCTACACTCCCAGACCTATTTTTATATTTTTATTTGGAAACAGGGTCTCTTAAGCCAGCGAGGCTGGCTTCGAACCTGCGCGATCCTCCTGTCTCCGCCACCCAAGCACAGGGATTACAAGCGTGAGCCACCACGCCCGGCACTAATTTAATAACTTTTAAATCACTGATTAATTCTTCTGCTATGTTTCTTCCCCTCAACCACAAGCCAGTACACAAACTAATTTATGAAACATCAACCCAGATTTCAGTCTCAGAAATTAGTATTCTTCACAGTGGTTCCCTCTTGGTTTTAGAAACCAATGGCCAGCCCTGTGCTTGAGCATGGCACTCAGGTGTCTGAGAATGTGTTGAGCTGCGGGAATGGACGTGAAATGCCTCCTCCTGCTCCTTCCCCACTTCCTCTCCTTCAACCTTGGAAAATCCTTTGTGAAGATGTAGAAACTTCTGGTAAGCAGGTTTTATCCCAGCAGATCCGGAGCATCAGTAATTAGTCTCAGATTCCCTAGGTAACTTGCATGGTAATGACTGCATTAGCTTTCTTGAATGGTTTTCTAACTTAAAAGAACTGTATCCATTTGTGTAACCAATTACCAAAATAATAGGTACATAGCATTAATGCTTAATTTTCATGTCACCATCCCATTCCCCCACAGAAATACATGCACTGTTATTATTGTTTTGCTTTGCTTGGGACCTTCTAATACCATTTTATTTCTTTAAACATCCTCATGTTTCAAAGACACAGGATGAAATCCAAAAGATTGAATGTTATCAATCACGTATTTACTGGAAACTTAGTGGCAAGAAAACAGTGTTAGTATATAAACCCATCCATTAAGACCAATGTAAATGAGATACCTTTCAAATGATGTGGAAAACAGGTACTTTTTGCCCAATGACTTTGTTACAGATAACTATTACATTTAGCAATTTTATTTTCTCGAATGATCCCCTCAGGGTTGATTAAATTAAAACAATGTCTTAAAAGTTATTCCTCGATCTATCTTATGTTGGAGATGTAAGAAAAGATCCCAATATTATATCGGTAGATTCATTGATTTTCCTTAAATAACAGCTCACATGTTGCTCTCATTTTTCTTCAAACTCCTTGAGAAAAAAATACAGTGTTAAAATAAATTTACGGACCATATCACATATGTTAGTTTTTAAAAATGACATAACAGTTGCATTGTTAAAATAGCATCATTTTATGATGTAGCTGTGTGCAAAGATAGACATTTTACAAATAAGTAGAAGGACAAATTAATCAAATTTTGCAAGAAACTGTAGAACAGGAAAACCAGACTGGTTGAAATGCCAGTTTTCACTTGTCTCTGGGATATTTCTCTGAGAGCAATCGTGCTGCTTATTTAGGAAGCACAGGGTGAGCATAAGCTTTTCCATTCAGTTGACAGTTATTGAACAATATTTATGTTCCAGGCGTTGTGTTCTGTAGCACAGATTATTTTTGGAGAGATGCAAACATCCTCTCTGTTATGGACTTCTTTTGATTATACAAGACAGTGTTTGTTTTTCTGAGCCACTCATTCCTCCTTATAAGTTTTTGCTACTTACATTTCATCCAGGGTGACTATGGGGACGACTGAAACCAATACATATGTTATTTTTTTCAAATTTGAGAAGATGTGTGTACTTTATGATAGGTGTTTTGGGTCACTTGTCATATTGGAAAAGCTCATTTCCTCTGCATAGAGGCCGATTTTCTCTGTTAATATCCTGTCCTATCATCTTCTGTTTGTCAGGCCACACAGTGTGCCTGAGCGTTTATAAAAGCCACACACAACACACCATGTCGTTACTCCTGCCGGAGTTAATAATAGAAATGGACTCTTATACTTTAGGGACAGGCTTCTCATAGTCTTCAGAAGATAAACTTTGCCCTAAGAAAACACACTGAACGCACGTGGGATTCACTGTTTTTCTAAGTTGTTTCAAAACCTCTCTCTTGAGTTGCGCTCAGTGTTAACCCTATTACCTCCTTCAAGGCCGCCCTGCCTTTCAAATCCTCTCTCCTTTAACACTGTCCAAACTGTCTTCCTCTGTGTATCTCTTTATTTCCCAACTCCAGCGACAAGTCCAGAAGACAGACGTCTTCCAGTGTGTTTTCACTGCTCACTTTACATTTTAGTAGATTTCTCCTCTGCTTTGATCATCATATTAATTCACATTTTATTTTTCCTTGCTTTAGTCTTATATTCTACTAATATAAATATATGAGTTTCTCCTTCATAAACTTAAAAACAATCATGTGTTCCATGAAAGGAAAAACAGCAAGCACAAAAACAAAAACAAACCCCAGAAAAACAAGACAACTCACTTATCTGAGTTCCGACTGTGTTCGGCCCTTATTCATTCTTAGACTGAGACTTTGTTAGATCCGTGTTGACCATTGGCTCACGCAGCCCTCCTAATCTAACCCTGGCTGCCGGGCTCAGCAGGAGAACTCTGAGTGGGGGAATATCCATGCCAGGCCAACTTCCTGCCCTCGCCCCTTTCTCAGGTCTTCTCTAAATTGCCCCAGTGACTTCCTCTTGCTCCCGCAGTGCAGTGCTTGGGGCGCCCAGGGGCACCGCCATGTCCAGTTTCGACGTTCCCGAATGCTCTTTCTCCTTCTTTCTCTAATTTTTGGTTACTGTGGGAGGCCTCCACTGACCTGTGCTAGACCATCTCATAGTAGATATAGATTAAGGGACCCGAGTGCCCGCTCAGTGCATGGCGACATTTTTAAGTGTATTATTCAGTGAGTTTTAGTATACTCAGAGTTGTACAACTATCGCCGCTAATTCCAGAATATTTTCATTACCCCCAAAAGAAATCCATTCCCATTAGCAGTAACTTCCCATTCTCTCTTCCCCTAGCCATTGGCAACTAATAATCTACTTAAGCACTTATGAATTTGTCTGTTCTGGAACTTTCATACCCATGGAATTGTACCAACTCTGGCCTTTACTTACTGGCAGCTTCCACCTAACACTGTTTTGTCCATTGTTGAGATGGATCAGGACTTCACTCCTGCATAGTGTCAAGTAAGACCCTATTATATGGACCGGCCATATTTTGTTACCAGTCATTACTTGTTGAACATTTGGTTTGTTTCTGCTTTCGGTTATTATGAATCATGCTTTTTAAAAAAAATAAACATTTGTATTTGTCTGTCACCATATGTTTTAATTTCTCTTGGTATATTCTTAGGAGTGGAATTACTAGTCATATGGTTTAATATTTTGAGGTATTATAGAACTACTTTCCAAAATGTTGGCACCATTTTACACTCCCAATAGCCAATGTGTGAGGCTCTAATTTCTCTACATTGTCAGCAATATTTCTTATTGTCCTTGCGTTTGTGTATGTGTATGTGTGTACCCGTGTGCGCGTGTGTGTGCGTGCATGCGTGTGTGTGTGTGTGCGTGTGTGCGCGCACGCATGTGTGTGCATTTGTGTATGTGTGTGCGTGTGTGTGCATGTGTGTGTGTGTCTTACTGGAGTTTGAGCCAATGGTATTCTGCCACTGAGCTACATCCCTGGTTCTTTTTATCTTGAAACTGAGTTTCCCTAAATTACCAGGCTCTGGCCTTGAACCTGTCACTCTCCTCTCTCTGCCTCTCAAGTATTGGATTGACAGGCATGAAGGGTTTCCTCTTGTCTTTTTAAGTTCTTGTGTCACCGGGCGTGGTGGCGCACGCTTGTAATCCCCGCGCTTGGGAGGCGGAGACAGGAGGATCGCGCTGGTTCGAAGCCAGCCTCTCTGGCTTAAGAGACCCTGTTTCCAAATAAAATTATAAAATAGGTCTGGGAGTGTAGCCTGGAGGTAGAAGGGTTTCCAAGAACCACATTACCACCAAAATAAATAAATAAATAAAATAAAAAATAAATTCTTGTGTCATTGAAGTGGGTATGAAATTATATCTCATTGTGGTTTTGATTTTGATTTTTCTAGTCACTATGTTGAATATCTTTTCATGTGCTTATTAGCCATTTTTATGTCTTTTTTGAAGAAATGTACATTGTTATTCTTTGTTCACTTTTTAAATTGGACTGTATTTTTGCCGTTGTGAATGTTTTCTATGTGTTTTGGACACAAATCCCTCATAAGATACATGATTTGTTCCTCTTCGATGAGTTGCTTGACCATGTGCTTTGAAGCGCAAAGCATTTTTTTGTTTGTTTGTTCCCCCAGCTCTTGTTATTTTTTATTTGTAAACAGGGTCTTGCTAAGTTGCGAAGACTGTTGAACCTGTGCTCCTCCTATCTCAGCCTCCCAAGTACTGAGATTACAGATGTGTGCCACTATGCCTGGCAAGCTTTTACATTTTGATAGAGTCCAATTTATTTTTCTTTAGTTACTTGTGCTACTGGTGTTATATCTAAGAAAGCATTCCCTGACCTGAGATCCACGATTTATGTCTATGTTTTCTTTAAGGAGTTTACAGTATTAGCTTTTATTCACCAGACCAATCAAGAACCTTTCCAGGAGGTCCTGAAAGTGGGTTCACAGGAGGTGGGTGTTGGAGAGTATAGTTCAGTCTCTGGTTCAGGAGCATAGGCTCAGCTTTAAGTTGCCCCAAGTGTCTCCTTATTGGCTTTCCTTTTTTATTATCCTTTGTCTTTAATTTTTTTCTACTTTATTGCTGTGTTGTGATTGTACAGCAGCGTGAGATTCCAAGTGATACAGTCACCGTGCACACCGATCCTGGTGTGCTTCCCTTCAGGTCCCCCCAGCATTATGGTGAGGTTGGTAGTGACACCTTTGTACATGAGCACAGCCTAATTTGAACTGTTCTTTTCATCAGTTCTTCCTTTGCCCTCCCCACCTCCCCTCCCTTGTTCCTGTCCACTATTCTACTGGTCAGTCTCATCAATTATCTAAAGTTTCTTTTTTTTTTCTCTTTTCTCTCTAGCTTCCACATTCGACCTCTGACTTTCTGAGAGTGGCTGGTGTAACTTAGCATAATATTCTCTCATTCCAGCTCCTCTCCTCCAAACGACATAATTTTGTTCTTCATGGCTGAGTAAAATTCTACCGTGTATATATTCCATGTTTTTGTGTCCACTCACCTGTTGCATTGGCTTTAATTTCACAGAAGCCCCCCCCCCTTATCATCAGAAGATTTGTTCTAAGATCCCCAGTAGATACTTGAAACCACAAATAGTACAAAACCTTTTTTATACACTGTTTTTCCTATACATACATACATACATACATACCTATGATAAAGTTTAATTTAGAAATTAGGTACTGTAAGAGAGTAACTAATTGCTACTAATAAATAGGATAACTATAACCACATGCTCTAATAAAATTGTCAGCATCGACACCTTTGCACTTTCAGGCCTTTATTTTTTGGTGATACTGAGGATTTAACCCAAGCACATTCTACCTCTGAGCTACTCCCCAACCTCTCCAGCCCTTTGTATTTTTTATTTTGCAACAGGGCCTTGCTAGGTTTCTGAGACTCTCACTAAAAATTCCCGAGACTGGTCTTAAACCTGCAATCCTCCCACCTCAGCTTCCCAAGCACTGAAATTACAGGCACGCACCACCACATCCAGCTTGGGGCTGTTATTAAGTAAGAGTTACTTAAACGGCATTACAAGATGATGAGAGTTGATGTGATCACCAAACGAGGAATAGGCACATAGCATATTACAACACGGGTACCCTGGACAAGGGATGACTCACTCCCTGGACACCTGACAGTCTGAGATTCATCATGTAACTCAGAATGTCATGCAGCTCTAAATTTGAAAGGTGTTTATTTCTGGAATTTTCCATTTCGCATTTTTTAGATTGACTATAGGTATCTGAAACCTCAGAAAGCAAAACCATGGATCCGAGGAGCTATTATATATTAAATGTCTCCTCTGGCAGGGTGTGGTGCTGCGTACCTGTTATCCCAGGACTTGGGAGGCTGAGACCAGGAGAATCGCAGGTTGGGGGTGTAGTTTGAAGGTAGAATACCCTTAGGTTCAATCCCCAATACCAAATAAATAAGTTATAAATAAATATTTGGCCTCCTCTGTAAGTGGATGGATTCCTCTAGAGAATCTTAAGGGTGCCATTTTACCTTTGGCGGTTGGCTGTTGGTGGCCTCCCCCTCCTCCTCCTCCTCCCCCTCCTCCTCCTCCTCCTCCCCCTCCTCCTCCTCATTCTTCCTGGGTGGAGCCTCTTTTCCTAGCCAGCCTCTTTACTAAAAAAAAAAAAAAAAACGGAGATAATACTTGTCTCTAGAGTTTTATGAATATTCACTATTTTAAATGCTCAGTACAGAATCTGTTATATGTTAGAATCTTACTTCCTGGTAACTATCAGCATTTCTAAATTAATATCATTTTGATAGCCTGCAATTAGTATTTTACTGAGCATGGTTTAGACATTTAGTGTGTATAATACATACAGCAAGTCCGTGATGTAGCAATGAAGTGGTGCTAGTCTCAGTTCCAGTCCTCTCTTGCCTGCTGAGAGGTACAAGACATAGATGCTCTGGTTTGGCCTTTGTGGCCATTTTGTTTGGCGTGTATCATGCACTTGGCAAGCACCAACACTTCCTCTTCAATTTGTTTTCTTTGAATCTTCTTTGATCTTTTCACGATGGAAAACAGGCCACACCGAGCAGCAAGTACTCGCGTCAGCACTCCACGTCCCAATCCTCCAATGCAGTGTTTTCAGTAGAAAAGGACTTTTACGTGAATAGTCCAGGGCTTGTCCCTTCTTTCTAGGTGGCCGGAAATCACACACGCTGAGGTCAAATCTGACATGATTCTGAATTGACTGAAAATCAATCACTCTCATCATGGACAGAGCCAAGAATTATGCCTCCTGCCCCTCCCCAGATTATGTAGCCCACAACTGGGACTCCATGAGGGAGGGCAAGTCCGGGGATTGGATGGATAGCTTATATTTGAGATTGTTTGGTGAAGCCTGAAGGCAAAGATAAGTCATAAACTGGACAGAAGCCAGAGGCCAAAAGCAAGATCTGAGGTTGGCTCTTCCCAGAGGCCAAACAGAGGGGGAGCTAAACTTGGGACTGAAGCCCAAAGAACAGGTGAGGAATTCTGTGAGTCCCAGGAGCTGCCCTGGCAGAGGCAGAGCTGGCTTTCTAGGAGCACTGGGCCCCTTTTTGTATGTAAACTGGGCTCCTTAAGTGAGGAGGAACATGGACCACCTCCCTGGCCTTCCCCTTGCTCAACGTGCTGACTCCCACCTGTGGCATTACGGAGCCCCTGGAGATGCGCGTGCTTTTCACTGGGGCATACAGTTAGACTGGGTCCAGAGAGCTGAAGCTTATAAAACAATGAGGCCTTGAATAAAAGAAAGTGGCATCGACAGAAAGTATCCTGGGAACCTTCCCTTGAGAAATGAATGCTTCCAGAGTCGCCATTGGTGTAAACATAAGACCGATTCAACATTGTAACTACAAAACTCTGTCTTCTTAGGTTTAGGATGTTAATTCAGAATATCAGTATGTTGCCGGGCAATGTCAGCTAAATAAATAAATAAATAATTTCTTGCTCTTTTCTTTCCCTCCCCTTAAAAATATCTAACTAGCTAGGTGTGGTGGCACATGTCTATAATCAGTACTTGGGAGACTAAGACAGAAGGATTGCACTGCGAGGCCAGCCTCAGCAACTTAGCAAGACTCTTAGCAAGTTAGTGAGACCCTATTTCAAACTAAAAAGTACAATAGGGCTGCGGAGGTAGCACAGAGGTAGAATGCCCCTGCGTTCAGTCCCAAGTAGGAAAAAAAGAAATAAAAAACCTGAATAAAAGTGTAAACTGTTAGTACAAGTTTGATATAAACGACTTCTTTACATTCTTTTCACACATTGAACGATAAGGCAGCGACCTGGATTTGTTTTGTCTGGAAACTAAAATATATTCAGACATCTTAACATTCATCTTCACAGTTGATTTTGTATTTTTAGAACTTGCCTTTTTTCGCACTTACATAATTCACGATTGACTTTAGCTTAACAGTTTTGAAAAGGCAGGGGGCAGCCATCCACTGGAGCCCCGGGGGCTTCTGGAGAGACTGTGTTCAGGTGGCTTTGTGCTCGTCCTGAGGCCTCTGGAGCCAGCGGTCCCCATGTTCAAAGCCCTCCCCACCTGCCATTCACAGTCACCCTCTGGCTCCACGGCTGCAGAGTGATGCCATTCTCCCTCTCTGGGTCTTAGTTTGAATCCAAACCACAAGTCTCTGCTTTCACTACCAACAGGCCTGTGCCTCCCTTCCCTCATTCGGCTTTTCCTGGAGGCTCCCAGGAGCCCCCATAAGAAGCCTGGCCTTCACCTCGTCTTCCCGCTCCGTCCCCATTTCTAGTCAATCACCAATCACTTCACACCCTCAATATGCTTCCAATCTACTGACCTTGCTCAGTGCCCTCCTCCCTCCCTCCCCACTCCTCATCTTGGTTCATCCAGTTAAACAAATACTTCCTTCACTGGTCCTTCCCTCAGAATCCCATCGGAGTTGTCAAAGTGATACAGGACATCTCCTCTTACTGGGTCCTTGTTGAGGGGACTTCGATGAATGAAGGATATAGAAATATGAAAGTTTATCTAAGTCAAGGAAAGATAGAAGACAAAACAGCTGTCCTCACACAGCAGGGAGGTGTCCCGGAAGAAGACTAACCCTTGACGTTTTTGAGAGGTGAGCTTTTATACCTTCTTGAAGTTCCTCATCTGCTCTTTTATGATTGACTAGAAATGAGTCTTGGGGGGCCCATGTCTTCTGCACAGTTTCAGTCCTTAATTTGAACGTTTGTCTCATGGGCTTCTGGGCTCTAATCTCCTAGGCCATTTGTCTACTCACTTCTCCCCATCCTTGTTTAACATGTCCTCAGAATGCAGCCCTCAGCAGGGGCTGACGTTCTGTTTTGATATCCATAGTCTGCCTGGTCATTGTTCTTCTTTTAACTTTTTTATTTATTTTTTATTTTTTGGGGTGGTACTGGGGATGGGACCCAGGGGCCTTCTACCTCCAGGCTACACTCCCACACCTATTTCATATTTCATTTGGAAACAGGATCTCCTAAGCCAGCAGAGGCTGGCTCTGAACCTGCGCGATCCTCCTGTCTCAGCCTCCCAAGCGCGGGGATTACAAGCGTGCGCCACCACGCCCGGCTTCTTCTTATAACTTTTTGAGCTTCCCTGTTTTTGTTCTTTATATAGATAGACCATTTTAACCCTTCCTGTACCCAGGTCCTCTGGCCCACCTCACCAGCCCCTAGCAATCTGTTGCCTGAGTAGGAATTTCTAGCCTTAACCTTGGTTGCACGTACCCCTGTTCCCAATCCTCACCCCCCTGACTCTTCCCTGGCCTCCGGGAGGGAGGGATTTGGATATTGTTCCCTCTTTTATCTTGAATATAGATGTGGAAATTCAGCAGTTTAAAAAATATTGAATCACAATTTCCAAAATAGCTCAAGATGTGGATTTTGTCCGACAAAGGCAGGTTAACCCATGGTTCTTGAGACGGTGGCTGAGTGAACTGTCTGTGCCTTTCTCCTGTATCTCTCTTCTGATTGATTTGTGCATATGGAGACAGCACTCAGAGGGACCAGAGAGCAGAAGGAGGTGTGTGCAGACACTGGACTGCCGGGCTCAAATCCCAGTCCCGTCATTCTCTAGCTGTTATTTCAAGGCAAGTAACTTCAAGTGTGACTCAACTTCCATGTCTACAAATCGGGGATGATGCTAGTAATTAATTAGTTAAGTAATTAGTTAATTCATTAATGTTTAATACTGGGGATCAAACTCAGGGGCATTCTACCTCCGAGCTACACTCCTAGCCACATTTTATTTTTTGTTTCGGAATAGGGTCTTACTAGGTGGCGGAGAGTCTTGCTACTTACTGAGGCTATCCTCAAACCTGCAATCCTCCTGTCTCAGCCTCCCAAGTACTGGCATTACAGGCATGCACCACCATGCCTGGCTAGCAGTAGTTTTTTCCTCATTAGGCAGTTATAAAGATTAAACAAGTTAATGTGGGAAGTTCTTGGAAGAATGCTGTGTGCGTATTTACTGTTTTTACTGATGTATCAGTGTTATGAGCCTCTGATCTACATGTTTCTCCTTTAGATGTTGTCATCTGGACCTCCAGCGTGTATCCTGTCTGTGGAATGCTCTCTCTGTGTCACCTGTGGTTCTGTGGACAGCACGTGTCTGCGTGTCTGTGTATTTATGTGGCCGTCCATCCTTTATGTTTCTGTAGGACTATCGTTTACTTTCTTTCATCCTTTCTCAAGACTTTCTGTTTCTTTTCTTCTCTGGTGAGGATACTGGAGATTTTACCCAAGAGCGCTTTACTTCCAAGCTATACCCCAGCCCTATTTTATTTTTTTATTTTGAAACAGAACCTCACTAAATTGTGGAGGCTTTGCCAAGCCTCTGAGGCTGACCAAGAACCTGTGATCCTGTGGTCTCAGCTTCCCTAGTCCTGAGATTACAGGTGTGTACCACAACACCCAACTTTGTTTCTCTTTAACAAACCTATCACTTCTGTCTCTTCTCTGTATCATACTGTGTCCTCCTCCTCCTCATTTTCCTTCTTCTCCTTCTCTTCCTCCTCCTCCTCCTTCATTTTTCTCCTTGGTTTCTCTACAATTTTTAGTTTGCTTTTCTCCGTTAGCTTTTCTACATCTCTTCTGCAGTTAACAGGGAAAAAAATGAATTAAGAAACATTTTCTGAATGCATTAAATGGTTTTTCTATTCTGTTTTTAAAAATTTATAAGCATATTAATTTGTTATTTTCTGTGACGGGGTGGGGGTTAAACTATTCTTTGGTTGCTCAAGGATCTATTGATTTCCTTTCCTGTTCAGCAAACTTTTGTAGAAAAAAAAGATTCCCCTTTTTGGCTGACCTTTCCCTCTAGATCATGGTTAACACCCTGTTAATCTCCTTTATTGCTTTGCTCTGAAGCTTCTGTTTTTGATTTCTGGCCAAAATTGTACAGTGCCAAGGTGAGGGCTGGGATGGGACCTCATTCATGTGATGGCTTCTATCTGGGCCCAGCCCAGTGCCCAGGGCACGAGACACTCCTGATAAACACTTGAGAGATGAGTGAACTCCACTGGCATGTTTAGGAGGAAACACCCCAGAAGTTCCTCCCCCACCATCATCTTACCTCCTGGCAATCTTGGTTTACCCCTCATCTTTGGTCTTTGCACCTACTCAATAGATCTCAAATCTGTGTCCTCCCCTTTCATCTTAAAACCACTTGCTTAGCATTGGCTAGTGTGTATGTATGTATGTATGTATGTATGTATGTATGTATGTGTGTATGTATGTGTGCATGCATTTTGCGCTAAGGATTGAACCCAGAGACATTATACCTCTGAACTATACGCCCAGTATTTTTAAATGTTGTTCATTCATTCATTGTAGTACTGGAGATTGAGCTCAGGGACTTTTTACCTCTGAACTACACCCCCAGTGCTTTGTAAATTTTTTTGTTTGTTTGTTTCTAAACAATCAAGGATGGCTTGACCCTAGGATCCTCTCATCTGAGCCTCCAAATTCCATCTCTCTGGGGGCTGGGATTTTAACATATGAATTTGAGGAACAATAGCATTCCTTTTTCTATATCTTGTAGTTATACAGGTTAACTCTAATTCTTCCTTTCCTTTATAGTCCTTAAAATAGACAACTCTTAAATCCCCCGAACCTGCTCTTCTCCCTTCCAGACATTAGTAGTTTCTCATCTGTCATGGATTTCAATCTACTTCCTCTGGACAGGAATGTTTGTGCCTTGGAAAGAAAAGCCTCTAACAATAGATCCAAGTGACTGGAGCATCATGGAGTGGGATGTATCTCTCCCTTTTCTCCTCGCCTCTTTTCTTTTAATTAAACAAGCCCGTACCACCTTTGAATTTAGTTAAGCCAGTGCACACTGCTGAGTTATAGCTAGACAATTAAAAACCTGCAAATCCAGCATCCCTTAAATGGCCCCTAACCAGGGCTGACTCAGTCTCAGCCTCCAAAACTAAATTATTCCTTCTCTCCCTCCTTCCCCATGCTTGGCCCCTGCAGCTGCGCACACAGGTCCACGTGTAGATATGCAGACGAGCCCAGTCTCCGGCCACTCGGACAAGACGACTGTGTAGAGAGGTGGAGGCTGAGGGGACATGGATCCTGGTGGAGAGTTTCTTTGAGTCTGCACAGCTCTCTTACTCTATTGCAGTGATTCCAGTTATGAACTGGGGATTCTATTCTCATTACCCAACAGTGATTCCAGTTATGAACTGGGGATTCTATTCTCATTACCCAATTGGTAATAAGATATGGCGATTCAGACTAGAACATTTTATTTATGTTAAATCCACCAGATCGCTGGGCATGGTGGCGCATGCTTGTAATCCCCACGCTTGGGAGGCGGAGACAAGAGGATTGCGCAGGTTCGAAGACAGCCTCGATGGCTCAAGAGACCCTGTTTCCAAATAAAAAGTATAAAATAGGTCTGGGAGTGTAGCACAGAGGTAGAAGGGCTTCCAAGAAACACAGTACCACACACACAAAAAATCCACAAGATCGTTTGGGGGAGCATCGCCCAATGTGGTTCTATGTAGGGCATGCACTGAGCGTGGGTTTTAGAGTAAGGGTTTGAGTCCTGGGTTTTAATCCTGGCTTCAGCCAGGTATGGTAACGCACGCCTATAATCTCAGTACTTGGGAAGCTGAGACAGAAGGATTTCGTGTTCGAGAACAGCCTCAGCAACTTAGTGAGACTCTTAGCAAACAAACAAATAAATAAACAAATTTAAAAGGGCTGGGAGTGTAGTTCAGAGGTAGAGTGCCCCTGGGTTCAATCCCCAGAATGACTTAAAATACCTGGCTTTCCACTTACTGCTTTATAATTCATCCATATTATCTTCCCTACTACTATAAAGGCAGAGAAAATTTTAATTTTATTCCCCAATGTATAGATAGTACTCACACGTTTCTTAATATTTAGTAGATGCTAAGTACATATGAGTAGATAAACAGATATGTGATGTGTGACTTCCTTGACTTTGTGAGCTTGTCCTTACCTGTAAGAGAGTGTCAGCTGTACCTATTTGGCCAGTTATTAAAGGGCTTAGTATTATACTCTGAGCGGGCGTGATGGTATGCATGTGCAGTCCTAGTCAGTAGGAGGCTGACTCCGGAGGATTACAGGTTCAAGGCCAGCCTCAGTGACATAGCAAGAATATTGGTAGCCTAATGAGATCCTATTTCAAAACAAAAATATAAAATGTGCTGGGGTAGAATGGCCCTCGATTCAATCCCTATAACCACAAATAAGAAAAATTAAAATAATCTCTATGAAGTATCTAGCACCCAGTAAAATTGCACTAAATATTTGTGATTGGGACTATTGGCCAATCAATGAATTTTATAAGGTGAGCTGGGGCCAGAGGAAAGGCAAAAAGAGAGGAGCACCACATAAGTTTCTGTTCATGATAAGTTAAAAATAACGAATAAAGAAAAGAGGAAAGAGAGAGGCTGAGACAGGAGGGCTGCAGGTTTGAGGCCAGTCTCAGCAACCTACCAAGGTCCTCAGCAACTTAGACCCTATCTCAAAATAAACAAATTAAGTATGGCTGGGGTGTAGCTTAGAGTTAGTATGCCCCTGCTTAATCCCCAGTACAGAAGAATAGAAGAAGAAAAAGGAGGAGGAGGGAGGAAGAAGAAAAGAAAAAAGAAGGTGACATTAACAGGAAAAATAAGGAGAAGGAGGAGAAGAGGAGCGGCGAGGCAAGGAGAGGAAGAAGAAGAGGGTGACATTAACAGGAGAGAGGCGGTCGATGTATTGCTTGGCCTAGGTATGCCATGGTTTTGGTGAAAGAAAAAAGAGTGGGTTGTTTTATTATCAGTGTTTACACTGGCAAATATATCATTTGTATTTCTTCAAATGCCTATATTTTAAAATTCTTTTTCCAAGACCCTCATTAGAATCAGAGAATGAGTCCTGGAATGGTGGCCTCTTGTCAGTACTGGGCAGTGCCTGCGCCTTTGCCTGAGCGGCCCGCATCTCAGGAGTGAGCCTGACAGAGTTCCATGAGCAGAAGCGCGCCTGGCAGCCATGGCTGGTTTCAGCGTGTCCTGCAGTGTCCAGCCCAGTGTATGCCATAAGGAGTCACTACCCTTCCATGGGCACTCAGGGAGCATTCCACATAGAACTCAAGGAGGATTTTGATCTGCAACTCTAAGTGAATTTAAAAAATTATAAAATCAAGCAAAAAATAAAAAAGTAAATATCACAAAAAAGGAAAAGGAATTTCCAATACCTTAACAAATACTCTTTTATTAAAAGTATATGTATTATACATCTGTAATGATGAGTTTGCACCTTGTCTAGGTTCCATCTTTATAGACCAAGGCTAAAAGTATCAAGCTGGATTCTACCTGGACTATCCTACTCCTTGAAAGTTAAGCACTTTCAGAGGTATGACAGCTCCTCTGAATTGTGGGACTCTGTGAAGTTCAGAGGGCTCCAGTTATTTCTAGGCGTGGAGAACCATGTAGTATCTTTTGAACCTGGGTCATGGGGAGGAAGTTGTAGTAGCTGGGACCCAGAAAATGTTTAGGGCACATTGACTGGATCACCTGCTAACCCTGGGCACCCTTGGTGTAAAAGAAGAGTTCAGATGTTTCCGCCATGTGAAAGGTTTTGAAGCATTTATCACTGCTGTAAATGGGATGGTTACTTCAAGTCACATCTGGGCAGCTGTGCACAGCCAACTTTTTTTTTTATCATGGTACTATCTTGAAAAGCATCCCAAAGGAAGAAGTTTAAATGTGTTGTCCCAATTTCAATAGAGTTTAGGGTGGACTGCAGAGAAATAAATGTCGTAAGATGCAGGTTTGAGTTCTTCGTAACCTGCAATTCTATTTTTGTTTGTTTGTTGGCTGTATGTGGTACTAGGAATTGAACGCAGGGACATTCTACTTCCAAGCTATACTCTCAGCTCTTTTTATATTTTGTTTGAAACAAGTTCTCACTAGGTTACTGAGAGCCTCACTAAATTGCTGAGACTGGCCGCAAACCTGCTATCTTCCTGTCTCAGCCTCCCAAGTAGGGGGATTGCAGGTTTGTGCCACCACGCCCGGTGTATGGCCTGCGTTCCTTGGTCGTGCCATTTACTATCTCTCATCCCCAGTTTTGCCATCTGTAAAATGGAAAGAGTAGTTAGTAATGTCTACCTCCTCGTCTACCGTGAGAATCAGATGGGGTATTATGTGTGCAGATGCTGTGGGGCGTGTCTCGTGCTTACAGGCCGGCTTGTTCTCGCTGAGCTGGCCAGGACACTGACAGTTGGGGAAGGTGAAAGTTCCCATGATGGGCAGGTTGGGTGTCATGAAATGGGTGGGCATTCTAGTTAACATTAATATATCAATAGCATTCTCCAGGCCAGGTGTGGTGGAACCCTCTGTAATTTCAGTACTCAGGAGGCTGAGACAGGAGGATCACAGGTTAGGCAGCCTCAGCAAGAAGTGAGACTCTCATCAACCTAGCAAGACCCTGTTTCAAAAGAAGAAAAATGAAGTAGGACTGAGAATATAGCTTGGAGGTAGAATGCCCTTGGGTTTAATCCTCTCGTGTGTGTGTGTGTGTGTGTGTGTGTGTGTGTGTGTGTGTGTGTGTGATGCTGGGAATTTTACCTGGCAGCATTTTACCTCTGAGCTACAACCCCAGACCTATTTTTTATTCTGAAACAGGGTCTAAGTTTCTAAGGGTCTTGCTGAATTGCTGAGGCTGGCCTTGAACCTGGCAGTCCTCCTGCCTCTGCCTCCCAAGTACTGGGATCATAGTCATGTACTACCATGCATACCTTAATGTCTTCACCTTTTCTCCACAAGAAGGCAACACCGCCATACTATGAACATGCCTAGTTGACTTTGGGGAAACTGAAGATCAGAACCAACTCTTTTTAGGGCTGACGGAAATGCAAGAACAAATGCAAGATCCACTTTATTTTGGTTGTTATAAGCTTCTCAGTTTTATGTTGTTATCAGCTGCTACTCTACCACCTGGGTGATCTAGGGAGGGGCAAAGAGCATGCATTTATCATCTGCCGCAGAATAATGGCTTTAACCGTCCTATTTGTTTGTGACTTAAAGTAAGCTTCAGGAATAGCATTTTGGATTATTATGCAAAAATTTTTCTTAGGAGATTGTTATGCATGATTAGGTGTTTACTGTTAGTTTTTGATTTCTTAAGAAATGTCAGAAGGATGAGTGTCTCAACCTCGGTACCGTCCTACAATGGAATACTACTGCAACAGTAAAAAGAGGCGACTACTGATGTACCAGCAACATGTGAATCGCAAAAACATTGATGCTAAGTGAGGAAGTCTTACACAAAAGCATCCATGCTAAATGATTTTCTGTTACAACAAAACCAATCTGTGGTAGTAAATAACCCCAGACGTGGTTGCCTCTGGGGCTAAGAAAGGGCTGGAGGAAGGAAGTGTTTTAGAAGTGATGTGTACTATTAAAATCTGAAATCTACTTTGTTTCTTTCTAGTTTGTTTGTTTGCTAGTTTTTATTCCTGTACTAGGGATTGAACCCAGCTATTTCCTCAGCCCTTTTTAATTGTCTTTTTAAATTTTGAAACATAGTCTTACTAAAAAATATTATTTTAGAAAAAAATCTAAGCCAAGTATGGTGGCCCATACTTATAATTCCAGTACTTGGGAAGCTGAGACAGGTGGATGGTAGGTTCAAGACCATCCTCAGCAACTTAGTGAGACCTTGTTTCAAAATAAAAAGTAGACCTGGATGTGGTGGCACACTATTGTAATGTACTTGGGAGGCTGATGCAGGGGGATTGCAGGTTTGTGACCATCCTCAGCTACATAGTGAGGCCCTCTGCAATTTAGTGAGACCCTGTTTCAAAATAAATAATAAAAAATCAGGCTGGGGTGTAGCTCAGAGATGGAATACCCCTGGGTTCAATCCCTAGTACTGCAAATAAATAAATAAATAAATACATACATACATACATACATACATAATTAGTAAAATTAAGCTGGGGATATAGATTGGAGGTATGATGTCCCTGAGTTCAATCTCCAGTACCAAAAAAAAAGGAAAGAAAGAAAGAAAGGAAGAAAGGAAGGAAGGAAGAAAGGAAGGAAGGAAGGGGAACCTATTAATCTAAAAATGGACAAAGGGAATTCTGGCTAGTGTTTCTAGTGGTGCAACATGTGTATAAACACTGAATATCTTTGGTGACATTAAGGTACTTGTCAAAAATAAATGAGACTGCTGGATAAAAAAGATATTTAGCCGGGCGTGGTGGTGCACACTTGTAATCCCTGCACTTGGGAGGCAGAGACAGGATCGCACAGGTTCGAAGCCAGTCTCACTGGCTTAAGAGACCCTGTTTCCAAATAAAAATATAAAATTGAGTCTAGGAGTGTATAGCCCGGAGGTAGAAGGGTTTCCAGGAACCCCAGTACTACCCCCCCAAAAAAAGATATTTAAAAATCAAACACATAAGGATTTCTGAGTTTGCAGTGTACCACATGAATTGTTATCAAATTGAATTTATAATTAAAACCACTTAATACCATGTTTTTGAAGCACATGTCATTACATAAAATACACATAATTTAATTTTTTATTATTTTTGTTTGTTAATCTCCATGAACTATCTTTTATATATGGTAAGTTCTAAAATAATAAAAAAAAAGTAATGAGCAGGTGACAGAATTCAATTAAGAAAAATATACTATTTTATTAAATTAGTTAAATGCTAAGCAGCACTGTTGAAAACCTTGACCTTGGGATGCAATAATGTCACCTTGACTTTACAAACCCCTAAAATTACTGGAATTCAGGAGACTGCATTTAAAGTGAACATGACAAATTTGAGCATTGTATTTTTTGAAAAGGACCAAATTCAGTAGGAACATGTATAAAAGTATGCCCTTTAGAACCAAGACCCCGTAATAAAAGTGTTGAATGGGGAAGGACCAATTATAATCAACCCACCCACAGTCAGCTCCTGCTCACTGCCCACTGTCGTTCCTCCTGGGGTTGGATTCATCTTGCATTTGTGGGTTTTTTTTTTCTTTCTTTTTGGTTATTCTTAAAGTAACATGGAGAGGTCTAAAGGGGAACAAGATACCTAAAACAAAGAAAAACTGGTCTTATAAGGAAAGTCTGAGACAAGAGGAAATTCTGTCAAATCTTCCCAAGATCAAAAGGTTGATCAAGTGCTTGATTACTATGTTCAATTACATGAAGTGTTTCTATGAAAAAAGTCTATGAAAATCTAACAAAAAAATGTGTTAGAGAGATTTTTGTGTGTGTGCAAATGGAATACTCTCCTGACTTTGAGGTTGATTAAACATTTAAGCAATTATGAAGAGATTCTTTGGAATTTACATCCCTGGAGAATTACATCAACAAAAATACTAATTCTGAGTCATTTGATTCACTTGCCAGAGGCTGAGCGCTAATTCACGATCCCTGAATCTACTTTCCTGAAACTGCATTCTAATAATTATGTTTTATTCCACGGTAATATTTTTGAAATATAGCTTGATTTTAGGTAACTGTTTAACATGCTTTGCTATTTTAACTGATCATGTTACTACCATCCTACCTTCCAGGGCTAGTTAGAACAGAAGGGTATAAAAATGTCATCTCTATTATTTAACTTCCTTTGAAAGTCTGTATGGCAAAACCTTTTGCCTCATCTGTCACGGTTTCCATTATTGGCTGCCTCGTTTTCTTCCTTGGCTTACCTTTATTCTTACCTCCTGCAGAGCAAAACTTGCTTCCTGTTGTGATGCTATCCAAAACTTCGTGGTTTCCCAGAGTAACACTCCAGTTGGAACTAACATGAGTTACGAGGTGGAAAGTAAAAAAGAAATCCCAATTAAAGAAAATATTTTTCATATGTTTCCAGTGGTGAGTAAAGATTTAATCGGGGTGGATTTTCTTTCCTTTCATGTTGTAACTTATAGCAATAAATGAATGAATGATTGAAATATTACCATGCTCTACCACTGAGTTATACCCTATTCCCTAAAAAGGCAGTTTTGAATGTGTTATGGCTCTGCAGAGAAGGGAATTTATCATTAATATCTTAAGTGATAGATCAGTCCTTGACTTTTCTTAACTCTTTTTTGAGTGAGATGAGGCACCTGAGTTTTCTTCACTGTTATCTCTGGAGCTTGCAAAGATAGCCATTTTCTTTTAACCTAGAATAAGATTCTTGTTGTTGTCAGTGACTTAATGTTTGGTGGCTGTTCTTGTTACCTTTCCCATTGCTGTGACCAAATTACCTGACAAGAACAACCTAGAGGAAGAAGGATTTACTGGGCTCAAGGTTTCAGAGTTGTCAGTCCATAGGGCTGCTCTGAAGTGTTAAGTAGTGGCAGCGGGTGCACAGAGGGATGCTGCTCTCACCATGGAGGCCAGAGCACAAGAGTGAGGGAAGGGAACAGGGGGCACATATTATCCCAAAAGTCTCATCCCCAGGGGCCTGGCTCCTCCAACCACAGCCTTCCTGCCTATGTTACCACCCAGCAAATCCACTCAAGTTATCCATTCATCGGTTGACACATCCACTGATAAATTTGAACCCTAAACATTCAATTATTTCACTTGTGAATGTTTTTGCATTGCCTACACATGAGCTTTTCCAGAGCATATTCTATATCCAAACCCTTATGGTGGCTAAATCAATTCCTTCAAAAGGAAGCTATGTCAGCCAGGCATGGTGGCACATGCTTGTAATATCAGTACTTGGGAGGCTGAGGCAGGAGGATCGCAAGTTCACAGGCAGCTTCAGCTTCTTAGTGAAACCCTATTTCAAAGTAAAAAAATTAAAAAATAGGTCTGATGGTGTAGCTCAGAGGTAGAATACTCCTGGGTTTAATCTCCAGTATCTCAAAAAAAAAAAAAAAAAGAAAAGAAAAGAAGGAAGGAAGGAAGGAAGGAAGGAAAGAAAAAAAGAAAGAGAAAAGAAACTGTTTATATGGCTTACTTTTGGGAAGTAAATATGTAAGAATTTGTGATGAATAAACATGATATGTACAACATAGAGATTATTATCTGCTCTGTGGATCTCAAGTTGCTAGAACACTCCGTAGTACATCTGCGAGCACTCGTTACAAATTTATTAAATAAGCAAATGAGTAACGATAGTCCACTGGACACAGCCTGGAGAAACTCATCACAAAATACAAATGTAAATTTGCAGACATTTTGTCCTACAGAAAGTCCATTTGGTTATAAACATATTCTTCGTATCTTTTCATGTGTTTAGAAGCACCTGGGCCAAGTCAGGATGGTAGCAGTTTACCATCTGTTAGATTCCTATAATTAAGCTCCAATTGTTGGACTTTTGACTTCTTTCAACTAACTCATTTTTGCTGATGAAACTTGTTTCAAAATTTTGGGGGATTATAATTCAAAGGAAATATAATTCACTGAGATCTAGTGAGAAATAAATCGACAACAATGGAAGAAAACAACACATTGCAAACTTTCTGGAAGAGAAGAGGGACACAAAGTAACTCAAAGACAATAGCAGCAGAAAAAAATTTTAGGAAGACAAAATTTTGTCTTTTGAATTGTGAACAAAATGAATGCAGTTTATTTTACTTAATTGTACCTCAAAGCTTAAAGAAAAATCTTGAAAAGCATTTTCACAATGAATTGAAATTACCAATAATTGAAAAGATAATAAAAGAATATTTCTATTCCCTATTAGGGAAGACTGTGGAGAGTTCCACAGCAAGCCACTCTTTTACCAGTGTATTTTTTGCTGTTTATCTTGTTTTAAGTTGAGTAGCACCAAAAAGCAACAGCTATTCTGTCTTTCACTTGGCACCTTGAAATAAATAACATAAGGCAGATAATTTTAAATGAAATTAACTACTGCACCTATTTTTCCAGTTTAGACTGATTTTTTTCTTCTAATTGGGGAGAGAAAATTGTATGATCAATACAGCCACCATTGCAAAGCTATGTCACTTTCTCTTCTTTTCTTTATGTACTGAGGATTGAATCCAGGGCATTGTACCTGCCAAGTTGCTAAGAGTCTTGCTAAATTGCGAAGGCTGACCTTGAACTTGCAATCCTCTTGTCTCAGACTCCCAAGTACTGGGATTACAGCATATGCCACTGTACCCAGCACTGTCACTTTCTTGTGTTGCTTCAGCCTTCACCTTGCTTGAATGGGGCTCAGAGTGGGGTTGCCCTCCTCCCTTCGTACTTCCCCCCTGCCGCCCCATTCCACACTGCCCTCCCTGCACACAGCTGCTAGAGTGCCCTGCACACAGCAGATCGCGATAAAGGCTTTTGAATAAATAATGCAAGGTAACTTCCTCCAAAATCGTTGCTAAGTTCCTTGGAAAGGATAAGAGGAAAGTTGATTTTCAACCAGAATGAGCAATAAGCAGGGAGCTGAACCGTGCAAATTTGCATTTTCCTTGGGAGGTTTATCTTAGGAATGTCAGAGATTTGTAATTTATTTCACTCCTCCTGAACATGAGATCCCAAAGCATATGGATATTTTCTCCCCCAATTTACCAAGAAGCCAGTGAAAACATTCATTATTTGGAGTGCTGAATGTGAGATATGTTTCCCTCAGTAATCTTTCCTGTTGCACCATCAAGAGCATATTTGCATTTTTGCATCCTACTCAATCTATAAAATTCAGAATCTCTTGTGGTTTCATTGAGTGAACACAGTCTGAAGACATCCTGGGCTAGAAGTCCAGTGACCCGGAATAGCCTGGGTATCTGCGACCCATTTAAGAGCCAACACTCTAAGCCTTGTATATATAAAGAGAAGTAAGGTACATAATTGAGTTAGCATTGTAATTGCCAACTAGTAAAGTGTGCACTTTGTGATGGCGAAGGGCTGGTTCTCTGAAGCAGATCTCCGGGGTTCATGTCCAGCTGTGCCTCTGTGCAGCTGATGTTTAAATTCCCACCTCCACTTCCCCACCTGTAATATGCTCACAGATTGATGGTGTGGATGTTCAGGGAAGGACGGAGAGACACAGAACTAAGGACCATTCTCTGCCCTTGAGGACGTACATTCTAATACTAAAGACAAAGTGGGCGAGTCAGTGGGATACGAGCTGGACCCCTGCTGCTGGCTCAAGGACAGACCGTGACTTGAGGGAAAGTGACCAGGGAAGAAGCCATGCACTATTGAACTGGAAAGTTGTATTTCAGACTATGGAGGACTTAGAGGGCATGGGAAACATTTGGGGATAAGCAAGGCCTGTCGTAGGAGGAATTGAAAAATACTCAGACCTCTGAAAGTAATCTGAAATACGTCATCCCAGAGGTGGCAGGTCCCTTGAAGCACCTTGGCTGGTCCTTTGCAGAGACAGCAAGTATTAATCTAATAACATTATCAAGCCTGGAAGTCTAACTATTTAAGAAACACAGGAAATGTTTGCTAAGTTACCTATTAATTTTATGCCCTACAATAAAAGGTTTCATGCTACCTTTGAATTTATTTTCTCCCTTTTGTGCTGAAAATGTCCCCATTTGTTGGCATAATGTGGAATTTCACAATTCTCATTTTATTACTTCATTATGGGCTGTAAGATATATGATATTGCTTTGTGTATACAATATTATACTTTGTATGCGTAAGTTTTAGTCCATATTTTATGTCATCTATTCCTTTAAAGAGAAATGAACCCAGGTGTGGTGGTGCACACATGTAACCCCAGGACTTTGGAGACTGAGACAGGAGGATTGTGGGTTCAAAGCCTGTCTCAGCAACTTAGCCAGACCCTGTTTCAAAATAAAAAGTAAAATAGGGCTGAAGGTGTATCTCAGAGATAGAATGCCCCAGGTTCCATCCTGAGCACCAAAAAAAAAAAAAAAAAAACACCTAAGCAAAAGCAGAGAGAGAACACAGGTTTACGTTGCATGCTGTGCTTATTTTTTATTGCCATTTTTGTTTATTTTCTCCTTGGCATTAGGAAAAGGTGAATTGCTGATGTTAAGCTGTTGATGTTCGTGGCTCTTAACCACTGTCTCATGCAGCTCCCTCGCTTTTCCCCGCCAGGCCCAGCCTTTTGTGGAACGCCCTTATAATCAGTGTGCAGTGGTTGGAAACGGAGGCATTCTGAACAGGTCTCTCTGTGGAGCAGAGATAGATAAATCTGACTTCGTCTTTAGGTAAGACTTGTGAAAATAATTTCTTTGAAACCAAAGATCTGTTGGCTATATTAAAAAGGTAAAATGCCCTGTGTCATTTTGACTTTTGAGTTGCATTTGCTGAAGTCTACAAATTACCCAAGTAAGCTCATGAATTCCTCGGGATGTTCATACCAGAAAAACAAGATACTATGGTCATCTTTCTCTAGGAAATGGAGTGAAATCATGGAGAAAGAGGGCTTTAGACTGATCAGAGCCTTAGTGCGTGACTGGGCACAGTGATGGCTTTTTGGAATGACTCCTTCAAAGAATATTTCTCAGACTCACCTGACCTTGATGACTTTTTTTCCTTACAGCATGTCAAGGAAGTTTTGTTCTTTAATAATACTAAGGAAGTTGCTGATTTAGGCAGTTTATGGGTATGCAAAATCATTGTTTCATTTTGGGGGGGCTGGAAATTAAGAGAGATTTTGTGCAACTCTGGTCCTTTAAACATTTTTATCTCAATACCAGCTAGTTTGGAAAAATAGAAACAAAAATTGTCTCCATGTGCACTTAGTACTAATGAGCCATGCTACAAAGCAACTCCACTTTCAGAATATGACACAAAGGTGATCCATTCATCTGAGGATGGATTTCAATTGAAGTAGAACTTTTTAAGAGTACATGGAAATCTCTTTCTCTCTGTTTTTCAGAGCATTGATTTCATACATCAAAGGTTCTTTGATCTCTAGTGATTTGACGTTACTTCTTTTACAAATTAAAAACAACAACAATGTAATTTTCAAAAAAGTAACTCCTCCCTGCTTTAATCTAAGTTTTAAATTTTATGCTGGAGTTAGTGATAGAATAAACCCCACAGTCCAACAATTACCAAATGTGTTTTCTATGGTGAGCACTACAATGGTCAGTATCTGAATGAGTTGGCCATTTTTTTCAAGTTCTCAGTGGGGAGAAAAATAAAAGCCATAATGAAGATACATAATTCTTCATACAATAGAATTTTTATGGACCTAAAACTCTTAGAACATCTGTAGGGAATATTATGCTTAAACATCAGTTTTATTTTATAGCAAGTCTAGGAAATACGAGTATAGGTTTAAAGCCTAAAAAACAAAGTCTGAGCAGCTCTTTGATTTATAACTCTCAAATAAATACCTGTGTTTCTAGATCCTACTTTTGCTGAGGCAAGGCATTTTTTCTGAATATAGAGATCTCTTTGAAGCTGGCCATTCAAACTTAAAGGCAAAATGAAGGCAAGATGTGGTTGGTGTAAATTGTATTTAATATTTTAAGCTTGCGCTTATCTTGCCTATGCATGTCGATAGGCATTTTATACTTTTATTGGTACACTGCGATTACACATCATAGTGAGATTCAAAGTGTTACAGACATACATGCACACAACACTTACAGTATTTCCCGCCATGTCCCACTCTGGTCACTTATAAGACAGTTTAAAACTTTATTTTTTATTTCAAAAGGTTAGAAACTTGCCAGTCGTGGTGGCTCACGCTTGTAATCCCAGCATTTGGGAAGCTGAGACCGGAGGATTGCAGTTCGCGGCCAGCCTCAGCTATTTAGTGAGGCCCTCTGCAACTCAGTGAGACCCGGTTTCAAAATAAAGAATAAAAAATAGGGCTGGGGGTGTAGCTCGGAGGTAGAATGCCCCTGGGTTCCATCCCCAGTACCAATAATAATTAAAAAAAAGCTTAGAAACCATGAATTAAGTGCATGAGAAATAAAACAGGACTAAGACTATACTACCATGTCTGTGTGTATATGTTGTATATTACACATATATAATGTTCATGTATATATTATACAGTCATATGTGATATATAAATACGTGTTATATATCCATGTGTAATATGCTACATACAATGCTGTATAATATACAATATTCTATGCATATATATGTGATATATTATATGTTACATATATTTACATAATCCCAATTCACCTAGGAAATTATTTCCAGTATAGTCTCATGTGATATTATATTGGAACTCTCTTTTGATTCCTCAAAAGAATATGATGTTGTGACTTGTTATAGGAGCCCTGCTAATAAGGTCATTTCTCTGGCCTCATCTCTAGAATTAATGTTTCTCAAGGCACCTTATTTACTTTCTGAGTTATTCTCAGAAAGGTGAATGTTTCACTTATCCAAATGTGTCCTAGAGCATGGACTATAGGATATTTCAACCTCAGTCATATCACAGATTATGTCATCTTTTAAGCAGCCTTTCTTGGGAAGCACGTAATACTCTTTTATGCTTAGCTTTCAAGAAATAATCTACCCGAAATTTAACATATATTTAGGGTGTCATGACCATCTTCCCCTTTTTATATGATTGGAATATACTCAAAAGTATACTTTTAATTTGTTTTACAGTGAAAAAATTAGTACTTAAAGGAAGACGAGAACAACTGTGTGAAACCATTTGCTATAAGAACATTAAGATTTTATTTATCGCCGGGCGTGGTGGCGCACGCTTGTTATCCCCACGCTTGGGAGGCGGAGACAGGAGGATTGCGCAGGTTCAAAGCCAGCCGCGCTGGCTTAAGAGACCCTGTTTCCAAATAAAAAAGTATAAAAATAGGTACTGGGAGTGTAGCCCAGAGGTAGAAAGGTTTCCAGGAACCCCAGTATCACCAAAAAAAATATATTTTATTTATCAATGCCATCATTTTCTGGCAGAACAATCCTCACAAGAATCAGGAGATTTAGATGTTTTTATATAGCCTTTTCTTCTGATAGATGCTCTAACCTTACTTCCAGAGCCTCATTTTTTAATCCAAAAATTAGTTATTATATCACTGGGGAAATATAATCATTATAAATTGTTATTTTAGTTAAATTATTACAAATGTTTCAAAAAGTAGGCAAAGTATAATTATGGTGTGTGTGTGTGTGTGTGTGTGTGTGTGTTTTGCTGGGAACTGAATCCAGGGCTACTTTACCTTTGAGGTATATCCCCAGCTTTTTTTGTTGTTTTTTTGAAACAGGGACTCACTAGCTTGCTGAGGCTGTCCTTGTCAAACCTGCGATCCTTCTGTCTCAGCCTGAGTACTGGGATTACAGGCATGTGCCACCACTCTTGTTTTATTTCTGATTTTGATATTTATAGTCATTGAAAATATAGAAAGCACTTATCATATTTGTATATTGTGTACAATCTTGAAATTTCAGCTAAGAGTTCAGTAGTTAGTAAATGGTTTTAAAGAGGAAAATCAGATGGATTCTGAGGGTCTCTTACTGGTAGCGCCTTAGATTTCTGAGGACAGTTATCAAAGGAGTATATGCATGGGCACTTGTTTTTTTACAAGCTGAATTTTGAAAATAGTTTTTTTTTTCTCTCCATATTTCAGATGTAACCTTCCTCCAATTACAGGAAATATTAGTAAAGATGTTGGCAGTAAAACAAATCTTGTGACTGTAAACCCTAGTATCATAACACTAAAGTAAGTACCTCCAAGTTACATAACTGTTAGAGAACATGTGCTCATTGTTTAACATGTTTCTCAGTTTAAGAGCTAATCTCGCTGATGAGAATGACTGGCAACACAGCTGGAATGGATTCTGGGGGAAATATAAAAGAATACATTAGCAAAATTTGACATCCTTTCAAGGTGTGGTTCATAAGAGGAATGACTCAGTGTGTTTCTAATGTTATCAGATCGATGTTTCTAATCGAGACAGGACTTATCTACTTCTTCATCTTTTTCTTACTTTTTTCTTTTTTTTTTTTTGTGGTACTGGGGTTCCTGGATGCCCTTCTACCTCCAGGCTACACTCCCAGGCCTATTTTTATATTTTTATTTGGAAACAGGGTCTCTTAAGCCATCAAGGCTGCCTTCGAACCTGTGCGATCCTCCTGTCTCCACCTTCCAAGCGCAGGGATTACAAGCGTGCGCCACCACACCCAGCTCTCTTTCTTTTTCAACAATATTTAATTTAGTCTCTTCCTTTTTCTTTAAGTTTTAGCATTAACCTTTTATCTTGATAGCATTTTCTTGAGAAGATAGTTTATTTAGAAATTTCAAATTAAGCCCTAGGATAGACTGGCAAAATAGAGTTTTCACTTCAGATAGTTTATTATTATAAGATAATTTCCATGTTGCATCTGTGCTGTGCGCCTACTATAAAATGCTGATTGGTTCATAAAAATAGCATATATAGTTTTAATCCATCATGTTCATCAAAGGTGAATGATAGCAGAGTGTGGGGGTGCCTGCTTGTGATATCAGTACTGGGAAGCTGAGATAGGAGGATGGCAGGTTTGTGGCCAGCCTGAGCAACTTAGTGAGGCTCTTAGCAACTTAGTGAGACCCTGTTCCCAAATAAAAAAATAAAATAGGTGTGGGGGTGTAGCCCAGAGGTAGAAGGCCCCTAGGTTCTAGCCCCAGTACCATACACACAAAAAAGTAACTGATAATTGTTAGTGGAATATGCTTCTCCAAACAGTTGTAGAAGCTCTAGAGAAAAAAAGTATGAGAACTGCCTTCCAAAATTTTACCTTATAACCACTTAGAATTATGCTCACACAAACTCTAGGACACTTACTAAAATGTCCCTTAAATCACACATAGTTGCAATTGCAAAATGCATAGAGATTTTTAAGCCAATATATGTCTGTCTGTATTTGCACATAGATACTTCAGGTCCTCCAAAGGAAACTTCTGTTGCCTAATTAAATATTTACAACAGACACAAAAACCACAAGGGTATAGCTCAATGAATTTTTAAAAATGTATAGATATATGCTACGCTTGAAAAATATTTGGTCATATACTTGGAAATTGTTTAAACATCGAAAAGCAATATTAGAAAAATATTACTGAGATGGAATTTTCAATAATATAAGAAATGTCTGTCCAATAAGGGTGTAGTCCAGTAAGAATGTAGAAATTTAGAACCTAGATATACCAAGGGAATGAAGATGTAACCCTTGATATTTATTTCCGTGATACTCAATTTCTCCTCGAGCTCCTGGTTGATCTCTTTTGTATAGAGGATACAAATGGTTCAGTGTTTTGACCAGAGGTAACTTCAGCCTCATGTTACCAACACTGCCACTTTGGTTATTATTACTGTGATCATTATGATCTCTTAAAATTTGGCAGATATGGGAACTTAAAGAAGAAGAAAGAACTGTTTCTGGAGGACATTGCAACCTATGGAGATGCGTTCCTCCTCCTGCCAGCATTTTCCTTCAGAGCCAACACTGGTGCGTCCTTTAAAGTGTACTACACACTCAAGGAGTCTAAAGCAAGACAAAAAGTTCTCTTTTTCCATCCCAAATACCTGAAACATCTTGCCCTTTTTTGGAGAACTAAAGGTGTGATTGCGTACCGCTTGTCAACCGGCTTGATGATCACCAGTGTTGCTGTGGAGCTGTGTGAAAATGTGAAGCTGTATGGATTCTGGCCCTTCTCGAAAACCATAGAAGATGCACCTGTTAGCCATCACTATTATGACAACACGCTACCAAAACGTGGTTTCCATCAGATGCCCAAAGAATACAGCCAGATTCTCCAACTTCACGTGAAAGGAATCCTCAAGCTACAATTCAGCAAATGTGAAATAGCTTAATCAAAGTTTCTTAAAAGGAGAATAATCTTATTATACTGCAGTAAACCAGTAACGATGCTTTCAAACATTGTTAAGAAGGTGGTTGTGGAATATTATAGAAAGAGCTACAAAACTTGTATTGACCAAAGCTCCTCACTAACTTTGCAACTGCCAGAAGTCATTCAATCATTCCAATCTTCAGTCTCCTCCCTGTAAAATAGGGATCATGATATCTGGTTTACACAAGTAAAATCATTCGTAAACATTTGTGGCATAGCATTTGGTGTGAGGTAGGGACTCAATGACTTGTTCCTTGTTGATATTTGTAACAGTGATTTTCACCCTCACTAGACTGATTAATGTCTTAAAAGGCATGCTGATTTGAAGATCATTTCCAAAGATGACGACTGAATTTGCCAAGATCTACTGGGTTTTTGTCTCTCACAGGCTTGTCTTTATTTACAACTTTGTTGTTTTGCTTTCCCTGATTCAAAGAGCATACAGTGGTCGGGCGTGGTGGTGCACACTTGTCATCCCAGCATTCGGGAGGTGGGCACCAGCGGATCTTAGTGTGCGGACAGCCTCAGCTACTTAGTGCGGCCCCTTGCAACTCAGTGAGACCCTGCTTCAAAAATAAAGAATAAAAAATTGGGGATGGGGGTCACTCAGAGGTAGAATGCATACAAGAAAATCACAGTTAAGTGAGAAAACCTTGATTATTCAGGAATGAAATTTTGCTTTTCATATGGTAATGTGCCTGCTCCTGATTAAATCCACTTGTCCTATCACCTTTGTTGATGTGTAAGTTGGATGTGGTAGCCATTCTATTCCTCCTTTATCTACATGTTTAACCACTTGCTCTAATTTTATATTAACTTCCTACCTCACCCTTAGGCCTTTTCCCTCCCACAGATGGGTTATATTTCAAAGACATGAATAGCCACAATATCCTGTTTATCTTACCTGCTGGGTCTGTTGGGTCACTCATTCCATTTAATCTAAAACTGTATTGAAGCCACTTTATGCCAGGCCTGTACCAGGTTCTGTGGAAGGGTCATGAAGAAGATTGTCCCTAGCAGGAGACAGGTATGCCTATCATTGACTGATGTGGTACAATAAGTGTTTTAATGACACTAGTTATAAATAAAGTGTCATATCAGAGGCGAGAATAATTAGATACATTCCAGTGTAATCTATTTCAATGTACCTACTTCTTAGAAGAGATAATTTTATAATAAAAATCAGAAAATGAGTAAGATTTTACCAAATGAAAATTCTAGGAAGAGAGAATATGATGGGGAAGAGCTGTTTCCTTAATTCTCATCCATCAAAATGAGAATGTTTGAAGGTAAATCATGTTTTCTGCACCTCCTAAGAAAACCCCTGCAAAATAAGGTGAAGGTAGCCAGGCGTGGTGGCGCACGCTTGTAATCCCGGTGCTTGGGAGGCGGAGACGGGAGGATCGCGCAGGTTCGAAGCCAACCGCGCTGGCTTAAGAGACCCTGTTTCCAAAAATTAAAAAATAGGTCTGGGAGTATAGTTCAGATATAAAAGGGCTTCCAGGAACCCCAGTACCACAAAAATAACAATAATAATAATAATAATAATAATAATAATAATAATAATAAAGTGAAGGTACCATTTGTGGGTGGGGGCTTGGGCTCACATCTATAAAGTGGGAATAAGTCACACCTGAGTGATTTTATAGGAAGGCTAAGGATGAAAACATCCAAAACTTAATCTCGCAAGCAAAGATGTACTCCTACATGAGAGATAAGGCTTATAATTTTGGTACCAATAAAAAATAACTAAAGTGAATATTAAATGTTAGCATCTTTATGCCTCTCCCGTACATTATAAGGGCGTCGGTTACTGCAGCTCATCCCTGTATCTACTCAATAGGTTACTTGACTTACATGAGCACATACCCTGCACATCACTATCTTTCTTTGCACAAAGAAATAGAGATATAACAATAGGAAGAATGCCAAATAATTATCAAAATAATTTTAAATTATTTTCTGAGCCAGGTTATCATTTACTAAATACTACTTTTAAGAACACTGTGCTGTAAATTGTTTATTTTGATAAAGTGCACCTTTACTCTCTACTTGACATTTATGATGTTATTTTGAGTTTGCATTTTCATTTGCTTCTTTGTAGTAAATGAAATGTGTTAGCTTCATAATTTGAGCGAAAGTTTAAGTATAAATATTTTCTAGAGGATAGTGCTTCTTGTCACATGAAGTCTAATTTATTTATTCTTTTTCTTTTTGTGGTAAATGGGTAACTTTTTTCTATTTCTCCTAATGTATTTGATTAATTTTATATAAACTCTTAACAGAATTAGTAATGTTTCAATCATGTTACTAACAATGTATTATTAAAAATAGATAAAAACTCTTTAGTATTGTAGTTAATAAGATGTTTCATAAGAGAATAATTTAAACTATTGCTTTTTAGTGATGTTGGAAATATACAAATGCTGAGTAAAAATAATAGAATATACTGAAATAAATCATTAAATGTATAATATGGAGACTTTACATGTTATTTTAATTATATAAGACTAGGAACTTTAGAGTCTACTAACATTTTTTCCATATAAAATACTTTTTAAAATTTTATTTGTTTGCTGGGCATGGTGGCGCACGCTTGTAATCCCCCCGCTTGGGAGGTGGAGACAGGAGGATCACGCAGGTTCGAAGCCGCGCTGGCTTAGGAGACCCTGTTTCCAAATAAAAAGGTATAAAATAGGTCTGGGAGTGTAGCTTGGAAGTAGGAGGGTTTCCAGGAACCCCAGTGACACACACACACACACACACACACACAAATTATTTGTTTATTTTTTTGGTGGCACTGGGGATTGAAAACAGAGGTGTTCTATCTCCAAGCTACACCCACAACCCATTTTTATTTGTGCATACATCTCACTAAGCTGCCGAGGGCCTCACTACGTTGAGAGACAAACCTCAAACCTGTGATCCCCTCTCAGCCGCTCAGTATTGAGATTACAGTGCATCGCCACACCTGGCTCCTGCTATTTTAATTGAGGTAATTTTCTCTACAATATCAAAACAGATTTCCAATGTCACTGCCATAAATTTCAGAAATATCAAAAACATTTTGAGATCAAGGAGTGAAATTTTACTCACGTTCCAGTGAAGTTTGGTTAATAAAAAGAAGTGCAGTTTTTTGTGGAGAAAATTGCAGACCTTTGCTCACCTAAAGTTTATTTCATGTTTAACACTGAGGGTGCTATCCTAAAAACATATTTGAAATTTTGTCACAACTCTGTGTAGAGCCACATCACCCACGTTGGTCAGAAGGACTCTGAGGTATCTTTAGAATACAGTCTGACTTAATGGTGTTTGAACTATCAATCTACGTAATGGAGTTCATAGGTATTGTTTTGTTCTGATCTTGGTAAAAAGCTTGTAGTAATTCACCACCATAGAATAAAAAACAACTATGAGTAATGTCTTTGAATCCCCATAGCTGATAAGAGTGTATTGTCAAAATGCACGTTCTGTTGTGTATGTTATGTTAACGTGTGCAACATGTATATGTTATGTATGTTATGTTAACATGTGCAACATGTATGTGTTATGTACATTCTTTATGTGTGGTGCCCAAATTGATCTTCCGCTGTGATTTCACCAAAGGTCAGGATTCCTATCCATTATTTAAAGCTTAGTCTAAGTGTTGTGGAGACCACATGGGCTGGAAGGTACATATGCCTCATTTATAACATAACATTTTCTTCCTGATAGAGCATGACCTTCTACCTGTTCCACTCTGATGTCAATAATGTCCTTTTGTTCCAAAACACAGCATTTCTAAAATGGGATACATGCATTTTGACAATGCAGCATATCATCTATGTAAGTTGTAAAATGTAAGCCGTGGGTTCTTGTTTTGTTGTTTTATAATGGTGAATTATTGCAAATGTTCCATCAAGATTGAAACACACACACAAAATTAAACAACTTCTTGTAGACCTGTAGATTAGCTGCCACCAAGTCTGACTGAATACTCTCAAGAAGTCTCCATGTGCCAGACGTGGTGGCACACGCTTGTAATCCCAGCATTCGGGAGGCTGAGACGGGAGGATCGTGGTTCGCGGACAGCCTCAGCTACTTAGTGAGACCCTCTGCAACTCAGTGAGACCCGATTTCAAAATAAAGAATAAAAAATAGGGCAGGGGGTGTAGCTCAGAGGTCTGAATGCCCCTGGGTTCCATCCCCAGACCTGCAAAAAAAAAAGTCTCCATGTGTAACAAGCATTACTTAATTGTTGTTAGATTAAGTTTGATCTTTTGCTCTTAAAGTTCAAGGACATCTGTGGGCATTGAAATTGAACTGATGCTACCCAATAATAGATGCCATACACTACCAGTTTTTAAGGGAAATAGTTTCTACAGTTTTACTTTCTACCTGTTTAGGTAGGTACACTGGAGAGTGTAAGAGAAAAGCGAGATTTCAAAAGAATTTCCAGCAAAGTTCAGAACAGAAAAGAAACATTCAGGTACAAATTGCTGTGTGGTTTTAAAAACAACTTTATGAAGAATGGCACAGAGTTAATTTTTACACAGTGTAACAGCCCTTGAAGCCTCTGGTATTTTTTCCTCTGAACAGAAGGCAAAGATAAATAGATTTGGACTTCCATGGAAGAAAAATATTTCCTTCTGCATGTAAATTTCAATCCAGTAAACATGTGGGCTCTTAGCCAGATAGACAAGGTCATTTTGAAAACTTTTTTGTGCATAGAATGCTGAATTAAGTTATAAATCAGACCTATTTTTTGCCTAGATTTTTCCTTACAGAAAATTTACCAGTTAAATAACTGTATCGTATGAAGGACCCTAAATCATCCCATGAAGTTCAGGAGGCGGCATTGGAAAAATTAGAAAATTTTGTGGATAATTGGTCTAACATTATAAATAGTTATTGCTGAAGTATAGTTTTGATGTGATATATAATATGTTTATGGCATTCAAAATATTTTTGTAGCATTACATGGAAATATATTATTATGCTAAAACATTAATGGTATTGCAGGAATTTACTTGATATACCTGAGGCACTTGGCCTAAGAATACTATTTCTTCCTTAAATATTCATTTGGAAACATTGGGTGTGTTTAAGTCATTTCATAGTCAGCGGCTCATTCTCCTCCTGAGGGTGGACAAGCAAGAGTTTTTCTTGACCTTTATTGTTCTGGGTCATCACTTCTAGGATGATTCTTCTGTTTATAAAACACTTCCAGGATCATTCTTCTGTTTATAAAACACAACAAAGCAATGCACAGTTGGACGTGATGGTACATGCCTATAATCCCAGCACTTCTGAAACTGAGATAGAGTCATTGGTTCAAGGTCAGTAATTTAGTGAGACTTTGTAGGTCAGAATGTCCCTGGGTTCAATCCCCAGTAACAAACGACAAACAAAAGAACAGATAAAAAAAGTGAACGACATGTGATAAAGATATACCATTTACATAATGGAGACAAGAGAAACTCTTGAGCATGATATTGAAACATTTCTGTGAAAAAAAAAACTCGCCTGCGATATACCACGTAGAAAGTTGGACTGCTGATGGATTGAAGAAGGATAAAGTAAAAATATAAAACTGACAGAAGGAAGTGTAGGACTGTAATGTCTGAATATAGGTGAGGAATTGTACACCCAAAACAGAACCTCAAAACATTTTTTAAGGAATAAGGCTAAGAAATTACGCCTAGGACTATATTAAAAAAAAGGTTTCTAGTCAATAAATGACACCCTAGAGCTCACAGAATAGTGACACGCTGGAATAGCCTTTAGAATACGTAAAATTAATGATGATAATAGAGAAAAGTTTTCTAAACTTTTGTTTCAGTGCTGAGAATTGGATCCAGGGCCTCATGGCAGGAACTCTATCACTGAGCCACATCTCCAACCCCAGCTGAGAGAAATTTCCAGGGAGTATAACAATAAATAAAAGATAGAAACCCAAAATAAAATGAGCAAAAGAATGTGACTTAAGGGAAAAAGCTAAGATGCTGGTAAGAATAGGAAGTGATGTTCAAACGTAATAATAATATGAAAAATGCAAATTAAAGAGAGATACTATATCCATTGGACTGGCAAAAATAGTAACCCCATTAACACCGTTAATTTCAAGTGCTGGTGTAAGTATAAACTTATTCAGCCTTTTTGGGAAAAATTTGGAAGTACTGATTAAAATTAATTATATGTCTGTCCTGTGGTCTAGAACACTTATTTTTAAATATATGTTCTAGAAAGCTTCCTGTGCCGGTCCACAAGGAGACAAGTACTAAGGTGTTTATTACTGTTTCTGGTAGCAGGCAGTTGAACATGTGGGTGCCATCTCTTCAGGAATCTGGATATGTAGTGTGGAAAATATCAGAGCAGTTAGAAGCAACTTACTGGATACATAGAGTAACAAGAATAGGTCCTTAAAATTTACCATAACAGGAAAATAAGAGCTATAGCATAATGCCACTTAATTACCTAAAAGCATATACATGAATACACACATACATATTCAAGGGAACATATCAAATACAAGAGGGGTGCCTATTGTGGGTAAAGGAGGAGGGTAAGGATAATATTTATGTTATCATGTTTACTACAGCAAGCTATGTACACATACCTACTTACCATCACACAGGGTATCCCAACTATCACATAAACAAATAGAAGCTGAGACTCAAAACAAGTAACTTGCGTAAGGCTGCATTGGAACAGCAAAGCTCGCATTCAAACTTACATATGTGACCGTAAAGCTAATATTTTTCCAGTGTGCAACTATAAAGTGAAGAAGAAAATACCATTAGATATAAGTGACATGTAACCAACTGTACATATTTATAGTACACAATTTGAAAAGTTTTGATCTGTGTATACCCATGAAGATGTCTGATCAAGACAGTGTTTCCTTGTGCACCTTTGTAACTGATTGTTCCATCTTGCTCCTCCTGATTCATGCTACCCTAGTCCCCAAGAGGTCCCAGTTCTGATTTTCTATAGACTAGTTTACATTTTTACACCACAGGCTGTTTATATTTTTAGGAATTTTGTATCAATGAAATCATAGTCTTCATTCAGTTTTTGTCTTACCCTTTCATTTAATATAATAATATTGAGATTCACCCAGGTTGTTTGTATATCAATAATTCATTTATTTGTCGAGTACATTTATGTTATACGCATGTGCTGCAGTTGTTTGTTCTTTCACCTGTCTATATATCTTTTAATTGTCTCCAGCTTTTCACTATTACCAATAAAGTTGTCATGAACATTCATGTACAAATCTTTGTGTGAACATGTATTTTTATTTCCCTGGGACAAATATATAGGTTTGGAATGACTTGGTAGCATGATCAATGTGTGTCTAACATTTTTTAAAGACTACCAAACTTCTTTCCAAAGTGGTAATAATATTTTATGTTCCTATCAGGAGTGGATGCCTGTAATTTCTTCACATTCTTGATAAAATTTGGCATAGTCTTCAAATTTAGACATTCAAATAAATGTGTATTTGTATATTATTTTGATTTTTTGTGTGTGGTACTGGTGTTCCAGGAAACCCTTCTACCTCCGGGCTACACTCCCAGACCTATTTTATATTTTCATTTGGAAACAGGGTCTCTTAAGCTCTCAAGGCTGGCTTCGAACCTGCGCGGTCCTCCTGTCTCCGCCCCCTAAGCGCAGGGATTACAAGCGTGCGCCACCACGCCTGGCTTTTGTTTTTATTTTTAATTTGCCTTTCCCTTATGGTTATCTTTTGATGTGTTTATTTTTTTTCCATAGATCTTCTTTGATGAAGTATCTGACCAAATAGTATGACCATTTCTAATAGAGATCTCTTCTTAAAGATCAGAATACCTTAGTGATACACACATACCCATGTTAATAGCAGCACAATTCACATAGTCAAATTGTGAAACCATCCTAGGTGTGTGTGTGTGTGTATATATATATATATATATATATATATATATATATATATATATGTGTGTATATATATATATACACACACACACACTATGGCAATATGTGAAGGCATTTCTAACTCACTAACTTGTGGGGAGGGAGGAAGGGAGAAGGAAAGTTATGAGATTTGGAGGGGAATACACAGCTGTGGGCACATATGTTTCTAACACACTGAATCACACTATGATGTATAATTACAATACACCAATAAAATAATATTTAAAAATTAATTTATAAGCAAGCACAGGCCTATAATCCCAGTATTTAGGAGACTGACTCAGGAGGATCACAGGTTTGAGGTCAGCTTCAGCAACTTATCAAGACTGTTAGCAACTTACTGAGACCCTATTTCAAAATAAAATTAAAATCAGACTAAGGTTGTAGCTCAGAGATAAAATGCCTCTGAGGTCAATCAATCCCCAGTACCAAAAATCAAAAAGGACTTAAAAGAAATAAGTCCTATATATTCTAAATTAAAGTCTTTTATAGGGTCATGTTTTGCAAGCATTTTTCTCCCAGTCTGTGCTTTGCCTTAGGCTTATTGTGTCAAATTTTTTAAAAAGCTTTGCCAAATCCAAGGTTTCCAAATATCTTCATTTTTTTTGCCTAGAAAGTTTATAGTTTGGCTCTGATATTTAGTTGCATGCATCAATTTAAGTTAATGTGTGTGTGTGTGTGTGTGTGTGTGTGTGTGTGTGTGTGTGTTTAGGGTTTGAGGTAAGGGTCAAAGGTAGTGTTTTGCATACATCTATCCAATTATTGTAGTAAAATTTATTGAAGAGTTTTCTCCCCATTGTATTCTTGACACCTATGTTGCGGATCAATTGGTTTATATTTGTACTTACGTTGATCATTCGTATTTTTGTCTTTTCTCCTTACCCATCTGGCTAGAGGTTTATGAATTTTACAGATTATCTAAAAGCGGCTTTTGTGCTTCCAACTGGATCCCTCATATTTATTTCCTTCCTTGTCTTTTCTTTCATTTTTACTTGCTTTTTAACTCAGGGGCATTGTACCTCTGAGCTATACCTTCAGCCCTATTTCATTATTTTTTTTAATTTTGAAACACGATCTCACTCAGTTGCGAAGGCCTCCCTAAGTTGCTGAGGCTGGCCATGAACTTGCGATCCTCCTGTCTCAGCCTTCCAAGTGCTGAGATTATAAACATGTGCCACCACACCTGGCTAGTGTTTTTACCTAAGAATTTAGTGCTCGATTTTTCTAGAATTCTTTTAGCTGCTTTCTACAAATTTTGATACAACATTTTCGTTATCATTCACTTTGAAACACTGACTTTTGCTCTCTCCTTTCTACAATATGTTATTAAGAACTCTGTCATTTAGTTTCCAAAGATTTCTTAACTTTTTCAGATCCATTACTGTAGATCATTAATTTCAGAATGGTCAGTGAACATGCTTTGTGTGATCAGAAACCACTTAAAAATCTTGAGATTTTTACAATCTAGAATATGATCTTTCTTGAAAAGAATAGATAGTCTACTATATATTGTTGTCTGGAATATCCTACAGATACCAAGTAGATTATATGGTCAATATAGTTACTCATATATTCTGGCATATTTTCTAATTTCTGTATACTTGCTCTATCAGTTATATGGAGGAGAATGTTAAATCTTCAGCTGGAACTAGGCATCGATTTATTCTTGCAGTTTTACCGATTTTTGCTTTATTTATTTGAAACACTGTTAGTAGGTACATACATGTTTAGGATAACAATATCCTCCCAATCGGTGGCCTGTTATCATTCTGAAATGATCCTCTTTCTCCCTAGTAATGTTCATTTTTTCTGAATCTACTTTGTCTGATGATATTACTGTAGCCACACCAGCTTTTTTCTACCATTAGTGTTTGCATGTGTATTTCCTATAGTTTAACTTTCAAGATATTTGTATGTATATATATATATATATATATATATATATCACTTTCTTATATACAGTATTTTAGTGGATTTTACTTTTGTATACAACCTGAAAATTTGCTTTTTATTTGGTGTATTTATACCATTTGTAATTAATGTCATTCATGCCATCTATAAATAAAATGTCACCCATTTTATTTCCATATACATTTGCTATTGTTTTTGCTTTAAACTGTCATCTCTTTTTTTTAAGTATGGACCAATATTTTTATTTTTTATTTTTTAAAAAAAATTTTTATTGGTGCATTATATTCATACATCATATTGGGGTAAAACACTTGTGTGTACAGACATGTACACATCATTGATTTAACCCCTACCCAATTCCCACCCCATTCCCTCCCCGTCCCTCCCTCCCTTGCTCAGCTTAGTGGTTGACTTCGATATGTTTAAGTACATTGTATGTTTTAGAGATTTTCCTCTTCCCCCCTCCTTTCTCCTCCTTTAGGTTGTCTTGTTTGCTCCTCCATAGGATTTCCTTTTTCATCTAGAGTTCCTCCTATGACTCATTTCTCCCTAACTCTCACATATTAGGGAAAGCATCTGATTTCTTATTTTTTGTGACTTACTAATATCATTTAGCATAATGTCCTCCAGTTCCATCCATTTCCCTGAAAATGATGTAATTGAGTTTTTTTTATGGCTGAGTAAAATTCCATTGTGTACATATCCCACAGTTTTGTAATCCATTCATTTGTGATGGACATCTTGGCTGGTTCCATAGTTTAGCTATGGTGAATTGTGCAGCTATGAACATAGATACACATGCATTAGTTTGGTAGTTTGGTTTCTTTTCTTTTGGGTAGATACCCAGAAGTGGTATTGCTGGATCAAATGGTAGATTTGTTCCCATTCTTCTGAGGATTCTCCATACTGTTTTCCAAAGTGGTTGCACTAATTTGCAATCCCACCAACAATGTCTTAAGAGTTCCCACTTCTCCACATCCTCGCCAGCATCTGTTGTTGTTTATGTTTTGAATGATTGCCATTCTAGTTGGAGTTAGGTGGAATCTCAGGGTAGTTTTGATTTGCATCTCTCTGATTGCCAGTGATGTTGAGCATTTTTTCATGCATTTATTGGCCATTTGAATTTCTTTTTTTGCGAAGTGTCTATTTAGTTCACTTGCCCATTTTGTTATTGGATGCTTTGTTTTAAAATATTTTTGAGAAGAAAAAATATATATCCACAAACACATGCCATTTCCAGTGCTCTTCATATTTTGATCTAGGTTTTCACTGAGTGTCATTTCTCTGAAGAACTTCCTTTACTGTTTCTTCAGTACCAGACTACTGGTGACAAATTCTTTCAGTTTTTGTACATTTAAAAAAAATGTATATGTTATCTTTATTTGAAAAGGTGTTTTTGCTGGGTATGAAATCTAAATTGACTGTGTTTTCTTTTGATACTACACTACTCTCTTCTGACTTAAATTGCTTCCATTATAATCTTTTGTCATTTATTTGTTCCCAGTTACATATTTTATCTTGTTATTTGGTTGCTTTTAAGATGTTTCTATCATAGGTTTTAAGCACTTTTGTTATTTATGTTCATTGTTGTCATTTTCTTCGTTTCCTAGTAGTTGGGATTTTTTTTTTTTTGAGATTCTTGGATCTGTTGACTTATAGATTTCATTAGATTAAGAAACTCTCCCAAGGAGCCGGGCGTGGTGGGGCACATTTGTAATCACAGTGCTTGGGAGGCTGAGAGGAGGATCACACAGGTTTGAAGCCAGCCTCAGCTACTTAGTGAGGCTCTCAGCAATTTAGTGAGAGCCTGTTTCCAAATAAAATATAAAATAGGTCTGGGAGTATAGCCCGGAGGTAGAAAGCCCCTAGAGTATAGGCCAGAGGTAGAAAACCCCCAGTACCACAAAAAAAAGGAAAGAAAAGAAAGAAAGAAAGAAAGAAAGAAAGAAAGAAAGAAAGAAAGAAAGGAAGAAAAAAGAAACTTATGCAAGCTTATATAACACACAAGTTTCAAAGTTCAAGTTCAAATTCAGATTGTGTACCTGAAGCCCATGAGCCTAATTGGTATTTTATCCTCTCTTCAGTTTTATTGTTCTTGGTGATGTTTTGTGGGCCTTTAAATAATTTTTATTGATGCATTTTAGTCATACATCTTAATGGGGTACAAGATGGTGAAGCATACACATCACCCAATTAGCCCTTTACAATTCCTGCCCCATTCCCTCCTCCTCTCTCCTTCTCATGTTTGGCTTAGTGATTGACGTTGATATGTTTGGTGTTTTGTTTGGAAACATAATACTAGTGAAAATTTTTAAATTTTAAAATCTTATTATATTGTTATATTTTTATTTGTCATTACTTTTATATAGTTTCAGATTTTTATTCTTTAAATTAAGAAACTATCATTCAGGATTATGTTATAAATTTTTTTTTGGTGGTATTGGGGATGGAACCTTTCTACCTCCAGGCTACACTCCCAGACCTATTATTTTTTATATTTTTTATTTGGAAACAGGGTCTCTTAAGCCAGCGAGGCTGGCTCTGAACCTGCGCGATCATCCTTTCTCCGCCTCCCAAGTGCAGGGATTACAAGTGTGAACCACCATGCCCGGCTGTTATAAATTTTTATTGTATTCTTCTGGATTCATTTTTAATATATATGTGTTATATATAAAATTTCTGCGGTACTAGGGATGGAACCTAGGGGCATTCTATCTCTGACCTACATCCCCAGCCTCATTTTTAATTCTTTATTTTTAAACAGGGTCTCACTGAGTTGTAAAGGGCCTTACTAAAGTAGTAGCTGAGGCTGTCTTCGAACTGCAATCCTCCGGTCTCAGCCTCCCAAATACTGGGATTACAAGTGTGCGCCACCACACCTGGCTACTAGATTCATTTTAATTTTGGAAGTATCCAACATGCTGTATCATCCTGAGTTATTTTTAAAATGATCATTTAATGTAATAAATTAGTTTCTCTTAGGAGCTTTTTAAGTGTGTGTGTATGCTTGTATATGTGTGTGTGAGCATGTGATAGCCAGTAAAATGTCACTACATTATTATTCTATTCCTTTTCTTAGTGGATCTCAGAGAGATTTTAATCCTTAGCTCAGCTATTAAAGTATGTCCCTTGGAGGCTAATACCACTGGTTTCATCAGATATGGAAATGCAAGCAATCAAAAATAAAGGCTGAGCTGAGGGTGTAGCTCAGTGGGGCAGAGGGATCAAGGCTGCTATAGATTTGCCTAAATTAATTGTTAACAAAGTTAATAGCAAGTACACAGTGTGCAGACAACCAGCCCCCCAGGTCTGCTATCATGTATTAAAATCTTGTACTGAGCCAAGCACTGCATGTAATACTCCACATATTATAATGAATTCTTGTAAGATTGCAAGAAGATAGCCATCTAATTTTTGCAGATGAAAAACTAAAAAAGATTATAATGCTTTCAGCTGAAAATATTCATAAGTATAGCTTAAACTGTTTGGAATGCTTGGCCCTCAGATCTCGAAGTCCAGAGACACTTCAGTTTAATAGTTTCCTTTATCTGCTGGCCTTGTCTTCCTTTCCCTGGGTGTGTCTCAGCCCAGTTTACCTCTGAGTGTTGACTTAAACTCTGGACTGGACTGGTTGTTGCATAAATCCAGATATGTGGACCTCATATCTGTACACCCATCCATATCCAGAGAAGAGCAGAGCATCACCTCTGGACCATCTCAGAAGAAGGAAGAACTCCAGTAAACCCTTTCGTGCTTCTTTTTGGTTCCAATTGGCCATGTGTCTATTTCTGAGCCAATCATCGACAAAGGGATGTGGCTTTAGCCTTAACTTTAGTACACCCTGACATAGGGTCTCCAAGTGTCATCCGAATAAATTGGAGGTTCTGATGGGAAGGAGGAAGAGCAGATTTGCTGCTGGATGGGCATCTAGCCACATTCTGCAAGTACTTTTCCTCATGTCGCTCATCTAGTAAGCGATCAAACTAGAATTTGAGTCCAAGTCTTTCTTTTTTCAATTTCCATAGTCGTCTCATGCCCTGAAGCTTCTTAGCATGCCATCCAACATGAACATTTAATGAAAAAATATGCTATAAGTAACATTTTTAATTTTTTCCACAAAATTAGTTACTATCCGTGAAATGCATTCATTTCAGAAGCAATTCTTCTATAAATGTTAGCTTTACACAATTCCTTTTGGGCATTGATCCTTTGTATGCATGAAATAAAAATATAATGTGTTAGATCCAGTATTTCTGTTTGCCTTTCGTATAAGACAATGCCTTGATTCATTTTTCATCAAATATGTGAAATGAAATGTTTGCTCATATGTGAAGCATTAGAAATAGCTATTAAAACTTCACCTAATACTAAATGCCTGGGTCTACTGGTCATTGGGTTCATTGGGTCATTGGTCATTGGGTCATTGGGTTATATGATATTTTCCCTTTTTTTGGTACTGGGGATTGATCCCAGGGACATTCTACCTCTGAGCTAAGGTTCTTGCTAAGATGCTAAGACCAGCCCTGAACCTGTGATCCTCTCGTGTCAGCCCCCCAATTATTGGAATTACAGACATGCACCACCATGACTGGTTTATAGTGATATTTTAACGCTTTTTTCAAAGAGGTCAAACAGACAGCTTCCCAGAATGGTAACATTCTCATTAGGTGTTCACCCCATTCCTCTCTTAAGGATCATGAAATTGTCTCTATATTAGCAGTGCCATAGTAGTTCTAGTCAGAAGGGAATGGTTGGTGCCCTAGCCATAAAAATCTCTGAAGAAAATCCACTCGTCCATTTTGTATCACTAAGTCAACAGTTATGGAAAGTTTATTTTTAACGGGGTAATCCCATGTCCTGGTTTACCCAGATGGTCCTAGTTCACCCCTGTTCATTCTCTGAGGTGTTAAGTTGGAATGGCAGTGTCCATAGCCAACCCAGGTTCTTCGAAGTTACAATTTTATAAACAGGATTAAGTTGGGGTATGCCATACTACTTAGACAAAAGTTGAAAGTTTGAGCCTGGCTGCTCATAACCTACCAACACCAAAATCTATGAGCATGCATAGGTAGAAGATAAACTTAACACTTGTCTTAAACAAGTTACTTTCCTTGAGTTAATTTGCTGGGGTTCAGCCTCGGCCAGTCCAGGGGTCTTGAAGGAGTGTAGGGTCGGCAAAATTGAAAAATGAGAGACGCCGTGCTTAGTAGCAGGGGGAAGGCATCTCTGCCTGTGCCCTAGAATATACTTTATTTATACGTGAATCTGACAAATTACAGCAAGCCACATCATACGTATTTTGCTTTTCATTTAGTTTTTTAAAACCACACTACACATACATTGTTTTTCATTTAGTTTTTCATTAACCTGAATTCCATGTAGCAGGCACTCCTTGAAGCCACCTGTTTTTTCTGTTTTTGTTTTTTTGTTTTTTTGTATGCTTTTACACTTAAATGTTTGGTATTAACAACTTTTGGCAAAACATGTCCTTAATACACCTGGATATAAACAACTTTTAGCAATACATGTTTTTAATATATCTAGGTATATTTTGCACTTTATTTGGAACAATTCAACCTGCCTCAATGAGCTCATATCCCAGTACCCAAAATGATCCAAATTAACATCATACAAATCATTCTGGTTACCTAGCCACAAACATCAATTTTATTCTAATTATTAACCTAACAATGGAGCTCTGCAAAGCACGTTCAAACCTAAAGCGAATCCGAAAGTACAGAAAACAAGGGGCTTTTCCCTTAGAAGGAACACAAAGATTTTTAAAGATCTTTAAGGGGCACAAATCATTTTACTTTTAGATTTTATATTTTAATATACTAAATATACAATTAATTTTCCTAAATTTTTATGATCTTTAATAAAAAACACCAGAAAGGGGGAGGGGGTCTGCCTAGTCGATTTCTCCATCACACATAATAAACTTTAACTAAACTTATCCTTAACTACTAAATGCTAAACTTACTATTTCTACTTCTAAAAATAGCTGCTAATTTTATCTCTTATTTCTAACTACTAGGTATTCTATAACTTATTTTGACCCAACCGCCAAATTTATGCTAAACGTATTCTATTTCTTTAACATACAATGCCTACATCTAATTTCCTATAATACCTATTAAGTTGTTTACCAAGAGAACTCTTTTGTCTTTAGTGAGCAGGCACCAAGAAGGTCCCTGCCTGCCCAAACCTCTATAGGAACGGCGGAGTCCTGACATCAAGCCATTTTCCAGTAATATTAACTCTGTGTTTTCCAATGATCATCGCTCCTGTACAGGAAAGTGGAGGATTGTTGGATGTGGAAAAGTATTCTGATTAGCGCTAGCCCCTTGAGGGGGATACTATAGTCGACCCCCTAACTTATAAGCAGTCATATGGAGGGCTTTGCACAGTATTCCCATCACAAACCTTAGGGCATTTTACAATCATATTCACATCAATTTTCAGATTATTATAAAACATCAATCCTCAATCAAAGCAATATTCAAATTTCATTAATATTATCATTATTATAATTAAAATCAAGAGGGATAATGGCTTCAGTTTTGCCAGAGTCTTCCAGCCCTGCGGAATTCTCTTCCCAGCTGCGACCCTGTCATACAGCAGGAATGGCGCCACCTCCGCCATTAATTGATTATTTTATTAACTTCTTTGAGGTTGTCAACAGTATTTTATTGTCATTGTGAGTAGTGGTACACAACTGTAATACTAGTACCTGGGAAGCTGAGACAGGAGGATCACAGGTTTCAGGCCAGCCTCAGCAACTTAGCAAGACCATGTCTCAAAAATAAATCAAATAAGAGTCAAAGGTATACTTTTGAGGCAGAATGTCTCTAGGTTTCATCTCCAGCACCTTCCCCCCAACACATACACACACTTGAAAGTTCAGGTTGTGAAATCTCTTGGCTATAGATGGGATACCGTCACCTATCTGAGGTTCAAGAAGACAGTAGTGAGAGTATAAAGTTCATCACAGGAATTGCCTGGAGTGTGTGTGTGTGTGTGTGTGTGTGTGTGTGTGTGTGGTGCTGGGGATTGAACCCAGGGGCATTCTACCTCTGAACCTCTGAGCTACACCTCCAGCCCTGTTTTATTTTTTATTTGAAAACAGGGTCTCCAAAAATTGCTGAGAGGCTCGATATATGGGTAAAGCTGGCTTTGAATCTGGATTTCTTCTATCTCAGACTTCCCAGTACTCGGGTTATAGGCATGCACCACCACAACCAGCTCTGGATTTTGAATGCCTTTTGTATCCAAAGTGGATGGAGGTTGTATCTATTAAGTGTGCAGCTATCTATTAAAGGTACATAATTAGAAGACTAATGGTCGATTTCAGTCCTTCTCTGATCCATTCTAATACCAGGTTCCTTGAGGGGGTGTGAATATATTTAATATTCTCTCTTCTTTTCTTTCATGCTAAGAAATGTGGTTGCAGGTACCTGCTCCACAGATGATCTTCATGCATTAATATTTTTGGTGCTTTAAAGATAAAAGCAACCTATCATTCAATTCTTTAAACAGATTTAACTATTGTCAGCTTGTCAAAATATTTCTAGGTAGAATTAAAGTGAGACATGAAAGTTGGTAGAGTAATTATAACTCTCATAAAGATGAGGAAAATCATCTGCATGTGAGGAATAGCGCCGGTCTCAATTATAGCATGAGTGTTAGCCTACACAAGAGGCAATATTAATACTTATTTTTCCTCTGGATAAAATATTTCTTCCACTTCCATGACACAGTGATAGCAGTAAAAGACTTCATTGTCTCTACATGCCAAAAATGATTATTACCATTTTGGCTGCATCTAGGAAAACTTAAATATCTTTTTTGCTTCATGGTTTTTCTTTTTCCATTCTGTCATATTTTTTGAGAAGCTCTTAGATTTCCACAGTTTATTAAATATTAATATTTCATAAATTCTCAAAAAGTTTCAGTTACTCAGTATCTTCAGATGTACATATTTGTTTTATAGTTAAATCATATTTTTATAATAATCTGTTTGGCAATGTTTGTATTCACAAAAATTGAATATTGTTAAATGCTAATGGATACTAAACCAAGATGATTAGTGTATTTTATTATCATAGTGAGTATTGTGTAAAGAATTAGCTGCTGATAATTGACCCAAACCAAAATGTATCACCAGGGATAAGTAGAAAATAACTTTTAAAATTTGTCTTAAATTATTACTAACTTTTCTTGAGTTGATTATTTCATTGACTTATTTGAAGTTGTCACCAGTATTTTATTTTCACTGTAAGATGAAGAAACTGAGGCTTCAAAAGAGCAAAAGCAACTTTAACTAGATTACATAGTTGGTAAATGGAAGACCTGAGAATCTACATTTTTGTAATTTTTTATTTTGAAATATATGTATAGAAAATATGCAAGAATTACATAAAACATTCCCTATGTGCTCTTTTACAAGGAATCACCGACTGATTTGAGGGAAATGGATGAGTTCATGATTATTTATACTAAATCAGCAAGTGTTTTCTAAGAATTGGGTCATTTTCTTACATAACCCCAATTGAATTAGTAATGAACTTCAGGAAACAAGCTTCCTTCTGACTAACATTCTAGACTGTGTCCTTTATCTAGATGAAAAACGAAAGTATTATTTACATGTATATCCCCCAATTCAATCATTTATTGGGTTCTGGGAATAATTTTTCAAGTGTTTTTGCTGTGCTATTTTGATCTGTCAGGAAATGCAGTCTGAAGACACTTCACAAAATTTTGATTATTGTAACTCATTTTTAGCCAGCTTCCAAACAGCCTGTATGACCTCTGGATGCAAATCAGGAAATCGAGTCAGCAGATTTCCTCTTACACAGTATCCACCAATGTGTTTACCGAAGGGGATCAAACAACAGAGAACCCTCAGGTCTTCAAAGCCTCTGACTTCTGTATGCATTAAGAGAATGTTCAAGCGGTGCGTTTTATTCCCAGGAGTTCTGGGGTAGTTACTAAGGACAGAAGGCTTCACGGCTTCCCTATCATCATGGCTCCCCTGTGTCCACTCCTTTCCAGCAGGGTGGTGAGCCCGCTTCACACAGGACCTCAAGCAGAGGATTCTGCCTCCTCCCCAAGGATGTGTCCTAAGGATATTTCCTTTCTTCTTCATAATACAGGCTGGAACCAGTGAATTTCAACCTTTATGATTTCATTACCCAAAACTGAGCTGCACACTTACTTCCTGGTGTTTTCTGAGCATTCAGTTTTGGTGCCCACACAAAAGCACGCCCAACCCTTCCATCATTCCATCTCAAGTGATAAATTTGGCTTATAATTCAAGTTGCTCTATAGATACAGAAAAATTATCTGTGGAATATTGGGCACTTAGAAATGTGACTCTCCAGTGGCCATGACGCATGAGGTTGTGAAGCACATTGGTGAATGGCCAGCAGTGTGAAAAGGTGCTTGTGACGCTCACCATGTCTCAGTCAATGTTATTACTGCTATCATCCAAAATGACTGACCACACAGTCATTTTTTTTTTTTTTTTGAGATTCTGGGTTCAGTCCATGTGAGACAAGGGCTTCAGCAGGAAGCAGAGAGCTCACGGCTCTGCTCCTCCCATCATGAAGCCTGGAAGCAGAGATCGAGCAAGCACACAAGGGGGTTCAGAGGCACACACGATCCCCAAGGCCACACCCCAGGGGCCCACCTTCTCTACCCTAGGTTATCACCCAGATAAATCCAGTAGAATGGATTTATCCAGTAGAATGGATTTATCTACTGACAAGATTACAACACTCAAGACAGTTCGTATATTACTCTACACCTAACATCGGTGTAAGGTAAATTCCTGAGGAGACAATGATACTGTTTTAGTTTTTATATGTCTGCACTATCAAAGCTTAAAGCTGAAATATTTTTTTCCTCAGTGCTGAGGATGGAACTAGGATATCATTCATGCTAGGCAAGTGCTGTACTATGAGCTGCGCCTCTGGCCTCAAAGCCATCGTGCTGTTGAAGTTTTCAGTGTTTTCTCTGTGTATCAGACCCGCTGGCTGAATTGGGGAGCCCTCTTCCTTCTCTGGCTCAGCTGTGTCTGCTCAGCAGCCCACCAGGTCACAGAGACCCCTGACCTTAACGTCCCTTGTTCTTAGTGCTGCAGTTCTTTCCTTTCGGACTCCTCCAAAGCAAAAAAAAAAAAAGTGATGATAATTTTGTCCAAGATAAAAGAAAAAGAGCATTAGTGAAGCAGATGGCTCGTGTGAGAATTTTAGACACAAATAATTATGTTTTAAGAATTTCATTGGTACAATATGATTAAATATCATAGTGAGATTCAAAATGTTATTTATATATTCACCTATCAGTTACCTGAAGAAATTTTGGAAGTAGTTGGCTCTAAACTAAAAATAAATACTTTTTCTTCAATATTAAATAATATAAATGCTCCAATTGATCCAGACTTGAGGAAATATGCAATAAAAACTGAAAGAGAATGCAAGGCATGGTGGCTCATGCTTGTAATCCTAGCACTTCGGGGTGTGATACAGGAGGATGCAGGTTCGAAGCCACCCTCAGCTACTTAGTGAGGCCCTCTGCAACTTACTGAGATCCTGTTTGAAAATGAAAAATAAAAACATAGAGATGAGGGTATAGCTCAGAGGTAGAATGCTCCTAGTTTGGTTCATACCTCTAACACACATATACTATAAGAAAGAACAGTTTTTTTAACCTCTAAATTTGCCTTATTGTGAGATATACATTTTTTACAAATAATCATCTATGTTTTAACATCTAGGACTTATCATTATGAGAAAATTACTCTAGAAAGCTGTTATTGCCTGTCAAATAACATTTTTCTCCATTTTCTTTCAGTTCTATTTCTTAAATATGTTGAGGTTTAGGTTCTGAGAAGTAAGTGATAATAAGCCAATTTTAAAATCTAGTGTGTACTTTCATATGAAAACTAAGGTTCCATTCTTTAATTCTCCAAGTAGTAGTATAATATTTGTTCATTGCTAGATTTGTAAACATGAGATAGTTGGTTCTTAAGAAACTCAAATTCTAGGAGTAGCATTAATATGTTAAAGAATTACTATATATATTGATATATAAGTGTATATATACATATACACATACATATACATATATATGTATAGAATATTCATATTCATACATATATATGTATAGGATATTCATATACAGATACCATATATCTGATATATACCAACACTCAAGACTTAACTATACCAACCCTGGGCTCATACACCACATTACTACAATATATATGCAATACAATATATGTATTGCAGTAATGTGATAACAGGAGATTTGGGGAACTCAGAAGAGATGGGGACTTGTTGGTCTGAGAATAAAAACTTTCAGTTTAGGAAAATTAAATATAGCAACCTTACATACAATTTAGTGTCCAAGTAATTATGTATTGTAAACTTGATGTTTGCTAAGAGAATACATCTCTGCCGGGCGTGGTGGTGCACATTTGTAATCCCAGCATTCAGGAGGTGGAGACTGGAGGAGCATGGTTCCTGGTTCACGGACCGCGGACAGCCTTAGCTACTTAGCAAGGCCCTTTGCAGCTTAGTGAGATCCTGTTTCAAAAAATAAAAAGACTAAAAAAGAGGCCTGAGGCCTGGGGATGTAGCTAGGAGGTAGAATGTCCCTGGGTTTCATCTCCAATACTGCAAAGGGAAGGAGGGAGGGAGGGAGGGAGGGAGGGAGAGAGAGAGAGAGAGAGGAGAGAGAGAGAGAGAGAGAGAGAGAGAGAGAGAGAGAAAGAAAGAATACCTCTCAAGTGTTCTTTTTTTTTTTTTTTTGCGGGTCTGGGGATGGAACCCAAGGGCATTCTACCTCCAAGCTACACCCCCTGCCCTATGTTTTATTCTTTATTTTGAAACCGGGTCTCACTGAGTTGCAGAGGGCCTCACTAAGTAGCTGAGGCTGTCCGCTAACCGTGATCCTCCGGTCTCAGCCTCCAGAATTACAAGCCTGCGCCACCACGCCTGGCTTTGAGTGTTCTTAACACATTCAAACCCACACAATGGTTACTATGTAGGTGATAGTTATATTCATTAGCTAAATCCTGGTAATCATTTCACAATTGTAATCATTTTCACAATAATTGATGAATGCATATGTCAATTATATATAATGATTAACTGATCTCCTTTAGGATTTCTTCAACACTGAAGAAACAAGTAAGATTTAAAAGTCTTCATGTTATTTTTTTCCCACTAAATCCAGTGGATAGCCCAGAAATTACATACAAGGGAAAATGTTTACCTCTTTGATAAATAAAAACGAGAACCCCATTGAGTAGGTAAAATGGTTCCTCATGCGGTGACATTTTTAGATTCTCAGTGCTGACTTTCCGCTGTGGTCAGAGCCCTGTAATTCTCCTGTTAACTGCAATGAAGGCGCCCAATATGAACCAGCTGGTTCCCTGGTTAGCATGTCTGCTCTGCAAGGAGAAGCGAAGGTGAATGATTGATGATGAAATGTTTGCTGTCATGAGCAAGCAAAGATTTTTATGATTCTGGGAAAACAAGAAGTAATAAGAGCAATACTGGGTGAAAAATTCTGTGCAGAAATGAGCATGCTTTTAATCTTACCAGGAGACACACAATACCGCTCTGTGGTGCTAGAACCTGTCTGAATGGAGACAGCTGTCACATAAAATCAGCAGGAGCTCACACATACAATGGCTTTTTGATGTGGATTTACTATCCTGTAGGGCCCTCTAGGGACTGAACTGCAATCTCCAAGATTGGTTCCAATCAGAAGTAAAATCAGAGGTAAAGCCATCAAGGCTGAGTCTCAGCTTCAGCCCCACCTGGCCATCAAGAAATTTTCCTCAGCATGTTATTTGACTTCATCCACTAGGTGCAGAACTAATATGTGAAGGATGAAGGAAGGGAGCACCATCATATTTTCTTAAAGGATTATTACTTTTCAGCCGAGAGTAGCTATCATGGGTCAGACGTTTCATAATCACCACCATCTCCTAATAACTCGCACTGTGTTGCAATCAGATTTATTCTTGGACTGGAATGAAGGATTAGTGGAATTGCAGGTGCTGAGACGGCAATTTGGTGTAAGCTTCTATTTTCTGCAGTTTGAAAGAGGTGATAGCATTGGCACCATATGAAACACAAAGGTGTCCAGTAGAATGCAGAAATGCTGCTAGCCCCATAGAAAGGTATTTTCACTAATGGCTGATTCTTCCTTATTATATACAGAACATGACAAACAAACTGTAGGCTCTGGAGATGGAAAAATTATAGGTTCCCAATCACAGCACTAACCAAAAATTAAACCATCCCCCCCACCCAGAATGCTAAATGGTACCTTGAAGTGGTAGTGATCTGCTTGTAACTTTCAAGGTTTCTAAGGATGTTTCTGATTGCTCATAGTCAGTGTTCTTCTTTTTTTTCATAGAGAAATAAAATTCTTACCTCCTGGGTATAGTGAGAATTTTACCCTCAGAAACAAAGTACAGTACAGAGGAGAGTCTTCCATTCACTTGCTCAGTGTTTAGCTTATAAGGCCTCAGTATTTATAAACTTGAGCTCACATGCTCTTTATTGTAGACAGTTTTAAAAAGTCTTAACCCAAATCTCTTTTTCCAAGTGACTCTTATATCTATATAAGTCACTTAGTGGGAACTCAAATATATTTACTGATTCATAATTTCATAGATGTGGTACAAATGATGGGAAAATAAAAGAATAGCATTTCTTTTTAAATAAAATAATGGCCAGTAAGACAGTTCTCCTTCTCCCCTTTCTCAGGGTAGACATCAATCGTGTAATGTTCTCAGCATTCTGAAATACAGTAGTTCAAAGGAAAGGTCAACTTCTGTGTATGCATGTATGTGTGCTTACATGTATGTAAGTCACCTTCTGTGATTTTAATTAACTATGATTTCTAAGAAAGCAGAATAGTAGATTTGGTCAGCATGAGTAATATTAACATCACACTGAAAATAAAAGAGTTATCACTTCTTTTCCCTTATTTTTTTTCACGAGGTCTTCAGGGTGGCAGCTCTTAATCGTTAGTTCTGAAGAGGAACTTTTATGTTTTATTTTAAAAGAAAAAAACAAGATGAGTGTGGTAGCACATGCTTATAATCCTAGTATGCTGGAGGCTGAGACAGGAGGATTGCACAGGTTCGAAGCTAACCTTAGCTACTTAGTGAGGCTTTCAACCTTCTTTCCAAATAAAACATAAAAATAAGTCTTGGGGGGTGTAGTTCAAAGTAGAAGTCCCCTGGATTCCATTCTCAGTACCACAAAGACAAATAAATAAATAAATAAATAAATAAGAAAGAAAGAAAAAATAACTATACAATCTAAAAATGCGGGCTCCATGTTATGGATTAGATCTGGAGCATCTAACAAAGACTGATGTGTTGAAAGCAAGGTCTCCGTCATGGTTAGATACAGAGCACTCCCTGAAGGGCTTATGGGTTAAGCTCAGAGTTGACATTAGTGGATGCATCTGGGTGGTGGCCGGGGCTGGTAGGGAGTGGCTGGTAGGGAGTGGTAAGTCCCTGGGGCTGTGTGGGCTTGGGGAATATATATGGTTCCACCTACCCTTGCTTGCTTGCTCTCTGCATTCAGCCTCGGGGATGTGAGGAGCAGAGCCTGCATGCTCTCCCTCACGTTCTCTGCTTCCCTGAGATTCAGATGCCAGACTCACATGGACTGAACTCAGAATTTCTAAAGAAGCTATGAGCAAATAAATCTTGCTTCCTCTAAGTTGCATGGTCAGGTCTTTTAGATTATAGGAGTGAGAATGCTGACTAAGACGGTCTTTAGTGCAGAAGGTTGAGAGGTGGGCCTAGGGCACTGATTGGGTCAGGAAGGCTCTAACCTCACCAGCGGGTTAGTCTACAGCTAAATGGACCACTGGGAGGTGGAACCTAGTGGATGTAGGTTACTGCAAGCATTCCCTGCAAAGGTTCATCCTCTCCTGGGACCTTCTTGTCTCTCTCTGCTTTGCCACTGCCACGAGCTGAGCAGCTTTCCTCTACAAGTCCTTCTGCTATGGTATTTCTGCCTTAGAGCCACTGGCCATGGACTAAAGCCTCTGAAACCATGAACCAAAATAAATCTTTCCTCTTCTAAGTTGATTTTCTCAGGAATTTTGGTTACAGCAATGAAAACCCAACTAACACATCTAATATTACTAAAAGGGATTGTTGAGAATGGAGATCATCTGGACTAGTCTTGGTGTGTGTAGCAAAGTCTAGTTTTTGTGTGTTTATGCGTCTATCCTGTAAGAAGGGGGAGCTGAATTTGATTCATTCACACTAGAATTATTCATCAGGTGCCTCTGTAATGTGTGGCACTGACATGTAACTTGGACCCTTACCTAGTACATAGTAAAGTTTTCCTAAGTGTAGAATTCCTGTTATATATACATAGCATCCAAGTGGACTGGGAAACGTGATGTTGGGCAAGTATTTTCTTCTACAGATGACTGCCTCACTCAGCCTCATGCCACTGTTGAGGAAGGCAAAGTATTTAGGAAACAAAATTGCTAAAGGCAGCTGCAATAGCTGAGAAAGCCCTCCACTACACCATGATCCAATGCACTAGAGAAACAATGATTATAATTTAAATTGATTTCTGATTATTTGTTTTATGTTACCAGTCTCTAGGTCCCTCCAAGTTTGTCACAGCTTAGCACAATCCTGAGATTAAACCCAACATGGGTCCTACACCCAAGAATCCAATGAACTAGCTAACAGATAAGATATGTGACAATTCAAAAAAGCCTGACAGTGAGGCACGGCTTGTGGGGAGGCATGGCAGTGTAGTGTGCTACACAGATCCTTCTACCTGTTTCCATCCTGAGGGGGGCCCGCGGTGAGGAGTACAGTTAGCCAAGGAGCTCAAGACTCCCTGCAAAGCTGTCACCCTGGACATGCCTTTCCTGGGATGCACCTAGCCAACGAAGCTGGAGTCCCAGAGCACAACCATTCCTGCCCAATGCAGGACTCCACTAGACAATCTGCTTGTCTAGTGCTCCTCCTGAGCTGGAGAGACCACATCAGGCTGCACTGGAGTCAGAGGTGTTTCTTGTATTCCCCTCCTTCCTCCTGTCTCCTCTCCCAAGTACCAGACTTGGTCTTCAGGCTCTTGTCCCCTTTCACCTTCCAAGGTCATATCTCTACTAAACTTACTCTTGCATGTATACTTCTATCTTGACTTCTCATCCCTGGGCAGTTTGCACTGATATTTAAAGCTAAAGTACTTTGTGGGACAGTGGCTGGTGCATTCATTTGTGGCAATTAGGAAAGATGAGGGAGGCAGAGGAGCATTTGAGTTGGGCCTCTCTGGGAGCTAGATGAATAAAAGTAAAAGAAAGTATTTGGAACATTTAAAACGAAGCATGGAGCGGCTTACGATAATGAATGCTAATACCATTCTCTGGACAACCATGGTGATGCTCCACTTACTTCTACACCAATTACAGCAAAATTCATCACTGTGCTTTTGCGAGGTGTCTCTACCACCAGGTATCCCAGCAGAGAGTTGATATTAGCCTCTGCTCTCCTCCTCTCTCTGTTCTGCAGATAAGGAAACTACAAAGCTGTGAAGCAGCATAAATCACAAGGGACATACCAGTGACAAAGTGAAGAAAAATGTCCCACTAATGATCTCAGCCTGAAAAACCCTACTGCTAGGCTGGGGCTTATGTCTTCAGAAAGACAAGCCATTAGTGTCTAGCACCTCATTTCTCCATTAATTTTCCTAAAACACTTGCCAGCTCAAAAAAACTTGAGTGGTTTTCCCTTCCCTAGAGAAAGTCCAAGAAATATCGGGTCTCAAAAAACTCCCCAACCCAAAAGGGGGCGGGAGTGAAAGATTTTGTGGTTAAATAAAATTTTAAAAAGGATTTTGTACTATACCATTTACTGGGTGGACTCACCATGCACATTAGTATATGGGAGATTCTGAGAGTTCCAAAGCAAAAATAGCCATTCAGGTTCATTTAGTTGGGTATCTCCCAAACTTACTAAATTATGGAGTTCCTAATTTAGCTATGTCTAATAAATATCTCACAGAATTAGTCTTCTCAGAGAAATTATGACTTAGAGAAGATAATTTACTACATGTGAATTCAGGCACGGCACATACCTATAATCCGAGTACCTGGGGGGCTGAGACAGAAGGATTGCAGGCTTGGGGACACCCTCAGCAACTTAGTGAGACCCTCAATAACTTAGCAAGACCCTGTTTCAAAATAAATTTAAAAAGGAGTCAGGCACAGTAGCTCACACCTGTAATTTTAGTACTTGGGAGGCTGAGAAAGAATGATTGAGATTCAAGGTCAGCCTGGGCAACTTAACAAGACCCTGTTTCAAAATAAAAAATAAAAAGGTCTGGGGGTATAGCTCAGGAGTAGAATACTGGATTCAATCCCCAGTACCAAATTAAATCAAATTACTGCATGTGCCCATAACACACATACATATGCACACTAACACATGAAAGTATATGCACGCACACAGGTGAATACATACACACATATATTTGGGTTTCTTTTATTTCTCAAAAGTTTTATTTTTTACTGTAATAATATGCTAGGACATTCTAATTAAAACAGTAATACTAAAAAAAAAAAAAAATGCCAGGACAAGAGAGTAAAACATCTCCTTACATCCCATCACCCTAATTAATCCTGGCCCCTGCCTCTCAGCCTCTCAGACATCTTTATCTGGAGTCTCTCTCTCTCTCTCTCTCTCTCTCTCTCTCTCTCTCTCTCTCCCTCTCCCTCTCCCTCTCCCTCTCCCTCTCCCTCTCCCTCTCCCTCTCCCTCTCCCTCTCCCTCTCCCTCTCCCTCTCCCTCTCCCTCTCTCCTCTCTTCCTCCGTCCCTCCCACACCTGCCCCTTGCTCTGTCCACGGAGCCTTGAGGGAAGCTGCTGAGTACCTGCGGGGGGCCTTTCTCCAGCTCTCGATGGGAGAAGCGCGAATTCTGCCGAAAGAGAGCCTGGAGATTCTTTCTTCCCAGTGTCTTTGTGTGAGTCCTTGGGCCACAAGGTGCTAGTTTAATCGTATAGTTATGTTAACAGGAAGGTCACAGCGAGTGCCTGTTTTGCTCTGAGAGGCCGAGGCCAGTCACGGGGTGCTGGAGGCTGGTTGCGGTCCGCTGTCGCTGGGGCAGAGGCCCTGAGCAGGCACAGCCTTGTAGCGAGGTTTAATGCTTCAGAGAATTGAGCTGGAAGAGGACGCTCGGACGTTCACACTCGCTTTCTCTGGACCTTACCCCAGAGCCTTCTCCCTTGACTGGTTTTAATACAGATCCTGTCCATGCAATAAATCATATTGTAAGTACGATGGCTTTTCTGAGTCCCATGACCTCTCTAGAGAGTGGCTGAGCCCAAGGGCAGGCCCGGGGAGCCTGGACACAGTTTTTGAGGTTATAATCGTCCAGCGAGTACAGTTTTCTTGTGTCTCAGAGGTCCTGGAATGCAGTGGTCTTTCTGTAATTGTTTTCTTTGCTCATGTATTTTTTGTTTTGTTTTGTTTTGGTTTTTTGTGGTACTGAGAAATAAACTCAGGGGCATTCTACCTCTTGGCTACTCCCTCAATATTATTTTATTTTTTAGTTTGAAACAGGATCTTATTAAGTTGCTGAGCACCTGGCTACGCTGAGGCTGGCCTCAAACCTGACTCAGCCTCCCAAGTACTCGACTACAAGGTGTACCCCACTACACCTGGCTCTGTAACTCCTGTTTTTGAATGTACCTTTATGGGCATAGTGTAATTTTACATCTTAGTGAGGTTCAAAGTGACACAGACATACACGCACATAGCACTTGGTGTGTTTTTCTCTGGATCCTGCCCCAGTGGACACAGCATTGCTGACCCTCCCTGGGGCTCTTTCCCTCCCCCTTTCCCTCCCCAACCTGCTCCACTATTCCACTGGTCTCTGTCCTTGCTTATATAATCCATGGTTTCACTTTGATTTTTCTCTCATATGCCAGATTTATTTAGAAGTACATTTCTTATTTTCTAAGTAACAAGGTCATATTTTTATTGTGTCTAATTTATTCTGTCTAATATAGTTTCTTAATATTTTTATTGAAAATGTTGTACTTTTATTGGTGCATTGTAATTATTGTCAAAGTGAGGTTCAAAATGACACAAACATAAACGCTCACATCATTTTTGACCCAGGCATCGTTGTGCATGACAGTGAGGTCCCAGTGATGCACTCACATATGCATGGGACATTACTTATCTGTTTCCTTCTCCTGTCTCCCCTTTTCCTTTCATTCTCCCTCACATTGTTTTGACTTTTAAAAATGTTTAAGATTTCTTTTTAAGAGCATAATCACATACTATTTCTTTGCTATTTTTCAAAATAAGACATAATCACTATAGAGTTCAGATATTCTTTCTCCACCGCTTCCCCATATACCAGAGAAAAGAAAAATTTCAAATTTTAAAAATTTTACTTAGCTCTCTCTTATCCCCTCAAGTCTCAGGTTTTGCTGAGTTATAACTCTTAGTATAAGGCTATTATTGGTATTTCATTCACAGTGTGCAGAGGAAAAAAGCTTTGTGCTCTGCATGGATACGATCTGTCAGAGGCAGCTTGAAGCACTTTGGTGACTATTGGGGAAAGAACCTGTAAAAAGCTCTCAGAACGCCAGGAGAGCAAGCGGAGTGTGGTGGATTCATTATCACCAGGCCAGAAAGTTCACATCAGAGTGGTAGGTTATTTATCACATAGCTGATGAGTTAATTTACAGGTGAAGTGAAGAAAATCAATTTCCTTCACAAACACAGTGAAGTGTTGTGGTTAAGCCATTATATTTACAAGCCTGGTTGTCACAGCCTTGTCTTTCTCAAGAGGTTTTCCCCCCTCATAATTATCAGTAAATTTAAGTATAAAATCTTCATTTGAGTTAGTGTATAGTTTAATTTCAGAGATCATGGACCTTTCTAGCTAACTCTAAGAATTTTATTATCTGGTTTAAAGTTTTTTTTCTTTAAGATTTTTACTGATTGAGGTTTATGAATTGTATTTTTAAAATCTTTGTGTATTTATAAATATCATTATTTTCCTTGATGAGTGAATGATAGGGGTGTGTGTGTGTGTGTGTGTGTGTGTGTGTGTGTGTTAGTTACTGGGTATTGAACCCAGGGGCATTCTACCTTCGAGCTATACCTCAGCACTATTTTATTGTTTATTTTGAAAGAGAATTTTGCTAAGTTGCTGAGTCTTGCTGAGCTGCTGAGGCTGGCTTTAAATCTATGACCCTCTTATCTCAAGCACTGGGATTATAGGTGTGCACCATTATGCCCAGCTCAAATACATCTATTTTTAAATTTTAGTTTGTAGGTATCAGTAATTTTCCATGTTCATCCTAAAGCTAAACTTAATGCCAGTTTAAAATGTTTGTGAATTAATATTTTTGTCTACAATGTTGTAAAATTTTATTTATTTTAGAATTCAGGAATGTTGACAAGATATACATAGGATATACATAGGATATACAAGATATACATGCTTCTAGAACTCACAGTTGTTGAATCCTAGGCTTAGTTGATATAGTAAGTAAAATAATGTTTTCCTAAATATGTTCTAATATTAAGAACCTTAAATATCTTACATCATAAGGGGATATAAAGTTGTGGATGGAATTTTGGTCACTAATCCAATGGTCTTGAGATGAGGAAATTACACTGGATTATCTAGGTGGGCCCAATAAGCACAAGGGTCCTTATAAGTAAATGAAGGAGGCAGAAAATTCAGAGTCCCACAGATATTGGAGGATGCTATTCTAGTGGCTTTGAGGATGAAGGGAGGCCCCAAACCTAAGAAATTCAGGCAGCCTCTAGAAGCTGGGAAATGCAATAAAACAGATTCCCCCCTAAAGCCTCTTGAAGGAGCTCACCCGTGCTGGCACCATAATTCTCATCCAGTGAGACCCATTTTGACATCTGTCCTCCAGAACAATATAATGAACTCATCCTTTTTTTAAGCCACTACATGTGTGATAATTTGTAACAGCAGTGATAGGAATGTAATATAGTTGGTCTGGCAACAAGATGAATAACTCCTACCTCAGCATCTTCCTGTTAGCGAGATAAAAAGATATAATTGCTCCTCTCCTCCTCGTGCATGTGCTAATGGCCAGGAGGTATCAGGTTGTAGAGAAACAGGTGGAAACTGGAGTCCAGAGGGGACAGCAATGAAGCATATAGGATCTCTTTGGCTAAAGCCTCCACTACTTGCTGGTTAAATCTTCCCTTCTGCCAATTTCTAGCAAAGTACCTTCACTTTAGCCCTAGGGTCATTTCCTTAATAAAAATAAGCCACAAAGTCCTCTTCTGAATTGTTTCAACTTTAGTGTTAAGAAGTCTGGACTTCCGGAAAATGGCAACTGAGGGAAGCAGCACATATCAGTACTGCTGACACCTGATCTCTGTAGCAATAAAAACAGCTTTCTTATAAAAGAAAGAAAACACAATCAGTAAAAGGTGGCAGAAAAAAAAACACCTAGAAGGCCAATCAGAGAGCAGAAAAGGACTCCACCTGCCTCCAATGGCTGCAGCCATGGTGTTATGGCAGTGCCATCCTGCTCACAGAACCCAACTGCCAGAGACTCACAGGCAAACAACCAATGACTTGAAATGAAGTAAGTGGCTATGGCTCTTTGGAATTGTAAGCCATCAGTTCCTTCTGTGCAAACTTGCAGCTACAACTTGCAGAAGTGGTGGCCAAGCTCACCAAGCCCTCTAGAGGTCCATAGTGATGCTAGAAACACCATAAGTAAACACATCATTCCTATGGGAGAACCCATAGCTACAATAAACTGGCTAGGACTGAGACTCTGCAGTTCAACCCAGCGAAGGTGGGGTGGAGTCTACTGTTGGACATAGCAGAGGCTCCAAGAGACTCCGGATCTGTATCAGTGGAATGATGGAGATCATCTTGGAGGGAGATCTATTCTTAATACTAGATCTCTAAGATCTAGTATTACAAATCTAATAGGATCTCTGAGAATACCACAGACCATTCAATTGTGATGAAGGGGGAGAAGTCAGACCAACCCAGCCCTAGGTGTGGAAGAGAGTCTACACTGTGTTTGGTTCCAGAGGCACCCACTGCCTACTCAGGCAGGGAGAAACTCAGATTCTGCATCCATGGAAAGTGTGGAGGGAGACCTTGGGAATACCAGCTGACAACTAGAGAATGAGAGAAATCTATCATGAGATGGAGAAACAATAAGGAAGCAATGAGCTCCCATAACCCCACAATAATAGAACCTGACAACACAGAAATGCATAGATCACCAGGAAAACAAATCAGAATTTTAACAGTAGACATTTTACGGGCCTTCCGAAAAGAATTTAGAAAGAATTTGAAAGAAATAAAAGATGCAATAATTGAAATGAATGCATCAATTCAAAGTATAAACAATAGATTGGACCACATGGAGAATAGAATCTCGCTCTTAGATGATCACTCCAAAATGAAATGCATAGTATATAATTTAGAAAAAAACAAATTGACAGCATGAATTGGACATTGAAGATATATGGACCCATCTTAAAAGAGCAAACCTAAAAATAATAGGCATAGGAGAGGGAATAGAAGGTAAAACCAAAGGAATCAACAATCTTTTCAAAGAAGTAATATCAAAAAATTTTTCAAACAGAACAAGAGGTTGATACACAGGTACAGGAAACTTATAAAAATCCCTTTATTTTATTTTTTAATTAATTAACTACTTTTTTATGGTACTGGAGTTCCTGGAAACCCTTCTACCTCCGGGCTACACTCCCAGACAGACACCATTTTTTATATATTTTTTGGAAACAGGGTCTCTTAAGCCAGCGTGGCTGGCTTCAAACCTGTGTGATCCTCCTGTCTCCGCCTCCCAAGCACGGGGATTACAAGCATGAACCATCACACCCAGCATATAAAAGCCCTTTAGACAAGATCAGAGAAAAGATTCACCACACCACATAATAGTCAAACTGACAAAAGTAGAAGTCAAGGAGAGAATCTTAAAGTCAACAAAAACAAAAGACCAAGTGACATTCAGAAACAAACCAATTAGAATCACTCTAGACTTCCCAAACCAAGTCATGAAAGCCAAAAGTGTTTGGAGTAACGTATTCCAAACTCTGAAAGAAAACAAATTCCAGCCAAAAATTTCCTATCCAACAAAACTATCTCTCAAATTAGATCAGGAAATAAAAATTATTCATGACAAACAGAAGCTGAAAGAATTTGTCTTTCAAACCAGCACTAGAAAAAATACTCAAAGAGATTAACTGCAAAGAAATAAGTAATACACATAAGAACCAAAGAAACAAGAATTTTAACCCAGCAAACAACTAAGAAAAGAAGAACAAACACTACCTCAAACAGAAGTTAAAACTCAAAATGTTAGGAATTAAGATTCATCTCTCAATAATCACACTGAACATAAATGGCCTCAACTCCCCAGTAAAAAGACATAGGGTGGCAAAATAAATTAAAAACCAGGATTCATCTATCTGCTGCTTGCAAGAAATATACCCTACAAGTAGAGATAGTAATAAACTAAAGGTAAAGGGTTGGAGGAAGGTAATCCATGTCAATGGAATTTAAAGACAAGCAGGAGTAGCAACTATGATATTAGGTAACTTAGACTTCAAGCCCAAGCTTATTAGAAGAGACAAAACAAATCTTTTTTTACTGGTAAAAGGAACAATTCAGGATGAGGAAATAACGATAGTCAACATTTATGCCCCAAACATAGGTTCAGCTACTTTCATAAAACAAACTCTTTGTGACATTATGTCACACATAAGTCCCAATACAATAATAGTGGGAGACTTCAATACCTCTCTTAAACTGCTAGACAAATCTTCTAAACAAAAGGTCAGTAAAGATGCCTCAGATCTAAAGAACATCATCAACCAAATGGACCTATTAGGCACATATAGAATATTCCACCCTACTACAGCAGAGCTCACATTTTTCTCAGCTGCTCATGGAACCTTCTCCAAAATAGATCACACTCTGGGCCACAAAGTGAGCTCTAGAAAATTAAAAAAATGTGACATACATCCCTGTGTCTTTTCAGACCATAATGGAATGAAACTAGAAACCAACTATAAGAAGAACCAGAGAAACCACATAAACATGCGGAGACTGAACACTATACTGCTGAATGAAGAATGGGTCATAGAAGAAGGGGTGAAATCAAGAAATTCCTGAAAACAAATAAAAATAAAAAACAAATACAATATATCAAAACTTCTGGGATACTTTGAAGGCAGTATTAAGAGGAAAATTCATAGCACTGAGTGCCCACATAAGAAGAACAGAAAATCACCAAATAAATAACCCAATGACACACCTTAAAGCCCTTGATAAACAGAAATAGTCTAACCCCAAAGCCAGTAGAAGACAGGAAATTATTAAAATCAGAGCAGAAATCAACAAAGTAGAGAATAAAAAATACAGAAAATCAACAAAGCCAAAAGCTGGTTTCTCTAAAAAAAAAAAAAAGCAAGATAGATAAACCAATAGCCAACTAAATAATTAAAAAGAACCAACTCAAACTACAAAGATAAGAGATAAAAAAGTAGATATTACCACCAACAATGTAGAAATCCAGAGGATCACCAGGAACTACTTTGAAACAATGCTCCAACAAAATGGAAAATCTGGAATAAAATGACAATGGAAAATCTGGAATAAAATGACAACTTTCTAGATAAATACAGCCTTCCTAAACTGAGTCAAGAAGATATAGAAAATTTAAACCAACCAATACAAATCAAATAGATTTTAGCAACAATAAAGAGCTTACCATCAAAGAAAAGCCCAGGACCAGATGGTTTCCCAAGTGAATTTTATAGAACCTTTATAGAAAAGCTCATCCTGATACTCGTCAATCTTTTTTTGTGAAATAGAAATAGGCCTCTCCCAAATACATTCTATGTAGCCAACATCACATTAATACTAAAACCAAATAAAGACAACTCAAGGAAAGAAAACTACAGGGCTATATCATTGATGAACCTGGATGCAAAACTGCTAAACAAAATACTAACAACACACATTCAAAACCACATCAAGAAAATTATACACCATGACCAAGTAGGGTTCATCTCAGGGATGCAGGGCTAGTTCAACATATGACAATCAATCCATGTAATTCATCACACAAACAGAACCAAAGACAAAAATCATATGATCATTTCAATAGATGCTGAAAAAGCATTTGACAAAATCCAACAAAATCAGCAAAGTGTCTGGATACAAAATCAATCTTAAAAAATCAGAAGCTTTTCTGTATACCAACCATAAATTCACTGAAAAAGAAATCCAGAAAACATTTTCACTCAGAATATTCCACACACAAAAAGTAATACTTAAAAATAAAGTTACCCAAGGGAATAAAAGACTTCTACAAAGAAAATTATAAAATATTGAAAAAAGAAATCAAAGAAGACCTTAGAAGATGGAAAGGTCTTCCATGTTCATGGATAGGTAGTATAAATATCATCAAAATGACCATTTTTCCAAAAGTGATATATAGATTCAATGCAATACCCATTGAATTACCAAGGTCATTCCTCACAAACATAGAGAAATCAGTCCTTAAATTCATTTGAAACAACAAAGTACTCAGAATAACCAAAGTAGTTCTCAGCAACAAAAACCATGCAGGAGGAATCACAATATGACTTTCAAGTATACTAAAAAGCCATAGTAATGAAAACAGTATGGCACTGGCACAAAAACAGATACATAGATCAATGGAGCTGAATAGACGACTCAGAAGCAAGTTCACACAATTATAGCTAATTGATTTTTGACAAAAGAGCCAAAAACATACACTGGAAAAAAGATAGCCTCTTCAACAAGTAGTGTTGGCAAAACTGGTTAACCATATGCAGAAAAATGGAAATAAACCCAACTTTCTCACCCTGCACAAGAGTCAATTCAAAATGGGTCAAAGACTTGAAAATTAGACCAGAGACCTTACAGTTATGTTCCTTGAAGGGGGCATAGGTCCAAAACTGCAACACATAGGCACAGGCAAAAACTTTCTCAACAAGACCCCAAAGACACAAGAAGCTAAAAGGCAATCATTATATGGGATTGCATGAAACTGAAGAGCTTCTGTACACCAAAGGAAACTCTCAAGAACCTCAACAGAAAGCCAACAGAATGGGAAAAGATTTTTGCCACCTACACCTCTGATAGAGGACTAATATCAAGAATATACAGAGAACTCAAGAAACTCAGCACTAAGAAAACAAATAACCCAATCAAAAAATGGGCAAGTGAACTAAATAGACATTTCACAAAAGAAGAAATTCAAATGGCCAATAAATGCATGAAAAAATGCTCAACATCGTGAGCAATCAGAGGTGCAAATAAAAACTACCCTGAGATTTCACCTAACTCCAACTAGGATGGCAATCATTCAAAACACAAACAACAACAAATGCTGGTGAGGGTGTGGAGAAGTGGGAACTCTAATATGTTTTTGGTGGGATTGCAAATTAGTGCAACCACTTTGGAAAACAGTATAGCGAAGAAGGAGAACGAACTTACCATTTGATCCAGCAATACCACTTCTGGGTATCTACCAAAAGAATGGAAACCAAACCACCAAATTAATACATGGCTATCTATGTTCATAGCTGCACAATTCATAATTGCCAAACTATGGAACAAGACAAGGTGTCTATCAACAGATGAATGAATTGCAAAACTATGGGGTATGTACACAATGAAATTTTACTCAGCCGTAAAGAAAAACAGTTTCGTCATTTACACAGAAACAAATGGAACTGGAGAACATTATGCTAAGTGAGATTAGTCAGTCACAAAAAACAAGAAATTGAATGTTCTCCTTAATATGCTGAAGGTAGAGAGAAAATGGGTCATGGGAGGAACTCTAGACCAAGAAGGAGATACTATAGATGAGCAAATAGGTTGACCTCACTGAGGGGGATGGGAGGAGACAAGAGGGAAACTCCCTACTGTACATGGTATAAATGCACAAACATATCAAAGTCAATCACTAAGCCAATCATGAGAAGGAGGGAGGGGGAGGGAAGGGTTGGGAATTGGGGAAGGATTAACTGGGTGATGTGTGCATATGTGCCTCTACTATCTTGTACTTCATTAAGATGTAGGACTACAATGCACCAATAAAAAATTTTAAAAATTTAGTGTTCACTTGTGTTATGAGTGTAAACATTGTAGGCAAAAGGATAGAAATGGGAGGGGGACAAAAGAACTGGATTTAAAAAGCACTGTCAGAGGTGGAACTAGAACTGGGTGTCAGAGATTTTGACATTCCTTGAACTGTGTTAACCGGACCTCTACCTAGGGTAAGCAAAGTATTGGGAGTAACTCACAGGATCTAAGATACAACCAAGAGAAGGCTAGGAACAAGGACTATCTAGATGGATAGAAATCCATGCCTTAGATAGATTCCCAGTAGGGAATTTAAAAGCAACAAATCAAATTAAGTAGTCTGGTACACCACTTAAAACATGGAATTTGCTTGTTAATTAGAAGCCTTGCTCTATTTAACAATAATTACTGCTAACTGGAAAAAAATATATATATATGCAGCAGTACTCTTTTTAATGAAGGAAATTTGCTCTCAAGCACGCTTCTCTATGAACATTTTGTATTAACATGGGCAAAAATAGGTAGAAGGCAGGGAAAATTAGACTAAAGGATAATGACACCTCACAAAATGAAGTAAAACAAGTGTGGCACACCTGTAATCCCACTACTTGGGAGGTTGAGAGAGGAGGATCACAGGATCACGTGTTTGAGGCCGGCCTCAGCGACTTAGTGAGACTGTTTACAGAAAAGGGGGAGGAGCTGAGGGCATAGCTCCGAGATGGGATGCCCTCTAGGTTCAATCCCCAATTGCACCCAACACAAAATTACATATGTAAATTCCAAATCCTTTCAAGTCCAAGAGTTCATTCTATCTCATGTTAAATGCATGTGTTCTAGCACTTGACAACATCTTTCATGTGGTGTTCAATGACTTCATTAATTGCAACTAATCATTGTTTCTTCACAAGCTGTCATTTGGTGAGGGTTTGTAAGGCCTGCCAAGTGCTTAGTATACAGCAGGGGTTTCATTCCTGGAAGGAAGGGATTTTAGTACTTCCTTTGTGAGAACTGAAATATTTTAGATATTATGCTAAATGTCCCTTTAAACTCAGTCTCAGAAAGAAAAGAGAATTCACTGTGTGTGTGTGTGTGTGTGTGTGTGTGTGTGTGTGTGCTGTTTAGTTAGTAATGTTTAAAGTGATTTTGTTTTTACTGCCTAAGCTCCTGGAGGGATTACTTTATCTTGTTTACTGTGCATCCTCAGCCCTTAAATTGTTACCTGAGACACCAGAGGGACTAAATACATGTTAAATTTACTTTTACAGATATTTCTTCTGATATTATTGCTGTAACTCTGACTTTTTGAGTCAAACTTTATGCTTTTCTAATGTCTTTTCTGCAACCACAGAGAACTGTTGGCAGATATTTATATAATATCAAATTTAGATGCTATTGAGACAAGAATAGAGAAATAGACTTTATAGTTGATTTCTCAATAAAGCTTTTATCTACTTCCTCTACTTTATTACATCTTAATTTTATTCATTTTGCTTTAGCAATTGAAAGATGTTATTTATAGTGCCTATCTTCATAGGGTTTGGGACATTAATGTTTATTTAGGAGAAAATAAGTAATAATAACTACCCCATACTCCTCAATTTACACAGCAAGGGTCTATTACAAAGAATAGGTGTTTAAATAAGTTAGAGATGAGTCTAAAAATAGTTTCCTCATGCTTCCAAAAAACATCTCTATGCTCCATGTTCCTCTTTAAACCAAGAAATAAATATATAAAAGTGTATCTATAAAGAGGTTAGTATTTTAGGAGGACTGTGAGCTCATCTGTTTGGTAAAAGAGAAATAGTGCAACCTTTCATATTTTTAAAGTTCCTTCTAAAGGATTTGAGGTAAGTGCAAGAATGAAAATGGGCTTCATAATATTGATCTACTGCAAGTAAAAGATAGTTTAGGGTTCTGAAGAAGGAATGATGTGCACCGTGGCTCAGCCGGGAGGACAGTTCGTCTACAGTGATGCGGAGTATTAATGCACCTCCAGATCTCACATAGCCATCAAGCTGAGATTTTATATTTACTCTTTAAGATAGCTGGACAGAGCAGGAATCATCAAAAGGATGGAAATAAATATTGGATTTTTTCTTATCTTTAGATCAGTGAGAGGGTAGATTAGAAAAGAACCAAAACTAAGACTGATATTATTTTAACAGTTTTAACGTGCTTATGCTCCTAAATAAGGTTACATATTATATTTTGCTTGGAGTTTTTTCATTTGATTATCTCCACTCAGTTCTTTGTGAAGTATTAAAAATAAAAGAGAGTCGGGCATGGTGGCTCATGCCTGTAATCCCAGTACATAGGAAGCTGAGACAGGAGAATCACAGGTTCAAAGCCAGCCTTAACAATTTAGCAAGACTCCCAGCAACCTAGCAAGAACCTGTTTCAAAACAAATAATAAAAAGTACTGGGGGTGTAACTTGGAGGTAGAATGTCTTCCATTTCATTCCTGGCACTGAAAAAATAAAATAATAAAACAAAATGGGAAGTGGGCCCTCTTGAGAAGCTGGGCTTTCTCTATTTGAAAAAACGATGAATTAAAAAGCACCATGAGGTTCATCTCGTTCAAGCTTTTTAAAATTATCTCATGTAAACCGCAACTTTTAAACATCTCCTTGAGTTGAATTGGAGCTCGAGGTTAGGGAAGCAGTTAGGAGAATGAGGGGAAAGCAGGAAAGTGCTGCTTTGACTGAGCCAGTTTCTTCTGCATGATGCCACACTTTGCATTTAATGTCCTGGTGCTGTGGTCTGTTATGTAGCTGTTTTAAGGCTTCTCAAAATGTTAAATAAATTCATAGAGTTCTTGATGTGCTAACTATAGGTTATATCGTAGTAACAGCTTTATTTCTCAAGTTAAAATAAAAGTTTTATTCTCAAAGAAAGAAAAACTCATGATGTTGATCTTTTACTCTTGCCATAAACCCCGGATCATCCTGCTAAAACATGCTTCCTCCATTTTTCATATTAGTAGTGATTCTTTTTCTTGGTTCTGAGGATCAAACCCAAGGAAAGAGCTCTATCACCGAGCCACTTATTAATAGTGTTTTTATATAAAATTTATATGAAATTCCTTTTTAATTATCCAGCTAATGGAGCAGCAGTATGTTCTGGCTGGAAATGTATTAGTCAGCTTTGTAACATGTATTTAATAGGAAATAATTGCTCTTCCTGCTTGTCAAGGCAGCTCAATGGATTCTGTCTCATTTCTGGGATGCTTTATACACCACAATCACGCAGAACTTGAAAGTGGCATAAAAGTTTGCTGTGCCGACAAACCTCACTGTCTCGATTATTTAAACTGTTATTACCCATTCCTTTCCTTCTGTGAGTGTTTTCTCTTCTGTGGATTATACATCAGAATCTATTCTTTCCAACATATTAGTCATCAATAATAATGCAACACTGATAGATGGGTAGAATTTTGCAATCCTCATAGCCATTTTACAGATATCACTACCCATACAGCCCAAGCAGGTGCATGTCTCCATTTTGCAGAAAGAAAAGCCACAGCTTGGTGAGGTTCTATATGGCCTCTGAAATGTAGAACCCAGAGCTGATGAGTGGCAGAGCCAGGGCCAAAGTTAGATTTTTGACCTTGAGACTTAAAGAACTACTTCATTACACATGTTAACGTGTGTGTGTGTGTGTGTGTGTGTGTGTGTGTGTGTGTGTGTGGTACTGAGGACTGAACTCAGGAACACTCTTCCTCTTAACTACACCCCCAGCCCTATTTTATTTTATTTTATTTTGAAACAGGATCTCATTAATTTGCAGAGAGCCTCGCTAAGTTGCTGAGGCTGGCTTTGAAACTGTGATCCTCCTATCTCAGCCTCCCAAGTAATGAGATTGCAGGCATATGCCACCACACCTGGCTGCACATGTTGACTTTTTACGATGCCCAGTAAAAAATTCTAGTGGTGATAATTGATGTAATCATCATAGATGTTAGACTGAGGCTTTGATTACTTAAGATCAAAGAATTCTTTGCCTGTGTAAAGAATTCTGGTGTATCGCATAGGAGGTGCTATTTCTATCTGCATAATTCACAGTTGCCAAACTATGGAACTAGCCAAGATGTCCACCAACCAATGAAAGGATTACAAAACTATGAGATATGTACACAATGGAATTTTACTCAGTCATAAAGAACAAAATTATGTCATTTGCAGGGAAATGGATGGAACTGGAGAACACTATAGTAAGTGAGATCAGTCACAAAAAGAGAAAGGTGGGATGTTCTCCCTCATTTGCAGAAGCTAGGGAGAAGACAGGACATAGGAGGGACTCCAGACAAAGGAGGAGAAACCTTAGATGAGTGAAGAAGGAGACCTAGCTGAGGGACATGGGAGGGGGAAGAGGAAAGCACCTCAATGGACATGGTATACATACACAACTTATCAAAGTCATTCACTGTGCTGAGCATGGGAGGGAGGGGAAGGAATGCGGTGGGAACTGGGGGAGGCTCAATGGGTGCTGTGTGCATGTATGCCTCTATCACCCCGCCTGCAACAAGATGTATGATTATAATGCACCAAGCAAAAAAAGAAGGTGCTATTTCTTTTTTCTGTGTATCCCAAGAACTCCAAGTCTTCATAGTAGTAAAGAAAATCCTAATTCTAGAAAAAACTTTCTCAAGGAGAGCCAATAAGCCACTTGAGAGATAACGTTTAATGCAAAAGATAATGGCACCATTTAATAACTTTTAAACTAACACAGTAACAAGCCAGGTGCTAAGCAAACAGGGCCCCAGGACCAGGCTGTATCGCTGGCAGTTGAGGTCCTCTGCCTGTTGGAGGATTTCCATCCTGCTTGAGCCTTCATGTCTTCCCATGAAAAGGTGAACTATTTACTCTCTGGGACTGCAGTAGAAGACGTCATGCAATATAGCTTTTGTGCTTGATTGTCCCATAAAAGGGACTCCTTGTCTCCTACCACCAAAGTCCCTCTCTTCTTAAGGACTACCTCATATTTAGGTTATTGTAAGGCATGCACTCATTAGCTATATTGAACTGTGCATTCTTGAAAACAATGTTTTACTGTTATTAAGTGCCTAGGCCTACTGTTCTTCATGTAAATTATGTGTAATAAATGTTGGCAAATTGAGTGTTGATTAACCAAAGACTTCTAGTTCGCTGTAGCAACCACTAAATCAAGAAAAGTCAGAGATTAAGAGAGTAAGAGATAACCTCTTTGGATTCAACTCTGCAGCCTACACAAACCAAGTCAAGAGAAGCCAGTTCAAGACTCTTTTTTTTTTCTTCCAAAATATTGGCTCATTTATTTATCCACTGGTGTTCTTCCTAAACAGCATGTATCCATTATACATTACTCTCCTTGATGTTTTTAACTGATGAAATGAGACTTTTATATTCTTTATACCCTGGTTTAAAGAAAAAAAACGTAAAAAAGAAAGCAGATGAGAAAAGGTTTTCTAGTTTACCACATAAAAACAATTATGAATAAATTATTATTATTATTAAAATCTGGGCAGAATTTTCTTTCAAAACAGTTATCGCCTTCTAAAATTCATATAGGTTATTAATATTATTATTACTCTGTGTGTGTGTGTGTGTGTGTGTGTGTGTGTGTGTGTGTGTGTGTGTATGAGTGTGTTGCTGGGTATTGAACCCAGGGACATTCTCCTTCCAAGTTACATCCCAAGCCCTTTTTCTTTTTTTTATGTATTGTTTTGAAACAGAGTTTTGCTAGGTTGCTGAGACTCTTGCTATGTTCCTGAGACTGTCCTGGAACCTGTGACCCTCCTGTCTCAGGCTCTCAAGTACTGGGATCACAGGCATGTGCCATGGGGCCTGGCTGAGATGGATTGTTTTTAGCCTTCAGATTACAGTCATAGAATTTACTCTGCCTATTAAGGAAAGAAAGAATGAAAACAAACCAATACCTATTAAGCCCCCACAAATCTGGGTCTGTGTAGGTATTTTTAAATGTGTTTATTTTTAAAATGGAGAAGGAGGCATACAGGGGGAGAGAGAAGAAAGATGACTTGGAAAAGCAGAACACCAGAGGCCTACTTGAGTTTACAGATCAACCCTATTCCAAGGTAAATGATGTAACCTTAAACTACAGAGCAATCTTTCCTCTTCTCCCCCTCTCTAAAATACAATTTTTATTTAGATAACTAATGATCCTTAAAATGTCTCATCAATGAAGCTGCAGAACATTTTTAAATTGTAGAGTTATTTTTCCTCCTTTTTTCCCCTGGTAATAAACACTTGACATTTAGGAAATGTAGTTCTAAATGTACAAAGCATACAGCCATTTTTTCCTATACTAACAGTATCACAAGGTGCCAGTCACATACATAAATTTATCTAACAGACTTTTGTACTGTGCCAGTACCTTTTTAGAAAGGAAGATTACTGCCTGCCTCACAGAGAATGAAATGATATTCAAATTAAAATTTTTAGAAGATGGATAACAACTTTTTAATTCCTTCCTCTGCGTTTCTTAGTGCTGCATGGACCTTACACAATAATGAACAAGAATATTGGCAGTAGCTTTAGCAAAGAAGGAAATGTAAAAGGGCTGCTAATCTCTTGCTTGATTAGTTAGGGTCTTAGTGGCAACCAACAGAATCCAACTTTGGCTGTTGTGAACATACAGGGTATTTACTGGAATGATAAGGGAGTTAGAGCACCAAGCATGGCAAACAGCCAAGAAACACGGGGAAAGTAGGCTATGGAAACGTTTAAGAGTGACACCATGGCATAGTTCACAAATCATCAACATTGGGGCCACAGCATCAACCTCCAACCATCTCTCTACTTTTCTCACACTCAAGAAGATGTGCAATCCAATGGAAGAGCCCCTCTCTCCGATTGTGTTGTGGTAGAGAGAGGAAATGCTTAGTTACTTAAGCTTCCTTAGAAAGACTTCCACGCTACAGGAGACTTCCCTAAGGGGAGAACAACATACCAATGCAAGGTTAGTTTGAATGTTAGACAATGTCTCAGATGTTATATGCCCCCGGCTTTCAAGGACAAGCTAGTCTAAAATAGAGCATATAACATGTGATGGATAGATATAGAATGTCCCCTGAAAAGTCATGTATTAATGTTGAGAGCTGATATGATTAAGTCCTGAGGGTTGTAATCTCATCAGTTAATCAGTCCATTGTGATGGATTTACCATGGCTGGGTGCTAACCTAGCCTGGTGAGTTGTGGCTGAGGAGGTGATCCCTGGGGATGTGGCCTCAGGACCTGTTCTTTTGTCTTTGAATTCCCTTGCTTGTTTGCTCTCTTGCTTCCATCCTCCATGATATGAGAACAGGGCCCTTGCTCTCGCCCTCTTTTTGCTCCTCCCACCATGCTGAGCTCTGCACATGTAGTCTAATTCGACATGGACTGAATAAAAAACTCTAAAAAACTGAGAACAAATAAATCTTTCTTTTTCAAGGTTGTGTGGTCAGGCTTTTGGATTATAGCAGTGAGAATGTTGACCGAGATAACATGTTTTTTATTTGTTTGTTTGTTTTTGTTTTGGGGGGATGGAACCCAGGGGCATTCTACCTCTGAGCTACACTCCCAGCCCTATTTTTTTTTATTCTTTATTTTGAAACAGGATCTCACTGAGTTGCAAATGGCCTCACTAAGTAGATGAGGCTGGCCTCGAACCCTGATCCTCCTGTCTCAGCCTTCGAAATACTGGGATTACAAGCATGCGCCACCATGCCCGGCTTATATTCTTATATTTCATCTTATCTCTCTTTCCCTGGCAACAACGATCATTCAATTAAAGGAAATAAAAACAAGAATATTGTTCAAAGTTTTTCTTTTATAGGTAATGGGAAAAGTTCTGAGTAACCATGGGTTGCCCAACATTACTCAGAAAGTAATAGTTTCAGCAGGAAACTATTGGGATTCACACCTGTAATCCCAATACTTGGGAGGTTGAGACAGGAGGATCACAGGTTTGAGGACAGCCTCAGCAACTTAATGAAACTCTCAGCAACCTAGTGAAACCCTGTTTCAAAATAAAAATATAAGCCAGGCATGGTGTCACACACTTGTAATCGCAGCAGTTGGGAGGTTGGGACAGGAGGATTGCAGTTCTTGGACAGCCTCAGGTACTTAGCGAGGCCCTTTGCAACTTATTGAGATGCTGTTTCAAAATAAAGAATAAAAAATAGAGCTGAGGGTGTAGTTCAGAGGTAGGATACCCCTGGGCTCCATTCCTAGTACCACAAAAAACTCCATGAACTTAAATAGCTTAATCTCAGGACGTTTGTTTCTTTACCTGTAAAATTTGCAAATACATTCATTATTCCTATCTTAGGCCACTGTTTTACAAAATTATTGTGATAACTCATAAGAAAAACATTTGCATAACTTTAAAAATATATGTGTATATATGTATATATGTTATATATATGCACATGTAAGACATATAAATGTTATATGTGTGTCTGTGTGTACTGGGGCTTATTGAATCCAATATATATATATATATATATATATATATATATAACAAATATATGTATGTATGTGTATATATATATATGTATATATGTATATATTTGTGTGTCTGGGTATGTGTATGTATATTAAGGATTGAACCCAGTACCAATATATTATTGTGTGTGTGTGTGTGTGTGTGTGTGTGTGTGTGTTTACTGGAGATTGAATCCAGGGGCAGTCTCCCACTGAACTACACTCCAAACCCTTTGTTAAATTTTTTTTTTTTTTGCAACAGGGTCTTGCTAAGTTGCCAAGACTAGACTCGAACTTGTGATTTTCTGTTCTCAGCCTCAGAGTACTGAAATTATAGACATTTGTTACAGTGCCTAGCATAAACCTATTTAAGATACCACGGAACTAATGATAATAATTAAAATCTGACTTTAAAAATATGACTCACACAGTTACCCGATGAACAAAAGGTAAGGGCTACAATTCCTGTGTTCATTCTTCAGCTGGCTACACAGAGGATAATGATTGATTTCCTGAAAGAGCAGGTCTCTAGGAAGAGAGTCAGAAGAACCAGGATCTCCATGACTTAAATTTGATGAGTCAAAAATGCTGTATTGATATTAATATTCCACTAATATTAGCACCTTATTTTGTGGGCTGATTATGTAGCAGGAGCCTGACTATTCTAATCTTTAGACCATCTAAGCAAATTGAATTTTCCTGTTGTGCACATGGGCCCTGAATCCCAGAGATGTTGTATAACTTTCCCCACAGCCATTCAGCTGGTGATGAAACTGGGATTTAAACTTGTCTTGCCTCCTCCAGCACCTCCTTCTGTGATGTTCCACTATTTGCTCTAAAACCCTTTTCCTCAAAGCTATAATGTATATTTAAAAAAGAAAATGTTAACTGTGCTGTTTTATCCAAAATTCATGATAATCCTATGATTTATTGAGCAATATGTATGCTAACATCTTATTGGCATTATCTCCTTTAACTTTCCAAATAAACCCAAAAATCTGAGGCCCAGAAAAAGGTGTTTCTTACAGTGCTGCAGAGAGTGAGTTGCAAAGCCAGTATGCAGACTCACCTGCATCTCCAAGGCCCATGGTTTTAATTGCTCGCCTTTGCCAGACTGTGCAGAAAGCCTGAAGTTGAAACAGAACAAATTAACCGCTGAGCTTTAATTTCCAAACTCCTCTTCCAGGAGCATTTCTGATTCAGAACCCACACATCTCAGCTCTCTCGTGATAAGTGGAATCCATAAATTGGACAGGGACGGAAATTAAGTTTTCAGTTTTGCTACATCTGGCACATTCATCTTCCCGCAGCTTTCGGATGCACCCTTCATCCATGCACTGAGATGACTGAGCTTTCGGAGCCATTTAACCTCATTTTAAAAGCTCCCTCACTGGAGATCGTAATGTTAAGCGAAATAAGCCAGACTCAGAAAGACAAGTATTGCATGTTTTCACTTATATGTGGAATCTGGGGACTCAAACAAAAGGGAGATTAATTATTAGAGAAGAGAAAGGGAGTAAGGAGGAGGACGGAGATGAGATGAGATGAGATAATGGGGAGACATAAAAGTATGATATTTGAATGTGAAAATATGACTCAACCAAAACCATCAGTCTGTATAATTAAAATGCACCAATGAAGGAAAAAAATCCCCCCATCAGGGAAGATAATTGATAGGGGCCATTATGATGCTCCTGGCCACTAGAGGGGGCTGCACCCCATGGATCTTTGCTGCTCAGTGTGCTTGGTACTGGACCAGCAGCAGTAGCAGCAGCAGCAGCAGTAGGGCAGCACTCGGGAATCTGAGGGAAATGGAGAATCCTGGGTCCTGTCCTGACCAGCTGAATCAGAACCTTCCTTGTAGCAAGGTTTCTTGGTAATTCGTGTGCGGATTGAAGTTTGAGAGGCACTCTCCTAAATCTCTGCTAGGTCAGTCAAGAAGCAAACGGTTCCAGAATGTTTCTGTCCCTTAAATGTCATAGCAGCCCCATTATTAGTGTTTAGTGTGATCCCAGCGTTTTGTACCACTCTCCCATCATTGGTAGAGTCATTCACTGTAGCTGTCTGTATCCCTCTCTCCCAATGGAGGAGATTGAGCTCCAAAGACATTAAGTAACTTGGTGGAACTGGCAGCCCACGAATGGAGGTTCCTGCGTTTCACCCCAGGTCTGTCTTCTAAGTGATATTACTGACCACCGTTCTTACTGCTCTTCAAAGCATTGTTTTTGAAAGGTGTGTTCTGGGGTCTAAAGAGAAGAGAATTTTGTTCATTTTACTCTTCCCTGGATTGTGCTTCTCTGTGTCTAAACACAGAGGGACTTTGGTGGATTGAAGAACTGTAATAAGTAATGTAGAAGCCTGTAAATAGTCTCAAAAATATACAGATTGCTATTATTATTTTACTTACAATAGGTCCTCGTGAAGGCTGAGTTATAGCACTGGGTTTTCAAGCTTCTAATTTCCTGAAGCTAAATATGGCCCTTGTAGACACCCTGTAAATTATGGACCTGCAAGTAGACGGAAGTGTTTCTTTGGGCACAGAAAGAGTTTCTCAAGGTTTTGCCCTCCCACTCTGCCTCAGTTGAGTAATCCTGCTTAAAGAAGGGGCAGGCACATTAGAAGGCAAATAGCTTCAAGGATATTAGTGAACCCAAAGCAATCACTCTTTTGTGGGGGATGGTGGGGTTCGAACCCAGAACCCTGTGCATGTTGAGCATGCACTCTACCACTGACTCATATCCCCAGCCGCAGAGAAATTCTCTCTCTCTCTCCCTCCCTCTCCTTTTCTCCTTTCCCTTTCTCCTCACAGCCTCACTCACCTGCACACTCAGTTTTTTTTGTTAGTGCACACTAACTGCACAGCATAATGGGTTTTATTGTGGTCTACTTGGACTTGCATGTAACATACACATTTCCTTTGATCCTGTTCACCTCCCCAACACCCTCCATGATTCCCTTTCTCTTTTATAACAGTCTTCCTTCTACTTTTATGTTGTCTCCACACCCCAGGTTCTGCATATGAGAGGAAAGAGGCCAGAGTTGTCTTTCTGGGGAGCTCTTATATGCGGTTGGTGGGAACATAAGTTAATGCAGCCACTATGGAAATCAGTATGGAGGGTCCTTGAAAAACTAAAAACAGAACTACCATATGATCCAGCTATACCATTCCATGCTACATACCCAAAGAAATTCCAGTCAGCATACCAGAGATAATTGTATAGTCAAGTTTATTGCAGCATAATTCACAATAACCGGGTTATAGAATCAGCCTAGGTGTCCGTCAACAAATGAATGGATACAGAAAATATAGCACAGATACAACATGGAGTATTATTCAGCCATAAAGAACATCATATGCAGGGAAATGTGGGGAACTAGAGATCATCCTGTTAAGCAAAATAAGCCAGACCCAGTTTTTTTTTTTATTATTGGAAAGTTGACTTCCTTCTCTGAACACGTTTCTGTGCAGATGTGGAAGACGATGCTGAGCACACTGAAGCCAGATTTTTGTCAGGGTAAATCAAGCACATCTCACTCCAGCTGGTAAATCAAGCAAAATTCACCATCCAGGAATTTAGAAGTCCCACCACGCTAAAGCCAATCTGCCAGTAATAACCCTTTGAAAAGAGTCATGCCTCAACGGACAGACAGCATTAGTGAGATTGTAACTTTATACCAAGCTTTATGTATTTCTCAAATAATACTTTATATGCAAATATGTTCTGGATGCTGTTTCAGAGTTTGATGAAATGTGGAAGAAGGCCAAATAATCGATGGGGTTAACCAGTGACTGGGGCTGGGTTTTGAGGCTGTGTGATCTGTGTGGCTTGCTCCTATTCCTGCCAGGACTTGATGTGCTAATAACAATCAGAATCTTCTCAGCTGGATCTTTCCTTTGTTTGCTTTCAAGAATGATTCTGCTACTTTTCTTTTAAACTGTTGCTTAAGATTAACCACATAGAATCATTTGACAGGTATCATCTGAAGAGACTTGCTTCCCTGACAAGGGAAGTTATTAGTAGCTTCTCTGTGAGGGAAAAAAGAATCCTGAGAGGGATTAAAGAAGAGAAACACTTATTGAGTCATTAGATGCTAGACAGGTTAAAATACTAGAAAAATACACCGTAGCACTCAATTTGGCATTAGGTAACGACTTAATGGTTCTCTGGGTTTCTAATATGCTACGTGGTGCATTTAAGCCCTATTGAGGCCTGATTAGCAAACAGTTTTACTTCACTTTGTTAAGAGGATGTAATCAATTGTTGGCTGAAAAATTCAGAAGTGCCTTAGAATTATTCACAATGCCTGTTTTATAATTTGGCAATTATGTAGAATGATGGCAAGAGCCATTATGTTCAAGAAATTTGGAAATTGAGTACCTTAGTGTTTCTCAGAATTCATCTATTTACAGGCTGTTATTATTATTATTTTCTTTCTTTTCTTCATTCATTCTTTATTTCTATTAGTGGTTGACAGCACATGTTTAGAACTGGATTAAAATCACAGATTATAATTACCTAGCTAGATGACCTTGTTTCTATCCCTTGAGTTTCATAGATCTCATCTTACTTATCTGTAAATGGGGATTATAATGCTTGGTTTATAAAATTACTATAATGTAGCCGGGCGTGGTGGCGCACGCTTGTAATCCCCTGCTTGGGAGGCTGAGACAGGAGGATCGCATAGGTTCGAAGACAACCTCAGCTACTTAGTGAGGCTCTCAGAAACTTAGTGAGACCCTGTTTCCAAATAAAGTATAAAATAGGTCTGGGAGTGTAGCCCGGAGGTAGAAAAGCCCCTGGGTTCTCACCCCCAGTATCACACACACACAAAAAAAAATCACTATGATGTGTCCATAATGCAATGAGGAAAACATCTTTTCTCTATCTCCATTTCCCACCCCAGGAACTGGTTTTAGATATGTATAGTAAATGGTTAGATATAAATGTTCCCCCAAAGAGCTCATGTTTTAATGTTCAGAGTTTATGTGATTAAGTCATGAGGACTATAATTCATCAGTGTATAAATCCATTATGGTGGATTTATTGGGTGATAACCAGGCAGGTGGGTACAGGTTGGGTTCCTGGAAACCCTTCTCCCCCCAGGCTACACTCCCAGACCTATTTTATATTTTTATTTGGAAACAGGGTCTCTTCAACCGGCGTGGCTGGCTTCGGACCTGCGCGATCCCCCTGTCTCTGCCTCCCAAGCGCGGGGATTACAAGCGTGCCCACCATGCCTGGCTCTCTCTCTCTTTCTGCCACCTATGAGCGAATAAATATTCCTTCCTCTAAGTTATGTGGTCAGTATTTTGTATTACAAAAGTGAAAACGTTAACCAAAATATATGAGGAGATTATTCTGCCTGAAAGGTTTGATTTGCTTATTCAGTAATTATTACAAACATACTGCATATCAGCCAGTGTCTGCTCCATCTTGGAGCTACACCACTGAACAAGACCAAGCAGGTGCCCGCGCATGCAGTTCACCTTCGAATGAGAGAAACAGAAAACCGTAACATGAACAATCATATCAATAGGTAATAAAACAATAATGAGTGCATTGAAGAAAAATAAACGTTTTGGAGAGAAATAGAAATAGAAATAGAAAGTAACAAAGGTCAAGAAAAGCCACTTTTCTGTGTGGTACTGAGGACTAAACCCAGGGGCATTCAGCCCTTTTTATTTTTTTATTTTGAAATAGGGCTTTGCTAGATTGCTAAGCTGCAGAGGCTAATCTCAAACTTGTGATCTTCCTGTCTCTGCCTCAGAGTTCTGGATAAATTCCAGTTCATGGTGGGCCCATGGACTAGCCCACTGGTTTTTTTCCCAGTCCCTGGGTTTGTTGTTAAAATTGAGATACTTAAAAATTGGAGTATCTCCTTGGGACACTAACCTATGAAGTAAGAACTCTCTCATTAGGAAAGACCAAGAAGAACTTGGTCCAACTCTTGTCCCCCCACCCTTTTAGTACCTATAGTAAATCAGAAAGAATACCACCTCCCAGGAGGTTGCTACCATGGAACCCCAAAAGACTACAGGAGCAGTGGCTCTATCAGGTTTAATGCACTGGTCTCTGAGCCTTTCAGAAACTGGTTAGGTCCAGGAAGATGAGTGGAGACCACTGTGTACTGTACACTCAGCCAAGCAGTAGCCCAATTCCAGCTGCTGTGCTGGACATGGTCTTATTGCAAATGCAAAGTGACAACGCCTCAGGCCGAGGGTGTGTGACTGTGGAATTGGCAAAAGTGGGCTTTTTTTCTCTTCCCTATTCTTATCTAAAACAGTTTACATTTGCATGGAATACAGATTTAACTTGCGGTCTTGCTCCAGCCTTCTGTTGATGCTCCCACCCTCAGTCATAACGTAATTCAGAGATCTAGGCATCCCACAGAGCATCTAGCCATCCCACAGAGCCTCACATTGGCCCATTCCACTGACGCCACCGAGCCGATGGAGCAGAGCAGGGATGAAGTGGCTAGCACACCAGAGGCCATGGGAAGAAACATGTGCTCCAGGAATCAGAGGTCCATCCTGTCAAGAATCAAAGCCCTGCTACTTGGGCAAAGTATTAGAAACCTAGTGGCCAGAGGCACGCTTGCATATTCCCTTTAAAATGAAAAACAATTGCTACATTTGCATCCTTTTCCCACAAAGAATAGCACACTACTGCTGAGACCTCTTTGGGTTATGGAAGCAACATATTTCCCACAGGAACACTGACTGCTCTGCCGGGTGCCAGGGAATATGACAGAGGCTGCTGGCAGGAAAGGGCTGTACATCAGGTCAAACCATGGATCAAGTAGCCTTGAGGCACTGGCCATCAAGTCCAATGGACTCCAAGGTGTTAAGGAGGGCTCGTGGGAAGAGGAGAGGCAGACTGTAATTGGTGGAAAGCCCGAGTTGGAGAAATACTACGTAGAGCTCTGAGTTCGGAAGGAAGTCTGTGTCTCCGGAAGAACCATGTCATTGAGGAACAATTCCCATTTCTAAGCTCTAGTAAAGATGAAAACTGGTACATCCAAAATTGAGCCAGAGCCGGGCATTCTGGTGCACACTTGTAATCCCAGGATTTGGGAGGCGGAGACAGGATAATGGCAGCTTTATAGCCAGCCTCAGCAACTTTGTGAGACCCTATTTCAAAATAAAATAGGGCTGGGGTGTACTTCAGAAGTAGAATGTTCCTGGGTTCAATCCTCAGTAACACACACACACACACACACACACACACACACACACACACACACACTGAGCCTGAGCAAGAGCAGAGAGCACAGGTGCAATGCAGGTACCTCAGGCCCCAGGCCATCAGCTTGGTTGCTTTAGTGACCTTCCCCAGCTCGCACCGGTGACTGCATGGGTAGAGGTGCTATATAACCAAAGGAAGAAGGAACAACCTGGCTTATTCCACAAAAGTGTCGGCTCAGTTATTTGGTATAAATTGAAAACACGTGGGGGCTCCATTGTTACCATGTTTGTGGGTGGCCTTGAATATACCTGGTACACCTGGCATGAAAGGAGTGGTCCAAGGTCACAGTTTATAGAGATTCCTGGGCTGAGATCAATATTACATCTGGCTGGTCAAGGGCTAGAAAGGAAATTGGCTACATATAGAAGATGCATAAAATATGAAAACTTATCATATGTTAGTGCCCACCAGAAAGCATACTCCACGGAAGAAAGAACCACGTGGAGAAAATGACTTGGCCTTTCAACATTAGCCAGTCATTATTATGGGACACCCTCGAACTAGAGCATAGCTACTGCTGATTCAGATTAGAAAGTTCAAGATAGCCTGCCCACCCTTGCCTGTGATATAGATTCAGAGGACTTCGCCAGGCATGGTGGCACACGCTTGTAATCCCCGCGCATGGGACGCAGAGACAGGAGGATTGTGCAGGTTTGAAACCAGCTGCGCTGGCTTAAGAGACCCCGTTTCCAAATAAAAATATACAAAATAGGTCTGGGAGTGTAGCCCGGAGGTAGAAGGGTTTCCAGGAACCCCAGTACTACACACACAAAAAAGATTCAGGGGACCTCTACACTTGGTATGTGCAACCAGAAATCAAAAAATGATTTTTAGCCGGGCGTGGTGGCGCACGCTTGTAATCCCTGCGCTTGGGAGGCAGAGACAGGAGGATCGCACAGGTTCGAAGCCAGCTGCGCGCGCTGGCTTAGGAGACCCTGTTTCCAAATACAAAATGTAAAAAGAGGTCTGGGAGTGTAGCCCGGAGGTAGAAGGGCTTCCAGGAACCCCAGTACCACCAAAAAAAAAAAAAAAAAAAAAGATTTTTACTAAGCCGGGCATGGTGGTGCACACTTATAATCCCAGCATTCAGGAAGCAGAGACCAGAAGATCATGGTTTGTGGACAGCCTCAGCTATTTAGCGAGGCCCTTTGCAACTCAGTGAGACTGTTTCAAAACTAAAAAGACTGAAAACAGGGCTGGAGGTGTAGCTCAGAGGTACAATGCCCCTGGGTTCCATCCTCAGTACCGAAAAAAAAAAAAAAAGGTTTACTTGTTCTGTGAGCAAAAGATTGGATTTTAGACTTCATTCATCTTCTCCAGGTTTAGCCTAAAGATCCTTGGCAAGAACACAGCAACAACATATTTTTAGAACACACACACACACACAATATTTAAAATTCAATTTTGTGGCATTCTGATAGGCTCAAATTTTATAAACTTAAGCTTTATTTGCAAAGGCCTGTTTAAAGAAGTTCCATGAACCAAATTATGTGAATGCAAAGTTACTTTGGAATAGGTCACCGTGTAGTTTCCCAGAGCATTTATGTTATTTATTGACTTTAGCAGAGACAATAAGATCTCACCCACATGGTCTTGTCAAGAGAACGTTATGACCACAGGATATGCCGTTCATCTCTGATTCTGAAAGTCAGCTCTAGGTCTGAGTGTGTTGAATTCTTGCAGAGGGAAGACCGGGGCAGCGTGGATGAAACATTCTGCTTCCACTCTGCCAGTTTGAAGCGGAAGAACTCAAACAGTAACTCTTGAAAGGTGACAACTGAGAACAGGCAGAATGATTTGTTGAAGCACATGGCAATTGGAACAAAAATTGCCTGTTTCTGTCAAACCCCATGGGGAGAAACATTTTGAAATGAAATTTGCTTGGAGCAGATTGCATTGTTTCAGAAGTAGTTCATCCTATCTACCACCTGGGGACAGCTTCACCGTATCGTATCCATTTCTTTTCTTTTCTTTTTTTTTCCTCACAGAAAACCAATTTATGATTGATGAGTCACAGAGGGGAAGAAAATTTGTCTGGAGGTGGCAAAGAGAATGTTCATTTACTTTACTCATAACCCTAGATATACTTGATTATGTAATTGTAGCTTATGTTAACCATAAGCTACATATTTAGTTGGAGTTGAGAGATGGGGTGCATTGTGGTAAAGGGAAGTCATCAATAAATGGGAAAATAAAGACATTTAAGACTGTCAAACATTAGGCTGGCTTCCTAGAGTTAACTTCAGACTGAATACTTATGTACACTTAATTTGTTCATAAACAGTGAACAATTAGATATAATTTTTTGTTTGGTACTGGAGAATGAACCCAGAGGCATTCTACCTCCAAGCTACACCCCCAGCCCTATTTTATTATTTATCTTGAAATAAGATATTTCTAAGTTGCTGAGGGCCTCACTAAGTTTCTGAGGCTGGCATTGAACCTGTTTTCTTCCTGTCTCAACCTCCTAAATCCTGAGATTACAGGCATGTGCCACCACACCTGTAAATATAAAATTTATGTATTGTCAAATATTTGGAAAGTCATTAAGGAACATTAAAACCATTCAGTTGTCATTTCTTTTCCTAAAAGAGGTACATGTCACTTCATGTTTAGGCTGAATGTGGCCAGAAAAAGAATATTGGGTCCATGTTATAGAAACCATCAGAAAAACTTTAGGCATGCAATGACAGCATTTTCCATGTAAGAACCCCAACATATAATAACTGTTCAACAAATGCTTATTGATAGGTCGGGTCCCTCCTTTCCTCCGTGGGACCCCACAGTGGGTACTGGAGGCAGAACCCTGGAAGCCAGAGATGTCCCAAGACTCCAGAGGTCTCGAGACTCCAAACATCGCTATACAGATGCCACATGCCGTGAAACTCCGGATGTCGTGAGAGAACCAGCATTCCCAAGCTGCTAGCTTCACCCCAAGACCCCCAGCCCCACCCCTGCTATAAATATCCTTGTGACTCTGCCGACCAACCGTGACTCTGCCAACTGCCTGACTCTGCTGCTCAGTCATTGGTCCCTTCCCCCATGGTCGGCAGACCTTGCCCCAAGGTGCCGGTTGATTAAAGAGGTCTTTAATAACTTGGCTGGTGTTTTCTTCCTTTGTGACCCCCAACTTAATTTCAATGTTATACTTATTAGAATAATTTTCACTGCATCATAAATGAAAATTTTATATACATGGGTTTATTTTGGCATACTTTTGTTCCTTGTTTATTTTTATACCAATCCATACTATTATAATATTCTACTATAATGTAGTGCTCCTGGAAGAACATGTTTTCTGACCTTGATATTCTACTTACTTTTTTGTGTGTGTGTGGTTCTAGGGTGGAACCCAGGGATATTCTACCTCCGAGATACACCCCAGCCCTATTTTTTAATTTTTTATTATGTTGAAAGAGGCTCTAACTGAGTTGCAAGGGGCCTCACTAAGCAGCAGAGGCTGCCTATGAATCTGAATCCTCCTGTCTTATCCTACCAAATGCCGGGATTACCAGCGTGTGTCACCATGTCTGGCTTATTTTATCTTATCTAGGAGTGTCTTCTCTCCTGTTGGCCTTTTGCTTTTCTTGATACATAAGTTGTCTGAAGATAGTTTTGGGCTTTCCAAATAAAAAGTGACCTGTTGATGTCTCCTTCTTAATATTATGCCTTTTAATTCTCTATTTTTTCCTCTTATATAATATTGGATAGGAATGAAGATAGTGGATATCCTTATTCATACTAATATTATGAAGACTAATTATATTATTTTAGAGTTTTTTATCTTTATTCTTATTGTTTTATAGCTACCTGTTATCAAGTTAAGTAAGGTCTTCATATTCCTATTTTCCTAAAATATTTGATAATGATTAAATATTGAATTTCATAGAATGTTTTATTCTCTATCTAGAAAGTTGATCTTAGGATCTTTAACATGTTAAGATGTTAAATTATATTTACCAGTTTCAAATAATCTTATATTTCTGAGCTATATCCAACGTAACTCAGGTTTTAATATGTTTATAACACATGGAGACTTTTTAAAACACATTGCTAGATTTATGTAGTGGTGAGAAAAATTTATCACTAACATTTTCTGGTTTGGGGAGTGTGATTCACTGACAACTCCATGTATATCTCGGAAGCAGATTCTCACTAGAAACCAAACTGGCTGAAGCTTTGCCCTTGGACTCCCAGCCTTCTCCCAACTGTGAGAAATAAATGTATGTTTTCATAGATTACCAGTCTCGGGTATGTTGTAAAGGCTGCCAAGATAACTAAGAAACCTCTCTTCATATGACGAGTTAAAAAGCGTTCCCTCATTTTATAATCGGGAAGTGTTTATGATTATTTGAAATTTGCAAGTTGAACGACAGGACTCAACTGTTAGATCATCTGTTCTTGTTCTTTTTTTTTTTTTTTCTTTTCAAGAAAAATTATCCATGTTCTCCATACTTTGATCCTGGCCTCCCTGACTTCTAGAACTGTGAGAAAACCCACCCCTGTTGTTGAGACCTCTGTGCCTGAGCTCCATGGTTGGGGCGGCCTGAGCAGAGCAATCCCGAGCTTCGTTTAGCTGGGTCTTCTGGGCTGCTCAGCAGCGTCCTCATGGCATAGGGCTCACTTCTCTCTTTCTCAGGGCGCCATAGGACTCCAGAGTTGTCTCGGTCTGTTTGGGCTGCTGTTACAAAATGCCTATACTGAGTGGCTTCGAAACAACAGCAACATCTTTGTGGAGGGTGAACGTCTGTGATCATACCACAGCACACTCCGTGCCTGGTGAGGGCCCGCCACCTGCTTCATAGATGGTGCGTTCCTGCTGTGCTCTGCTGCTGGAGGGACAAGAAGTTCCTCAGGCGTCTTTGATAAAGGCACTAACCCCACTGATGATGCTCCTCCCTCCTGACCTAGTTACCTCCCAAAGGCTCTTCTCAGAATGCTAGCATGTTGGGAATTAGGCTTCAGCAGGCGGATTTGGGGGTGGGTGAGCATTCAGACCACACTGGGCTGAGAGCTGCATTCCTCCCCTTCTTCCTCTCCCATCATCCCTCACGCCCTTAACCTGGTAGCTTTAGAAAAGAGATACTGTTTTCTTAGTGCCTTTGTTAAGGCTGGTCATGAGAAGGTGCATCTTTAGTGCACACGTCAGGCTAAAGCCAGACCACCTGTTTCAAGCACCAGAGCTTCCACCTGTCACTGCCGTGAGAAAACTGAGCTGGGCCGGGCAGGGCATTCCCGAGCTTCTCCAGGCCCTCGAGGCTTTTGTCAGACTTGGCTTTATGTCATCATTTCCTTCTCCCCACCCCTGCTTCGTTGTTATCTCCTTTCAATCTCGGATTAATGGTATACATAAAAGAACCAAGCATTAATCTCTGTCTCACCCCAGGTGGCAAGAACATAGTTTCCCTCTATGAGTTTTTCAAAGTAGAAGATAAGGAACATGCTAACAGTATAATTAAAGATAAAAATAAAATAAGACTTAATGAGATTTGAATTCCTTTGAGATTGGCCCTGTGAAGCTTTTCAACAGGTCTAATTTCTGACAGTCACAGATAACAGAGGCTAGCTCATTTCTGAGATGCAATTTTTAAAAGAGTTATAAGAGATGTTGAGGGGTGGGAATCCTGGTAGTGAACTATATGTGGACACATTTCCCTGGCTCTTCTTCCCTCTGTAGGTGGTACATACAGAGCTGTACCTGTGCGTGTGTGTGTGTGTGTATCTACATATACATACATATATTTACATGTGTATACATATACATACATATATATGTAGATATAATTTTTATGGTACTGAGATTGAACCCAGGGGCATTTTACCCTGAGTTATACTGCCAGCCCTTTATTATAATTGTTAGTATTACTACTACTACTACTACTACTACTACTACTATTTTTTTAATTTGATACAAATTTTCGCTGGGTTCCTGAGGGTCTTACTAAGTTGCTAAGATTGGCATTGAACGTGTGATTCTCCCAAATATTGAGATTACAGGCATACGTCACCATGCCTGGGTAGAAAATACTTTTTATTTTTTTTTAATTTAATTTTATTTATTTATTTTTTTTTTTTGGTGGTACTGGGGTTCCTGGAAGCCCTTCTACCTCTGGGCTACACTCCCAGACCTCTTTTTACATTTTATATTTGGAAACAGCGTCTCCTAAGCCAGCGAGCGCGGCTGGCTTCGAACCTGCGCGATCCTCCTGTCTCTGCCTCCCAAGTGCGGGGATTACAAGCGTGCGCCACCACGCCCGGCTTAGAAAATACTTTTTAAAAGCCTAAAGGTCTTGATGTTTACACTGATAATGCTGATCACACCATTCAACACATCATCAGCTGTTAGAATATGGGGAACAAGGAGGCCAGGCTCATTCAAAGAAATCCAAGGCCGGGCGTGGTGGCGCACGCTTGTAATCCCCACACTTGGGAGGCAGAGACAGGAGGATCACGCAGGTTCGAAGCCAGACGTGCTGGCTTAAGAGACCCTGTTTCAAAAAATAAAAAAAGTATAAAATAGGTCTGGAGTGTAGCCCGGAGGTAGAAAGGCTTCCAGGAACCCCAGTACCACCAAATAAATAAATAAATAAATAAATAAATAAATAAATAAATAAATAAATAGAAATTCAGATGAATAACCTTTCCTATTAGATTAGTTTAAGGATAAGAGCATCTGAATGTTATATTTTTAGTCTGAAGGGGGCATTATTAATATTTTTGCCAATGGTATTGCTTGGTGCAGTTGTGCACACCTATAATTCCAGCATCTCGGTAGGCCGAGGCAGGAGGATCATGAGTGTGAGGCCAGCCTGGACAACTTAGAAAGACCCTGTTTTCAAAAAAAAAAAAAAAGAAAGAAAGAAAAAGAAAGAAAAGAAAAGAAGAGAAACAGAAAAGAAAAGGAAGAAAAGAAAAGAAGAGAAGAGAAGCCAGGCATGGTGCACGCTTGTAATCCCAGTACTTGGGAGGCTGAGACAGGAGGATCGAGGTTCACGAAGAGCATCATCTACTTAGTGAGGCCCTCTGCCTCACTAAGCATCTTAGTGAGACCCTTTTTTAGAATAAAGAATAAAAAATAGGGCTGGGGCCAGGCGTGGTGGCGCAGGCTTGTAATCCCTGCACTTGGGAGGCGGAGACAGGAGGATTGCACAGGTTCGAAGCCAGCCGCACTGGCTTAAGAGACCCTGTTTCTGAAAATAAAATAGGTCTGGGAGTGTAACCCGGAGTTAGAAGGGCTTCCAGGAACCCCAGTACCATAAAAAAAAAATAGGGCTGGGGGTGTAGCTCGGAGGTAGAATGCCCTTGGGTTCCAACCCCAGAGATGAGAAAGAAAGAAAGGAAGAAAGAAAGAAAGAAAGAAAGGGAAAAAGAAAGAAAGAAAAAAGAGGCAGGTGATGGTAGCTCAGTAGAAGGGTGCCTCCAATTCCCTTTCCAATACCATAAAAAATTGAAAAAGAAAAAAATATGCTGATACAATATACAAACTATAAACTATGACTGTCCGAGTTAGGTCAGGATGCAAAAAGTCTCCCTAGTTAGATGTCACTTCAGTAGCCAATCTTTTCTGTGTGTGTGTGTGTGTGTGTGTGTGTGTGTGTGTGTGTGTGTGTGTAGGGATCCACTGGGGACTGAACCCAGGGGAATTCACCTCCAAGTTGCAACCCCAACGCTTTTTACGTTTTGCTTTTAAATAGGGCTTCACTAAGATCCTGATATTCTTGCCAACTTTCTGAGGCTGGCTTCTGACCTGTGATTTTTCTGATTCTACCTCCCAAGAACTGGAATGACAGACATACACCACCACCCCAGGCTTAATCCTCTCTTTACTCCTATCATGCCCATGGTCACAAAACGATTAAAAATAAAACACAGCCAACATCACTGACTACTTGTAGAGTTTTACAGAAACAATTACCGTTTCCCTCAGCAACTCCAGAAAGAGGATAAATGCAAACACAGAAAAATTACGACCAATACCTGGAGGAGAGGTCATAATAATGATATGGGAATTTTGGACATAGAGAAGTCTAAAGATGTACCAAAGGAGTTTCACTGCAGAACACAGATGAGGAACCATGAAAACTCTGTTGCATCTGGACAAAGCCTTCCCTCCTGGATGTATCTGAGTTTCCTGCACCGCCCTGAGGCCTGCTCAGGCGGCATGGCCTAGAGGAAGCTCCTCGTGCCAAGACTACTTATTCTCATTGCTCCAGGCTTTGAAATCTTCCTAAACCTTCTTATACTTCGAGTTAGCAGTGTTTTATCATTTGAGTCACGTGCAATAATCACATCTCCCCTGGAAAGACAGGGCTTTTCATTTTGTACGTAGTACCATTCTCCAAATGCAAAGGTCATTAAAAATATCTTTCTGTCCTCCACAGGTGCCACCCTGAATGGCAGCTAGAATGGCTGCAGGGGACAGGCCTGGAGAGGGCTATAAAAGTTCTGTATCTATAGAGAGGTAGATATTAAACATAGGCACAGGCAAGCATCCACAAAAGCAGGCCAGTGTCATAAATCAAAACGTGGTGAACTTGCCCCTTTCGTGTGCATCTTGCTAACAGAAGATGAAGCTATTGCCTCTTGGCCATCACTCTCGATGCTTTCAATCCCAAGATGGAACTTGTGCTCCTCGTAGGCTGCACATATTAGAAAAATGTACTCATTTTTTAATGTTAGGAAGCCCATTTGTTAGAATTGATATCACTCATGAAAGTGGAGCAATTGAATCTATTTTGTGAAGAGGCCAACATCATTATTGTATAGCTATTTCCTTATACAGATGTCCCTGTAACTTACAATGGGGTAACGTTCTGAAAAACTCATCATAAAGTGAAAACACAAATTGAGAATGCCCTTAGTAAAGCTAACCTACTGAATATCGTAGCTTAGAAGCAGAGTACACTATAGTGTATCTGTTGCTTTCTTTCCTGATCATGTGGCTGGATGTCAGCTATGGCTTCTGCTTATGAAAGCCCAGAGAAAGACCCCAATCCAAAGTACAGTTTCTACTGAATGTGTTTGGATTTTGTATCCTCGTGGAGTTAAAAAAACAAACCGAACCATCATGAGTCGGGGAATATCAACAGGGCATCTATTTGTAAAGTTTTCTTTGGTGCTGAGAACCAAGCTCAGTGGTAGAGTATGTACTCTACCACTGGGCCGTGTGTGTGTGTGTGTGTGTGTGTGTGTGTGTGTGTGTGTGTGTGTGTTACTAGGATTGAATTCAGGAGCATTCTACCTTCAAGCTACACCCCAAGCTCATTTTTTGTTTTGAAACAGAGTCTTGTTAGGTTGCTAAGAGTCTCCCTAAGTTGCTGAGGCTGGTCTCAAACCTTTGATCCTTCTGTCTCAGCTTCCCAAGTACTGGGACTACAAGCAACGCTTGTAATCCCCGTGCTTGGGAGGCGGAGACAGGAGGATTGCGCAGTTTCGAAGCCAGCTGTGCTGGCTTAAGAGACCCTGTTTCCAAATAAAAAAGTATAAAATAGGTCTGGGAGTGTAGCCCACAGGTAGAAGGGTTTCCAGGAACCCCAGTACCACCAAAAATAAATAAATAAAAATAAAAATAAGTGAGATTTATCTAAAATAACTATAAAATTAAAACTATAGTCAAGAATAACTAAGTTGAATTTATCAACTTAAAATCTCAAAATGATTTTAGTGACAGATTAACCTACAGGACCAAAGACAGAGCTGTCTGGATATTAGGAAATAAAGAACATACTCCAAGAGTTTTTCCAAAGATTTATTGAAGCAGAAACAAGTTGGTCAGGTACTTGCTGGAAAAAAGCAGTTTTAATGGTATTCAAAAATACTTTAAAAAAGTATTCTAGCACAAGACTTCTTCGTAAACCAGACTATGTTGTAAACTTTTTTTTTCTAAATCTTTTAGGAGTGTCGGTTGTTGAGAACTAGTGCTTATTCCTACTCCAAATCTATCTTGCGCTCCTGAAAAACTGCAGAAAGGCACTTGAGAGCTGTTTCTTTAAGATATGGATTTCTTTTTTGTTCTTGCTGGTAATATATTGCTGCACTGAACGTGTGCAGTTCTTACTCAAGATCATCATGATGCTGAGAAGTTTCGTTGATAACCTGTTAAAAACCAATAAAACTCAAATCAAATACAATATATCATGTAAAGTCAAAACTATCTGATAAATCATGGCAGAAAGAAATCCTACTAAACAGATATAATTTATTGTACGATCTAGGACACGTTGTACTGATTCTACATGGCAAGGTCTTTAGCAAGGAGAGACAGATACAAATGTGAGATATCCCTCCCCTCCAGGCAAAATAATTATCCAGTGGAATTTTGTGACATACAAAAAGAAAACTTAATAAAAACTGTGTTTATGAAGAATACTACAATAATCATGTGCAGTAAGGTTTAAAAGCAATTAAGACATATGAAAATGTATGGCAAATACATTTTAAATTTATGTACAAGGGAAGATTCCATACAGTAAACTGTGACCATTTCCTTCTTGGCATAGAGAGGTAACCAAGAGACAGACTGATACCGTAGCACATCATTGTACAATGCAAATGGGTTGAAGAGTGCTCAGGTGACAGGTAGGAAGAGAGGACCATATGCCCAAGATCAAAACATTCCTAAGATGGAGGTAGTCTAGTGAAGTAGTCTAAAGTTGATCTAGAACGTCACTTAAGGAAGTTTTATTCTAATTTCAAATTAAGCACCAGAGCAAATCACTAATTTTGTAGTGCCAGCAGAAAATTGCTATTTCACCTTAACATCCAGCAGCCAAATAATTACTAGGCCATCTATACTACTGGAATGAGAAGCTCATTCTTTTTTTTTTTTTTTTTTTTTTGGAAACAGGGTCTCTTAAGCCAGCGCGGCTGGCTCTAGGTTTATTGATATTAAAAGGGATAAAAACCTATCTGAAATTATTCCATTTTATTTATTTATTTTTTAATATCTTAATTTTATTTTATCTCGTTTTCTACTTAAATGACACCAACCTGTCCATCTCTAGTTTCAACTGTCTTAATCAGAAGTGTCCTTTTGGAGTGGGTATCAACCAGAGGAAGCGAATCCAGATTAGTTTCTGAAGAAAGAAGGTAAAAAATGAATGAAAAGTGAAAAAATTTTAAAAGTACTTATTTTACTCAAAGAGGTATGATTTTGTTTTGCAGTTGTTTAAAGTGCTATTTCCAAATAATGGCATCTTAGTTTGTACTCCGGTAGGAAAAAATAAAGTGGAGTTTACATTCAACATGAAATATATTGTGCAAGCGAGTACTTGGATTTGAAAATTATAGATGCCTCCTGGTTTAGATTTACAATGTACCCCTAGATCTCACAGAGATAAGGTGTTGAAAGTGAGGCTTGGTTGCTGAGGATTGGTCCCTGGGAGTGTGGTCTCAGGGTTATAATATGGTCCTTTCTTCCCTTGTGTCTCTCTTGCTCTGGCTTCAGTGATGTGAAACAGCCCTTCTGCTCCCGTTTCCCATGCTATACCCTGCACTCCACAGACTCCACCCAGCCCGGCATGAACAGAACCACTGAAATCTCCAAAACTGTGAGCAAATAATGTTACTTCTTCTAACTTGTGGTCAGGTCTTTGGGGGCACAGCAGTGAGAAGGTGCCTGACACAGGATGCTTTATATTTTCTTGTATGGCATTTTTTAGGCATCATAAAAAATAAATACTCTACCACAAATAGTACAGTTACAACTTGGTGAAATTTGTCATAATAGGAAATAAAATGCTTACCTCTCAGATTCAAGGAGGCAAAGTTCGGAATAGGCAGAGAAATCCTATAAAAGAGTAAAAAAAAAAGGCAATCAGATTATTGGACAATAGCTTTGACAAGGGACACATTACATACTTCTTAAATATGTTAGGGATCTATTTCAGGAGCATTACTTATGGCTGGTCTCATTAGGTCATCTAAAATATTTTACTCTAAGCATTTTCTCTACGGAGGCATAAATGAAAGCACAATCAAGGGAAAGAGTGTTTTGACAAAGTTGTAGGTTCAGACAGCAGCTCCACTATTAATCAGCTCTACGGCAAGATGTTCTAAAATTCCTCATCTATAAAAACTGGAAAGGAGCAACTTTGAAGAAATGTTCTAAGGGTTAAGTGGTGATGTGCATAAATGTGCCTAGAGAATGCTGGCTACTGATTCACACGTGCACGTCTGTGCGCTTTACCTGCTCTCCTCGCCTTCCAGCAGCTTCCTGTAGGTGGCGATCTCGATGTCCAGAGCCATCTTGACATTGAGCAGGTCTTGATATTCGCGAAGGTGGCGCGCCATTTCTTCCTTCATGTTCTGAATCTCATCCTGCAGGCGGCCAATAGTGTCTTGGTAGTTAGCAGCTTCAACAGCAAAGTTCTCTTCCATTTCACGCATCTGGCGTTCCAGGGAGTCATTCTGAGGAGGTGAGAAGGGTTTCCAAGGTTAAACACCCAGCCATTCCAGCAACCAAGACAGACCAAAGTGCACTGGTCCCTTCATGGTAAATGGTGCCCTCTCCTAATCTGGGCAGAGCATGCAAGAACCAAGTCCCTCTTATTGTAAGCAATGGCATATGTAAGCTAAAACCTTCAAGCTAGCCATCAAGTGCTTTTTGAATCTGTCTTTATAACTCTTTTTTTCTATTGTTTTATTTTTTATTTGGAAACAAGTTTTCACTAATTGCTAAAATCCTTGCGAAGATGCTGTGGTTGGCTTTAAACCTACTGTCCTCCTGTCTCAGCTCCCTAAATACTGAGATTACAGGCATATGCCACCATACCTAGCTTTTTGATAACTTATTTTCTTTGGATAAAAGTATAATATTTTTCCACTTAAAAATTGTGTTCAGTTGTCACCGTTAGCTGTTTGGTCAACAGAATGGACCCAAGCCCATTACTTCCCTCCTTTGACTGTGGCAGGGTACTCACAGTTCCTTTGAGTGCATCCACCTCGCAGGTGAGCGATTGCACCTGTCTCCGGTACTCATTGGACTCCTGCTTGGCCTGGCGCAGGGCGTCATTATTCCGGTTAGCAGCCTCGGAGAGGTCAGCAAACTGTTGGATAGAAAACAGAAATGGAGATTGCTTACATTCCAGAATTTTTGTTTTGGTAGTACTGGGGATTGAACCTAGGGGTGTTCTACCTTCCAGTTGTATCATCAGCTCTATTTTATTTTGAAACAGGGTTTCACTCAGTTGCTGCAGACCTCACTCTTCTTTCTTCCTTCCTTCCTTCCTTTCTTTCTTTCTTTCTTTCTTTCTTTCTTTCTTTCTTTCCTTTCTTTCTTTCTTTTTTGGTGATACTGGGGTTCCTGGAAGCCCTTCTACCTCCAGGCTACACTCCCAGACCTATTTTTTATATTTTTCATTTGGAAACAGGATCCCTCCGAACCAGCGCGATCCTCCTGTCTCCGCCTCCCAAGCGCGGGGATTACAAGCGTGCCCACCACGCCCGGCCCCTCATTCTATTTCTGAGGCTGGCTTTGGGTCCACAATACAGCTGTTTTGGTCTCCCAAGCACTGGGATTACAAGTAGTACCATCGCACCCGGCTGTATGCCAGAATCTGAACATGTTAAAGCCAGCTTTCGAGTAGAGCTACAGGATATTTAGGAGTCATTCATGGGCCTCACGTTTCCAGAATGCACTGCTTTTCTTTGGTGCCACACTGGCTTGCTCTTTACCTTGGATTTGTACCACTCCTCTGCCTCCTGCAGGTTCTTAGCGGCTACGCTCTCATACTGCTGGCGCACGTCACGCAGGGCGGCTGTGAGGTCAGGCTTGGAAACGTCCATATCTATTTGGACATGTTGTTCCTGAATCTGGGCCTGCAGCTCCTGGATTTCCTGAGGAAAGAACAGCCAGAAGGTCAGCGGCGTTGAGTCGGGGGTAGCTTCAACCTCACGCATTCTCCGAAAGCTCTTCCACTTACCTCGTCATGGAGTTTCTTCAAGAAGGCAATCTCTTCTTGCAAGGACTCCACTTTACGCTCAAGGTCAAGACGCGCCAAAGAGGCATTGTCGACATCCTATTTTGAACAGAGAAAAGGTAGGATATAGAGGATGCTAATGGCCATGTTGGCCTCATTTCTCACCTCAATCCTGTAAACCTTGTCTCCTGACTACAGAAAAGGTGTTGACAACGTTATGACCGTTGCGTTCATTTATAAATCACCTAGTGCTACATTATACTGTGCTTTCTAATTAGTGCGAAATTTGAATTGTGACCATTATTTTTTCTTTTACATAATTAATAAACAACATAAAAATAAATAAATGTGTACCAACAAGGTAAAGTACACTCAATTATTATTGAGTCCCCATTTTTAACCAGTGCAGTTTTATTACTAAGTCTAGAAAATCAACGCGATAGCATTTTTTCAAATTTTGGTTGTAACGTCATAGTTAATTGTGATGAAGGGTGGTGACCAGATTTTACAACCTCATGTATGCGTGTCTTACATGTATATGTGTAGAACAGACATATGTGTGTGAGAAGTGTCAGTATATACCTAAGCTCTTTTTTCTGTCTGCGCAAATGTTCTGATACTTATTCATGGAATTCAGAGCAAGAATTTAGTTATCTGGCATAGATTTACAGATTTATGTAAGTCTATCATATATATTTATAGATTTATACTTATCGCAGCCAAATTTCTATCAAGTAGCAACTCAATGCTCCAATTCAGGATATGCATTGGAAATAAAGTAGGGTAAATGTAATCCTGAAATACATTTGTTTTGTCTTCTTTGACTAATTTTCCTCCTGAAATTTCCCTGACTCATCCTGCAAGGGTGTGTCTGTCACTATGTCAGTGCAGTTATCTTGTCTGTTTCAGAGTGACTGGTCAAGACGTTTACACAGAATGAGACTGTGCATAGATTTCTTATTGGTCTGACTCTCCTTCTATACTGCCAATACTTTATAAAGTGTACATTCCAAACCAGAATATACAATCTTGCCACTCAAACTCTTTTTCCTCTCAAGGAACTGTCATGATAGTACTTAACTCCTTATCTTGTAAGCAATTGTATTGGAGTAGAGATTATTGTCTTAAAATGTTGAAACACTACTATCACCTTCATGAAAAATAAAAATAATACAATAATGATAAAAAAGTGGTGTGGGAAAATTCAGTTTTGCTTCTTGTTAAGCCCTGAAAATGGTAAAAGATATTTTAGTAACTTATTTTTTTTAAAGTTTAATGTGATGCCCTAATTTATTTATTATTCCTTAAACAGGGAAATTTTTATTCTATGTTCTATTTTAACTCACTATTTTGCAGAAAACATTACAGAAACCATCTTAAAAATGCTTAGTGACTAAATGAACCACATACTACTGTGTTTGAATTAATTGGCAAATATGTTTCAGCTACAAAATCGCCTAGGCTATTTATCAAGAGAGTTTTGCAGACAATCCCCATAAGTGTTCCTGAGAATATACCTATCCTGAGAATCTTCCTGCTGTGAGTCCATTCTTCTTTGGAGGAAAAAAAAGCCCTTTCATAAAATTCCTTTCTTCAGCCTTGAGTTTATTTTTGTTTATGGAGAGAGCGCTAAAGACTATAACTCCCCCCCCCCAAAAAAAAAGAAGGGCTTTTCAAAATGTGAGGGGGTGACAGCAGCTTTAAGAACTTTTCACACCACACACTACAGCAGTCTGGGCCAGATATTAGATAACGGATGTTAGCAAATACTGTGTCCAGAGTGAGAACCGTGCTTACATCATTACATATTCAGTAAGAATGTAGCTTGCTGCAAGGCTGCTCCGGGAACACAAAGACTCCTATTATTTCTATCCAGAGCCACCACATTTGCCAGAATGTCTATCTACATTCCATACCGAAGCCCATAGAAACCTTTAATGCCCTTCAGCCATGGGGACAGATGGCTTCTTTTCACCCTTATTAGATCACAAAATAGTTGTGCATGGTGATTACTTCCATCCAACTTTACTGCCACAATAGGACGTGTAGAGGAGAAAAGAAGCCCGTTGGCTTGTGTCCAGCCAAACTGAGTTCCTTATCATCCAATACATTTTACATTTTAAACTGGGAGGCATAACTGCTTTCCCATGACCTTGTGAAAATTAGCCAACTTGGCTTTAGGCAAAGTATAACCTGAATCAAACTGTAACTGTTAAAAAATCAAAACGTCAATCTGTTGCAAAAATGAAATGGGGAGGTGTTTCTTAGGGAAGAAAAAAAATCTCAAAACAAAAACAGATAAAAACCCTTTAGGTCCTGAGGAACTGCTTTTGCTCTCAAAGGCTCGGATCTGTGGTCTTTCCACCACTAGGAGGCTTTGCGCACATATGTGAGTTTAGGCTTCTGGGGAGTTCGGTGAAGTAACTTTGGAGAACTGCTCGTGGTTTGGCTGGGTGCGGTCCTGCGGCTGCAAGTGGGGAGAGTCTACAAACCTGTCGGAAAGACTGCAGGGTGCTCTCGGCTTCCTCTCTCTGAAGCATCTCCTCCTGCAATCTGAAACAGTTGCACATTAGCCAAAGGGGAACCCGGAAACCGCCCGGGGCGGGGCGGCCACACCCAAACACCACGTCGCCCCAGCTCGAGCCCCAGCGAAGCGGCTGCACCACAGCCGCCGCCCAGCACCCGGGGCTCCTGCGTTCAGAGCTGCGGCGCTGCACAGGTGTTTGGAGACCTGGAGCCTGGTGCGAAGGCCATCACGGTGGCCGCACCTCCACCGAGGAGCCTCTGCCATTCCTTTGTCTCCCGTCCTTCGTCGCCCACCCCTTCTTCCTCCTGCTGCCAGGCACCTGGCAGCTCGCCAGGAGGCCAAGAAACTTCCTGAAAGTTTGGAGAAATTGCTCTCATGCCATCCAAGGACCTTCAACTAGCAGATAACGTGGTGGCTTTAAAAATCTGTAACGGGAAGCGTTCTGGGGCAATGCGTTGGGGGAGAGGGGCGATGCTTTCTGCACGGTTTGGGTTCAGGGCGGGGCTCAGCCCCTCTCCCCCAGACAGCCGCCGCCCAGGCCACATCCTCAAGGGTGTGGCAGCCCCCGGGGCCCGTCCCCGCCTCCCGTCCCCGGGCCCAGCCAGGCGCGCTTACTTCTCCCGGAGCCGCATGATGTCCTCGGCCAGGTTGTCGCGCTCCACCTCGACGCGGGCCTTGTCGTTGGTGAGCTGGTCCACCTGCCGGCGCAGCTCCCGCATCTCCTCCTCGTAGAGGTCCCCCAGGCGCGACTTGCCCTGGCCCTTGAGCTGTTCCAGCTCGGCCAGCAGGATCTTGTTCTGCTGCTCCAGGAAGCGCACCTTGTCGATGTAGTTGGCGAAGCGGTCATTCAGCTCCTGCAGCTCCACCTTCTCGTTGGTGCGCGTGTTCTTGAACTCGGTGTTGATGGCATCGGCCAGGGAGAAGTCCACCGAGTCCTGCAGCAGCCGCACCCCGGGCACGCTGCTCCGCAGGCGCGCGGCGGAGGAGCGGGTCACGTAGGCGCCGCCCGGGGACGAGGCGTACAGGGTGCGGGAGGTGCTGGGGCGCAGCGCGCTGCCCAGGCTGTAGCTGCGGGTGGACGTGGTCACGTAGCTCCGGCTGGCGCTCGGCCGGCTCCCGGTGCCCGGGCCGCCGAACATCCTGCGGTAGGAGGACGAGGACATGGACCTGGTGGACATGGCTGAGCAGGCGGTGCGCACGGGCTCCGGTGGAGGGTGTGGGCGGCGGGAGCGCTCCTGCGTCTCTGTCGCGGGGATCCCGGGGCAAGAGTGGCAGAGGACTGCACCCCGCCAAGGGCGCTGTTTTTATAACCCCGTTTGGAAAGAGGGTCTCCTCCCACTGCCATCCCAGCCGCGGGGCGCGCCAGCCAATGGGACGCCGCGAGCGCCGGGGCTGGGGGGTGGTCCCTGGAGTCTCGGCCGCGGGCTGGGCGCCGTCCCGTTACTTCTAGGGCTGAGCTGGGACTCTCGGGGACTTTCCCGAGGGTGGCAGGGGTCTGCCCAGCCCAGGGCGCCGAAAAGGGCGGGGTCCCGCGGTATTGGGGGGGGGGCGCGGAAAGTGGACCAAAGCGGTCCGGGATCCGCGCCAAGGGGCGAGGGACGGGGCGCGCGGGTGGGAGGGGCGCGGCCGCGGGGGAGTGGGCGGATGCGGGGGCCCCGGGCCCGGGGCGGGAGGCGGGCGAGCAGACCCCGCGGGTCGGAGGGCGGGGAGAAGGGAACAAAGGAGGGCGCGGGGCTGGGGCTTGGGTGGGGGCGCCGCGCCCGGGGCGCAGAGCTCGGGCAGCGCGGCCCGCGCTTCTTTCATGGGCGTGTTCTGGGGAGTCCAGTTCGGGGCCCTAAGGAGCTCAGCCCGGCTTGGGACGGAGGGCGCGGGAGGCCGCGGCCGAGGAAGCCCGGGACAGGGTGGGAGGGTCTCCGAGCCCCGCGGGGGTGGCGGGCGGGCTCCCGGCGGTTCCCGGGAAACCGCTAGACGAGGCGGACGCGCGCTCTTTGTTCTGAGTTTTGCCAACTTCGGTCTGGGCCGCTGCTTAGATGTGCGCACCCCCGGCCTTGGCGAACCAGGGCGCCTCTGAGTTCTTAAGGACCCTTCAAAGCCTGGCTTCCTTTCAATGCACGGAACTCTCTCAAGAAGAAACTTCTGCCGACCCTGGAGGGTCGCCAAAGCGGGTCTCCGGGATCGCCCAAGCACTCGGGAAGGCTTTTCTTGCGAAGCCACCCGCTTCCCTCCGCCCCCCCCCCGCGCTTCCCCTCCCCGCTGTGAAACCACACCCGGGGCTCAACAGGATCTGAAAGTTCTGGGCGAAAGAGGAAGCGCGTCTGTCGTTTCAAAATCACATTCGGAGATCGCTGAGTTTCTGCTCGTGGAAGTCATTAGTGGTATAATCTGAGCCGATTAAAAGAATTAATTAGGTCTTACTTAAATACCCTTGTTTGAGTAATAAGTTCAAATAAAACGCAGTCATAGCACTCAAATGATGGGATATGTGAAGGAGATAACTGTGTGTGTTAATTTTAGGATACCCATGCACCGTGCAGGGGCCAGGTGACGGGAATGTCGCAGGTCTTGCCTTCCACAGCATCACGCTACTGACTTTGGTTAAACGGTCCACAGAGCAAAAAGTTTGGGGCTCAGGACACAGCATTCGGACTTGGCCTTCATCTTTCTAGCAAAATCCCTCCACTCAAGGGCTGTGTTTCAGCATTAGTAACAGGACTTAGGGGTAACCAGCTCCCCCTGCTCCCTCTCCTGCCCCAGGGTACGATAGGGACGAGGCAAAGTCTCCCGTGATTACACAGCATTTGAAAAATAGCAGGTTTCCTGTGTGTCTCTGAAGTACTGCAGAAACCACTGTAAAATTATTTCTACAGTGAACAGATAAAGAGAAGTCTTTCTGTGTGTGGGGTGGGCAGAGAGTATTGGAGATTACCTGGTATTTTAGAAAAATAGTTTAGAGCTGAAGGAAGGATTTGTGCTCCCTCCTTTGTACAAGTCTCTTTTAGGCAATATTTTGTTTACCCCATTTCACGGGGTTCTGGCAGATCTGCCAAGCCTGGGCTGCAGGACCCTTTGGGGCCCAGCTCTGGCACTGAGGCTTTCTTTATTCTATTCACTGGGAGAGGCTGCGGGGCCTTCCCAAAGAGCATTCCTGGGCTAGCCTGTGCTTCACGTTACCGTCTTGCTCACTGAGAGCTCTTTATTTAAACCACTGCTCAGCAAATGTCACCATTGTGAGTGTGCCTGGAGCCCTTAGGCTGAGAAAAGTGATTTCCCTATGGGGGACGGAGGGGAACCTTCCCCCTGCTCGAAATGTGGGTCCCAGGGCAAAGCTGTGGTGCCCCGAGGCGCTGTCAGGGGACACTTGCTGAATGACTCACTCTGGAAAATGAGGGCAAAGGCTCCGGTGCCCAGCCCTGTGGCAGGGTGCCCTGTCCTGTGGGCACTCACAGGACATTCCTCGCGGCTGTGATGACTTATTCTGGGATAGGCTCTGGCTTTCTAGTCATCCAGGGGTATCCCTTCTCACCTGCCCCCATTCCGCAGTCCCATGGCTGCTCTCTTCTTACAACTGATGTTTGCTTGATGTCCATAAAATACATAAAGTGTATGTCTGTGCCTGTAATCCCAGTACTTGAGAGGCCGAGACAGGAGGATCACAGATCCCAAGATCCGCCACAGCAATTTAGCAAAACCTCAAGACCCTGTTTCAAAATAAAATGTAGAAAGGGCTGGGTGTGTGGCTTTTGGGGGTAGAATGCCCCTAGATTCAATCCCCAGTGTTAATAAATACATGTATGTATGTATGCATGTGCATGCATCTGTGTATATATACGTACATGTGCAGTATAAAATGTGTCCTTCCTATTAGAAATTACTGTATTTGGGAGAAGGATTGAGTGTACAGAGGTGAAATCTACAAAAACACTTTTACTCATCCATGTAAAATTTAGGACACTTCGGAAAGAATTTATTTTGTCTGAGATAAAATACGTGGTGCCTGGCACCTGCCTCACCCAGTGGGCGGTGGTGGTCAGGGAGGGGTACGGAGCACGCTAACTCACCCTGCTGGTGAGTGCTATGCGCTTAGTTACATGAACAGTGCACAGACATAGCTTTATTTTTATTTTTTTTTTGATTGCTGTGAAAACCTATCTCAGAAGTATTTTGAAAGGCTGGATTTATGTGATACAAGTTACATATAAATAAGGACATGGCTGTCTGATTTGCGGGCTAGGCATACACACGACGATGACATCTAAAATACCAACAGTGATTTTGGAATTTGCAAGCCTAGTGGTGATGTCAGTTGAATTGGGCCACTTGAACTGACAGGCCAGCCAGCCGTGTGGACGGGAGCTTAGTGGCCTCTGGAGGCTTTGGGAACGCTAGCTACAGGAGGCCACGCCAGGAACACAGCTACTGCTGGCAGGAATGAGAAGGTGGATAAAAGAGAAGCAGAAATATCACTTAATACTCTGGAAACATATAATTTTATGTATAGGTTAAATTGTATTAATTATGTGTAGGTTAAAATTGTATTAAAAATGAGAGGTTGAGAGCCGGGTGTGGTGGTGCACACTTGTACTCTCAGCATTTGGGAGGCTGAGGCAGGAGGATCACAGTTTGTGGACAGCCTCAGCTACTACTTAGTGAGGCCCTTTGCAACTCAATGAGACTCTGTTTTAAAATAAAGAATAAAAAGTAGGGCTGGGGGTGTAGCTCAGAGGTAGAACGGCCCTGGCTTCCATCCCCAGTACTAAAAAAAAAAAAAAAAAAAAAAAAAAAAAGAGGTTGAAAATCATGGCAAATCTTAACAGGATGGTAATAAAGATAATAATGTGATCATTTAATTTTTGTGTCTACCAGATGATAGGCATTGTGCATACATTTAATTCAAAGTAATGCTCTCGCAATGTCTTTCAAGATAGGTTTGATTATTCATTTCAAAAATTACAGTATTAGCCTAAGTACAGACTTAGGCTAATAACCTTCTCATGGTTGTTTAACTATAGAAGCAAGAATTTGAATCGAGGCCTTTCCGGCTGCTAGTGTTATTTATTTTGGCCTTGATGATGATAAAATTTTGCTTACTATTAGCTGGGCATGGTAGTGCATGCTTGTAATCCCAGCACTTGGGAGGCTGAGACAGGAAGATCGCACAATTTCGAAGCCACCCTCAGCAACTTAGTGAGACCCTGTTTCCAAATAAAATATAAAAAATAGGTCTGGGAATAGAGCCCGGAGGTAGAAAAGCCCCTGGGTTCCACTCCCAGTACTACAAAAAATTTTGCTTACTATCAACCAATTCAATTAAAAGATAACATTGAGGTACCTGCTATGTTCCAGAAACTCAAAAGATGGAATACTAAACACAGATCTGGCTGTGAAGGAGGAGATTCCTAGAGGAATTTGGCAGACATATGGAATGCCATGTTTTGTGCTACTCAAGGGATGTAAGGTAAACATGCACATTTATTTTGACCTGTACTCTCAACCCATACTCTCATTTATGAGTTAATCATCCTCCTAGATTCCTGGTGTCTCTTTAGAGGCATCCTACCCAAAGTCAGGCTTAGCTCATCTCACACACTAAAACCCACCAGCCACAAGCAGTTTCTCCTTTCAGCTTTCTTATTTGCACGACAGAGCAGGGCAACAAGAGAGAAAACCCTTAGCACTGCCACTTCCTTACCCTTGGATGACTTAGACCCAGTGAGCACCATGGTTCGCTGCTGCCCGTGCCCATCATGGGCGGAGGTACGGTCATTCACCCCCAGTAGTTTCATACCTCGTTCCTATGCTATTGCGATTGGTAGAATGTGGTGAGTGAGAACCAGTGCGGTGATGTCAATGAAATGCTAAAAGGGAACTGAAGAAATTATCATAGATGGTATTTGAGGACTAGGCATGATTTCTACAGCTTCTCATGGTCATGAAAAGACACCCCTAAACTAATCAAACAGTACAAGCAAAAATTGCCTAGATGGCAGAGCGCTGGGGACATTCAGGGAGTGGCAGGAATCCCAGCGCTGCTGGTTTATGGAGCACTTGCAAAGGAGAAAGAAAACTGAGACATAACAGGAGACAGTGCGTTGGAGGATTAAATGCCAGGGAGAGGAGTTGATAATTAATGTGGTGGGCAGTGGGAATTCACTGCAATCTTTGCTCATGAGAAAGACACACTTGTCGTTGTTCTTCAGGGAGTTTCCCTGGTATCATATGGGGAGATTATTTGAGAGCTGTTAGCAGTGGATCAATGGATGGTAAAAGGAATCTGAAACAGAAATGATTTTTAGACACTGAAGATAGGGAGGAAGAAAAACAAAGTCAAATGAACTCAGTTTTCTGGACAGAACAGCTAAAAAAAAAAAAAAAAAAAAAAAACAGATTCATTCCAGGTAGAAAATTGAGGTGGGAAGTTAATTTGAGGTGAAAGATGATTAATTTGGGTCCCTTGACCTGGAAATTTCTTCCCTTCTCTAGTATGTGTAAAGTAAAATCTTGCAAAGGTGAGGTTCAACTGGGTCGTGGAGGTTTACATTCTATTGCATTGCAAACTTGTCTGCTTAAAGGAATAGTTCATCTTGATTGCCTTTTGCTCTTCTTAGGCTCCTTTCAGTGTGCTAGTTTGGTTTCCACAACAGTATAAAACCAGGGACTTCTTCAGTATTCTTGAAAACAGTTTTTACAGGAACAGAGAAAAAGAAACTTATATTGACACACTCCTGAAGATGTCTGGACTTTTGAGGGGAAGAAAGTAGATAACAGTTTTCCATGAAACTATACATAATTTATATCACTGTGCAAATCTTATTTACAATCTACATCAGAAGAAAGTGAAGAAGGTACCGGTGTAGGAAGAACAAAAGACATTAAATAACAGAAGGAAGGAAAACCTAGTGCAAAAAAATCCCGGCTAATGTTAGACAAAGAAGTAGAACTCGATTTTCAGAATTGGTTGACTTGGTTTGAGAAAGAAAGAAAGAAAGAAAGAAAGAAAGAAAGAAAGAAAGAAAGAAAGAAAGAAAGAAAGAAAGAAGAGGAAGGAAGAAGAAGGAAGGAAGGAAGGAAGGAAGAGGAAGGAAGAAGAAGGAAGGAAGGAAGGAAGGAAGGAAGGAAGGAAGGAAGGAAGGAAGGAGCAACAACAACAGATCCTGCCACCACCCAGTTGTAAAAACAAGGCATATATAAAAGAGACTAAAATGATATATAGTGGTATTACTGACTTGGTGAGGTATCACAAGAAAACTAGTAGATTATTTCCTCAGTGGTTTACAATGTTTTGCCGCATTTTTAAGATCAAGGAAGAGGTCATGCTACTGCTAGAAAATTTGCCAGCTGCAGTGGCATCCTCGGAATTTATTCTGCCTACTTTGAAAGGATCATATAGTTTCCAAGTGCTGGGAGTATTTTTTAACCAGATGTATTGGTAAGGGATTGAATTATAATGATTATAACTTTGTTTAATAGTACAGTTTTCTAGCCGGGTGTGGTGGTTCACACTTGTAATCCCAGCGCTTGGGAGGCTGAGACAGGAAGATCGCACAGGTTCAAAGCCAGCCTCAGCTACTTAGTGAGGCTCTCAGCAACTTAGTGAGACCCTGTTTCCAAATAAAGTAAAAAATAGGTCTGGAAGTGTAGCTCGGAGGTAGAAAAGCCCTTGGGTTACACCCCCAGTACACCACGCGCGCGCACACACACACACACACACACACACACACACACACACTACAGTTTTCTTTTAAAGAACTGAAAAGAAGTTTAAAGTAATTTCTCACTTGTTTTTATGGTAACCTGGACCATAAGGGAAAAGAGAATATCTATTATTTATATAGCCGTGAATTCCTTTTTTTATATAGTTGGGAAAATAAAATAATTACATCACCCTTATTTCAAAACTGATTAGTGAATTGAGCAGTTTTTTTAAAAAAAATGAACCATTGGGAGAGGCTTCAGATGTGGCATACCCCACCATTCAGCCAGTGAAGGACTTTCTTTTGGATGTTGGATAAAACACTTACTTGTGAGTATGTTTGAAAAACTTGGAATGTAGAATATTACACTATTGAGCTTTGGTTTCTACATATAGTGAATAAAACTAGTATGGTTTGCAGAGGTTAGAAATGGGGGCTGGGACGTAGAGGGAAACTTCAAAGAGCTGTGTGCATGTATTTTTTTTTTTTTTTTTTTTTGGTGGTACTGGGGGTGGAACCCAGAGGCTTTCTACCTCCGGGTTATACTCCCAGACCTTTTTTAATATATATTTTATTTGAAAACAGTGTCTCACTAAGTTGCTGAAAGCCTCACTAAGTAGCTGAGGCTGGCTTCGAACTTGTGCGATCCTCCTGTCTCAGCCTCCCAAGCGCGGGGATTACAGGCGTGCGCCACCACGCCCGGCTTGCATGTATGTTTTTAAACACATTGAATCTCACTATGATGTATAGTCACAATGTACAGATACAATAAATTGAAAATAAAAAAGAACAAAAAGAAATGAAAATAAAAATATAAAGTATAGAAAAATAAATACATAAAGATAGTATCCCTAAATGAAATCATCTGGCAAGTAAAGGGGATATAAAGTGGTCTAATGATAAAACTATGCACGGGAAAAAAGGTTAAGATATTTCATTATATTTCCAGCAAGATATTAGTCAAGGGAGACCATCCAATTAAACGATAGCAGAATAAAGGGATAGGCAGCCCTCTCCATGATTCCACTGTGCTGGTTCCTAAGATACTAATTTAAGTTTTTACTTCTAATTAGTTAAATACTGAACACAGTGCTGTCTCATGCAGTTCATATGGGCATGAGGAAGAATGCCCAAGATCACTATGGGATTTAAGTTTAATATAGATTAAATGTATGTTATTTATCAACGAAATTATAATAGGGATTCTTCTGATACCATGTTACAGCTAACTCATGAGTCATCTCTAGAATGTTAGAAGGTTAGACACGCATGAGACTGTACAGAAATGTTTGCATGTCTGAATCAATGTTGCTCTTTTCCTAACTCTAGGCTGGCTTTCAAAACCCTTTACGAGTTTAAGTAGAGATAACCAGGCACATTTTGATACAATTACTGGAACTAGAGTCTGGCACAGATAAGAACACTAACAGTAATCACAGTGATTGTTTCCATACATTGAGTGCCTACTATGTAGCCGTACCTCATAACTGACCGTGTGTGTGTGTGTGTGTGTGTGTGTGTGTGTGTGTGTGTGTGTTACGGGAGATCGAAACTGGGGCATTCCACCTCTGAGCTCCACCCCCAGCCCTACTTTATTTTTTATTTTGCCAAGTTGCAGAGGGACTCACTTAAGTTGCTGAGGCTGGCCATGAACCCAGGATCCTCCTGTCTCTGCTTCCCAAGTACTGGGCTTACAAGCTTGCGCCATCACTCCTGGCATAACTGTCCAATTTGACAAGTGAAGAAACTGAGGGCCAGAGAAGCTACTCAAGGTCACCCAGCCAGGAAGTGGCAGACCTAAGATTTGAACCTGGAACTTCTAGCTTCAGGCTCCAAAGTCTAAATCACACTGCACTACGGTGCTCCAAATACACGTCAATTTGGCACCACTGTTGTGATTCCCCGAGTCTCTTTGCCATTCGTATCATGGTGTCTGTCTCTTGGATTTTTCTGCTGCTGTTCTAAGCCAGGACTCCGATTCAGAGAATACGGTGCCCTTGATGGATCATTGTGATGTTCAGAGACATTTCAGGGGCTTTTCTGTGGAGATGTCATCTCTTGATTCTGACTCAATCTGTCAGAAGGAATTAATACGTATGACAGTGGATTCCTGTATACAGTGAAATGAATAAAAATGCTTAGCCACATGAGCTAGTGGAAAAGTAAATCAGTCTACATTTTTGGAACCTTGGACTTCCATAAGTGAGAACAACTGCCTGTACCTACTTACTCTCTATTAAGTTGAATTTTAGAGATATTTATGAGCTGCTTCCATCCTTCAGGACACCAATTTTGTACAGTTTGAGAATAATAGAAAAGTTGTATAAAGAGAGAGAGGAGGTTGAAGGAATTAAGTGGACAATTAAGATTTTTCAAGGCCAAACCAAAGCAGTATTGCAGGTAATTCATATGAGCTTCCTACCCATTTTTCAAATTTTCTTATGCAATACTAATCCCATTACCTGTTTCAGTTATTCTAAGTTATGCTCATAAATACAACTTTTATTTTATTTTATCTACTGGGGATTGAACCTAGGGGCATTTTGCCTCTGAGCTATACTCCCAGCCTGTTTGTTTTATTTTTTAAACAGTTTCATCTCACTAAATTGTGGAGGGCCTAGCTAAGTTCCGGAGACTAGCCTCAAACCTGTTATCCTCCTGTCTCAGCCTCCCAAGTACTGAGATCAGAGGAATGTACCTATAATCAATGGCCACCTACAAGCTTTTGTTTTAAGGTGAGAGCATCCGTAAAGCACTTCATATATGTGAGGGGCAAAAACAGTACATAACATGGTTCTGTTGTGGCTATATGAGCAAAAGTGTGCATACAAATCTTTAAAAACCCAATTTTAAGCCAGCAGTGTCACGGTCATGTCACATTACTCTGCAGACAGGACCATTCTGAAGAGACCAGCAGTTTCTGTATTTCCATCACTTTCATGTCCAGGTTCTCTGCTATGTGCTAAGAACACAAAATGATTAAGAACACCTGCCTCCCTTGTGCTTAAAGGGTGCCTCATCTACTTCTCGTTTCTCTGCTTAATAATTTCGTCTCTATCTTTTGCATAATGGTGTGGCTACATTGAGTTGTAGGTGATAATGGCCCCACCCCGCAAGTCAGAGGGCTTTGGGGAAATAACTTTTCTCTGAAACCCATGGGAATGTAGTTTGATGTTTTGTACTCCCTGGTAATCTAGAACAGTACTGAGTTGCCGGGTTACTGCATAAAACACAGGCCTCAAACTGCAGCGGGGAAGAGCAGTTAGCGAGTAAGTAAAGGAAATGACTAGTGGGTTGAAACCCGACTCACAGCCCATGCGCTTCTGTGCACGGAAAGGCAGAAATCTACGTTACTTGGGTAACTTTTATCACTAAGGAAGTTGTTTGAATGACTAATCCTCATACAGAGTGACTTATTTCAAAATCTGGGCATTCAGTAACCTTACCATTATGCTTCTATTTTTTTTTTCCTTTGGACTAAAACTACATTTGTATTGGAGAAGTTGACTACTCAGAAGTACATTATTCGTTGCTCATAATTTGAAATGGAATGGACTCCTCGTATAAAGGTCAGTGGTTTCTTCAATATGTTGACAATATTAATGGTACAACTAGCAGTTTGTTTATTAAGCAGAAATGTTATATCTCAAAACAACATTTCTGGTTGATTATTTTGTATAAAACGTGATAGTGCTATTTAAAATACTAAGTCAGTTTGGGTAATTAAAATAGAATATTGAAATACTTTGTACTGTAACATAAAGTGCCTTATGTTTCCTCCAAAGAAGTAAAAATGAAATTAAGGTTTCCTCTAAGAGTTTTCTAGAGATGTCAATTACAAAAAACGATCAATTACAAAAAACGAAGAAACCTAAGGCAAATTCTCGGCCAGCTTCTCTCTTCTTATTTTCAGTCTACTGACTTGTTCTAATAGTATGTATTCACAGTTGATGTTTTCCTGTATTAAAAAATAAAAACAGTTATAGAGAAGTTGTAGAAAAATCAGTAATTTACAAGAATGGTCAGTCAATATTATATTGGGAGAATGATATAGAATTTATTATTGATAGATTAAATTAAGCCAGAAGCCCAAGATCTGAGCTGGCTTCTGGGATTCCTCCAGCCACACCCTAGCTTGGGCTCCAGGATTTGCTGGGAGCCTCTATGGTACCAGCGTGGCCAGGAGGACTCATCGGATCGCTGTTAGATTATCTGTCCTAACCTAGAAACCATCCTATAAATCTGGAATTTTAGACACTTTACTTTTAGTTACTTTAGCTGTTTCCATTGTGCGTTCAATTGTAGGCCTTTTCTGTTTTTAATTTTGTAGCTGGAAAAGCAGGAAAGAAGGTGATGAGCTATGATAGGTGTGAGGCCAAGGCACTGGGCAGCATGCATCTCATAAGTGCATGAGCCTCGGCATTTTAGCCATTTTCTAGAAGGAGCTTTTTAAAGAACATGCTGGAGACGTTGTACTATGATGGTTCTCAAAGCGTGGTGTCCTGGGCGGCAGCATCAGCACCACCTGGAAAGCTGGTAGAAATTCCAACACTCAGTTCCCAGGCTGGACCATGGAATCAGAAACTCCAAGGATGGGTGGAAATCAGCAACCTCTGTTTTAACGAGACTTCCAGGGGATTCTGAGAAAAACCATGCTAGGGAATCCTGGGCATATCTGGCCATGTTAGGGTGTGAATGGTGTAGTGGTTGGAGAGTGGAGGAAACTGATGAATCGACTTATGAGGACCTGAAGAAATGATAGACAAGAATGGTTGCATGTTTTCTAAATTCAAAAAAAAAAGAAAGTATTTTAAAATCCTGGAGCTTAATTTGCAGGACTGATTATTTGCATGAATTTTTGCTTTCTCAAAGGGAAGCAATCCAGATGACAAGGAACTATATTAGCTTGGTTCTGAAATTCTAGAATAATTTCTCGCTCTGGTGAGAAAAGGCATGCTTTTCCATATTAGGAAATAAGTTCAACTCAGGCTTATAAAATTCTATAAAATGCTTCTACTTGGCTGACGTGGCCAACTTGTCTCTTGAGGCCCATTGTGCACATCTGAAAACCATATGCATTGCTCCTCGCCATGCGTGATCTCATCTGTGTGAAGCAAGGGAGTCAGTGTGTCAGAGGATTTGTGAAGCATTTTTATTCCCAAGAAATGCAAAACATGTGGATGAAGAATAATATGAACATTGATGATAAAGTGCTATACAAATTAATGGCTTATTGTAGTCTTTCTTTGATATGTGTACCTTTTTGTCCTAAGACAGTCATGTATGAGTTGTATAATTTTAAACAAACCACATTTTAAAAAATAACTTTTAAACTTTCTTTCTCCATCAAAAAACTTTGTGTTAACAATACATCCTCATAGAATTATTGTGAAAATATAATTAGATAAGTATATAAATGCAATTTAAAAAACCAAGCCTGACCACTTTTAGATAGTATTGTGATTCCTGTTGTTTTGTGTCTGGGTTGATTCAGTTTCACGCTGTTGACATAATGACATCACCACAATTGTGGAATGAGAGCATGTACATCAGCAGATTTTATGATTATACAAACAAGCGATGTTTATTTGTCTACTAATCTCTCCGCAGCAGAGTGTTTTCATTTTCTTATGAAATGGGGGAGATCCACATGTGTTTTCTGGGAGATTATATTTCATTTAATTTTTAGAGAACAAGGAGTGGGGGGCACTGAAGTCAGACTACCTGGGCTAATTTTTCAACAAAAATACAGACATATCAAAAGAAGAGAATGCAGATCATAGTAAATAAGAATATAATATGTTAAAAAAGGAAATTTCTGGTCAAGCATGGTGGCACATGTCTGTAATACTAGTATTTGGGAGGCTAAGACAGGAGGATCACAGTTTTGAGGCCATCCTCAGCAATATAGCGAGACCCTCGGCGACTCAATGAGTCCCCGTTTAAAAATTAAAGAAACAAAGTGAGGTGGAGGTCTGTGGTCTGACTTGGAGGCAGGGTGCCTTTAGGTTGAATCTTAGTATCCTCCCTCTCAAATCATAAGCCAATATGGAAGGGAAACTAAGTATTGGGAAAATTTCAGTTTAAAAACCTCATTTTATATTATATATGAAAAGAAAATATAAAATAAGAACATATAGGGGGATTTTGATCATTTTTCCTAAGTAGAGGAATTTGTAAGTTAAAACACCAATGGGATAGATCACTATATATGATAGATCACAAAATGAAATACCTTAGTGTCATAAAACAGGGCAAGCTCAACTGCATGGAAAATGATGAGTTGGGGGATTGTTTTTATAGTATATATGATTAATGGTATTAAAACAGACAAAAAATCAAATTGTAATAATTCAATAAGAAATGCATTATTACTCCAATAGGAAAAGAACACATCTGACCAGCAATTGACAAAATACAGATGATGACTAATAGATAATTTATCCTCTTTCCAAACAAAGTGATAACCCTTGAGAATATTGCTGTTTGGGGACTATATAAAATGAGATATGTGCATTTTAAAAGTAAGGCTTTACAGCAAGGTATTTTCCTTTTTATGTCTTTGATCTGGGGTCTAATACTAATGTAAAAACCTAGACTTACCAAGAGAACATTGTCCTTACTTTTAATGGAATAAACACATGTAACAGACAAAAAAGATACTAATTTATCTTCAATGTTAATCGGAGACAGGTGGATGGGGCTGAGCATTCTCCAGCATGGCTGATGGGATTTGGGCACTAGTCTTTCTGGAAATCAACTGGGACTCTATGTTTCCAGAATTTAGGTAATAATTTCTTTCATTACGTTGTTTTCCCTATAGTGAAAAACGAAAACTGCTGAGAGAATGGAAAAATAAATTATTGTTTATGAACTATAAAAATCAGGCAGGAAAATTCAGTAAATTGTTAATGCCAGGCAAGGTGGTTCACATCTGTAATCCCAGTACATGGGAGGCTGAGACAGGAGAATTTGCAGGTTCAAGGACAGCCTAAGCAACACAGCAGGATTCTCAGCAACCTAGTGACACCCTGTTTCAAAATAAAAAAATAAAATAGGGCTGGGGGTGTAGCTTGGAGGTAGAATGCCCCTGAGTTCCATCCTCAGTACCAAAACAAAATAAAAAATAACCTGTTGAAAGTGGTAGATTTGGCCGGGCATAGTGGCATACGCTTGTAATCCCAGCGCTTAGGATGCTGAGACAGGAGGATCACACAGGTTGGAAGCCAGCCTCAGCTACTTAGTGAGGTTCTCAGCAACTTAGTGAGACCCTGTTACAAATAAAGTATAAAATAGCCCGGAGATAGAAAAGCCCCTGGATTCACCCCCAGTACCACACACACAAAAAAAATTGGTGGATCTTGGGGTGGGGGGGAGATAGAATCAATTTTTACATAAGAATGTACCTTTCTATTTTATACATTTGTATAATTTGTTTATCCCTCAAAATTAGCATGTGTTATTTCTAAAATTTAGAAAAATAAAAATAACATTTAAAAATCATTTGTCTCCAATATTCCAAGCTTTCTGGTGTGTGTTTATTAGGTCCCTTCCACTTCAGGTTAAACTCAGTATTTTGTTTTCCAAAAATAATGTCTCACCCCAGAGGGACCAGGTAATACGATGCAATTGTGATATTACGTTTGGATTTTAAAACTAAAAACTGCAAGAACATTAAAACAACGGTCTTTGTGGCATTCTTTTATGGCCCTTTTGTAGAATGTAGTCTTAAAGTGGCAGGGGTAATAAAAGACATGACATGCAGATTCCTGGCATTCTTTCCTAACCAGAATCATTTTTAACAGCTAATGTGAAATTCTCCCTCAAAATATATGCCAGCGCCTTTTTTGGCTGTTTATTTGATGATGGGTAGGCATTACAAAAACCGGTGCTATATTCTAATTTTCCTTTTTAAATAAATGCTTTGTAGATAAGTTTGTTAACCTGAAAAGGTGAATTTTTATTCTTTGTAAAAATATTAAAAACACGATAGATCTAATGTTGATTCATAAGCATTTAAAACATTTATAAAAGTCTTCAATGCATATAAGTCTGTAGTCTGATAATACCTAATTAAATCATATTTTTTTGCCATCTAGTGAAGTCTAGTCTATTTTAGTTACTTGGCATTTTTTGAGTGACTAAACCGTGCAAATCCCTTTGGGGAATTTAGACATTTTACTTAGCAGTAATTACCTTAGATGGAAATGAAACATTTATCGTTGATCTTCAGGGAAAAGTCTAACCCTATAAAACAGGATTGATGAAGTCTGCATTCCAAGCGCGAAGTCAAGTTTGGGGAATACAGTGTGTTTGCATTAGGCTCACATAAGTGACTTTGAAATCTGATAAGGTAACTTACCAATTGAAAGTAAATATTAAGGCTTTTTTTTTTTTTTTACCTACAGTGCATAGATCTGGTGATGGCAATGCCAGGGAACTGTTACTACATTTTATCTCTGTCTGTTATTGTTGGATCATATGAGAATGATTTTAAGTGATGACTCTTGTATTGCTTCCCTAGGAAGGCCAAACTCAAATCTATTGTATGATTTTTATTTGAATTCTCATTTATCATTTTTTTTTTTTTTGGTGGTACTGGGGTTCCTGGAAGCCCTTCTACCTCCAGGGTACACTCCCAGACCTATTTTTACATTTTTATTTGGAAACAGGGTCTCCTAAGCCAGCGCGCGCGGCTGGCTTCGAACCTGAGCGATCCTCCTGTCTCTGCCTCCCAAGTGCGGGGATTACAAGCGTGCGCCACCACGCCTGGCTCTCATTTATCATTTATGATGATGTAGCAACTTTTAAAAAGACTATGAAGATGAACACAGGGGTTTATGAAGTGTGTGTGTGTGTGTGTGTGTGTGTGTGTGTGTGTGTGTTTCCTTTTCCTGATCTGCCGGTTCTGGCCTGTGTGTTCTGCTCCCTTGAATTCCTCAAGGAAGGACGCGAGGCCGCAGCGGCTCTCCGAGGCTTCCCATTCTGTCCCTCAGCTTCCCATCCGGTCCCCTCTTCCCTCAACACGGGGCTTGTTTTCCCAGCTGGAAGAATGAAGGCTACAGGAGAAAACAGTAAGGATACACATCTTGTTAGGTAATATGCAAACTGGTCTCTTGCTAATACTCTCTGGAAAGTATACTATAATTCTTTTGAAATGAATAGGTTTTATCTTTGTTATAACAAAGTTGACCAGAACGTGGGAGGAAACCAATGCTTATTATCTTAGGCATATTACTGACTTTTCTTTCATATGTATGCACACTTAATATATGCATATATTTATTCATATATTCATATTCATATTAAACATAATTGAATGCACACAAATGCCTTATTAGAAAAAATTCATTTCATAGGAGAAGACTTGAATATTAGAAGCAGGAAGAAAGACACAGTAATTAACCTGATTCTAAGGACCATGTTCCTTACACTGGATAAAGCTCTCTTTGCAAGAGTGATGGGCAGAGAGTCTTTCATAAAGGTTACTAATTAGTCTGGGAGGTTTTATCCCTTTTACCAAGTAATGTTCACCTATGTTGTGGCCTTTGTAACATGCATTGCCATATTGGCTCAGGTTTGCTTCATAGATCTCAAAATTTGCTCTCAGTCCTCAGGTCAGCCTGCCTTCAGGCAGCAGCGTATTCTGGGTCCTAGAGCAACTTCAGTGTGAATCTCTGGCTTTGCTTCTGTATTCAGGGGCCCAGAAGGCCTTGCTCCAGCCAGCCTATTTAGCATCTTTTGTTCCAGAGTATCATGTAACCAGCCATCGGAAAGTCCTGTGGAGGAACCTGAGCTGGGCTTCCCTGGTCTCCACCTGGCTGTGGAGCCAGGCATCTGTGCAACTTGCTGGATCTCCATGTGTTTATCCCTGATCTGAGGTTGGATGGATGCAGGGGTTTATGATGCAAGTGCCGTGCAGAGGCACCTCCAGTGGATGGGCTAGAGGGTCCACAACCGACCAGACGAGCGGGCATGTGCACAGGCCCATACACTTGTTCTACTCTGTCTCTCTCTGCCCTGATTCTAAATAAAATCTTGTTTGAATAAAAGGTTTTATTTCTAAAAATAGTTTGAAAAACCAAACAAACTACAAGACCAAATAGTTCTTAAGATTCTAACTCTAACTTTCTGTGACCTTGTGAAAATAGTCTTGAAGACAGAATCCCGCTATCTTTAATGAAAGCATACAGTTTTGTGCAAAACATTTTTTCAATTAGAAATCTCAGAAATAACATCAAAGATCAAAACCATGTCAGGCTCTCAGGAAAACTGCATGGCTTCTATGCATTCCAGCGGAAGAGAGATAAATTTCCTCTTGACGCTAGCTTTTAAAAACATTATTCTTTCTCTTCTTCTGAGGTAAGAATGGAATAACATCATTCACAGCTGGAAGTCACTAGAATGTACTTTACAACAGAAAAGCGCTGCTCCTTGAAGACACTAGGAAGTTCATTTTCCATCTGGTCTTTTTCTTAAAAGTTTATCCTGTCTCTGATAGAACACATCTGCTACTTCCTGTTTCTTTTCCTTTGTGACAGTTTATCAGTAAAGTAACTGGATACCAGAGAATGAGAAGGGATGCTTTGATTCAAGATTTGCTTTCAGCTGGACATGGTGGCCCATGCCTGTAATCCCAGTGCTTGGGAGGCTCAGACAAGAGGATTGCAAGTTCCAGGGCAGACTCAGCCACTTAGCAAGGCTGCCGGCAACTTAGTGAGACCCTGTTTCAAAACAAAACAAAACAAAATTTGTTTTAAATAGGGATGGCCTGGGATCAAAACACACACACACACACACACACACGCACGCACGCACGCATGCACACACACACACACACACACACACGCACATTTGCTTCTTTCTTTCATTCTTTCTTTCATTTTATTTTTGTGGTGCTGGGGATTGAACTCAGGGGCATTCTACCTCTAAGCTATACCCCTAGCCCTACTTTTCATTCTTTATTTTGAAACAGGGTCTCACTAAGTTGCAGAGGGCCTCACTAAATAGCTGAGGGTGACCAAGAACCTGGGATCCTCCTGTCTCAGCCTCCCAAGTGCTGGGATTGCAAGTGTGTGCCACTGTACCTGGCTTGATTTCATTTTCATTTGTATTCCTTTGAATTCATATTTTTGTGGCATTTATTTAAAATCAGTGTTTGATGATGTTGAAGTACTTTCCTTCTATCCCAATTTTTTGCAGTGTTTTTAACATAAATGGGTGTTGGATTTTGTCGAATGCTTTTTCAGCATCTATTGCTATGATGATGTGGTTTTTGTTCTTGGTTCTATTTATGTGGTGAATAACATGTATTGATTTGCGTATGTTGAACCAGCCTTGTTTTTCTGGGATGAAACCGACTTGGTCATGATGTATTATTCTCTTGATATAGTTTTGAATGCGTATAGCTCGTATTTTGTTTACAATTTTTGCATCTATGTTCATTAAAGATATTGGTCTGTAGTTTTCCTTTCTTGAGGTGTCTTTATTTGGTTTGGGGATTAATGTGATACTGGCCTCATAGAAGGAATTTGGGAGAGTTTCATCTCTTTCAACTTCCCAGAACATGTTGTGTAGTATTGGTATTAGTTGTTCACTGAAGGTTTTGTAGAATTCAGCTGGGAACCCATCTGGGCCTGGGCTTTTCTTTGGTGAAAGAATTTTTACTGCCGTTTCTATTTCTTTGGTTGCTATTGGTTGGTTTAGGCTTGCTATGTCCTCTTGGCTGAGTGTAGGAAGGTTAACTGTGCTTAGAAATCTGTCAATTTCATCCAGGTTTTAAAATCTATTGGAGTATAAATTTTTAAAGTAGTTTCTGATAATCTTTTGAATTTCTTCACTATCTGTGGTGATATCTCCTTTTTCATTTCTAATTTTGATAATTTGAGTTGATTCTCTTTTTCTTTTGGTTAGGTTGGCCAGGGGTTTATCAATTCTATTAATCTTTTCAAAGAACCAACTTTTTGTTTTATTGATTCTTTGAATTGTTTTTTTGTTCTCTATTTCATTTATTTCTGCTCTAATTTTGATGATTTCTTGTCTTCTGCTGGCTTTGGGAATAGACTGTTGCAGAATTTCTAGGTCCTTGAGTTGTGTCATTAGGTTCTATACTTGGTAGTTCTCTATCCTTCTTATGTGGGCACTCAATGCAATAAACTTTCCTCTTAGTACTGCCTTCATGGTGTCCCATAGGTTTTGGTAGGTTGTGTCTCTGTTTTCGTTTGTTTCCTAAATTTCTTTATTTCTTCCCTAATTTCTGCTCTTACCCATTCGTCATTCAATAGTGTATCATTCATTCTCCATGAATTTGAATACTTTCTTTCGAGTTTCCTGTTGTTGATTTCTACTTTTATTCCGTTGTGGTCTGAAAAGATGCATGGAATTATATTACATTTTTTGAATTTGCTGGTATTTTCTTTGTGTCCCAGGATGTGATCTATTTTGGAGAAGGTTCCATGGGCTGCTGAGAAGAAAGTGTATTCTGTAGTTCCTGGTTGAAATACTCTGAAAATGTCTATTAGGTCCATTTGGTTTATGGTTTCCTTTAGTTCTAAAGCGTCTTTACTCATCTTTTGCCTTGAAGATCGATCCAGTGGTGTGAGAGGCGTATTAAAGTCTCCTAGAATTATTGTATTTGGGTCTACTTGGGATCTTATGTCCAGAAGGGTTTATTTTACAAATGTGGTTGCACCCATATTTGGGGCATAAATTTTTACTATCATTATATCTTCTTGGTGTATTGTTCCTTTTAATAAAAGGAAGTGCCCTGATTTGTCTCTTTTGATGTGTTTTAGTTTAAAGTCTGTTTGTTGGATATTAGGGTTGCTACCCCTGCTCTTTTTTGGTCACTGTTGGCGTGGTATATTTTTTTCCATCCTTTCACGTTGAGCCTGTGAATGTCTTTGGCTGTGAGGTGAGTTTCTTGCAGACAGCATATATTTGGATTATGTTTCCTAATCCACATTGCCAGTCTATGTCTTTTGATTTGTGAGTTAAGTCCTTTGACATTAAGAGATATTATTGAAATATGATTTTTGTTTTCTGCCATTTTGTGTTCTGTCTACTCTTGGGTGGTGTGATCTTTCTTCTTTACTTAAATGACCCACTTATTAACTTCCTCTATACTGCAAACCCAAAGCCAACATTATATTGAATGGGGAAAAACTGCAAGAATTTTTGCTACAGTCAGGAACAAGACAAGGATGCCCACTATCACCACTCCTTTTCAATATAGTCCTTGAGACTTTTGCTGCAGCAATCAGACAAGAGAAGGAAATCAAAGGAATTCACATAGGAAGAGAGGAATTAAAATTATCCTTATTCACAGATGACATGATCCTTTATCTGGAAGATCCAAAGAACTCAACCAAAAGACTTCTGGAGCTGATTGACAAATTCAGCAAAGTCGCAGGTTACAAAATCAACCTAAAGAAATCAGTGGCCTTTCTTTATGCCAACAACGAATCCACAATGTAAGAAACAAAAACAACAATTTCATTCACTATAACCTCAAAACCAATAAAATACCTAGGAATAAACCTAACTCAAGATGTAAAAGACCTCTACAACAAAAACTATAAAACATTAAAGAAAGAAATTGAAGAAGACCTTGGAAGATGGAAAGATCTCCCGTGCTCATGGATAGGCAGAATAAATATCATCAAAATGGCCATTCTGCCAAAACTGATCTATAGGTTCAATGCAATTCCCATTAAAATACCAGTGACATTCTTCAGAGACCTAGAAAAATCAATCATGAACTTCATATGGAGAAAGAAAAGACCTAGAATAGCCAAAGCAATTCTCAATAACAAGAAACACGCAGGAGGCATTACAATCCCAGACTTCAAACTATACTATAGAGCAATAGTAGTAAAAACAGCATGGTACTGGCACAAAAACAGATATACTGACCAGTGGATTAGAATAAAAGATACAGAAACAAACCCACACATCTTTAGTCAATTAATCTTTGACAAAGGGGCCAAACACATACGCTGGAGAAAAGACAGCCTTTTCAACAAGTGGTGCTGGGAGAACTGGCTAACCATTTGTAAAAAGATGAATCTAAACCCCTATATCTCACCAAACACAGGAATCAACTCAAAATGGATCAAAGACTTAGAAATTAGACCTGAGACTGTGAAGTTAGTAGAGGAGAGCATAGGTTCAACACTACAACATATTGGCACAGGCAGTAACTTTCTCAACAAAACCTCCAAAGCTCAGGAAATTAAAGCAAGAATAAACAAGTGGGATAACATCAAACTAAAAAGTTTCTTCTCATCAAAGGAAACTATCAATAACCTAAAGAGGAAGCCTACAGAATGGGAAAGGATCTTTACCAGCCACCATTCTGATAGGGGGCTAATATCCAGAGGATACAAAGAGCTCAAAAGACTCTACACTAGCAAAACAAACAATCCAATCAAGAAATGGGCAAATGAACTAAATAGACACTTCACAAAAGAGATACAAAGGGCTAATAGATACATGAAAAGATGTTCTTCATCACTGGCCATCAGGGAGATGCAAATCAAAACTACACTGAGATTCCATCTAACCCCAGTCAGAATAGCAAGCATAAAGAAATCAAACAACAACAAATGCTGGCGAGGATGTGGGGAAAGAGGAACTCTTTTACACTGTTGGTGGGAATGCAAACTAGTTCAACCACTATGGAGATCTGTGTGGAGATTCCTAAGAAAGGTGGGAATAGATCCACCATATGATCCAGCTATACCACTCCTGGGTATCTTTCCAAAGGGATTGAATTCAGAGAAATACAGCAACATATGCATACCTATGTTCATAGCAGCACAATTTGTAATAGCCAAAATATGGAACCAACCCAGATCACCATCAACAGATGAATGGATAGCAAAACTGTGGGAAATACACACAATGGAATTCTATTCAGCCATAAAGAAGAACAAAATTATATCATTTGCAAGAAGATGGAAAGCCCCGGAGAACATCATGTTAAGTGAGATCAGCCAAGCACAGAAGGAGAAGATACATATGTTTCCTCTAATATGCCCAAACTAGGAAACACAAAGGATACCAGTGGGACTCCAGATATTGAAGGGGAAATACTAGCTAAGTTTGGATGGTAAGATAGGAGAGGAGGAAGGCTGATCTTGATTAATGAGGGTCTACACCTGAACATGTGTAAAATTATGAATAAGACATGGTTAACCTGGACAACCATTGGTGGGAGGGGGAAGGGAAAACGGGGGCGGAGGGGAGAGGGCACCAAATATAGTGTAAATGTATACTATTTATGTTCAATAAAAAATTGTTAAAAAATAAATAAAAAAAATAAAATCAGTGTTTGATATGCAACTAGTAAGCAGTTTGATGCACATCTTGACTGGTAGTTTATGGACAGTCTACCAGTTAAGGTTTAAACTTAGAGACCATCTGGTCTGCCCAATAGAATTTCCTGTGGGGATATAAATATTCTGTATCTGCTTTGAGGAGTCGGTTAGCCACCAGCCACATGTGGCTATTTGCATGTGTATCTCTCTTTTGTACCTTGGGTGTTTTGCACTTCTTTTTACTAGAAATTCACTGGGAGAGGGGAATATATAAAAAATCTTGTGTCCAAAATAAAGTGTTCGATTGCACAAGAAGCATCGATCCATGTCAGGTTCTTTTTAGAAGCGCCAATCATAGGATTATTTTCCTAGGAAAGAACCGCTACAGATAAGAATCTGCAGAAAATCACTCTGTCCTTCCCCACCTTTACTGAGACCCTCGACCGCGAGCAAACTCGCGCCCCATTGGACTAGCTGGCTTTCGGCAGCTATTGAGAACTTGAATGTGCGTGTTTGATGGGCTACATTTTTTTTTAAATATTTTATTTGGAAACAGAGTCTCACTAAGTTGCTGAGGCTGGCTTTGAACCTGTGCGATCCTCCTGTCTCAGCCTCCTAAGTGCGGGGATTACAGCGTGTGCCACCACACCCAGCTCAGGGCTAAATTTTTAATGTTAATTAAATAACTGTAAATTTAAATCACCAGCTATAATTAGCAGATATCCTATTGTACAGGTTAGCTCTAGAGAATCAATTAAAATATTTTATTGAAAACCAAATTAGTAAAATGGTCCTTTGCTTAAGAAATAAAATGTATTTCCTTTTTTAACTATTGAAAATTTTATGGTCTGGAAAAGATCTTTTGTCTTTAACATTTTTGACTGAAAAACTTTTCAGTGCCTGGCACCAGAGCCAGTAAGTGACTGTGTGCTGTTAACAGGCACACTGTTTGATGTCTTTTGCCATGTGTCCTGCTGTCTGTCTTCTGACTCCCTGTGTTTCCACGCTCAGCATCCCTCGGTCTGTGGCTTTCAGACGTCCAGTCTGTGCTCTACTCTGGCCCAGTCTACTCCTAAACATCTCCAGTGAGGCCCCAAGCTCCCCAGGAGACCAGGTGTCCCGATCTGACCTGTTCAAGGGCTCACTGTTTACCTCTTATTCCTAAGATGGGCATGATCAAATGGAGTGTGATTGACATGAGGGGTCTGACTCACTTCACATGACAGAGTTGAAGGACCAAGGATGCATCACGGAGGTTTTCATAACAGAGCCCCCTTATCCTCCGTGGCTGTGTTCCAAGACCTTTGGGAATGCCTTAAGTTATGGACAGTACTGAACTCTCTGTATATGATGTGAGTTTTTTTCTTTTTTGCTATCTATCTGAGCAAGTTTCATTTATAAATTAATCACAGCAAGAAATTAATAACAATAGAATTGAACAATTAAAATATACTGTATTAAAATTACCAGCGTCATTAACTTTTGTGTTTTGGTGTTCCTATGAAGTAAAATAAAGGTTACTGAGTACAAACATGGTAATATCTCTATAGCTAATCTAATGACTAATGTCGTTGGCAGTACTGAACACTAGACAAAGAGAAGAAATGTTCTGATTCAAGATCTGCTTTCATTTGAGTTCCATTGACTCCAAATTTTGGGGCACCTATGTTTTAAATCAGCGTTCATGATGCAACTCCTAGTGTTTTGATGCCCATCTCAACTGGCACTTTATGGGTGGTCTACCCATAAAGGCTATCACTTGGAGATGTCACTTGGGGATTTCAGAGTAGCTCTGCCCAGCAGAATAGAGAATGGAAACATGCTGTAATTGTGCTGAGCAGCAGGCTACCTCCGGCCACAGGTGGCTACTTGGGACTTGAATAGTATAGGACATGGATATGGCAGACAAGTGGCTCATGTCCAGGGCGGGATGGAATGGAATCGTACAAGACTTCATAATGTTAATCCGAATAATGCATAATTTAAAGCTTATTGTTTCTGGAATTTTCCATTTAGTATTTTTGGACCCCAGTTGACTGCAGTTAACTGAAACTAGAGAGAGAAACAGCAAATAAGTCATAATATATGTGACTATATATATTTAATATATACTATTAGTATATATTAATAGTAATATATACTAGTAATATATACTATAGTAATATATTATAGTAATATATACTATTAGTATATATTTAATATATACTATTTAATATATACTATTTAATAAGCATACACCTATTTTTATTCCACTGTGCACTAGCCTAAGAGCTTTTCATCCTCATTGAATCTTCACAGTGATCATATGTCCTATTATTTATACATTCTAGAGGTGTACTTAGGCTCAACAAGGCTAAGTGACTTTCTACAGGTCACATCGGTAGAAAGTGCAGGCCCATGACTAGACTGCATTTATAACCACAACAAAATTCATTATAGAATTGTGTGTATGTGTGTGTGTGTGTGTGTGTGTGTGTGTGTGTGTGTGTAACAGGGGCTTGAACTCAGGGTCATCCTACCTCTGAGATACACCTCTAGACCTTTTTATTTATTGTTTTGAAACAGTGTCTCACTAGGTTGCTGAGGAGGGCATCCTTGAATTCACTATTCTCCTGTCTCAGCCTCCCAATTACTGGGATTACAAGCATGCACTATCATGCCAAACTTAGAAGAATTTCTTTGCGTGGTACTGGGGGTTAAACCCAGGGCATTTTACCTCCGAGCTACACTCCCAGCCCTAATTGTTTTTATTCTTTATTTTGAAAAAGGGTCTCACTAAATTGGGGAGGGCCTCACTAAGTAGCTGAGGCTGGCTGCAAACCTTCTATCTCCCTGTCTCAGCCTCCTAAGTACTGGGATTACAAGCATGCGCCACCACACCCGGTTTAGAAAAATGTTTTTTAAAGTTAGCACAGAGAAAAAAAATTAAAAGAAACTGGATTTTAGGTAACTATAGGGAAGAACTTTATAATAATGCAAGCTCTTCGCCATTAGACAGCTCACTCTGTGAAGTGCAGTGTGATCCTCATTAGCAGCTTGGAAGCTTGGGCTTAATGCTAAAGGAGCAGAAACATCTTTGAAATCAGAGTCAAATATGTGGGAACTCACGAGTGGTAGATGACTTTGGGGACCTTTCTAATTCAGATTTCTTCCAAATATATTTTCCTCTTTTGGGGCTATCTATTGTCTGTTTTTTCCCTATGATGACTTCATTTTCCATGTAAGTCATAAATCCTGTTATTTTCTGTGTAAAATCAGCATGCAGTTTGTGCATTACAGAATTAGTGTATCCTCTCCCTGTAGGTGAGCCTCAAAATAAACCCAGGTCGCATATCACTGAAGAGTAAAGAATGGCTTGGATCATGGAAACGCTGAAATGATTGCCAAAATATTTTAAGCAGACTTGTTTAATTTTGTTAGATATTAATGGCAAAGCAGCGAAGGAAAGAGGAAGTGGCCCTGGATTCCAAGTTACACAACAAGCCTTCCAATAACCGAGAGTGTACTATTACTATTTTAATATCCTTGCGGTATTATAATATGACCTTAATTATTTCTGGTTTGCTTTAGCGCTGCCTTCATTTTCTAGACGTTAACATTTTCTGTCCCAAGAGACAATGCACGGAAAATACTAACACTCAAGTTCTGAGATTGGGTTGTAATTAAAAAAAAAAATGTGTTGAGTTTCTCTACTTAGAATAGAGGCGCTATTAGAATGTTTTTAGGATAACTTTATGGGAAACTGTGGGATCACAGAGCTTTTTTTCTCCCCTAGGAACATTTGAGATCCATTTTGAAAAAAATAATTGATAGATATTTTCTCTGTACCTGCTCTTCTCACCTTCCTCCTCAGCTACTCCCTATTGTGCCACCTCTGCCCAGCCATCCCCACTCTCCCCCAGGTCGCACAATTTGTACTAGTGACTGGAAGAGAGTGCATATATAATACAAGGGTACTAGCAGCTACAGATAATCATGAACGCTGATAATGGAGATAGTTTTCATTCTTGAAGTAATTATGGTTAGAAATAGAATTTCCTGAAGAGCCCCTGTTTTAATGTTTAGAGATAATGAATTTAAGTCACGAAGGCTGTAACCTCATCAGTGGAAAGATCCACTGTAATGGACTTACTGAGTGGTCACCTAGGCAGGTGAGGTGTGGCTGGAGAGAGTGGGTCCCTGAGAGTGTGGCCTTAGGGACTGTGCTGGTGTCTTTGAACTCCCTTGTTCTCTCTTGCTTCTGTCCTCATGGTATGAGAGCAGAGCCCTTGTCTCCTTTCTCTTTCTCTCTCTCCTCTCTCTCTCTCTCTCTCTCTCCCTCTCTCTCTCCCTCTCCCTCTCCCTCTCCCTCTCCCTCTCCCTCTCCCTCTCCCTCCCTCCCTGTTTTCTGGCCACCATGCCCTCAGCTCTGCAGAGCCAGCTTGACAAAGGCCTAATTCTGAGATCTCCAGAACACTGTGAGCAAATCAATTTTCCTTCCTATAAGTTGAGTGGTCATGTGTTTTGGACTGCAGCAGGGAGAATCCTGAGTAAGACCTTACTGCGCAGTATGCTCATACCAGGTAAACACTGGGACATAAGGAACAGCAAGGTTTAGAATTAGGAACAAGAGGGAGGGAATCTACATTTCAGCAGGTGAGGAAGATTGAGGAAACTGAAATGAGTCAGGGTTTCTAGCCTGGGAATCTAGAAGGAAGGTTCCATTTGAAGTGTAAATCTTGAAGAAGACTAGATTTCTTAGGGAAGGTAAAGAATACAAGTAAGAAACAGAAAGAGAGTAGTGAAGAGTATGGGTGGGGAATGCTGAGCAGTTTACAGAAGTGTTCAAGACAGGGAGAAACCAAAGTGAAGGAAGAAAAGTACGTTTGAGGCTACTCTGTGAGGATCTTTAAGTATCAGTTTGTAACCAACCTGTGAGGGGACGGGGGTTTAGCTTCTACTTGGGCCCTTATTTTAGTTTACAATTGAGGGCCTCCAACTCACTGGACCTTCAACTTACTGGAGAATCAAGGCCCACAAATGGTCCTATGTGATATTAACAGCATCCTTTCCCGGAGTATTTTACAAGTATCCTCTGTGTTATATCAGCTACTCAGGGGTTTGCTCTAAATATGAGTCGTTCTGGGACTTTCTTTACGGAAGAGGCTGGTCTAATTTATCTCCATTGCCCCAGTGCAGGCACATCACTGAGCATGAGGTACATAGAAGGAATATTTGAACACTTTTCTTCAGGACAGAAAAGCAGTTTGCCTGAAAGATGACATTTTCTGGATTCGTGTTACTTAAGGCAGCTTTTCAGCCCCCTACTGAGCTCTGGGTTTCTTTCCCACTCAAGGCCACCAAAAACTCCAACCAAAGAAAACAAAGTGTCAATCGGTCAATGGAGTGGCTTGCTCTTCGCTTGGGAGACCTATTATTTTCGGTCCTTTGTCTCCCTGCTGGCCCCTCTGCCCCTAGGACTCACTTCACTGCGCGGTGAAGTTCTGAGCCAGAGCCATCAGAGTGGGGGAACTGAAAAGCCGCGGAACCATATGCGCAGGGAGCGGCGCGGGAGCCGGGAGGCGGAGCGGACGGACCGGCAGGCCTAGTTCCCAAGCGGCGGCGGCGAGAGCATGGAGCCCCTGCGGGTCCTGGAGCTGTACAGCGGCATCGGGGGCATGCACCACGCTCTGAGAGGTGAGAGGACGGCCCGCGCCCCCCGACTGGGTCTCGGGCGCTCCTCCGAGCTCCGCGCCGGGGCGGGGCGGGGCGGGGCGGGGCGGCGGGACGCTCGGGCGGAAGCGGGGGGGTCGAGGCGCTCGGTTGCCCTGGAAACCGCCTAGTGCGTCTGCCTTGTCTGCCCCTGTCCAGGCCCGGTCCTTGGTCAGCGCGGTGGGAGCTGGCTTGTGGCTTGCGAGGAGGGATTCTCAAGGCTGTAAAGAAACTAAACTGGAGCCTACCTCCGTCTAGTGCCAAGCTCCACTGTGTGTGTGTGTGTGTGTGTGTGTGTGTGTGTGTGTGTGTGTGTTGTACTGTGGATTTAGCCCACGGGCATTCTAACCACGAATTACACCCCTAAGCCCTATTTTATTTTTGTTTTGAAACAAAGACTCACTAGGTTGCTGAGACTCTCACTACTTGCTGAAGCTCTACTCGAACCTACAGTCCTCCTGTCTCAACCTCCCAAGCACTGGGATTACAGGCGTGAGACTACTCCAGGCTCTAAGTGTGCTGTTACTCAGAAGATGGGGACTAGGTCCTTTACCTCGGAGGAAAGTCACAGCGGGCGGAGGAGGGAGCTCAGTAGGATGCTAACTATGATCCCAGATGGAGGGTAGTAAATAGGTTGGTGTAAATAGGACTGTAGGGCAAGCTTACAAGGAAGACACGTACAGTTCTACATTTAGAGAACTGAGTTCAAACTTGAATTCTCATTTTGTTGCAGAGTGACCTTGGGCGTGTTCTTTAACATTTTAAAACCTGCTACCTGGTTTCTAAGTTGGAAACACCACTTTGAGAGAGAGATTATTGTGATGATTCGAGATAAAGCATTTGAAATGCTTATTAGTGTCTGATACATCGTAGCATCTCGACATATTTTAAATTCTTACCACTGTGACTTTTTATCTCCTTTTTATTATGAGCGTTTTAGTTTCTTTGGTGCCGAGTTGCAACCGTAAGGTTTACTTTGGCTGATATTCACTCAAAAATATTGAGTGGGCCGTTTCATGGCAGGTACTTGCTCCAAGGTTTAGGCACTTGGAATTTGGAGTGACATACTTTGAACGTTTATGTTTTATTTCTACTTTGTTTTGCGGTTCTGGGAATTGAACCCAGGGCCTCACACAGTGCATGTTTATGCTAATGTTTCTAAGACAACCATAAAACAGAAACTTCCTTACTTCCCTTTTTACTAACAAAGGCAACAAGAGCTAACACCTTAAGCTACAATATCGGAGGTGTTCAGCATACAAATTTTCTGAGCAGAGGCTTTGATTCTAGACTAACCTCAGACTTTTCCATTCTAGCTTATTTTTGCTGTGATATCTTAGTTGATAGGTCTTATACAGAGATTCATTAGATTGCTGAGTGATAGGTCTTATACAAAGACTTACTAGATTTACTTACACACAAATATAAGTGTATAAGTATCTGCTCCAGCCCTTGCTTTCAGTTTTGAAGGGGTATTCCTAGGAATGGACTTGCTGAATCATATGTTAAATGCTTAGCTCTTTGAGGAAGTACCAAACTTTCCCGCAACAGCTGTATAATTTTACATTCCCATCAACAGAACATTAGAGTTCATTTGCTTATATTCACATTTTCTATTTGTATTTTTCTAAAATAATAGCCATGCCAATGCATATGTATTGATTTCCCATTGTCATTTTGATTTGTATTTCCTTAGTAACACAAGTTGTTGAGATTCTTTTCATGTGCTTGTTGGTTATTATATCTTCTTTTGAGAATTATCTACTGAAGTCCTTGGCACGATTTGGAATTTTTGGTTCTTTTTATTGTTGAGTTGTAGTTCTTTATATATCCTGGGTATTAACCCCTTATCAGTTATATAAGTTGCAAATATTTTCTTATATTAATGACTTTAATAGTTATAAAAAGCATATTTAATTTCTTTAGCAACATGATAGATTTGCCCAACCCCAATGAACATTTTAAAAACTCAATAAAATTTTTTATCTTTATAAGTATATACAAAGTACAAATGCATTGTTGCAGTCGTTACATAGATGCTTTCATAGTTTCTAAATTTTATGAAACTTTATATCTGCATGCCTGTGTGTTTACATAGTCCACATGTTGTACTGTAGCCTCCAACACAGTGCCTTTCTTCTCACAGGCTCTCCTAAGATGACTGTTGACTTTATTAGTGAATCGATAATTATTCTGTCAACATTTTGGTAAAAATATAGTGGTTTAGCCCAAATTATTATCACTTTATATCATACACATTTCTCAACTGCAAACCATAGAATTCGCTCTCTAGTTAAAATAAGCAGCAAACAATTTAAAGAAGGCTTGGAAGCTCCTGGATCCATGGGACACCCAGCAAACAGGTGAGGTCAGCCGGAGCACAGTCCAGAGCACGTGCTGGGTGCCCCGGTAAACCCCTGTGCTGACATCACAGCCTGCGGCAGTGCTGGGGACTAGATGCCACAAATATCACCACAGTTTTGTCCTGAAAGGTGATTGGTCTGCCACCTTCCTTGCCAAAGAGATGGATTTTCTCATTTACTTTCTCACATTGCTACTTTTCGTTTTGGTTTTGGTTTGTTTTGGTGGTACTGGGGATGGTGGAACCCTTCTCCGGGCTACACTCCCAGACCTATTCTATATTTTTATTTGGAAACAGGGTCTCTTAAGCCAACGAGGTTGGCTTTGAACCCTCGCGATCCTCCTGTCTCTGCCTCCCAAGCGCAGGGATTACAAGCCTGTGCCACCACGCCAGGCTCACATTGCTACTTTTGAATTGACCTTTTACCTGAGTACAGGTGGTTTGTGGGCATTAGACTCCACTCTACTGCTAAGCACACGAACCTTGGAAAGTGAGTTTGACATTTGTTTGGGGGAGAAAGGACTCGTGTGGCAAAGATTCAAACAGAGGAACATAAGCAAAGATTCTAGAGAGCCACAAATACAACAACATCCACTATATTCTTTATGTTTCCCCTGAATAGGAACGACTTAGTACACTCTTAGGTATTACTTATGCCTCTGTAGTCTGTAAAGTTTTGTGTAAAGAGAGTCAGCCAAGTGAAAACATCTCTTTAGCAGCAGTGGGAGAGGCAGCGTCTGGGCTGTGTAAGCATGGAGCCGCACGTCTCTAGCAGGTGAGACAGAGCTTCCAGTCTGCGCTCACTTGGTACTTCTTCTCTGGCCTCCCTCCCGGAGCTTTCGGAATTATTCCACATGTTTCTCTGAGCGACACAAATCAGTACCATTATTTAGAAACCACAGAGTTCTGCCTCATAATAGTTGTGTGGATCTTGAAAAGGTAGTTAACCTTTCTGAGCCTCGGTACCTAATTGTGGGATTTAGTTAAAAAATATAACACAGGGACTCAATAAGTGTTAATTCTTTTCTTTTTTCACATCGTTTTGTAACTGACTTCATTGTTGGGTTACCTTATTGATAAAATCAGGAACATATTACTAACTTTCTAGGGTTGTTAGGAGGATTTCTTTCTTTATTTATTGTGGGTCTGGGGATGGAACCCAGGGGTATTCGACCTCTGAGCTACACCCTCTGCCCTATTTTTTATTCTTTTTATTTTGAAACAGGGTTTCTCTAAGTTGCGAAGGATCTCACTAAGTAGCTGAGGCTGTCTGCGAACCGTGACCCTCCAGTCTCAGCCTCCTGAATGTGTTAGGAGTATTTAATGAAACACCATGCACTTAGTACACATTTGTTCCTGGTATATAGTATATGGTAAGATACACTGATGTCAGGAAATTGAACATTTCCATATGCTTTGTAACTTGTTTATATTATCATTTTTCTTTTTTTATTTCTTTGAAAGAGCATTTATTATGTGTAGGATATCAATTGCTCCTGTCCCTTTAACCTATCTTTATCTGTTGGTGATTTGTCCTTTAGTTTTGTTATATTTTTTCCAAGCAGGACTTTTAATGATGATTGGAGCTTTCCAGATAATAAGGGGAAGGAGACACCACACAGAAGGAACATGCCATCCAGACTCAGAGACATGAATGGCATTTCTAGGTGGAGATGTATACGTACCAGGAAAATATCACACTGTGGAAAGTATGTTGTTAGTAAGAAATGTTAAGGTAGAGTTACTCAATTATGTAATGGCGTTGACAACCTGCTAAGGTGCTTAGCTTTTTATCTTACAGATCTAGTTAGTGAATCTGTCTTAGTTGTGGATTACACATTTTACCCTCTGGCCGTAAGGGAGTGTGGACTGGAGGAAGGGTTAGGAGATGATGGTTGAGATGGTGAACTGAGCTGACGACTGGTGAAAGCCTTTGTTCAGGGGACACGTATAAGCTAAAAGTCAGTAACATACATTAGTTACTTGAATGCTAAGTAGCCAGGTTTCTGTCTAGGTGATTTACTATATATAGTTGCAGACCATGGATGGGAGATAGCAAGAAATAATGAAGTTTATTTTGTAGTTAGAGTTTGAACTGTAAGTGAAACCCATGGAAACATCAATTAGACTCCCACTTGTGGATTTTAGACTGGAAATAAAGCAGGAGTAAATATTTACACACACGCGCGCGTTCTCTCTCTCTCTCTCTCTCTCTCTCTCTCTCTCTCTCTCTCTCTCTCTCTCTTCTCTTTGCATCCCCTTCTCTGACTGTGACCTACCTCTGTCCTTGTGATTACACTGGGCCCACCTGTGTAATTGATCCTGGAAAATCTCAAGCTGTCCATGTCTGCATTGCCGAGTAAGGTAACATGCTTTATAGGTTTCAGGAATTAGTGTGTGGACATAGTTGGGGGTCATTATTCTGCTTACCATCCTTAAGATATGTACTGATAAGCCCAAAGTAACTTTTAAAACTTGACATGCACGTTCCCAGAACTCACTGAAATATCAAACCTTAATTGATGCTCACATCAGCCGAGAGTTTGGATCATACCCTGTCCTTTCTAGCATCTTAAAGTTTTTTTCACTTTTGATGATATGACAATTTTTATAAAATATTACTGTAGTTGGAAACTAGTTTAAGATATCAACTCATTTAATCCTCAGAAAACTGAAATTACTTTACTATCCTTTTACAAATGAAGACACTGAGCTTTCGAGAGCTTAAGCAACTTGCTTATGTCACACAGCTGGACATGTAAAAGCTAAAATTTAAACAGAAAAAAAGCAAAAAAGATAGATAAGTAGATAGATATCCATATCCTGAATCTTACTTCCTTGGAGTGTATGAAAACACACACACACACACACACACACACACACACACCCTCTCCATTACTATGTGCCTAAGAAAGCTTTGATAAAAAATAATACCTCATTTTGCTATTATGTGGCTTCATGAAAACAGATTCATACAGACAGGAGGAGGCTTAGAGAGGGGAAGTGAGGAAGGGAGCCACTGAACTGCACAGCTCTGGTGTCTAGCTTAGCTTTCTAGCCTAGTGCAGGACTGTGAAACTTCTTTTTTAAGAGCTGCTAGGAGCAGAGATTACACCATAACATTTGGAGGGCAGAATCTGAAACTTTAAGCCAATAGTGATAAAGACTTTAAGCTCTCGAGGATAAACCATGCAGCACAGAGGGCTCAGCATGGCAGAGCACATTTAGAGAGGATTTTTGTTAGGTCAGTTCGGGGATCGTTATGAGTGATGACTTAATTATATTTTCACACCAAGTCATTTAACATCTGCAGTTAACTAGATACAGCGCAATTAGTATTGCTGACGTCATTTTCAATTTCCATTGACTTTTCCCCGAATAGGTCAGAAATTTGTCACCTTATGAGACAGCATCAGCAAGTAACATTGTCAGCACTTTATGGTTATATAACATTCACAAATGCGTATGCACGTAGCAAATTTATGTAAAACTCATTCACAATCTGTAATTGGCCGGGTCACGTGTGCTTGCACTGCTTAACTATTTAGTTTCTATCCTTTGAATCTCATATAAATAGCTTTCAACATTACATTTTTGGCCATATGCTACTTTGCTCATCTTTAATTTTTTCTTTTGATTGTTGTTGTGTTGGTGGGAAGAGTTTTGTAACAGTTTACTGGAGTGTGTGTGTTTCCACGGGCTAACTGGTGTTGAGAATTTGCCCAGACTATTTTTGTCTGTTCTGATACTTTTCTTCCCTCCATCCCCGCTCAGGGTTATAACCAAGGGAGGTACGAATTCTTCTGTTCCTGATCAAAATAGTTCTTTGTTCATTTGCTTTGTACTGAATATAAAAGTACTATATCCTCATTGTTACAAAGTCAAGCCCACCATGGTGGCCCAGGCCTGTAATCCTAGTACTTGGGAGGCTGAGGCAGGAGGATTGTAGGTTCAAGGCCAGCCTCATCATTTTAGTGAAATCCTGTTTCAAACTAAAAACTAATTTGAGGTAAATTCAGAGGTAAAATGCCCCTGGGTTCAATTCCCAGTACAACATACAGAAAGAAAAAAAAAAACCTAAAATAATTGAAAGGAAGAAGTAAAAATACTGCCTTCAAAATTTCATCACTTCTAGATATCTAAATAGATAACTGCTATTGACACTTGTTTTTTTCTCTCTTAATTTCGTGCACATGTCACTTACACATATACTTTACAAAACCTGGATCATTACTCAACAAGTTATTCTCTAATTTGCTTTGTGTTAGTGAATAGTATGTGTCTCACTTTAGGTCAGTAATATGGATTATAATTTTTAACTTGTCTATTCTCATACATGCATATAGTACATACATGTATGTATGAGACTCATACATGCATGTACTAATATATGCATGTATGAGAATAGACACTTAAATCTTTACATACTTACACTTAAATCTTCACATACTTGTTCAAATTCTTCCTTAGGGCAGACTTTAAGATATGGACTAGTTAGGTTAATGACCATAAGAGTAAATTAGACTGTTCGAATGAAAATATTACATGCTCCT